>NC_071989.2:94975000-95600000 GCF_028885655.2 Pongo abelii | reverse complement strand
CTCTGTTTTTGTGGGCCTATGATGTGCTAGGTGCTATTCAAGATACTGGTAAACAGAAATGGACAAAACAATTATCTCTAATCTCATGGGCTTATGTTTAGGGGAAAGGGAACAATAAAGAAGACAAGCAAAATACATAATATGATAAATAGGAATTACTGCTTAAGAGATAAAATAGGAGAGGGAAATATGAGCTTGAGAGCAAACTTTTAGGCGAATTGATAAAGAAATTGCCGCAATAGCAAAGAGGAATCACCCTAGGTCTTGACCTTTGCCTTGTCTTAGTCTATGAAGAACTCTACTGACCAACCCATGTACCCAAAACTAGTTCTGAAAAATGGCAAATTTCTAAAGCCCTTGAATAGGCATTTATTTAGTCTGGGACTACAGAAGAAAGAAAACACATCTAATGATGCATTTAAGAGATAGAGTCTGCAAAGGGACGTTGAATAATGAGACAGGAGAGAAGTTTCCTTTGTCTTTGCTGAGAAAGGCCCAGGGAGGAGAAGGTCAGCAGTAACAAAAGAGAGAAGAAAGCATATATTTTTCTTTGGGTCTTAATTTTTTGCAAATTTAAAAAATAAAAAGGTTACATATGTTGAAGATTTTATGTAAAGATTTTGGGATAATGAATTTAAATTAATCTTGAAAGTTGGAATATATCGCCACTACCTGTGAGGCACATTATTTATTTTCTGATTAATGAAAAATCCCAAATATTGTGAGTGTAACTATTATAGAGAATCTATAATAGGAAGAATATGAGTACATGTAAAATAAAGAAATGAGTGAAAACTTCTTGACGATATTTTAGTGAGATGTAATGTACAACCTCTCCAAACCTACTACTTATATTGAAAAAGTCATTAAATTAAAAGTTATTAAATGTATGAAATTTTACCCAACTCCAACTATGTAGCATACCATGAACATGCAAAATACATGTGTTTCAATGGCTATGAGTTCTGTCTCTTAGCTTAGAATGCAAGAACTTTGACATTACCTCTGCAGTATGGTAAACGCTGAGATAGGAGGGAGGAGGAGATTTGGCTAGATTCAGAACAGAGCAAGGAAATGAATTTGATCTTGGTGATTTAGAGTGTGGGAACTCATGTCAACTTTATGATATGCACTTGGGTGAATTTTACTTAAATAAAGGGAAAATTGGCAAATGAATGTTTCAGAAAGAGTTAAAGCTTGCCTCATATGCTATCTATGGAGCGGGAGAATCCAATTTGATAACATTTGAAAGGGAAAATTGTACCAAGAAATTACAAAGAGCTTTTGCTCCCTAAAAAGGGTTGTTTGGCAAAGTGCCTGCTTTCACATTAGATTCCACTTATGATGTTTTCATTATACAATTTATGTTTCTGCTTTTTTTTTTTTAATTTCCCAAGTTTAACTTAAAAGTATTTCTACAGAATTATCTATATTTTATCTCATTCTCACTATGGTAGTTCCTAAAATAAAACACACAAATACTTATTGGTTATTGGTTTTGCTGCTTTTTAATGCTGCGGAATCCTGTATACTGTATATATAGTAATAGGGAAATTAAAAATTCTATAAGAGGAAAAAAATTAAGATACATAAAAATATGGGAAGATATATTGATAATATTTTTTAATTATTAATTTTAGATTTTTATGATAAAACATACCAACTACCATTAAATGGTATGCCCCTCTCTATTGGCTTAAGTATCATCAAGCACATACCTCTTTATAGAAAAGAGAAAAACTGGGATAATCACTAAGATTCCAAATTCTGTCAAACCAAAAACTTGCTGTAATTTCTCCTTATGACACTGATCTCAGACATTTATTCTCAGTAAAATAAGTGAAGAAATTAGTAGCCATCTAATTGGTGAAACTCATGGGGTAGTTGTATAAAGTTCATTACTGTTCAGACATTTAATAAGCAAATGTCCTCTCAGCAACTCCAAATGGCTGCAGTTCCTATTGAACACAATTCTCTTTTCAAGCCATTGATGTGAAATGATTCTATTGACACTAACTTTTGAAGAAAATCTTTAGTTGAAGGGAGCTATGTCCAACATTTATCTCTATTGGTGGAATTTTTTCATTTTATATATTCTTCTTTTATTTTTTATGTGAGAAGGAAAAAACAAAGTCAGATCAAACACATCTATAGAACAAAGCACGAGGGTTCACACTAATGTGCAGGGATGAGAAGACTTTGCTCTAATTTGCTCTCAAAAGCCCTGATGCATTTTCCCATACCCCATACACAGGCATGACAGTGGATACCTCAGCCACTTTTGCATAATGCCTAAGAAATGTGTTTCTCACTTAAATTGCAGTTTCCACACTTTTCTGAACATATCTCTTAAACTTTTTTTTGTCTTCCTTTCCTTTTTTTGAAAAGAAATAGAATGTAAGTTTTGAAATAAGCATTAGTGGAATAACTTGTTAGATTTGGAGATGGAGCAGTACTTTTCATTCTTCCAGGCATGTATTTGAAAAGAATTTGCACCTAAATTGCCTTGACTGTCCGTTTCTATTCCAGGTTAAGTCATGATACCAGTTGAGTAAAGACACCCAGAAAACCCTTCTGGTCATTGCAAGGTTTCTCTTCCCTTTGGCGTTTGAAGTCATTGCTGACAACACATCTACTGTCCACTGGTCCTTTAATCAGTGTCCAGCCTATCCGACTAGAATAGCCCCAGGATGGAGCCCCAGACCAGGCCATGGGCAGCACCCTTTTGTCCCTCTCACATGGATGGGACATGATTCCACAGGATTAGCCAACAATTATATGCTCTGAACTGATCAATTCAGTCAATTTACTGTGCAAAGTAAATTGATCCTTCAGAACAAAGGATTCTGTCAGCAGGGAGCTACCTGAGAAAGCAGCATGCCTGTGTAAACAGTTCTGTCCTTGTCCCAGTGTGGAGTGGCCCTGCGCCATATGGTGCCACTATGAACTTATTAGCTGACGGATTAACTGATCTCTGCATTTGGGATCCCCAGTTTCCAGCTGTGAGAATGATTGATGGGCTAACTACTGCTCCAGTCTTGGAAGTTATTTCCTCCATTTAACAGAGTCAAGAAGACAGAAAATTGCCCCCTTTGTAAATGCTAATCTCACCACTTCTTCGAACACCCAACATAGCAATTTATTCAAGGCAAAGTCTTAAAATTGGTATAGTGCACATCAAATGCATACTAATTAGCAATTTCTTTTGAAGGCTCCATCACTTATTAAGGGTCTCCTTTTCCATATGTTCATCATGCCCCACTTCACCCTTTAATTACAAAAAAGCACTTTCAACTAATTGTGAGAAGGTATATTGTGCCCGGAATCTGTATTAAACTCTATACCTTCTGATGCCTAATTTAGGGTCACATCGAAGGCAGACAGATAAGCAGGCAAAAAAGCTTACAACTGTCATCTGCAATTTTAAGCATATTTGGGTGTTGTTCAGAAAGAACATTTTATCTAAGATGCCAGCTATGACATTCATCAGTGGGCATTACCACAAGCCCCGAGTAGAAAGAAGGGGATTGATTCTAGGTTAATAAATGGAATCTTTCCTTCTTCGAGGGAAACCCACATAAACTCAACAGATACATGATAATATTATTTGTAACTTTGTAATTTCTTCACCTATACGTAAAAGGACCACACAAGTTTAAAAGGTTAACAGTCTGTTATTTAAATATGTATATGATAGTTGCACCATAGAAAGGAGAATTTTGCAAAATATACCTGAATAACACTTAAAATAAATGCCTCTCCTCTTGGGAAATGTTGATGTTTTCCTTCATTAAATAAAACCCAGAGCCTTTAAGCCACCTAGATAACTCTAACCTTGATCCCAAGTATATGTCTGTCATTTATCATCCTCACTAGAATGTTTTATGATAAAGACCTAGTCAGCTCCTTTCTCTGGCCCTTTTTTTCTACAGAATATTCTAGACAATCTAGTGATACTTCCTTGTTGATGTTGGTTCCCAGAGATAGAACTGGTGGGAGTTTATGGTTCAGGTACATGTAGGCTACCTGGAGACAGACCCAAAGAAACCTTTGGATTTGGGGTGGAGAAAGGGGAGGTAAGGGATTCGCACTGTAAAAGCAGTTCATTTTTCACAAATCTTTAGTGAACCTGACTTCATCAGATAACAGTAGAACCCTGTAAATAAGCCAAGGAGCCAGACCAATCAATCTATCTTTAAATTAAGACCACTTTGAGGTAGCCTTCAAAACCATTCCTATATTCGCAGTTGATGTATGGCAGAAATGGGAAAACCATGAATGGCAAAATATGTATAGACTCTGCTTTTTTTTTTTTTTTTCTAGAAATTAACTGCAAAGATTCTTGAGCAGACCCTTGGTTGTTTGCTGTCTTCAGCCAAATGTCTTTGTTGAAACCAAAATTGCATCTTTTTATGATGGTTATTGAACTTTAATTTCCAAACCCTCTGATTCAGAATCAGTTTCCTTCAGACTATGGCTTGGTGGATTCTAGTCAAGGTTTATCCAGGGTTTTAATCCTCCTTTTAGCCGCATGTCTTTGGCCAGATTTTGATCTTTTTGAATCTCAGCTTCCTCATCTGAGATCATGAAGGGAATTATATCTCACCTCAAAGGTTCGGCTTATATTTGGTGTGCTGATAGGTGAGTATGCTAGTTTAGCATGGAACAGAGTTGGAAGCTAAGACTTTCTTTTGCTTCTCCTTCCTTTCATTTACTAACCACTTTGGCAACTTCAGTTTATCAGTTCAGTATCACACTTACCATTTAGGCTTCTTCTGTAGAGAAATAACTTGAGTTTTTCTCTTCCCTAAAGAGAGCAGAAAGAAACTGTCATTAAAATAGAGGGAAAATAAAAAATATCATATTATCTTCTTTCAAGCAATATAACGTATACCAAATATTAATGTAGGGTGTGTGTGTGGGGGGGGGGGTCAATCATTTATTTTAAAATCACTTTCTGAAATTTGCTCTTTCTTTCTCTCTCTTTCTTTATTTTCTTTCTTTCTTTCTTTTTTTGAAAGACTCTCAATCTGTCGCCCAGGCTGGAGTGCAGTGGCGTGATCACAGCTCACTGCAACCTCCGCCACCCAGCTTCAAGAGATTCTCGTGCCTCAGCCTCCCGAGTAGCTGGAATTACAGGTGCGCACTACCACACCCAGCTAATTTTTGTATTTTTAGTAGAGACAGGGTTTCACCATGTTGGTCAGGCTAGTCTTGAATCCCTGACCTCAGGTGATCCACCCACCTCAGCCTCCCAAAGTGCTGGGATTACAAGTGTGAGCCACTGCACCTGGCCTGGTTGCTCTTTCTTTAATAAACAGTTGAATTTTCATATTGAAATGTGATGTGTGCAAAGAGAACAATTTTTGTGAATACTGGAATTAGAGGATGATCACCGTATTTATGAAAAACTGGTGCAAAGGAAAGTTGAGGAAGTCATCTGTATAAACCTGGCAAATAATTGTTAGGTAAGAATGATTTTAGCATTTTTTTGTGTGTTTTATGAGTCCAACATTCTTAGCAAGTTTATACTGAATTGAATTGTAGGCGGCCAAATAGAACCCTCCAAATATCCTCAAACACACTAGACAGTCACTTTATTTTGACTTTGAAAATCTGACCATAATAAATGCTTTTATTTATAGAAATCTTCACAATATTTTAATAGTTAGGTTAGATATACTTTGTTGGGATATCAAGATGGTAAGCCACAATTTGTCCTTTGAAAGAAAATATGCAAATCCTGTTTCTAATTATTCATACTAATTAGGAGGTTTACTTGAAAAAAGTGTGTGACAGATAAATGATTCGCATTTGGTTGAAGAATAGAGTCTATTACTTTTTCATCAGATTTATCATTTCCTTTACCTTCCCTGCCCTCATTCAGGCAATTCTTTTAGACAAATGTCAGCAAGCTTAATTTCCACCTCTGTATCAGATTATTCTAGAATTATCACATGTTTAATAGTGATAAAGGTGCCACAATATTTCCAAAAGTTGTTCCTTATTTGCTGTTTATTTTTTTCCCTGTGGGAGAAACTATGAATTATATATCATTCAGGTTAAAGAATCTCTACATCTAAGTGTCAGGGGAATTTTGCCTTTGAAAAACCTCTCCTTTCATCCCAACCAGTTTTTGGACTCCAAGTGACATGAGGGTAAAGAGCCTCTTTTATACATCTGTACATATCTGGTCTTTTAAAAAGAGTAAGTACTCAATGAATGTGGTTGAATGAAAGAGATAGTCATGGTCTATGAGAAGCATGGCTATTTGCTATCACATAGGATAAGAATACCAAAGAACATTTGCAATATATACCAGTCTTGTACAGTATTCTGAGCTTTATTTAATGAGTTTTAAATTTGTGACTTTTAGAGAGCAGAGTCCAGCTCCACTCACCTTCTCTCACTCTCTCCAAACATCTACTTCACAAAGATTGAGTATAGATGATCACTGATTCTAAACAGGCTCCTTCACATAATTTTGATCTGATCCCTTTACACTATCCTTATTTGTGTGTATGTGTGCATAAATACCAAGAGTGTGGTGGGTGGGTAGGTAAGTAGGTGAGAAATCTCTCCCTCCAAAGATTAACTGAATTTTTTATTTGGGGAATTTTTAGTGAATATGTATCAATTCATTTGATATTATAGAATGCAACAAATGTTTTCAGATTAGCTTGATTTTCATCTTTTGAGCTCTCAAAAGCTACACTTCACATTTCCTGAGAGTTATATTTGGAACCAGAATTTACTCCTTAGTTTCACGTAATTTTTTCAGTTTTTGTACTTTTAAATTTTATAGTTCAAGGATTGTTGCTGAGTGTTGTTTGCCTTCATGAGACTAATAATATTCCCGTGTTTAAAGGGGTATATTTTAAGTGATACATATATTCACAGCATAAAAATGTAGAGTACCTATGTCAACACCAGAGGATTTTCCAGTTTTAAAAATCTTCACAAGTTTACAAACTAAAGTTTTCTTGAAAGAAGAAAATCACTTTGACTATTACTTTGTACTTCTTAAAAAAAATCAGTCACACAAAGGAAGGCAGGCAATGGCCACAGAACAATCAAGTGATTACCTCATATATGTCATCATTTGGATAATACATGAATATACAACAAACAGTTGACCAACTGTATAGTTCCTTCTCAGCCACAAATGTATAAATTCCTTACAAAGCAAGATCAACAGTACTGTGATAGTGACATTGCTTTCATAATTAAAAATAAATAGTTCTTAAGAATAACCAGATCAGAAATGTGCCTCAAGTACATTACCAATGAAAAAGATTACATAAGCAATGAAACATCTATGAGATTCCAGTATTTTCAATTTGGTGGGAATTTTTGAAATTTACTCCTAAAATTTCTAGAAATGAATGCAAAGTTGCCCAAGGAAATGATTAATAATATGAGAATTATATTGGGAACTATTCCTGTTTTGGAAAATAAATCATAACCAGCATTTCTTACTGTATTTAGAGGTGTTTTTGTCTTCTTTTTTGAAAGGGACTTACACTTCCTATCTCCTTCCAAATATTTGTTATGACAGTGTTCCTCATTCAAATGAATAGAGATACTTTTCATTCATTTGGATCAAAACCAGTATTGAAACATTTTTAGACTAACTGTTTTGCACACTTCTTTTAGACTAGAGATTGAGGAAAGAAACATGAAAATTGTACACCTTTATTTTTTATTCATTACTGTCTTGAAAGACTTAAAATGTTCTTTTTTTTTTCATAATGGCAGCTGGATGAACAGCTCATATGCCGAGTTAAAATCTGAATCAACATGAAATGACTGAAATTCTAAGCCTAAAAAAATTACTGTTTATAATGGAAACTCAAACATAATAGTCCATGATGGAAATTCAGTCACCATAGTCAGGTGGATGGTGACGCTGCAATAAGGAAACGTAATTAAGTTGTCTATACCAGGAAGAGAGTTGACTAATCATTCATGGGGAGCTTTATTGATATCATTTTTTAAATTAATTTTTTTCTTAATTATCCTTAGGTATTTCATTTTCAGCTACAACTTAATGCAGATAAAACCTACTTCTGATTTCTCTTAATTACTAATGCTGCAAAGATGTTGCATCTTTTCCAAGCTCCCTTACAACCAACTTTCAAATCAATTAAGGCATCTCAAAAGCATTTCTAAAATACCAGATGCTCTGTCAGCTGCACAGAACAATGTGTTAATAATTATATTTCTCTTTCTTACAGCAGATCAAAGCCAGAGATGAGGTGACATACACCTAAGATATTCAAACTCCAGCTTGAAGGTCAATTGGATCTGCCGACATATGTTGCTGATTTTGTAACATGAAAGCCAGCTAAGAAAAACAGATCAGTGAAATGCATATTCTTCGTATTCTTAATTTCAGCCCTATCCAAATGTTTACAGAATAGTTTGAAGAGATTTGCAGTTTCTTGTTATCAGTCTTATTAAGCCTTGGCAAACCTTTAATAACAAGTCTATCAACAACCCACCAGGGATTTGATTTTAGTCTTAGAGTGCCTGAATTTTTACGCTATTGAACGGTTTTTAATTGGAAGCACCAGGACCTTTTCTGATAGTTGTCCACATTGCCTCATGAATGGGTGGCATTCATGCTCAGCTTGAAAAGGCAACGGCAGCTGGGGAAAAAATAAGGCTTTGTGTAAGCCGAGAAGAGGGCAGGCAGGCAGGCAAACAGCAAGATTCCCCTAGAAGTAGCCTTAGTGTGGGGTTTTAAGCCACACAGAAAAAAGTAAACTGGAATAATCACCACCTTGCACTTGTTTTATGTTTCCATGGTTTAACTTAAAACACTGGCACAAGGAGACAACTACCATTCTAAAGTCAGAGCACCTCAGTTAAATTAGAATTGTGGGTCAGATCCATGTCTGTCAACTACATAGGACACTTGGAAGTGCAATTTAGAAAGAGAATATGGTAGCAGTTTCCTCACTAGTAAATCCTACACACCCGTGCCAAGTTAATTTTATCATGGTTATTAGAATGTCAAAACCTTCAAGGATTTCCATCTGCTCTTAGAGTAAAATACCAACTTCTACATTTGTGTTTCAAAGCCCTCTCTAAAATAACCAATCCTACACATCCAGTTCTGCATGAGAGTCAGGGCTCTGAAGCCAGATTATCTGGGCTCAAATTCCACCTCCATCATTTACCAAGTTGTATCACCTTGCACAAGTCACTTAACCTCTGTGTGCCTTTGTCTTCTCCTTGTAAAATGCAGATTAAAATATTGCCTCTATTACATGGTTGTTATGAAGATTAACTAAGTTAAATATGTGAATGTTCTTAAACTGGCCTAAAACTTAGTGAGAATAAGCACATATAAATGCTTGAGTAAGGGATGTCCCACTGTACTACAGTGCATTATGTTCCTTCCTTTCTCTCTCTACTCATGGTTTTCTGTCTACTTAAAATTCTTTGCAAGTTTAGAAATGGAAGTAGTCAGAAACCAGAAAGCTAGCCAGAATGAAAATCACTGAAGCAGAAAGACTAGATTGTCATTCCAGAAGAAGGATCTGTTCAGAATTCTCCCAGAACTTTCCAGCCTCTATACATTTGCTTATTTAGTTCTCCTTTTCTGGTATGACTTTCCTTCTTCTATCTATTCAAAACCTACTCAACCTTTCAAAATCAAGATGGAATTCTCTGTGATGCCTTTCTCAAATGCTTCGGACTTACTCATGTTTTCATGAACTGTATCTCCTATTGATCTGCCATTTTTTGGTCCTTAATTATATACCAATTTGTGTTGCAAATTAATATTTGCTTTCATATTAGTCTTATTTCCCCCAAATAGATGGTTAGCTTATCAAGCACAAGAGCAGAGATTTATCTTATATCTCGTGTGGAGCTGAGCTTAAAGTAAGTGTTCAATAAATTCTATTGAATAGACTTTAATAAATTCAATTAATGTCCTCTCCTTCAATCCTGTCTGCAATAGTCACAGTAACTAAAAATAAGAGGTTTAAGAAAAGATCAATAAAAGGCTGAAAATATCATGAATAAGAAACTAAAACTAACTACCAAAGCCAAGGTAGATTTTGATGGGCTGAAGCTGAAAAAAAAATGGTTCTTCCTCTAAAATATTTTACAATTTGTTTCACGTATTTAAAATATATTTGAAAGTGAGGAAACTGGACACAATAATTTCACAATGAATTAAGTCCGAACTAGTGCTCAAACCTCTATCTTCTAGCACTAATCTGTCTTAACTCATTGTGGGATTCTGTGTGTCCAGTGCACCTATATCTACCACACTGTAGATTATGGTGAAAAAAAAAAGGATTATCTAGAGGGGTTAAGTCTCTAGATTTGTTAATCTAGGTGGAGTTAAAAGTTTCATTGGCAAGTAGATTGTTCACCAATTTCTGTAAGTAAAGGCTATTAAAAAACTCTTTTCCCATTGGGAACTCAGCATTTTAGACATGTGGTAGGCTCTTAGTCCTTGTTAAACAACAGTGTTGTTATTTCTTCAATTTTGATACTTGGTGTGTACTCTTATTTCCTGGCTGTTCATAATTTATGCCAATTATGCCAAATTTTTATTAACTTTATCCAAATTTTATTTGTTGTCCAATATTTGTTTGACTAACTTGCCAATTTCTCAGTGCATATTTATCCAAGAGGAACTGAAGTATTGTCAGTATAGTTTTGATACCAGCAAGGTTATATGATAAAAACTAACCTTTAGTGACTATATTTGTATATTTAATATTAAGTATAGATCACATGCGGCTGCTTGACTTCTGATGCAACCGTATGCGTTTTGAAATAGATCTGAGGCTCCTTATAGGAATAGACAATTGTCTCTTCAGTTGAATTTTTGCTGACTTTTCTCAATATGTGAAAATCTCTTAATTTTCCTGACTCTACCCTGTCTAGGTTCTCCTCTTGTGTCTTCCTTCACTCCTTTAATAAATCTTAGTACTCGGTCCTCCACTGTATTTTCTATATAATGCCTTAGATTTCATCTCAGTCACTGTAGTGCTTTCACTATTTCTGCATAGATGGTGCTATAATATTTACTTTAGCCTTCGAAATTCTAACCAGCTCTTCTCTAAAACCCTACTAGACATTTCTTCTTGGGCAACCTACCTATACCTCAAGTTGGATGATTTTTAACTGAATTCAACATGTCTCTGAAATTGTCTCTGTCTCTTAATTTTCTTAACACTATTCCTCCCATTCATTAGGAACTTCAGAGTCTGCTTTGACTCCTCTCCTTTCCTGACTGCATATTCATTTGGTCCTATAGTATTGTCTGTTTGATCATCTTGATATCTGCAAAGTCCATTTTTCCTTCTGGCACTTCCTTTTCCATCTCTTCAACTGGACTGGCACTGTAGTTCAATGCCCAGAAATACACATAATAATTACTTGTTGAATTAATAAATGAATAACTTTCCTATCTCAATTTCTTCATGCCTTCAATATATTCCAGATTAATTATTTCTCTGTAGCCCCAGCTACCAGGAGGCTGAGGCAGGAGAATGGCATGAATCCGGGAGGCAGAGCTTGTAGTGAGCCGAGATCGCACCACTGCACTCCAGCCTGGGCGACAGAGCGAGACTCCGTCTAAAAAAAAAATAATAAAAAATAAAAAGACACATTCATCCTGTTACTTATACTGGAAAGCCTTTCCGAGCTTTCACTCTTCTATAATAGTGCTTCCCTTTCCTCACTTTGCATTAGTACCACCTGGGGAGATTGTAGAGAATCCTGTGCCCAAGCCTCATCTAGACATATGAAGTAGACTCTCTGGACATAGGACCCAGACATTCAGGGGTGATATCCAAAGAATTTTTCCAGTGATATGACAAAAACACTAACCAATCAAAACTGCTTTCCTGACCAATCAGCATGGACTATGGCTGCAAAAACCAGAATGGTCCTAAATACTATCTAATTATCAGCCCTGCCAATATTCATATTTATTAAGATCTCAAAAAGGTAATTCTAATGAACCACTGATTACAAAATACACTCATATTTCTGACCCTGGCAATCAAGACTCTTTATAATAAGGCCTAAATTTCCCTTTAGAACATTATTTCCTCTAGCCTTTATATGAAATCTCTGCTCTAATCATTTTATATCCACTAACTATGACTTGCTCATTGCCATTTCCTAGGTTTAACTTACAGAGTAGGTGTACTATGACAAGGTAAACTTTGCTTTACTTCATTTTAATGGAAAATAGAGGTAATGTAAAGCAGAACATTAATGCACTCAACCAATCAAACAGTAATTTACAGTATTTGTGAACTTTTTAGGATGTGTATGTTTGCTTACCAAGAATGGCACTGAATTACAATGAATGATGAAAAGTTATAATCATGGAATAGAGGGGAGCAGAGATGAAATGTTCAAGCCTTGGCTATGGAGGAAAAAAATTGCTGATGGAAAGAGAATGGCCATGTATGTCTACTAAACATCATACTCTTGATCTTTTAAAAAGGAATTGTTTTGTGAATTTCTAACTTGTCTTTTATGAAGTTATGGTTCATCCTTTTACATAATGTGAGGAAATGTTGACCAAAAATGACTGAAGTGTGTTGAAAAAAGAATAATCTCCAAAAATAATGGAAAGTAATTCTGTTGTTGCTGCTTCACGGAGCTCTTTCCTTACGTTGTGTTTTTAGTGTCCTTGGCTACTTCTTAGATCCAATGTGTACAACAAAAATGCTAAAATGTAAAGAACATAATTTAGGGATCAATAAAATTTTATCTGATAGATGCCTCATTCACAAGAAGACTCGGATGACACATAAAGGGCACTGATGTAGGAATAACTAATCACTGTCAACTGTACTCATGGGAAAAATCAGCATAACTCCCATGTTCAAGTAAGAAGAAAACTTTTAAGTCATTAAGTTATATCACTTCTAGTTCCAGAAGCTTGTTTTGGGTTATTTGTGCCCTGGGAATTCCTGCAAATTCAGAGACCAATTCTAGGATAAGATGATTGAACTAGTCTGTTCTTAACTGCTTTAAAGAACTACTTGAGACTGGGTAATTTATGAAGAAAAGAGGTTTACTTGACTCACAGTTCTGCAGACTGGACAGGAAGCATGACTGGAAGGCCTCAGAAAACTTACAATCATAGTGGAAGGACAAAGGGGAAGCAAGCATGTCTTCGTATAGTAGCAGGAGAGAGAGAGAGAAGGGAGAAGGGTTACACACTTTTAAACAATCAGATCTTGTGAGAGCTCACCCATATGATAATAACTGCAAGGGGAAAATCCACTTCCCATGATCTAATCACCTCCCACCAGGCCCCACCTCCGACACTCACAATTCAACATGAGATTTGAATTGTGGGGATACAATGATTTTATAGTGTTTTGTACCAACCTGGAGTGGAGTTTTTAATTAACTCCTAAGAGAATGTTTCATTAACTTTTTTTTTTTTTTTTTGAGACGGAGTTTCATTCTTGTTGCCCAGGCTAGAGTGCAATGGCACAATGTTGGTTCATTGCAAACTCCACCCGCCCGGTTCAAGTGATTCTCCTGCTTCAGCCTCCTCAGTAGCTGGGATTACAGGTGCCTGTGACCATGCCCAGCTAATTTTTCTCTTTTTTTTTTTGTATTTTTAGTAGAGACAGGGTTTAACCATGTTGGCCAGGCTGGTCTCGAACTCCTGACCTCAGGTGATCCACCCACCTCAGCCTCCCAAAGTGCTGGGATTGATTAACTCTTTTAAGTGAAGTACTTGGAGACAACTATTTGGCTCCAATGTGCTCTTTTAAGCTCTTCCCTTTCATATTGCATCCACAGCCTTTTGATAGTCAATTGCATTTATGAAGTTATTCCAAAATTTTGGAGTTCAGCCAAATAATTTCCAAAAGCACAGAGCTGCAATTGGCAATATGGTAGGCAAGATAATTGTCCTCTGCAAAGATAACCATACCCTGATCCTTACAATCTGTGAATCTGTTAAGATACATGGCAAAAAGAACTTTGCATATGCAATTAAATTAAGGACCTTGGGGTGGGAGGATTACTTTGGAGTATCTGGGTGGAACTAATCTAATCACACAAATCCTTAAAAGCAGAAAACCTTTCCTGCCTGTGTTTAGAGTCCATGTGATGATGAAAGGAGAGTCAGAGAGATTCTACATTGCTGGCTTTAAAAATGGAGGAAGGCCAATACCCAGAAGAGTTTTCCCTAGGTTGTCTTCCAGAGGTTTCAGGGCTTTGGGTCTTCAGTTTAAGTCTTTGGTCCATCTTGAGTTGATTTTTGTATAAGGTGAGAGATAGGGATCTGGTTTCATTCTTCTACATGTGGCTAGCCAGTTTTCCCAGCACCATCTATTAAATAGGGTGTCTTTCCCCTAATTTATGTCTTTGTTGAAGATCAGTTGGTTCTAAGTATTTGGCTTTATTTCTGGGTTCTCTATTCTGTTCCATTGGTCTATTTGTCTACTATTATACTGGTACCATGTTGTTTTGGTAACTACAGCCTTGTAGTATAATTTGAAGTCTGTTAGTGCGATGTCTCCAGCTTTGTTCTTTTTGCTTAGTGTTTCTTTGGCTATGCAGGCTCTTTTTTGGTTCCATATGAATCTTAGGATTTTTGTTTATTTCTGTGAAAAATGATGTTAGTATTTTGATAGGAATTGCACAGAATCTGAAGATTGCTTTGGGCAGTATGGTCATTTTTGTGATATTGATTCTTCCAGTTCATGAGCATGGGATGTGTCTCCATTTGTTTGTATAATCTCTGGTTTCTTTCAGCAGTGTTTTGTAGTTCTCCTTGTAGAGCTCTTTCATTTCCTTGGTCAAGTATATTCTTAGGTCTTTTTTTTTTCTTTAACTGTTGTAAAAGGGATTGAATTTTTGATTTGATTCTCTGCTTAGTCATTGTTGGCATATAGCAGTGCTACCAATTTGTGTATATTGATTTTGTAAAATTTACTTAACTGAATGTGTTTATCAAATCTAGGAGTCTTTTGGAGGAGTCTTTAGGGCTTTCTAGCTATGCAATCATATCATCAGTGAGCAGTGACAGTTTGACTTCTTCTTTTCCAATTTGGATGCCCTTTATTTTTTCCTCTTGCCTGATTGCTGTAGCTGGGATTTTCAGTATTATCTATGTTGAATAGAAGTGGTGAAAGTGGATTGGACATTGGCCTAGGCAAAGAATTTATGACTAAGACCACAAATTCAAATGCAACAAAACCAAAAATAAATAAATGGGACTTAATTAAACTAAAAGATTCTGTACAGAAAAAGAAATAATCATGAGAGTAAACAGACAACTCACAGAGTGAGAGAAAATATTTGCAAACTATGCATCCAACAAAGGATGAATATCCAGAATCTATAAGGAACTCAAATCAGCAAGAAAAAAAAAAACAAATAATCCCATCAAAAAGTGGGCAAATGACATGAATAGACATTTTTAAAAATGAGATATACAAATGGCCAAAAATCATGAAAAGATACTCACCATCACTAATCATCAGGGAAATGTAAATTAAAACCACAGTGAGGTACCTCCTGACTACTACAAGCATGGCCATTATTAAAAAGTCAAAAAACAATAGTTGTTGGCATGGATGTGGTGGAAAGGAAATGCTTATACACTGCTCATGAGAATGTAAATTAGTGCAACCTCTATGGAAAACAGTATGGAGATTTAAAGAACTAAAAGTAGATCTACCATTTGATCCAGCAGTCCCACTACTGGGTATCCACCTAGAGGAAAATAAGTAATATCAAAAAGACATCTGCATGCATATGTTTTTGGCAGCACAATTCACAATTTCAGATATTTGGAACCAACAATAAGTGCTCATTGACCAATGAATAGATAAAGAAAATGTGGGGCTGAGTGGGGAGGAGCCAAGATGGCCGAATAGGAACAGCTCCGGTGGTCTACAGCTCCCAGCGCGAGCGACGCAGAAGACGGGTGATTTCTGCATTTCCATCTGAGGTACCGTGTTCATCTCACTAGGGAGTGCCAGACAGTGGGCGCAGGTCAGTGGGTGAGTGCACCGTGTGCCAGCCGAAGCAGGGGCAAGGCATTGCCTCACTCGGGAAGCACAAGGGGTCAGGGAGTTCCCTTTCCAGGGGTGACAGACGGCACCTGGAAAATCGGGCCACTCCCACCCGAATACTGTGCTTTTCCGACGGGCTTAGGAAACAGTGCCCCAGGAGAGTATAGCCCGCACCTGACTCAGAGGGTCCTACGCCCACGGAGTCTCGCTGATTGCTAGCACAGCAGTCTGAGATCAAACAGCAAGTCGGCAGCGAGGCTGGGGGAGGGGCGCCCGCCATTGCCCAGGCTCGCTTAGGTAAACAAAGCAGCCGGGAAGCTTGAACTGGGTGGAGCCTACCACAGCTCAAGGAGGCCTGCCTGCCTCTGTAGGCTCCACCTCTGGGGGCAGGGCACAGACAAAAAGACAGCAGTAACCTCTGCAGACTTAAATGTCCCTGTCTGACAGCTTTGAGGATAGCAGTGGTTCTCCCAGCACGCAGCTGGAGATCTGAGAAAGGGCTGACTGCCTCCTCAAGTGGGTCCCTGACCCCTGACCCCCGAGCAGCCTAACTGGGAGGCACCCCCCAGCAGGGGCAGACTGACACCTCACACGGCCGGCCAGGTACTCCAGCAGACCTGCAGCTGAGGGTCCTGTCTGTTAGAAGGAAAACTAACAGAAAGGACATCCACACCAAAAACCCATCTGTACATCACCATCATCAAAGACCAAAAGTAGATAAAACCACAAAGATGGGGAAAAAACAGAGCAGAAAAACTGGAAACTCTAAAAAGCAGAGTACCTCTCCTCCTCCAAAGGAATGCAGTTCCTCACCAGCAACGGAACAAAGCTGGACGGAGAATGACTTTGACAAGCTGAGAGAAGAAGGCTTCAGACGATCAAATTACTCCGAGCTACGGGAGGATATTCAAACCAAAGGCAAAGAAGTTGAAAACTTTGAAAAAAATTTAGAAGAATGTATAACTAGAATAACCAATACAGAGAAGTGCTTAAAGGAGCTGATGGAGCTGAAAACCAAGGCTCGAGAACTACGTGAAGAATGCAGAAGCCTCAGGAGCCGATGCGATCAAATGGAAGAAAGGGTATCAGCCCTGGAAGATGAAATGAATGAAATGAAGCGAGAAGGGAAGTTTAGAGAAAAAAGAATAAAAAGAAACGAGCAAAGCCTCCAAGAAATGTGGGACTATGTGAAAAGACCAAATCTACGTCTGATTGGTGTACCTGAAAGTGACGGGGAGAATGGAAACAAGTTGGAAAACACTCTGCAGGATATAATCCAGGAGAACTTCCCCAATCTAGCAAGGCAGGCCAACATTCAGATTCAGGAAATACAGAGAACGCCACAAAGATACTCCTCGAGAAGAGCAACTCTAAGACACATAATTGTCAGATTCACCAAAGTTGAAATGAAGGAAAAAATGTTAAGGGCAGCCAGAGAGAAAGGTCGGGTTACCAACAAAGGGAAGCCCATCAGACTAACAGCGGATCTCTCAGCAGAAACCCTACAAGCCAGAAGGGAGTGGGGGCCAATATTCAACATTCTTAAAGAAAAGAATTTTCAACCCAGAATTTCATATCCTGCCAAACTAAGCTTCATAAGTGAAGGAGAAATAAAATACTTTACAGACAAGCAAATGCTGAGAGATTTTGTCACCACCAGGCCTGCCCTAAAAGAGCTCCTGAAGGAAGCACTAAACATGGAAAGGCACAACCGGTACCAGCCACTGCAAAATCATACTGAAATGTAAAGACCATCGAGACTAGGAAGAGACTGCATCAACTAACGAGCAAAATAACCAGCTAATATCATAATGACAGGATCAGATTCACACATAACAATATTAACTTTAAATGTAAATGGACTAAATGCTCCAATTAAAAGACACAGACTGGCAAATTGGGTAAAGACTCAAGACCCATCAGTGTGTTGTATTCAGGAAACCCATCTCACGTGCAGAGACACACATAGGCTCAGAATAAAAGGATGGAGGAAGATCTACCAAGCAAATGGAAAACAAAAAAAGGCAGGGGTTGCAATCCTAGTCTCTGATAAAACAGACTTTAAACCAACAAAGATCAAAAGAGACAAAGAAGGCCATTACATAATGGTAAAGGGATTAATTCAACAAGAAGAGCTAACTATCCTAAATATATATGCACCCAATACAGGAGCACCCAGATTCATAAAGCAAGTCCTGAGTGACCTACAAAGAGACTTAGACTCCCACACATTAATAATGGGAGACTTTAACACCCCACTGTCAACATTAGACAGATCAACGAGACAGAAAGTCAACAAGGATACCCAGGAATTGAATTCAGCTCTGCACCAAGTGGACCTAATAGACATCTACAGAACTCTCCACCCCAAATCAACAGAATATACATTTTTTTCAGCACCACACCACACCTATTCCAAAATTGACCATATCCTTGGAAGTAAAGCTCTCCTCAATAAATGTAAAAGAACAGAAATTATAACAAACTATCTCTCAGATCACAGTGCAATCAAGCTAGAATTCAGGATTAAGAATCTCACTCAAAACCGCTCAACTACATGGAAACTGAACAACCTGCTCCTGAATGACTACTGGGTACATAACGAAATGAAGGCAGAAATAAAGATGTTCTTTGAGACCAACGAGAACCAAGACACAACATACCAGAATCTCTGGGATGCATTCAAATCAAAATCACAATGAGATACCATCTCACACCAGTTAGAATGGCAATCATTAAAAAGTCAGGAAACAACAGGTGCTGGAGAGGATGTGGAGAAATAGGAACACTTTTACACTGTTGGTGGGACTGTAAACTAGTTCAACCCTTGTGGAAGTCAGTGTGGCGATTCCTCAGGGATCTAGAACTAGAAATTCCATTTGACCCAGCCATCCCATTACTGGGTATATACCCAAAGGACTATAAATCATGCTGCTATAAAGACACATGCACACGTATGTTTATTGCAGCATTATTCACAATAGCAAAGACTTGGAACCAACCCAAATGTCCAACAATGATAGACTGGATTAAGAAAATGTGGCACATATACACCATGGAATACTATGCAGCCATAAAAAATGATGAGTTCATGTCCTTTGTAGGGACATGGATGAAATTGGAAATCATCATTCTCAGTAAACTATCGCAAGAACAAAAAACCAAACACCGCATATTCTCACTCATAGGTGGGAATTGAACAATGAGAACACATGGACACAGGAAGGGGAACATCACACTTCGGGGACTGTTGTGGGGTGGGGGGAGGGGGGAGGGATAGCATTGGGAGATATACCTAATGCTAGATGACGAGTTGGTGGGTGCAGCGCACCAGCATGGCACATGTATACATATGTAACTTACCTGCATGTTGCGCACATGTACCATAGAGCCTAAAGTATAATAATAATAAAAATAATAATAATAATAATAATAAAAAGAAAATGTGGTATATATACACCATGGAATACTACTCAGCCATGAAAAAGAATAAAGTAATGCTTTTGCAGCAATTTAAATGGAGCTGGAGGCCATTATTCTAAGTGAAATAACCAAGGAATAGAAAACCAAATATTGTATATTCTCACTTATAAGTGGGAGTTAAGCTATGGGCACACAAAGGCATACAGAATGACATAATGAACTACGGAAACTCAGCAGTAGGATAGTGAGAATGGGGGGTAAGGGATATAAAAACCACATATTGGATACAATGTACATTACTGAAGTGCCAGGTGCTCTGAAATCTCAGACTTCATCACTGCACAATTTATCTATGTAACAAAAACCACTTGTACCCCAAAAGCTACTGAAAAAAAATTTTTTTTAAATGAAGGAAGGGAACCATGAGCCAAGGAATGTAGGCAATCTTCAGAAGCTGTAAAAGGCATGGAAACAGTCTTTACCCTAAAGGCCTCAGACAGGAATGCAGCTTTGCCTACAATCTTGATTCCAGCCTACAGACTTCTGATCTGCAGACTGTATGATAATAAGTTTATGTTTTAGGCCACTACATTTGCGTTAATTTATGGCAACTATAGAAAATGAATAGGAGTCTGCATGGACATTTGTTTTAATGGGGAGTGAGGAGGGCTCAAAAAATACAAACCCCTCTCAAAGTATTTACTAAGAAATATTTGTTGATGAGCCTAGACTCTGTCTTTTGTTTACAACTGCTCAATTATTATGTAACGGAATTGTAATTTCTATGCATTTATTAGGTTGGCCATTACATAATTTTCTTTTTTAAAAAATAGTTTAACTGAAATATAATTCATATATAATTTGCCAATTTGAAGTGTACAATTCAGTGTTTTTAATGTATTCACAAGGTTGTGCAACCATCACAACAATCTAATTTTAGAACATTTTCAACATCTTAAAAGAAATCCCATACCCTTTAGCAGTCAATCTCTTTCCCCTCATCCAGAGCCCTAAACAAATGCTAATCTACTTTCTGTCTTTATTACTTTGTCTATTCTGGACATTTCATAGAAGTGAAATCCTAAAACGTGTGGCCTTTTGTGTATGGCTTCTTTGATTTAATGTAAGGTTTTCGAGGTCCAATTACACTGCACTACATCTCAGTACTTCATTCCTTTTTATTAGTGAGTACTATTCCATTGTATGGATATACCACTTCCACATTTTGTTTGTTCATTCAACAGTTGAATTGTGCTCTGATGGTTAAAAGACAAAATTGTCAAGCATTCTGTATTAACAGTGGATGTAGACATTTTTTTCAGATGGATAAAATGTATATGCTACAGATGTAAAGTCTTCCATGTAAAAAAATTTTGTACAGCTTTCTGTACAATATTGATTCTCATCTGGCATATTCTAATCAGGTTACGTCAACAAAGTTTTTGACTTATTTCAATAAAAACCAGTTGATAGAAATTTAGGTTGTTTCCACTTTTTATTTATTATAAACAATGTTGCTATGTTATGAATAATTGTGTACAAGTTTTTGTATACATGTATGTTTTCATTTATCTTGCGTATATACTTAGGAGTGGAATTGTTGGATCATATGATATGTTTAATGTTTATTAAACATATGGTTAATGTTTTGAGGAATTACTAAACTGTTTTCCAAAGTAGTTGCATTATTTTTCGTTACTTCTATAATGTAACAAGAATTCCAATTTCTCCACATCCGAATTAACACTTGTTATTGTCTGTCGTTTTAATTGTAGCCATCCTAGTGGATGTGAAGTTATATTTTATTGTGATTTTGATTTGTATATCCGTGGTAACTATTGATGTTGAGTATCTTCATGTGCTTATTAGCCATTTGTGTATCTTTGGAGAAATGTCTGTTGAAATCTTTTGCCTGTTTTAAAATAAGTTTGTCTTTTTATTATTGAATTTTAAAGACCTTTAAAAACATGTTCTGGGTACAAATCCATTATCAGATATATTATTTGTAAATATTTTCTCCCATTCTGTAGGATTGTATTCTCATTTTTTTTATGGTATCTTTTGCATCACAAAGATTTTAATGTTGATGTAATTCCATTTATCTATTTTTTTCTTTTGTTGCTTGTGCTTTTGTATCTGAGAAATCATTACCTAACACAAAGTCATAAGGATTTACACCTATGTTTTCCCATATTTTAGCTATAACATTTAGGTCTTTGATCCACTTTGGGTTAATTTTTGTGTATAGTGGGAATAGGGGTCCAACTTCATTCTTTCGCTAGTAAATATCTAGTTATCTCATCACCATTTGTTTAAAAGACTATTTTTTTCCTCATTGGATTTTCGTGGCACCCTTGTCAAAAATCAGCTGGCCATAAATGTTAAGAGTTTGCTTTTGGGCTCTAAATTCTATTCCATTGATTTGTGTGTTTATCCTTATGTCATTTTCATAGTGTCTTGATTACTATAGTTTTGTAAATTTTTGAAATCAGGAAATGTTACTCCTCCAATTGTGTTCTCTTTTTTTCAAGTTTTTTTCCGGCTATTCTGGGTCACTTGAGTTCCATATAATTTTGAGATTAGTTTGTCAATTTCTGCAAAAAAAAAAAAGCTGTATTTCAATAATGGTTGCATAAAATCTGCTGATCAATTTGGACAATACCAATATCTTAACAATATTAGGTTTTGATCATAGAACATCTTTCTAGTTACAAGAATGACTAATTTGTTTCAACAATGTTTTGTAGCCTTCAGTGTATTAGTTCTTAACTTATTTTGTTATGTGTATACCTACATTAGTTTTTGACGCTGTTGTAACTGGAAGTGTTTTCTTTTTTTTTTTTTTTTTTTTTTTTTTTGAGATGGAGTCTCACTCTGTCACCCAGGCTGGAGTGCACTGGTGCGATCTCCGCTCACTGCAAGCTCTGCCTCCCGGGTTCACACCATTCTCCTGCCTCAGCCTCCCGAGTAGCTGGGACTATAGGCGCCCACCACCATGCCTAGCTAATTTTTTTGTATTTTTAGTAGAGACAGGGTTTCACCGTGTTAGCCAGGATGGTCTCGATCTCCTGACCTCATGATCCACCCTCCTCAGCCTCCCAAAGTGCTGGGATTACAGGCGTGAGCCACCGCACCCAGCCTGGAATTGTTTTCTTAATTTCCTTCTTAAAATGTTTACTGAAAGTGTGTAGAAATACAATTGATTTTTACATATTGCTCTTATATCCTGCCATCATGCTGAACTCATTTTTTTTAGTTCTAATAGGGGATGTGTGTGTGTGTATGTCTTTGTGTGCTCCCAAAGATTTTCTACATACAAGACCATTTCATCTGCAAATGAAGATACTATTTTTTTTCCTTCTAATCTGGAAGCCTTGTATTTCTTTTCTTGTATAATTGCCATGGCCAGAACCTCTAGTACAATACTAAATATAGACTGGATAAAGAAAATGTGGCACATATGTACCATGGAATACTATGCAGCCATAAAAATGATGAATTCATATCCTTTGCAGGAACATGGATGAAGCAGGAAACCATCATTCTCAGCAAACTAACACAGGAACAGAAAACCAAACACCACATGTTCTCACTCATAAGTGGGAGTTGAACAATGAGAACACATGGATGCAGGGAGGGGAACATCGCACAATGGGGCCTGTCGGGGGGTGGAGGGCTAGTGGAGGGATAGCATTAGGAGAAATATCTAATGTAGATTACGGGATGATGGGTGCAGCAAACCACCATGACACGTGTATACCTATATAACAAACCTGCGCTTTCTGCGCATGTATCCCAGAACTTAAAGTATTAAAAATAAAAAAAAGTGACACCCTGTATTGTTGTTGATATTGAGATAACGTGTCTAGATTTTACTACTAAGATGTTAATTGTGGGGCTTTTGTAGGTGTGCTTTATCATATTGAGAAACTAGCTTCTTTTTATTGTTTTTATTGTAAATAGGTATTGGATCTGGATATGCTTTTTCTGCATCTATTGAGAGGATTACATGGCAGGCTATGTTAATTTATTTTAAATATTAAGCCAACACTGTTTTTTAGTATTTTGTTGAGACATTTTTGCATCTATATTTATGATATCTTTCTGGTTTTGGTATCAGAGTAATACTGGCATCGTAAAATAAGTTGGAAAGGGATCCCTCCTCTTCTATTTCCTGGGAGAGTTTGTGAAGTATAATCATTTTTTCTTTGAACGTTTGGTAGAATTCACCAGTGAAGCCATCTGGCCCTGGTCTTTTCTTTGTGAGAAGATTTTTAATGACAGAGTTTGTGAAGTATAATCATTTTTTCTTTGAACGTTTGGTAGAATTCACCAGTGAAGCCATCTGGCCCTGGTCTTTTCTTTGTGAGAAGATTTTTAATGACTGATTTAATCTCTCTACTTGTTATAGACCTGGTTAGAATTTCTGTTTCTTCTTGAGTTTCAGTATATTGTGTCTTTCTAGAAATTAGTTCATTTTCATTTAATTACCTAATTTGTTGGCATGAAATTGTTCATAGTATTTCTTTATAATACTTTTTGTTTCTGTAAGTTCTATAGTGATGCCCCCTTTTTCATTTCTGATTTTAGTAATTTCAACCTGCTCTCTTTTTTTCTTAATCAATTTAGCTAAAGATCTATCAACTTTATTGATCTTTTCAAAATATCAGCTTTTGGTTTGTTGATTTTCTAAACTTTTTAAAAATACTCTATAGCACTTGGTTCCATGCCGGTGTTTAAAATTTTCTTCTTTTTCCTTGATTTGGGCTCAATAAGCTCTCTTTTTTCTAGTTTCTTATTGTGAAAAATTAGATTATTGATTTGAGATATTCCTGCTTTTTAAATATAGGTGTTTACAGCTATAAATTTTTCTCTGAGCACTGCCTTAGTTATATTTCATAGTGTTGGTAGGGTGTGTTTTCATTTTCATTCATTGAAAGTATTTTTAAATTTCTCTTCTGGTCTCTTCTTTGATCTATTGTTTATTTAACAGTATAATGTTTAATTTTCACATATGTATTATCTTTCCAAAATTCTTCTGTTATTGGTTTCTAATTCCATTGCATTCTAATTCCATTCCAACTGCTTTACATGATTTCATTGCTTTTAAATTTATCGAACTTGTTTTAAGGCCTAACATATGGTCTACCCTAGAAAATATTTTATATGCCCTTGAGAAGAATGTGCATTCTGCTACTGTTGGGTAGAATGTTCTATAAATGTTTGTTAGTCTATTTGGTTTACAATATTGTTCAAGCCTTCTACTTTTTTGTTGATCTTCTGTCCAGTTGTTCTCATCCTTATTGAAAGTGGGGTATTGATTTTTCCCACATTATTAGTGTTGATTTGTCAATTTTTTCCTTAAATTCTTTATTTATTTTATGTATTTGAGGGTTCTGTAGTTAGGTGCATATGTGTTTATAATTGTTATAACTTTCTGATGAGTTGACTACAAAGTCACTAATAATTTTTTTTGTTTTAAGTCTTTTTTTGTCTGATATTATTATCACTATTTAAACTAGTTTATAGTTATCATTTGCATGGTATATCTTTTTTCATAAGTTTGCTTTTAATATATTTGTATTATTAAATATAAAGAGTTTCAGTGTGTGGCTTAAGGAATGTTTTCACGTCTTCCCCAGGTTTTGCTCTGATCGCTCTTCAGTGGGTGCAGCCTAGCACATGTACACAGATTTCACTGTGATCTTAGGAGGACTCTTTTTGGTTGTCTCTTTCTTTGATTCTTTCTATTCAATTTCTCTATCACCTTGCTTGCTTGTATCAGAGATACCTATCTTACAGTTGTTCCCCACCAATATTACCACTGTTTTCAACAACATTCATAGGTGTAGAATTATTCACTCTGTTCCAAATAAATTTAGAACCCTATGGAAGAAATGCAGTGCTCTTAACCATTATGGCTTACCTTTACCCCTAGGCAGAACCCCTGTACTACTACCACTGCACTGGAGCTGGGAGCAGGAACCCAGAATGATACCCCATTGTATAAGTGGGCAGTGGACAGGAGAGTGGCCATTGGGAATAGAGCTTCCCACCTAGCAGTTGGAGCTGAGTGGGAGAAGAAAGACCAGTCTTCTCTGCCATATCTTCCTGGAATAGAGCTCCAGCAATATGGGGTTGGGAGTATAAGAAATGGTAGCCTGCATCTCCTTGGGTTAACTTATAGCCCCAGACTGAGAGCTTACAGGAGAGGAAATGACTGTCTTCTTGCCTGCACATGCCCCATCTTCCAATTAGTCAGAAATTATGACCTCTTGGTGGCACCAGTGTTTGCCATTGTGTGGCCCATTCCATGAAAACTTGGTTGCTTAGAAACCACCACTGCATGGTGTATACCTATGTAACAAACCTGCACGTTCTGCACATGTATCCTAGAACTTAAAGTATAATTAAAAAAAAAAAAAAAGAAAACTTGGTTGCTTAGATGTGAGGGCAGGAAGATTGACAATTAAATTTTACCAAACAGAGCAATGACAGGACAGAGAAAGCTGTGGTCAGAATGTGGGAATGCTGTCATCTAAAACTATAAAGATATCTCTCTTTCTGGTGTTGACAAGGTCCCAGGGATTAATGTGGAGGAAAGTTAATGAGAGGAGGCGGAGTTGAAGAACCTTGGAAATAAGGTCAAGGTTTGGAATTTATATGATAAATGCGTCACTTACCACGGGGAGTGCTCTACATGAGTATGTTTGTGGAAAACCCTGCTTTACCTAGATTATATCTGTTAGAAAATACAACACACCTATGAAGAAAGTACTTTTATTCCAATTTTTAGATGAAAAACTTTAGAATCTTAGAAAGTTTGGAGAACTTGCATAAAGTCTTAATTGTTAACAGTAATAACAACAAACATTTTAGAGCAATTTACTATATACCAAGCATTCTTCTAAGAGATTTACATTCTAAGTCTTAAGTGCTCAAAAAGTTATTTATTATTACCATTACCATGTTAGAGAGAAGGCACAGGGAGTTTCAATAACTTACCTAAGGTCACATGGCTAGTTAGTGGCAAGAGCCAGGGCATAGAGCAAGTGTCAAAATTAGGCCATGAATCAAAATTGGTGTTATGCCAAAACCATGTTTTAGCCACCCAGAAATAGCATCTATTTATGACTTTAAAGGTGCATTTTACGAAGAAAGACTCTTTGAAAAAATCTCTTCCAAGAATATTAACAAAGATTTTAATCAGTACAAGATTAAAATTGAGGCATAATGAAATAGATGAAATGAAACTAAAATTCCATTTATAAAAATACAGAAGTCAAAAAAGAACATTTGAGCCTAATAGAGGAAGAAGAAATTTAAAAAAAGAAATATGGAGGAAAATGAAACAAACGTCAGAAATTATTGGAGGGAGCTCTTTGACACTTTCTTTCTACTTGTGAAGCATAAGCAGATTTATCCTAATGAATTAAAGGTGAGGTTTTAGCTTCCCATAAGCATGGTAGCATTTTCCTTAGGAGTGCAGCTGAAGAATGAGAATTTTATAAGAAAGAATTTACGACTGTGTGTAGTTACTTCCATTACTATAAACTTGAACCCCTAGGAAGGAGTAGGGGTGTCAGCCTCTTTGACAATCAGCCTCCATTCTTTTCCACTAGCCCACAGGGATCCTCCTGTGACAACTTCATCAGCTGGAAATCAGCCTCCATCTTCCTTTCTCCTCAATAATTACTACCATCTCTTTCACAGCTATGTACTAAGATCTGCCAAAGGGACATAAGGAAACCAAGTGCAGGCTATCTCTTGACTCATTAGCTACGTTTAAGTTTATTAAAAGAGCACAAGGAAATGACAATATCTAAGTGTTTCTAAATGAGTCTGGACTTGCTGCCATGACAGTAACCACAAATTTATACATAAAATTAACAGAAAATGGGAACCCAAATATTGAAGAAGTGTCACAAGCACAGACTTTTCCTTCAAACTTAGGAAATCAATATGGTTTAAAGAAAATAAAACCCTGCACGGCTAAGGAAGAGTTTCAGAGGTTTCTCTACCACGAGTCATTTGACTTCCTTGAACCTCAGTGTTCTTGTCAATGTAGATAATAACCACCTTTAGAAAGTTAGTACAATAGGCTGGGTGCGGTGGCTCATGCCTGTAATCCTAGCACTTTGGGAGGCCGAGGTAGGTGGATCACGAGGTCAGGAGTTCAAGACCAGCCTGGCCAAGATGGTGAAACCCTGTCTCTACTAAAAATACAAAAAATTAGCCGGGCGTGGTGGCACGTGCCTGTAATCCCAGCTACTCTGGAGGCTGAGGCGAGAATTGCTTAAAACCTGGAGGGGCGGAGGTTGCAGTGAGCCGAGATGGCACCACTGCACTCCAGCCTGGGTGACAGAGTGAGCCTCCATCTCAAAAAAAAAAAAAAAAAAAAAAAAAGAAAAGAAAGTTGGTACAATAATGAAAAGAGAGAATATATATGTATCGGCTGTGGCCTATTATAGCAAACTATCTCATTATATTCTCTGCTTCTTTATTTGGAAAACAGATATCTTTAGAGCTGGACTTTGACATTGTATTTGCTAGATACTCTGTGCTAAGATCAGTACAAACAGTTCAAGTTAATGCAGCATACTTAGCTTTTGACAAACACATTATTTTATATTTGATTCCCAGTAGATCAAATGAATATTATATTTATTACAATATGAAGTTGAAAAAGTTTCTTACCAGTATCAGCTGAAAGATGTTCAAAGTGCATAATGTATGCATATTACTTTGCTTTTCTTCTGCAAAGGTCTGTTTTATGAATCAAAATGACTAGTGCATAGCTGCAACATATAATCAAAGCTACTGTAAAGGTCACAAGTAAATGAGAACATAATTGTTTAAATATGCGGCTTTGTTAGTAATATACTTGATTATTTTATGACTGATTAGTGTTATTTTAATTGTGGGGAGGAGAGTGTTGAGGAGAGTAGGAAGATCTTTATCTCCTTTATGATATACCTGACTTGGACTTTTAACCAAAACTTCAGTTGGTGGAATATTGGCTTTCTTAAGCTCTTCTGATTAACTTTAACTTAATTACATAAAAGTGGTAAAATGACCTGCTACATCTAACCTGTGTGCCGAATTCAGCCTAGAAATGTTTTCTTTGGGCAGCACCAGATTTTAAAGATTGGAAAATGGCTGTAATTTTTGGACAGGTGTACACTAGCTGCTATCCTAAGTCCCCATCTCTCCACATTCTGTCTTACACCCAGCTGGCTTCATTTATTTATGTAAATTGTCTGATCCTAGTGGGCATTGGAGTCTGTGGTTTCTGACTCAAGGCAAGGAGGAAATAAGCAAATAACTCAGGTATTTATTTTTGCATGACTCTGTCATTATGGAGTGGAAACGGAGTTTCATTTTTATTATGAATACACACTATGAATGCTGATACTGCATTTGTGGCTTTGAAAAAAGTTCTGCCACTAAAATAATCTAAAAGGGGACTAGTTCTTACAACAATTTCTTCAAGTGCTTTGTTAAACAAGCAGTTAAAAGCAGACTAAAGGGCCACTGGGTATTCAATTAGAGAGAGAGAATTTCTGTCACCCTGACTGAAGGAGGAAAATAAGGCCACCCTGGCAGGTGGAGACTTTTTATTTGCTGCCAGTGTGATTGCCCGCAAAGCTCCTGTGATTTGGTGCTTGCTACAGCACATCTCCCTATTTGCACATGCATGGAAACACTTTTTGTTGAAGCTACTTGACAACACTTAGTGTTTATTGTTTACTTGTCATTCTAAGAAACCACACACAGACTGTTTAGGTTACACCTAATGACAGTTTTTATTCATTTTACAGTTTAATGTTTCTTTTTATTTAGCTTTTGTTATGGTTTAACAACTCCTTTCATTTAGTGGAATTGTAGACAAGTTTGAAATGTGAGTGTACCCATAAGACAAACACACATCATTACCTTTTCGTCTCCTGGTGTGCAGCTCTTTGTGAAATCTGCCAAGGAACAGTAGATGTTGATGTTTGGGTAATGGAGAAAGATGGCTTCAGAATGCCCAAGGATTTCATGGATATTTCTTTGAGAAGGCTTCTCCTGGAGATATGGAAGCCATGACACAGAGGAATTTAGGTGGTCTGCAAAGTTATAGTGCTATAATGAGATCTTTAGCAAGAGTATTTCTAAGAATATTTTTAAGTGCCTGGGGAAAGCAAGCACTTAACTCCCTTTCTTCCCTAGTCCTTTGGCCAGGAAAATTATGCTGATTTCTAATCAGAAAGTAATCACCCATGGAAAGTCTGAGTATACACTGTGCATTCTATCCAAACTTCAAATTAACTAAAATTGAGAGAAAAAGGAATAAATGCTTTACATGGAATTTGTTATTAATTTGCATGACAAATAATTAAAAATATTAACCATATTTGTTTTACTTCTGTCTCAGTATCACAAGATGAACAGCAAAATAAGGGAGCTTTTGTGTGCTTGCCTCCAAGTTTTAAGTTTTAAATATGGAGGAAAATATGGATATAAGTTTTAAATCCCATGCTAATCTCCATTAAGCTATAGGATGAAAATGGATGTGAGCCAGGTTGCCACACGTGTTGTATCCAAAAGGAGGTCATGGTACCCAAAGAAGAAAATAAAAATACACTTCAGGGGTAATGTGACTCCCAAGTAGAATGAAAGAAATATTGACGTTGGGAGTTGAAAATTGTGGTTGTTGGACTGCGGAAATTTGAGATAGAATGATAATATTTTGCTGAGAGAGTTAGCAGTAAGAAGCAGCAGGAGTTTGGGAAAATAACTAGGGCTTCCATAACTACTGATACAAGTAGCAGCTCAGAGGAAGGAATGTCTCTAGGAAGGGGAAAGCTGCAGAAGAAATTGAAGCATAGGTCCATTAGGAGCTTTGCGAAGTCAGGGAGAACATAAGGCAGAGAAGCCCTAAGGTCACAGAGCCATCCTCGGTTCATAACTGGCACCACAAGATTTCATCAAAAGCAAATTGAAACTACAATCCGGTTAAAAATGAATATTGCCAGCTATTAGTTAATAGGGAATATTAGCTTTTTCATGTATTGCTAATTTGGGTGCACCAGGAAAACAGACTTGCCACACATCATAAGTCTTTAAGGAGTTTTGTTGGTTTTTCAGTTTTAGTTACCTGTTTTCATTTTTCTTCCTATTTTTAACTAATTCTCAGGTCACTTTGACTTGCTCTGTTTGACTGTTTTTATAATTTTTAAAAAATACAAATTGGCTTCAAATGAATATTTCCAAAGATGAGCTTATGTTCTTAAACTTTTTCATTCTTGTGGGTGATCTTATCACTTTAAATATTATTTCTAATATGGCCAATAAGGCTTCTATCATAGCGTAAGTAAATCCCAATAGTGAATGCTCCATGGTGAGGGTGGCCAGTGAAAGAGAAACTTATGGGGAAAGAACAAGGGTGAGTCAAAGAAAATATGTCTTTTGTGGATCATGAAGGTGGTGGTAAGAGAGGTCTAATAGGGGATTCTGAAGAACTAATGGGTATGCCTAGAAAATATACGTATGCATGGCCCATTGAGTGGGAAGCCAGAATACTGCATTACTAAGCACCAGCCAAATAAGAGTCATTCCATTCAACTCTTTGACCTTTTTCCTCCTAATACCTGTGACCCAGATGAGACAATGAGAACAGCTAATGAGATGGGGAGAAGGTGAGAGAAGAAAGCAGGTGGCTTGCCAGTTTATAGGCTAAAGAGAAGGAAAAGTCTTCCTTTTGAATGAAGACTGAAGGATTGCTTAATATGTTGAACTTTTGAGACTTTACATTTCTGAAGGAAGACTATGTTTTATGACTTAAAATGGTTATAGGATTTTCTATTACCTGAATGTGAACAGAGGAATCAGAAATCCTGCTGGAGTTATCATACAGTGGCATTGGGGAAATTTTTCACATGCTAAATAATATGTAAAGGGACTTTAGGAAACAACATAAAATTACATTTAATCATATCCTATGTGTGTTTAACATATTAGTTACAAAAGTAATTAAAAGAAAAAACCTTCCTCAAACTGGTTGAAACACAGGAAATCTATTGGATTATGTAACTGAACCATCCGGAGGTCAGGTTGGCATCAGGTAAGGCTTGAGTATTCAACCCTTTGGTTGGCTCCTGTGTGGCTCTAAGATGACTGTCAGAAGCTCCTAAAGCTACATCCTTTCTGTGGTTTGTCAGGCTGGAAAAAGAATTTATTTGTCCTGACATATTCAGCAAAAGTCCTGAGATTCAAACCACCTCTGTGGCCAGGAGTGTAGACAAGTTGATTGTTTAGCTTGGGTCACAGGCCAGAGGGTAAGATCATCTTCCCTGGAACCACACAGGCCCTAAATGGAAATCATTGCATTGGCAAGGGAGACATGAATAATGAATCCCAAGAGACAAAAGAAGATACCTGTAAAAACTTAATCTTTGTAGGAACCTTGTGAATTAGGTAATATTTCCCCATTTTTCAGATGAGAAAATTTTCCCAAAGGCAAATATTTTGTAAGTAGTGATTTTAGAATAAATTCAGGTCATTCTAACTTTGAACCACAAAGTCACTCTATTTTACCACATTGCCTATGTATCATAAATTAAACACATACAAGGCTATCTAATCTATATCAGGAAAGGGTTTTATAATTTTTCTTCCATAAATTTCAGGCTATAAAATAAATTAATGAGAATCTTAAGAGTCTTGAAATGACAAATAAATACTTCTAGAAACTGAAAGTCCTATAAACCACAAGTAAGAAGAATTTTACTTAAATTTTGAAGATTTTAGCAAGGTTCTTTTATTCTTGCTTGTGGAAAACTCAAAAGAAATATATGTACCTTAAGAGCAAAGATCCTGTTGATTTTAGAATTGTCTAGTTATCTCAGATGCCACATGTAACATTTGTCCTTTAAAAAAAAATGTAGCTTGGACTGTGTATAGCTTGGACTGTGTGTAGCTTGGATTTTAGAATTGTCTAGTTATCTCAGATGCCACATGTAACATTTGTCCTTTAAAAAAAAATGTAGCTTGGACTGTGTATAGCAAGGTATAAAGCTTAGGAAGTCAAAGAAAAGAGAAGATCCTAACTGTAAAATGAGCGGAGAATTCAAGAGCTGTTAGCATTATGAATGGGAGCTATTATCTGAAAAAATATTGCTGTAGGAGGTTTAGACTGGGACATTAAAACAAATCGTTGTCCTGGGCATTGAAGTTAAATAAGGGGGCATGATAATGAAGTTTCATTGTCTTTAATCTGTGGGAAATAGATATTTCAGGTCTATGAGCTCACAAGCATTTAATGCTTTAGGATGGTACCTTGATGAGACTCCTTTGGGGAAAAGGTAACTGAGCAAATTATGTTCATAGTACATTGGCATATCTTATAACCCACTTCTTATTTTAGAAATGCTTAATATTATTAATTTACCTAAATGTCATGGGATACAGATGCTCAGAGATTTGCTAATTGCCCAAAGAGTTATATTCTAAAACTGGAAACCCCAGGTGGACCCACCTCAATTCTGAATGGCAAGAAAGGAGTCTTGCTGCTGTTCTCTTCCATTATCCAGCAGAGCTGAGAAAAGCTGAAATGCTTGGTCACTTTTTTTTCCAGCCAGCTCTCGCCTTGCTTCTTCAGGAATCATGTCATACAAGATTCAAATAGAGTGGCTGAACAAAGACAGCAGGGGTTTTAGAAAAATCAAGATTGATTCTTTTATATTTAACAACCTTCTTACAGCTAAGTCTCTAAATTGACACTGAAGCAGGGGCAGGGGAGCCTATAAGAAACAGAATGTACATATAAATATAAAATAAGCATATGAATAAAATAGGCTTATTTTAATCAAATTTCTTTCAAGAGGAGCCCCATTTTTTACTTCTTTAACTCCCCTCTCTTCTCATTAGGAAAGAAAAGAAGTCATGACTTTAGTATTGTGATATCTATCTGTCCACCTTACAAATGTTTTACAAATGCTGTAAATGTAAATCTGGGAAACTGAGGAAGTAATCAGTTTAAATTCTGTGGAAAATATAGATTTTATTCTGCAAGTTGGAATCATCCTGAAATGTTGAAGTCTTAGGGAACTCAACATCTTTAGGGCCTTTAAAACTAATATACTTTTAGGGACACAGACATATTTACTGAAATACATAATACAGAAAATAACGTTCTTTGCCTTGCTTTACACCCTGGAGTGTGATAAATTTTGTGGGTTGTGGAATAAGCCAGTCCCCTGGTTTCTTAGAGGATTTAGTTCAGTACCAGATATCATTGGAAGTTTAGTAGCAGCTTTTTGGCCTTTAGAATGACCATTTGTTTTGTAAAGCACATGATGTAAACTCTGAAATGTTATTAATATCTTTAACCATTTCCTATAATTATTTCAACAACTTAAAGGAAAATTCTTGTTTTAAAAGATCACTTTCCTGGTGAGGGATAATTTATAGCCAATGTATAACTCAACAGGAGTCAAGAGAGCAATCACCAAGAGGAATGAGATAGGCAAGTTTCCTCAAACTAACACATAAAAGGATTTCTTGGGAGCTAAACTCAGCAGTAAAAGAATACGTGCAGGATTAGTCATACTGGATTTAGAGGCTTCAGCCCTACCATTCTTTCTTCTTAGAAGAAACGCCTAGTGTTCTATAGGAAAATAGGAAAGCCTCAAAATATATCTCAGGATATATTCCACCAGTTGTTTCCTTAAAGAAAGAGGATTGTTTGAAAAAATTTTGGTTGGGGACATGGTGGTATAGGAAAACAGAAAAAAAAAATGCACTGAATCATAAAGTCTCCATCATTGGTTAACATTTAATTTTTATGGCTATGAATATTAGGGCATGGAATGATCAAGTCCTCAATCATTTTTAGATACAGGAATTATCACTGTGTTTCTGTTCCATAATTTTAGAAAATATTTCGATAGGAAATGTCTCCATTTTCATCATCTTCTGTAACCCATAAAACGTAGAGCTCTAGAATGCAGACTCCTCATTTATTTTTAGAGGCAATGCTAGCTTGGGCAGAGCTAGGAACTGAGCTGGGTTGGAGCTACTTTGAGTCCATCTTCTTTCCAGCTCAGAGGTCGTCACAATGTCCACCAGATTCCATACTGGCCCTAGGAAGAGCATCACAGAAGCTATCAGCGGAGAGGCTGGGTCCTACTCTCACCTTCATAGGTAATTCAAAATAAAAGTTTAGTTTTTAAAACGACACTGCTTAAACTGATATGGAAATGAATATTGTTTCCTTCCAGTTGTTTTTTAGTTTTCAAAATTCTGGATAAGTTCATTAAAAAGGTACCTGCTTTTCTTTTTGGTTTTGTTCCGCCAATCCTGTGCTTGGCTGAGAACCTAAACCTGTGAGGAGTCTGCTTGTTGGGCAATCCAGCACTGGTTATGCAGCAGAAGCTTCTATTGAATTTTCCTTTGATCTTCTAAATCCCAAACCCATTTTAAAAAAATAATCAGAACTCATGTTTGCTTTACAAAAACTTGTTTGTCTTCACTTTACTACTGTTGAGTTTCTAAAGCAAATATATTTCACAACTGCATTTTAATTTTTCTGATCATTTCATTTTTATTGGCTAATGCACAAATTCATGCTTACTAAAAATCACTGCCTTCCCAATGCTATTGAGTAAAGAGGATTTCATAACATCTCTGATTTTACATGGATCAAACAATGAATTTGAGATTCATCACTGTCTAAAAATCTTTATCACTTAGACTCCCCTTACTCTAACATCATTCCTTCTATCATACTATCAAATATTTCACCATTTCCTCTTTGCTCCAAAGGCACTAGGTGGAGCTAAATATGTCCCCTACTGCCTTACTTTAGTTATTTGCCGTGATTTTACTGTGTTAGTTCTCACTGCATGTTGAATATGCTCACTCTTCAAAATGGTCTGAGATATCAAGAATTTGCTCTCAACAACATCTGCCGTTATTTTGATTTACTTAGGATATTAATCCTCATGTTTTCTTCAATACCAAGTATGTAGAATTTTTTAGTTGGAGTTTTTTCAAGCCACACAGTTGTTTGAACTTTTTGCTTTATTTGCCCTGCTCATATCTTTGAAGAGATGTCAAAGTAGAGAGAATTGTGGATACAACCAGTCCTCACCAAAGACAAGAAAAGTCTGACGCCAGTTCACAGTACAGAGTTCTAAAGCTGATGGAGATGCTGGAGAATGGGTGTACTTTAATAACCAAAAGCCCCTAGGAATGAGTCTGGTGAGTGATATAAGAGGAAAACAAGGAAATTCACTGAAGTCAAAATCCCAAATTTGAGAATCTTGAAACTAAGAAAAGTTGTAGGAACTTTTTCAAGTCCCATGAGACTCATGTTTTCAAAAATGAAAGAGACTTCCAAGAATGTTTCATAGAATTTCTGACTTTTGAAAATGAGAATATAATTAATTTTAGACCAATTATAATTCAAAGATTCTTTTGAAGAGGGTTGAGAGATTCAGATAGGAAATTAACTTATAAACTCCACTCCCAAATGGTACCACCATTACTGTTCCCTCCCTGGTGTTCTGGATTATGGGACATGTGAAAATCAAGGGCTGACAGCCATGGTGTTGCCAGGGACACAAGGACTGATATACAGAAAATACATGCAGGAAGAACTGGTGGTTTCAGTGTCTGCCACCACTAGAGATTTATTTCTCTGAGACATGAAGGCTTTTCTTTAAATCGTAGAATCTTAGGAGTGAAGGGAACCACAGAAATGAGCCCAATACCACCATTTTATATATTAACAAATGAGGTATAGACCAGTTAATTGTTGAAAGTCACAGTTAGTGTGCTATTTCACTTGGACTGGAAATGAAGTCTCTTATAACCCGCTACTATTAGTTATGACTGAAATCTAACAAAAAGGAAATTTTTTGAAAGAGTGCTGGGTGTCTTAGCCAGGGTTTCCTCAAAAGTAGAGGCTGACATGAAGGATTCTTTATAGGTTATCTGAGAATGTGATGCCAGGGAACAGTAGTACAGGACAGGGGGAATAAAACAAGGAAGGAGAAAAAGTAAATCAAGGGAGATTTATAAAGTTGGCCATCCTAACTTGCACCAGAGAATTGGATGACTGCTGTTCGATCTCTTTGAGACCTCTGGAAACACTTATAAAATACATCTTGAGGTCAAAAGGGGAAAGTCTTTATCCAGTATCTCCCATGGGTCAGCAGTGGCTCAATTAGCATTAAATCCCTTATACTTCCATAATCTACATACAAAACTGTGGAACAGATTCCCACACTGTAACATGTGAGACACTTCCAAGTGGTAAGCAGTAAGTACAGAGCTTGGGCCTTTGGTGAGATACCATATAAATGTACCCTAAATAAGTTGATGCATGCTTGCACAAAATTAATGGCCACAGCATGGCTGGTCAAGGAAGTTGGGTCAGGAGGATTCTGCAGGACAGAGCATAAAAGATGTTTTCTGGACTCCGAAGAGGAGCTAACAGCAGTGGGAAGGGCAGGAAAACTGCTCGGCCCCTTTCTCCACTCCTTTCCCCACAATAAGTCATGTGGAATCAGCATCTCTAATGTTTTTCAAACTCTTCCTATCCTTAATCTCTATATATTCTTCTTTCTCCCGGAAAGCTAGATTTTTCCATATGATGTAAACATAGTCACCTATGCTTATTAAGTTTATGTTATACAGCTTTATTCCAGAAGAGAAATTTCCCTGCATCTCTGTCTCAACTTAAAAATTCTTAAGAATGGGTATTGGCCTAGCCAAGGACAAGTAGTGTTGCCTGGATCAAAAGTCAAGATCATATAGGGCATAGGAAGTGTAGGTAGAGTAGAGGGGAAGGCAATTGTCAAAAAAGAATTGTAGTACATAGTAAGTGGACAAAATAGTATGTCCATACTACACTAGAAAAGATATTATATTTGGAAGGAATAATACAAAATTAACATCTTGGTGGATATTCTCCAAGCTCAGATGGCCTCTGAAACAGGGATTATCTTCTAACACAGAATAGTCTCCCAGGGAAAGGGAAATCATACTATGATGGGAGATAAGACCATTTTTTCCTATTTTACAATTAACCTTAGGTTTATCTCTTAAATCAATCTTCCTAAAAACTGAATATGCAGGAAATAAGATGCAATATTAAGTACAAAAAATTTTTTCAAACCATTGCTTAATACTTTTCTAAAAAGAAGAATCACTGTAGATTTCTTCTGTCTTCTGGTTGCATTATTTATTGAAGATATTTTCTTCATAAAGTACAATTCATCTGGAGATGACAAGAAAGAAATAAAACTTAAAACATGACAAAAATTTTGATGTATGTGCTCTCATTAGAAAATGCAAAGTCAAATGGGGGATTTCAAGAGGGCTGACTAGGGCCTCCCAACACTCACCTCCTTTACAAAGAAGAACCAAAACAGCAAATAGAGAAGCACACATAGAATAGATTAAGAAATAACACTGGAATTCAGTAAGAAAGTGACAGGGAATATCTGAGATGTGGAAAGAGATGGAAGTGAAGCACCTGTCCTGGCCAGGGTTGGCTGGGAGCCACGAAAGGGTCTGTAGTGTTGGAAAAAGGTAAATGAGGGAATCCCAGTGGTCCACATTCCCACCATGGACTCTGGCAATCCTAGTAGCAAGAGAGTCCCTTGGCCCTTGCAAACCCAGAGACTAGGATAGGGGGCTTCCAGAAGTTCACACAATTACATCGCTTTAGAGAGGGAGTTCATACTGGGTCCCAACACACCCCCTGAGACACAAACAGATAGTACAGCACAATTTTGAGAGCACAGTCCCCACCAGACTACATCCTGCCCTAGGGCCCAAAAGCCCCTGAATCTCCACAATCCTGGAACTCCACTGACATCCCTTCACCCATCTAGAGAACTGAAGCATCATGACACCAGCTGGACCCAGTGGTGCAGCTGAGTCCCCAGCACTTTAGCCCATGCAGTGTCCTACACCTTGGGAAAAGGGAGGTGCAGCCCACCAGGAAGGCTGCTGCTGGGACAAATAGAGACAAAGTGCACACTTCCTAGAGTCTGAGAGCTGCCTTCCAGGGGTCACAGCCACTGACAGCAACCCCATGTGCCCCTCCAGCAGCAGGGCTACCATGTACCTGCATGCACCTTCAGTGGGTCAAGGAAATAGCCTACAGGTACGCCATCCCTGGGATTGAAGACAGGTTCATCCTGCCCAGCACTACCTCAGTCAGTGCCTGAGCAAGCTGCCTGGTGACCTGAGGATCAACCTACCCTACCTACCATTTTTGGTATGCATGCATACCACCAGAAGGCCTAACAACAGACCCAGCAAGCCTGCTACCAGTGCCTGAGTGCTTTCTGTAGGCCTGAGGATCAACCTCTTTGACTGCCACCACCAACACCTGTGCACTTCTCCCAGGGGCCTGAGGATGGGCCCATCAGCCTGCCACTACCACCACGATCAATATCCACCCCCATGTGAAACCTGAGGGCCTGGGAACTGGCCTACCCAACCCACCACCACCATTGCTTGTGCTCCTACATGCTGCCTGGGGGCCTGATAGTTGGCTCACCACTGCTACTGCCATTGCTGATACCACACACACCACCTAGGGCCTCAAGGACTTTCTCACCTGCCTGGGTGCTGCTGCCACTTTCAGCATCCAAGTAAGCTTTTTGGAGGCCCAAAGATAGGCCTGCTTCAACCTGCTAACACCAATGCTTGCATACATCACCAAGGGTTTCAAGGATGGGCACATTTGTCCTGTTGACATCACCACTGGAGCACAAAGACTGATCCACTTGGTGTTCTTATCCCCAGCAAAACCTCACTGTGGCCTCCACTAGCAAATGCAGCCTAAGCCATTGAGGAACTAAGAGACACTACTGATGCTGATTATAGTTGAGGAAGTCATATGGAGAATACACTAATATGTACACCCAGAATAAAAACTAAGGTGCCCTACCAAACCAACATTATAAACATATATATAGGAAAAAGTCTTTCCTTATGAAAGCCAATCCAAAAAACAAAAATGGAAGAAGTGAGTAAATGTGCAGATATTAACATAAGAACATAAGAAACATGAGAAAACAAGAAAACATGACACCTCCAAAAGAACACAATAATTCTCCAGCAACAGATTTCAATAAAAATAAATCACTAAATGCCCAAAAGAGAATTCAAAATAATATTAAAGAAGTTAAGTGAGATACAAGAGAACACAGATCAAACACTACAAAGAAATCAGAAAAACAATCTATGATCTGAATGAAAAATTCAACAGAGACATGTATCATAAAAATGAACAAAACAGAAAATCTTGGACTGAAAAGTCCAATAACTAAAACAAGAATACACTTGACAGCTTCAACAATAGACTAGATCTAGCAGAAAAAATAATTTGTGAACTTGAAGACAGTTCTTTTGACATAATCTGGTCGGAGGAAAAAAAAGAATAAAAAGAATGAACAGAGCCCATGTGATGTAAGGGACACCATAATGCAACCAAATATTTAATTTTTAGGTATTCCAGAAGGAGAAGAGATGGAGAAAGACAGAGAACCTATTTAACACAGTAACATTTGATAACTTCCCAAATCTTGCAAAAGATATAGATACTCAAGTAGAGGAAGCTCAAAGAGCTCCAAATATATTGAATCCAAAAAGGGCTTCTCCAATGCACATTACAGTCAAACTGTTAAAAGTGAAAGACAAAAAAAAAAAAAAAAACTATAAAAACAGCAATAGAAAAGCATCAAGTCACATATAAGGGAACCCCAATCAAAAAATAGCAAATTTCTCAGCATAAACCTTAAAAGCCAGGAGAGAATGAGATGACATATTCAATGTGCTGAAAGAAAAAAACCTGACAGCCAATAATACTATGTCCAGCAAAGCTATTCTTCACAGGTGAGAGAGAAATGAAGTCTTTCCCAGATAAGAAATATCAGAAAATTCATCACCATCAGACCAGCCCTACCATAAATGCCTATGGGAATCTTACATCTGGAAGCAAAAGGACTAGATCTAACGTCATGAAAACACACAAACAGTTAAAACTCCCTGGTAGAGCAAACACACAAATGATAAAGATAGGAGACTTAAATGTTACCAATACAAAAAATAAAATAAAAAAGCAATGATAACAATAAGAGAGAAATCAACAAAGTAAAATACAAGAAAACCAACAAACAATTAAAAAGAGAACAAGAATAAGTCCTTACCTACCAATAATAACCCTGAATGTAAATGAATTACATTCCCCACTTAAAAGATATAGACTTAGCGAATGGATAAAAAGAATGTAACTCAACCATATGCTGCCTACAGGAAACTCGCTTCATCTATAAAGACACATATAGACTGAAAGTGAAGGGATGGTAAAAGATATTCCATGCAAATAAAAACCAAAAGCAACAAGGAGTAGTTATACATATTTCAGAATAAACAAACTTTAAGTCAAAAGAGATGAAGAAGGTAAATATATAATGATAAAAGGATCAATATAGCAAGAGGATATAACAATACCAAATATATATGCATCCAACTCTGGAGCACCTAGATCTACAAAGCAAATATTATTATACCTAAAGGGAGAGAGAGACTCCACCAAAGCAATAGTTGGAGACTTCAGTACCCCACTCTCATCATTGGACAGATCATCATCTAGACATAAAATCAATAAGGAGACATTGGATTTAAACTGTGCTATATGCCAAACAGATATTTACAGACTATTGTATCCAAAAGCTGCAGAATATACATTCCTTTCATCAGCACATGGAACATTCTTCAGATTAACCATAAGTTAGGCCATAAAATGAGTCTCAATAAATTTTAAAAAATCAAAATCATATCGAGTATTTTTTTTTCAGGAATACATCTAGAAATCAATAACAAGAGGAACTTTGGAAACTGTATGAACACATGGATATTAAACAACATGCTCCTAAAGAACCACTGGGCCAATGAAGGAATTCAGAACAATTTTTTTTTAAATCTTGAAACAAATTAAAATGTAAATATAACATACCAAAACTTATGGAATATAGAAAAAGCAGTGCTAAAAGAGAAGTTTATAGCAAGAAATGCCTACATTTAAAAAGTAGAAATACTAACCAAACAATGCAACTCCAAGAACTAGAAAAGCATGAAAAAGTCAAACTCAAAATTAGTAGAAGAAATAATAAAGATTAGAGTAGAACTAAACAAAATAGAGACAAAGATTACAAAGAATCAACAAAATGAAAAGTTGTTTCTTTTAAAAATAAACAAAATTGGTGAAATGCTAGCTAGACAAACCAAGAAAAAAGATAGAAGTTCAAAATAAACAAAATCAGAAGTGAAAAAGAAGACATAACAATAAATACCACAGTAATACAAAGGTTCATCAGAAAGTATTATAAACAACTGTATGCTAACAAACTGGAAAACCTAGAGGAAATTGATAAACTCCTGGACACACACAACCCACCAAGATTGAACCAGGAAAAAATAGAAAACCTGAACAAATCAATAATAAATAGTGAATCAATTCAGTAATTTAAAAAATTTCCCATTAAAGAAAAGCCCAGGATTTAATGGTTTTACTGCTGAATTCTACCAAACCTGAAAATGATAACCAATACAAATTATTCTCAAACTAATCCAAAAGGTGGAAGAGAATTATTTCTAACTCATTCTGTGATGTGAGCATTACCCTGATATCCAAACCAGACAAGAACATAACAAAAAAAGAAAACTACAGGCCAATATCCCTCAGAAAAAGCATTTGATAAAATTCAACTGTTTCATGATAAATACACTCAACAAATTAGGAACAGAGGGAACATACCTCAACATAATAAAGGCCATGTGTGACAAGCCCAAAGCTAGCACTATACTGAATAAAGAAAAACTGAAAACCTTTCCTCTAAGAACTAGAAGATAAGGATGCCTACTTTCATCACTCCTATTCAACATAGTACTGGAATATCTAGCCTGAACAATCAGGCAAGAGAAAGAAACAAAAACATTCAAATTGAAAAAGAAGTCAAATTGTTTTTCTTTGCAGATGAAATAATCTTATATCTAGAGAAATCTAAAGATTCCACCAAAAACCTCTAAGAACTGATAAACATATTGAGTACAATTGCAGAATGCAAAATCAACATACAAAAATCAGCAGCATTTCTATACATGAGTGACAAACTAGCTGGAAAAAAATTGAGAAAGCAATATCATTTTAAATACTACAAAAAAAATACCTAGGAATAAATGTAACCAAGGTGGTGAAAGACCTCCACAAGGAAACATACAAAACATTGATGAAAGACATTGAAGAGGACAAAAACAAATGGAAAAACTTCCCATGCTCATGGATTGGAAGAACTGATATTGTTAAAATGACCATAATACCCAAGCAATCTATACATTAAATGCGGTTTCTATCAAAATACCAAAGACATTCTTCACACAAAAAAATTTTTTTTGAATCTTTTTTTATCATACTTTAGGTTTGGGGTTACATGTGCAGAACGTGCATATCATCTGCAAACACAGACAATTTCACTTCCTCTTTTAAAATGTAACTCTTATACACTGTTCTTGGGAATGTAAATTAGTACAGGCACTATGGAAAATGGTATGGAGGTTTTTTAAAAAACTAAAAATAGAACTACCATATAATTCAACAATTCCACTACAAATTAGTTATCTAAATGAAAGGAAATCAGTATATCAAAGGGATGCCTGCACCCTAGTGTTTTTGCAGCACTATTCACAATAGCCAAGATATGGAATCAACTTAAATATTCATCAATAGATAAATGGTTAAAGAAAAATGTAGTATATATACACGATGGAGTATTATTCAGCCATAAAAAATGAAATCATGTTATTTGTAGCAAAATGGATAGGACTAGAGGTCATTATCTTAAGTGAAATAAGCCACAGAACCAGGGAAACAAATTGATATGGGTTTGCTGTGTCCCCACCCAAATCTCATCTTGAATTGTAGCTCCCACAATTCCCACATATCATGGGAGAGACCCAGTTGGAGGTAATTGGATCTTGGGGGCGCGTTTTTCCCATGGTGTTCTCATAATAGTGAATAAGTCTAATGAGATATGATGGTTTTATAAAGGGCAATTCCCCTGCACAAACTCTCTTGCCTGCCACCATGTAAGACCTGCCTTTACTCCTCCTTTGCCTTCTGCCATGATTGTGAGGCCTCCTTAGCCATGTGGAACTATGAGTCCATTAAACTTCTTTTTATTTATAAATTACCCAGTCTTGGGTGTTTCTTCATAGAAGTATGAAAATGGACTAATATGGTAAATATTGCATGTTGTCGTTCATATGCTAGAGCTAAAGAAGTTGATGTTATGGAGGTAGAGAGTAGACAGAAAGTTACCAGAGGCTGTTGTTGGAGGGGAGGATGAAGAAAGTTTGGTTAAGGGGTAAAAACGTACACTTAGGTAGAAGGAATAAGTTCTAGTGTTGGATAGCACTTTAGGGTGACTATAGTTAACATCAATATATGATATATTTCAAAATGGCTAGAAAAAAACACTAAAGTCTTCCCAACACAAAGAAATGATGTGTCCAAGGTGACGTCTAGCCTAAATGCCCTGATTTGATTATTACACATTGCATGCATAATCACATGTAGCCCATAAATATATGCATATATTATATATTAATTAAAAATTAAAAACCAAGAAAATGAAAAGTCAAATAGAGATTTCAGCACTTGATGTGTACAGAGTACTCGCTGCCTATAATCCGAATGCATAATTTATCCCCAAATAATAGCGAATATTCTCTGAGTCCTTACCATGTGCTTCATGTTTTGCATATGTTCATTTACTCAATCTTCAGAACCACTCTGTGAGATAGAGGCTATTTTTCTTCTATTTTTCCAGTTGAAGAAATGGAAGCAAAGAGAAGTGATATGCTCTAGTTTTAACAACTAGTAAGTGATAAATCTGGGATTCAAATCCAGTCAGTCTGGTTACAGAGCTTGGTTTTTGTTTTTTTTTTAAACCTACTCACTATGTTGCCTTTGTGATAATTTATAAAATTAACTTTAAAGACACTACTCTGCACCACTACCTTAAAAAGGAAAAATGACCTTCATTCAGATGAGTTTTTTATTGAAGATTTATTTTTGTGTTGCTTGAGTTGTCCTGACCTCTACCTTTACAATGATATCTATGTAAAATGACATCTATATAAAAATGTTAGCAATGTCATGTTGGTACATGCCATTTCCAGATTTTGAGATAAATTATAATAATATCATTTTCCATATTTTTCACGGAGATTAATACTACAAAGTTAATTTTTGACAAAGTTAACAAACAAAATTAACAAAAATAAAAGACAGCAAACCTGATCACTAGGATTCAGCAAAGTACATGGGAAAAGAAGATCTAAAATATTTTCCACTGAATATATGGTAGAAACAAAAAATCGTGTTTATGCCGTTTATACTCATAAAATTCTCCCCGTAACTTGTTAGATATTAGATACAAGTCTTATGATCTCATGTTCTTGAGATCATTAAATTCAAGTAATACCTATTAAATTAAGAACTATGATTCAAGAAATATACTGAGGGGATTAGCATAAACTTAAAACACTGGTTACTAGAAAAAAAAATTGTAGACCTCCTTTACCTTTATTAACCACTAAATTACACACACACACACACACACACACACATACATTTGCATGTGTGTGAGTGCACACGTGTGTTTAGTGGAGAATTGTGTCCCCTCTTCTTTCAGGTTTCCCTTCTGAACTCTCTTTCCCAGAAACACTGGGGCTACATGAGAACAGCCTTTATGTATATGATACTCAATACACCCTGCCCAAGCACACTGCATTGTATCCAGGGAGTGGCTGTGGTACAAACTAGGGCTATATCATATTATCTGTTCGTTCCCATCTTCCAAAATTAATGAAGAGACAGAATCTGCATTCAAAAAGATAAATAACTATAATACTAATGACATTCTAAATTCTGAATGAATGATGCTTACAACAAGAGCTGTAAAAGTCATGGATAGACTAATTTCTTACAGTTGTAGTATAGCAATTAGGTATTGGGATGTGATGGTAACAGAAGAAATGGGAAAAGTTGAATCTAGATACCTAATTGTTAGGGTCTTCTTTACTACATGAATGTTTTCCCCCAGTAGAATGTTGCCTGAATTTTAAACATCCTTTTTGATCTAATATTTTTGGGAGATTTTGAGGTTGAAATAGTTAATTTATCATAGTTTGTGCCAAATTTGGCATTATCACAGTTGAAGTTAAAGCATTTCATTTTAAAAGAAGATTTTATTTTTGGTTGTGAAGTGGGAGCAACTTATTACAGGTTGTTCTTTGCAGCATAGAACAGGAGGAACAAAGAGAAAGCTGTGAGTATCTAATGAAGCAAAAATTTCCATATCCTTTTGGTGAGTGCTATAAGAGCTGAGTAGAAAACTGTGGTTCTCTTTTCATAGTCAGGGCAAGAGACTGAGAATTAGTGGGAAAATTGAGAAAAGTGGCTTTGCTCTAGAAATTCAGTAATGAAATAGTGCCCAATAATAATAATAATTAAATGTGTTGGATACATAATGTGTACAACTGATCATATACCAGGCCTTGAATATCACCTTTCTTAACAGCTTGGGTGGGAGTGAGGGCAGGGGGATAGAGAAAGGTTCTGACTGGCAAGCAGCTGCCCAGATTTAATATAGAAATTTACTCTCTTATAATGATAAAATATATAAAAATATAAAATTCTACTTGTGCCTGGCTAATGTTACTATCACTTCACCTCAGAAAATTGCATTTATTAATTAGAGTAACTGTTGTGTTTCTATTTAAAAGGACACCATACTATCTTGAACGAATAAAATTTAGTAATATCTAATGTGCCAGGCTAGTCTAGAATGGCAGTGTAGATGTTCTGTATAACCTTTTAGGATGGTGGGTTCCTTTCATTATGCGCCTCCATCATCATTTGCAAAGTTGAGATTTGGATTATTGGCTCAGAAACAGTCTTATTCATGGAAATAAGAGCCAAAGTCCAGGAAAGCCAACTTGTCTTCAAGTTAGCAATGATCCAGAATTTATACATATCATCTCCACTTACATCCCATTAGCTGAAACCTAGGAACATTGGCACTTCTATACGTTCTAGCTTGGAACTTACATAAGTGGCTAGAACAGTGCCTGGAACTTCATAAAAAATCTGTAAGAGTTAGCTACTGTTATTATTATGATGAATATTATTATATCAAATCCCATTTGCTAGAGAGTTGAAAATGTATCTGGGCTGTTGAATCAAGGGCTCAATTTGTGTTTTATCTTGACATTGAAAGATTTAAGATTTAAGGTAATTTTCCAAGACTGGACAACTGACCTTCCCCTTTCACTTCTGTTCTTTCCAGTCTTCCCCATCTGTCCTTTCCCTTTTCAGTCTAGAACCTTTGTAATTATCTTTATTTTTTCTCACATCCCAAATGCAATCCACTAGTAAATCCTATCTCTTTATCTACAAAAAATATTCAATACCATCTACCAGAATCGGTATGGATTCATCATGCTATGTGTTAAAAACCCAGCCCTTCCCACTCAAGGGGAGCTGAAATACCTGTAAGAGAGAGAAGTTTAAGTGTGCCATGAGATACATGCATCCAGGCTTCCTATTCCAGGTCAAATTTGGGGAGCAGCATTGAATGCAGTTGGGGAATGATATGGTTTGGCTGTGTCCCCACCCAAATCTCATCTTGAATTCCCACATGTTGTGGGAGGAACCTGGTGGGAGATTATTGAATCATGGAGGCAGGACTTTTTCATGCTGTTCTTGTGATAGTGAATAAGTCTCATGAGATCTGATGGTTTTAAAAATGAGAGTTTCCCTGCACAAGCTCTCTTCTCTTGTCTGCCACCGTGTGAGACATGCCTTTCACCTTCCACCATGATTATGAGGCCTCCCAGCCACGTGGAACTGTGAATCCAATAAACCTCTTTCTTTTGTAAATTGCCCAGTCTCTGGTATATCTTTATCAGCAGTGTGAAAATTGACTAATACAGTAAATTGATACCAGGAGAGTGGGGAAATGCTGTAGATACCCAAAAATGTGGAATTTACTCTGGAACTGAGTAACAGGCAGGGGTTGGAACAGTTTGGAGGGCTCAGAAGAAGAAAGGAAAATATGGGAAAGGTTGGAACTCCCTGGAGGCTTGTTTAGTGGCTTTGATCAAATGCCTGATAGCGATATGGTTAATGAAATCCAGGCTAAGGTGGTCTCAGATGGAGATGAGAAACTTTTTGGGAACTGGAGCAAAAGTGACTCGTTATGTTTTAGCAAAGAGACTGGCAGCATTTTGCCCCACCCTAGAGATTTGTGGAACTTTGAACCTGAGAGACATGATTTACGGTATCTGGTGGGAGAAATTTCTAAGCAGCAAAGCATTCAAGAGGTGACTTGGGTACTGTTAAAGGCATTCAGTTTTATAAGGGAAGCAGAGCATAAAAGTTCAAAAAATTTGCAGCCCAAGAATGCAATAGAAAAAAAAAATCCTATTTTCTGAGGAGAAATTCAAGCCAGGTGTAGAAATTTGCGTAAGTAACTAGGAGCCCAATGTTTATCCCCATGACAATGGGGTATGTCTCAGGGCATGTCAGAGGTCTTTATGGCAGCTCCTCCCATCATAGGCCCACAGACCTAGAAGGAGAAAGTGGTTTTGTGGGCCGGGCCCAGGGTCCCCATGCTGTGTGCAGGGTAGGGACTTACTTGGTGACCTGTGTCCCAGTCACTCCAGCCATGGCTGAAGGGGCCAACATAGACCTCAGGCTGTGGCTTCAGAGGGTGTAAGCCTCATGCCTTGGCAGCTTCCACATGGGGTTGAGCCTTCCAGTGCACAGAAGTCAAGAACTAGGGTTTGGGAACCTCTGCCTAGATTTCAGAGGATGTATGGAAATGCCTGGATATCCAGGCAGAAGTTTGCTGCAGAAGCAAGGCTCAATGTGAATTCAGATCCCCAAACTGAGTCCCTACTGGGGCACTGGAGCTATGAGAAGAGGGCCCCATCTTCCAGATCTCAGAATGGTAGATTCACCAACAACTTGCACCCTGCACCTGAAAAAGCCGCAGACATACAATGCCAGCCTGTAAAAACAGCCAAGAGGGAGGCTATACTCTGCAAAGCCACAGAAGCAAAGTTGGCCAAGGCCATGGGAACTCACCTCTTGCATCAGTGTGATCTGGATGTGAGAAATGCAGTCAAAGGAGATCATTTTGGAACTTTAAGATTTGACAGCTCTACTGGATTTCAGACTTGCGTGGAGCCTATAGCCCGTTTGTTTTGGCCAATTTCTCCCATTTGGAATGGCTGTATTTACCCAATGCCTGTATCCCCATTGTATCTAGGAAGTAACTAACTTGCTTTTGATTTTACAGGCTCACAGGGAAAAGGGACTTGCCTTGTCTTAGATAAGACTTTGAACTATGGACTTTTGAGTTAATGCTGAAATGAGTTAAGGCTTTGAGGAACTGTTGGGAAGGCATGATTGGTTTTCAATAGTGAGGGCATGAGATTTGGGAGGGACTGGGGTGGAATGGTATGGTTTGGCTGTGTTCCCACCCAAATCTCATCTTGAATTCCCACACATTGTGAGGGGGACCCAGTGGTAGATAATTGAATCATTGAGGTCGGTCTTTCCCATGCTGTTCTTGTGACAGTGAATAAGTTTCACGAGATCTGATGGTTTTAAAAATGGGAGTTTCCCTGCATAAGCTCACTTCTCTTGTCTGCTGCCATGTGAGATGTGCCTTTACCTTCTGCCATGATTGTGAGCCCTCCCCAGGCATGTGGAATTGTGAGTCCAATAAAGCTCTTTCTTTTGTAAATTGCCCAGTCTTGGGTATGCCTTTATCAGCAGCATGAAAACAGACTAATATAGTAAATTGGTCAAGTAGAAACACCGGAGAGAAATGAATAAATCTTAGGATATCTGTGCCAGTGGCCTATTTTCTTGGAACTATTGAATGGGGAAGATCCAAGCTTCTAGGAGAAACCAAAATTTTATTCCTGAACCGTTTTCAATAATAAACATGGTAGAAGGCATGTTTATTTAAACATGAGGTAGCACTCTAGGTTTATCGTGGCTGCTCATAACATAGATAATCTAGAAGTATTCATATGCCTTGGTGAGGGGAGAGAGAGAGGCTGAGATGGTCAATGAACCAGCAGAGGCCTGGAGTTTAGAAAAAGATGTCATGAAGTTTCAAATATTTCAGACCAGAAGCAAATTGAGTGGACCATGAACATCAGCCATGGGCACATGGTCTCAGCAGTTATTGCAAAGGGCACTAGAAACTAGACAAGATTAGCCTGGATCAGCCACTCCTCTACCAAATCTTTCCAAGATCCAAAGTACAGCACTAGGAACTGTGATTACAAATCTATTACTTTCTCCTCCTTTCTTTAACCTTCACAGAGTAATATAGCCCGCCTCCTTCTATGCCCCAACATTACCTTGGGATCTTTTGAGATGAGAGAAAAGCTTTGGAAGACATCATGCAACCCAGACACACTACTTTGAAATGAAAGAGAATGTTAAACTGGAAGACACTAAGATATACTATTTCTCACATATGAAACTAATAGGGTGGATATTCAAGAAGTAAGATTAACTCATAGAAAATGATGACGCATTTCAAAAATAAGATAGTCATTTGGGTTAATAAGCATCTTTTTAAGATATTAAATAAAAGGCTTAATTTTCTTTGCATATTTGAATAATGTGGACACCTAGCTATTTATTAAATCCACTGGTTGAGGAAGCAGACTGGGACACAGAAAAGGTGTATGAGATGGTCTCGTGGTCACATGAGAAGAAGAAGACTCCTTCATACTGGAAAGGTCCGTGCTGTCTAAAGCCTTCCCTAATCAAAACTACATGAAACTGAGTTAATAATAGAACCCACAAACTTCAAAAATTCAATATAAACAAAAGCACCTTCCCACCCTCCTCTTTACTTGCAAATTCAACGAAGAGAACTTCTATGACTCACAACGAAGACAGTCCAGCTGGAGACTTGCCAGGCCTTACTTGGTCAACAGTCAGTAGTTATCCGCTCTTTGGCCTGTCCTTTCCCAGCTTCTTTGTGTTCTGGTAAAAATAAGAAGAGAAAAAGTAAAACAATAAATGCAATTTAGAAAAAGTTACATGATTCTGCTTCTGCCTTTATTGTTTGTTTTTAGCTAGGCTTGGAGTAAAACTAAGAAGATTAAGACACTTTAATTTGGGCTTTGAAATTCAAATCCACGTCAGAGAACTTTTCAAAAATAAAGTATCAAGTTGCTGACTTTAGCATGCTAGAGTAGAACCAGGGGAATGTCCTGTCCACAAGTCCTCCCTAAAGAAAATATCTCTGATTATTCTTTTAACAAATAAGAGATTCAATTGGGTTAAATCCCTTTATAAAATTAAAAATATTTTTTAGAAGAATTACAGCAATTTACAGCCCAGTGTAAAAAAAAAAATACATCTAATGAGCTTTCTGGTAATATCTAGGTTTGCCACACTGATATAATAGGGAATTTTGGTTGTATTGAGAGAGATAGGACTAAGGGAGCAAATGTAATTACGTGGTTGGGTGGAGGGTAGGGGAGGAGTGGTGAATACTATGGGGCTTTGACCCACTCTGAGGGGTCATTGACCAGATGGAGTCATTGGTCAATAGAAGATAGGAGATGAGGAGAAGTTTAGGAATAGGAGATAGGGAGAAGTTTCCGGATGGTGGAAGTGGTTATCCTAGGTCATCCTGGGGACATGCCTCTTTGTGTCACAGGAAACCTACTCCTGTAAATAGTTCATCAAAGAATCTTGACTGTCTAGGCAAGATTTTTTCTCAATTTCCCTGTAATTTGAGAATCATTATCTGAATAATTTCCATTATGTTCTGTATATAATGAGAAATTTCTGATCTCCCTTAATTTCTATGCCAACAATAATGATCTGAGATTGTTGGTTATTCTTCCCAAAGGTGTTCTCGTTAAACACAGGAGAGAACTGGAGAGAAGCTTGTTTCAGAAACATGAGGGGAGATTAAGAGAAAACTCTGAGGCAGGTTTCAAAATCCTGTGTGAGTGATTTTAACTAGATCTGGATAATAATGACTGAATCAAGAAGTTTTATTTAGATTACATAAATCTATGTAAAGCTAATTTCAAGGTACCTGCCTTCTGTGTTGGATTTTTTTATCTTAGGGTAACAAGCCTAATTTGAAAAAAAAAAGTTATGATAAAAAATAGGCATTTTGTAATAAAGTAGATTCCTCAGGAAATAGGAGAAAATAGATTTAGTTAATTTATTCACCCATTCATTCATTTATTGAAACAACCATCTTGAATTGGTCCTGGTTTCTCAACCAAATCAGTCAAAAATTGTCAAGACTAATATAGCTGAAATTGCCTCCTGAGCACAATATTAAAATGTACAGTTCTAGTCAGGGCATTGATATGTGTTTTGGCATTGTCAATTCTTTCTTCACTGTTTTGTTATGTCCTCACTGCATGGCAGCTCTGGAGAACATCAGGAAAGATATATGCTAACTTTGGGATGGCAGTGATGCTGGAATTTTGTGTGTGTGCGTGCGCATGCGTGCGTGCGCATGTGTGCGTGTGTATTTTCTGTGCCCTTTAGATGAGAAACACAATTATGAGAGCTCTATGCTCAGTTGGAGTCTCATGACTCATCACTCCACATCTAAATCAGCCCCCAAAGACATAAGGGCTCTTGCAAATCCTGGAAATATCCTTCTAATACTTACCCCTGACCTCCTGTTTCGGTTCCTGTATACAGCACTGCTCTGTTTCAGAAAAAGATCGTTTTCCATTGTAATTCAGAAATACTCAGGTCCCTAAATGAACCTGAGATTTCAGCTATTCAGCAAATTTTTTATTTGCAAAGCACATGCCTGCTAGCCTGTGAGACTATAGTTGCTATTCATATGAATGTTGGCAACATTTCATTGTGGGGGTCAATTATGGTCATTTACCATGATGACATAATAACAACTGCAAAAATGTGAAAGCTAAAGTAGGGTTATTATTACTGTTTGTAAAGTCTGTGTCCCAGATGTTCCTGCCAGGAGAGAGAAAAGCTGGAGTGCAGAGATAGCTGACAACAGTGCTAACCATTCAGATCGCCACCAGATTGAACAATTTACAAGACAGGGATGTAACAAGAGGCTAAAGTTGGTACTCAGGTTGCCCTGCCTCCCTCACCTTGAACTGCAAGACTTTTCCTTCTTGGCATGTCATGTCATACAGAAACAACCCTGCACCCTAGCCCCAGGATGAAAGAAAAAGAAGAAATACAGGCAGTGAATTTGCCCAGAGAGATGGGCCAACAGCCAGTGTCATTCTCTGATATATAGCCGAGGAGGAATTTATTTTCAACTAGTAGAGGATTGGGGGGCTCATAAAACTGTATAGCTTCAACCCAATGAAATAAGGTTAGTAAAATACATAAACTCTGATACAGCACCGTGAAGTATGCCTCTAGTCACCTGCAATTCACCAATGGCTTCATGATAGATATTCTCGCACCTGGCTTTCCTTGTCAGCTGTGACCAGTGTGTGCCTTTTAACAAAGTTCAGCCTCCTTCCCTCCCGGACCCTTTCTTTTGTTCTACCTTGGGCAGAGGTCTAGTGCTAGGCTAGTAGAGGGCTTGCTGATTGCAGAGATGCTTAGCAGATCCTACAGCAGATCTCTTGAGTGATAACACTCTGATGGCAAGCACCAGCATAAGACAAAAGCAGAGTACTTGTCAAATAAAAAAATACAGCAGTAGTTGAATAGACGAATAGGTAATAAAAAAAATTGAGCTCTAAAAAAATTCAGCTCTGATGATGCCTGTTTTTTTAAAAAATGGAGAAAAAAATCACAGTGGGCAGAAACTCCATTTTTTTACACTTCATACTTCTGTCAGTGTGATGTTGAACAAGTGCCATTAATCAAGAGCGCTGTTATTCATTAGGCACAGTGATGTACTTGAATTGTTACTTTAGTATCATTGTTCAAAGCCTCTGGAACAGCCTTAAAGATGGGAAAAATTTATAGCTATAGTTTACAGCCAAGACTGTAAAAGAACTTTCCTACTATTAACCAAATGTTAAACATGGTAATAATAGTAATAATACCTTGTATTTATACAGTGACTATCTGAGAAACTCGAAGTACTCAACAAACAGTACATAGTATATTCATTGTCAGCAACATTGTTTTGCAGAAAGTTAGTGGGAGGTAGTATCACTTTCTTTGCTATCGGGCCAATAACATGTTCTTTGTGTTTATAGTTATCTCTGATGTAGGGGAGGTGGCAGACAGGAAGCAGGATGGGGATATGGCGTGTGTGTGGTGGCAGTGAGTGGATTGAAGAGTTTTGTGTATCTTTTGAAGAACTAACCCAAAAGGAAACCTTTTGCTGTGTAATGGTTGTAAGAGATTTGGATAAACATGATGGTTAATCCAGTCTCTCCAGGCATCAGAAATTAATTATAGCATATTCTAATCAGAATGCACTCCTGAGGAAATTAACTTGATGTACTCTGCCTGCTGAGAGGAGGAAGAGCCCTTAGGCCCTTTGGCAGGTTTCCTGACATCCCAAAGCTGACATGCTCATGCTGCTTCTCTGAGTGACTGGTTCCTGGCCCTGCCTACCTACCCACAGCTGATTTAACCAGAGTGGGCCAATCAGATTCCTTTTCCTGGGCATTTAGAAATGGATTGTGGGAAATCCAATGAGTGGAACGAACTTCTGAACTGGAAGGTGACTTAAAGACAGGCCTGCAATGACTCTATTTGACCAATCTGAAAAACAAACAAAAGAGAGGAGGAGGGAGAGCTTTGGTTCCTGAAGAATGTTCTGTTTCTCTCCTAGTCAGAGCCATTTCAGGCTCTATAGCCCATCCCTGATTCTTTACAGTAAATATCCATTCAGCTTAAGTGTTTTTCTTTTATTCCTGAACAAATATATGGTCTCTAACTAAGATAGAAAATATCCCAAGATAATCACACTCACAAGACTTTGTAAGAGTAAAGGACAGACCACACGTACAGAAAAGACCCTTCAGTGTGTTTTATTTGGAGGGTCCTTGGCCCCCACATATCGAAATACCTTTTGTGGGGAGTTCAGCACAGCAGAGACCATTTAGTGAAGCTGACAATTCAACTCTGAAAAGAGTGACATTTTGTTTTGTGTTTTATTTGCCCATTTCCCTCTCTTTAAATCTGATCCTATTTTGTTTAATTAATTGTGCCCTCTGCATATCAGTGGGATTTTTTAAATTTTAAAAAGGCAATAACTTTTAAAAGCTTGGAGAAAATTGACTTGTCTTTATGCATCACTTTGATCCCAATAAGAAAGGCACAACAAAAATCTCAACACTTGCCACTTGAGCCAGACTGAGGTGAACACCAGCAGTATGTTGAATTGTTGAGAAAAGTATTCAAATGCAATACTGTACCCCAAAATAATTCTTGCTCTCTTGCCACAAGAAAAACAAAAGCTCCATTCCAGTACTAGTTCTCTGTACATTTCCCTTCATTCCCAAAGCATTTTAATATTCACAACTACATAACAGAATGGAAAAACAGGCATAGATGTTCAGAGCAGAGAAACAGCAGTGTTCATAATAATAAATAAGCAATATTGAGCCATTTCGTGATTCTCCAGGAGAGTGGACCTGCCAAATCAGTAACCCTGGGGGTTTGCCCAGAGGCTGCTGCAGGTAGGCCAAAGACTTTGGAGTCAGACAGACCCTCCCAGCTTTTTAAAAGAATCTCTTTGAATAGGGAATTTATGCTTTCTGAGGCTGTCTCTTTGTCTTCCTTACTTGTAAAGTGGAGTTAACAATAGCTACTATGTAGGTTGTTGCAACAATGAAATGAAATGATGTTTATAAAATATGAGGCACTTGGTTGCTGAAAGGAGAGTTCTACGTATTTTGGGAATGGTTTATAATCTCAAACCTTCATTACCATGACTCAGATACCCTAGTGAGAATATGATGATATTGAAATTCAACATTTTCCCTAGATTTAAAAAATATTTTAAATTCAATGATTAAGTCTCAAAATAGATCCAAATGAAATTAATGACCCTGTGCATTTTGTGACTAAAATAACTGAAGTGTCTCAGAAGGTTGCTTCCACCTGAAATTCCTCAGCATGTAAACTGATGATGCTAAAGATAACACGACTTAATGGGCAGTGTAGAGACATCTCTGCGTTCACTTGTTTTACAAAGCTCCACTTGCTACATAATTAAAATGATACTTTAAGATGAAAGGGGCTGCTGCCATCGTTGAGCAGAGCAGCTATATTCTGAAGTGGCTTCAGCAGGTTATGTGTGCTGACAGCAAACAATTCCAAGGGTCTCCCAATGGACTGAAACTGCAAGCAGCATAAAGCCTCCTGTCCTTAGTGCTGCAACTATTCAGGCTCTTATTCAAATAACCTGAAATATAACAGGATGGGATGTTTCTTACAGTAGAAATGGCATAACTCTTTAGTACAAGTTGAATTTATTCATATTCCAAAAATGTTCACTGTGTCTCTGAATTTAGAATGCAAGTTCCTAAGGAAAGCCTGCTAAAACCATCTCTTTAGGAATGTTGATGGAATTTTGTTACTTCATTAATTATATTCATTCATTCAATAAGTTTTTTTAATACTATACTTCAGATGGTAATGATACAAGGCTTCATAATGCTGACTTGGTCTTGTCCTACGAGAGCAAGAGATCTCCCTCTCTCTATCACTTAAGCCTTTGGTCTCTAATTTCACCACTAATAATCCACAGTTGTGACCTCTGAACTTTAATTTCCCTTGTGACCCTGGGGATGGGTATAATATTTTGTTGGAAATAGTGGTATTTAGGATAAATTCTAAACTTGCTAGCAAGGCATACAAGGCTGTTTATGATGTCTCTCCAAAGCTCAAGTCTTGTAACTTGCTCCAACTTCACAATAATTGAACATAACTACTTGCAGTTCTTCCTAGTGAGCCTCCCCTTTCTCCTTCCTCTTTCTCTCTCTCTTGGCCTTCCGTGGTCTATGTAAGCTGTCATTGCTATCCAGAATTTCCTTTGTGACACCGAAGACACACAAAACATATCTTATATTGAGTCAGCGTGCCTACAAAACCAAGGTGCCATCACCCTGAGGTGGAAGGACCTCTAAAAGTCTCAGAGGAACCACCTGAAGCAGAAGACAAGAGGAAGACATTGATGGTGTCAGGGTTGTCATCAAGAGCCAAGGTGGGGGCCTGGTCGGCAGTAAAGATCGCACAACTCTCCAAAACAATGATTAGGCATTTCCAACTTGAGGGCAACATTGCTCTAACCTTGGGCCAACTCCTCTAAATCAGAGCTCATAAATCAGAGCTCCTCTAAATCAGAGCTCTAAGCTCATAGCTCAGCTACAGGTCAGAGAAAGCCAATAGTGAAAGTTACATGAAAATACATGAGCCCCTCTCCTGCTACCACAGAATTGCAAAACTTTCTTTGACCAGATAGATATCCCTGGGGAAAGGAAGAAGGAGAAGAAAAGACCTATATATCTCCATTGTAATGCACCCCTGCCTTTACCTAGCATTCAATCAAAAAAGACAATTGAATTGACAAGAAATTTTTAAAAAGTTTTCTACTGAATAAAAATAGAAGCCTAGCCTGGGCAACATAGTGAGACTTTGTATCTACAAAAATATCAAAAAAATTAGCTGGGTTTGGTGGCACACACCTGTAGTCCCAGCTACTTGAGAGGCTGAGGCAGGAGGACCGCTTGAGCTGTGATCATACCACTGCACTCCAGCCTGGGAAACATAGTGAGATGCTGTGTCAACAAACAAACAAAAAGAAGCACCAGAACATGATAGAATGAGCTAAAAAGAAGCAATAGGTATGTATGTGTGTGTGTGTGTGCATAGTGCAGTGTATCTGGATTATAGCATGTATATTTTGATTCTACCCTACGTTTCTATCTGTTCTACTAATTTGGACTTAGCATGTGTTCTGTAATGTTGTTACCCACTTATCCTCTCAAACAGATTAACAATCTTGTCAAAAATTATATTTTACCTCTTGGCATCCTCAGATTTTGCCAATGTCCTATACAAAGTAGGTTCTCAATGTAATAATGAACCAGTTCATATCCATGTCATTACAGTAACTGAAGATTACATGTTACACTAAGTCTGTGAGAATAGAGAAGATACTGGCATGGGTGTGACTGAACTTGCTTTTCTAAGTTGAAGTTTTCTTGAGAGAGGTGAGCCGTGAATGAAAGAAATGAAGAAGATGGGAAAATCAAGCTGTCCGTGATAAAATGCTAATGTATGAGAAGTTCAACACAAGAGCAAGAACAAATGTCCATGGGACTGTCTTGAAGATGAAGGCAGATAGGTCTAACAAAAAATAATGCCATTATTTTGGGGAAATATGATGGTTATTGTTATGATACTGAAAGTTATGCATTGTATCTCAGGGACATAGAGGTTTCTTGGCTTAGGAAAAAAATGACCAGTGTGACCAAGAGTATGCGATGCACTTGGTAAAAATATTTAGGATGACTAAACAGAAAAAAAAAGAAGGGGGACAATTTGTAAGAAAAGGGTAGATGTTTAGTTATTTTAGGTTTTTTTTTTAATGTGCCAGGGAAGTGCTTTATGCAGAGTGGGTGCTAAAAATATGTTTGTCAAATGTATGAGTAAATTAGTTTATATATGAATTCAATATATAAATTCAAGGAAAGTAAAATAAAATACAGGTAAAGCTCATCTTATATATTAAGTGAGTTCATTACATATCATAAAACAAATAAGTGATACAAAAAGATTTATGAATATGTTTATATATAAAACACTATGTAGTATGAAAGTTATGTCTACTTCTCTATCAAATATTTATTAACTATCAGTGAACTAGTAGTTTCATCATTGCTTAACTTATAATCATACATATTATTAGTGTTTTTTATTGAATGGCTATTGAACTTCAGCATACACTAAGTACTATAGAGGACATCAAATAAGACATTGTTCTTTCCCTGTGGGTTCATAATATAACTTAGGGGGACCATCTTTCTCTTCTTTTTTTAAAACTTAATGTGTGTCCATGGCTCATCAAGCATTTTAATATCCCAAAGGCCAAAGATGCACTGCACATTTATATTCAGGTTCTGATATTTATATATTGTAATGTGCTGGGATCCATATTACTTTCAGTAACACCATCTAGTTCTAAAGGGCAAAGTACATAGAATTCCGAATAAGTTCATCTGTTTTTTTCTTCTTCTTCCCTAAAGGAAGGAGTGGAAAATTGTCAATATTCTTAAGAATTTTAGAGCAGGGGACAATGAAATTCTCTTTTATTCATTGCTGCTTGCACTATTTGATATGAAAGACTCTTATTTTCATTATTTCAATAATTATTTCTTAATTTGAAATGAAACCTCCTTTTACTCTAATCAGCAGCAACTGCGATCATTAGGAACTGATTAGAAGTGATATAGAATCTCCATTTTCTACCATTGTTTTTATAAAATCATAAGACCTTAGAATTAGAAAGAATTCTAATGATTATTTATTCCAATAGTCCCCAATGCCTGTCTATAAACTTGTTGCCATAAAACATCAAAAACACAAGGAAAATAAAAATTCAAATTTCTGAGACTCATCTGCCTTAGATAAATTAGATGAGAATTTGCAGGGCAGGGTCCAGATAACTGTTTCACTGTCAGTACAAGTGGTTCTCAGAAGGGCAAAATGCCTTATACCAGGTCTATGTGGGTAGATGCTGTCAGAGTTGGAAATAAAATCTGGATTTATTTTTTAAAGAAATCTAATTTTTTTTAATACACCACACTGTTTCACATAAGAAATAATTCGTTTATGAGATACAGGCAACCAGTGGCAGGGTCTGTTCAAACCTATTAAAATCTATAATAAATTTTCTTTAAAAGCAAGTTTATAAATTGTGAACAAAAATTATTTATTTTTGACCCAAGTAGCTTACCTAGATTGACCTTTCATTCTACTTTGTCAGTTTTAACTCTGAATGACGTTTGGTTTTATCACAATTCTACCCCATCATCCAAGGAGCACATCTTCAATGGAAGCTATTTAAAAGTGTGTTCTACAAATTCTGAGTTGCCAAAATATTTTGAGCAATAGTATATCACTGAAGTTAATATATTTCCTCTGTATTTTTTGGAAAAATACAGGCATTTAAAGCACTGAATACTGCCAAAGATAATTTAAACAACTCTGTCTAGTTATACCTTTGGTTTGTTTCACTTTTTTGTTTTAAACACTGTGATGAACATCTCAATACACACATATACTAGCTGTCTATAGTTAGTTACTAAAATTTAAAATGTTCTGACCCAACAGTTGCCATAAAACACTGATGAGAAAAAATTAAAGAAATTGGGAGGTATATGCTGTTCACTGATTGGAGAATCAATATTGTTAAGATGTCAATACTACCCAAATTGATTTACAAAGTCAATGCCATCTCAACCAAATTTTAACAGTATTTTTTTCAAGAAAATACTAAGTTGATTTTAAATCCATGTTGAAATCCAAGGGACCTAGATTAACCAAAAGAAGTTGAAAAAAGAATTTATACTACTTATTTCAAGACTTACTATAAAGCTAAAGTAAAAAAGACAATGTGGTATTAATATGAGGATTGACATATAAATCAATGAAACAGAATAGATTGTCCAGAAATAGACACACACAACAGTTTCCATTGATTTTGTACAAAGTTGCTCAAGTATATTTTTATTTTATTTTTTAAGATTTTTTTCATTTCCTCCACGTTTATTTTAGGTTCAGGTGGTACATGTGCAGGTTTGTTATATGGGTAAATTGCATGTCTTGAGTATTTGATCTATAGATTATTTTATCACCCAGGTAATTAGCACAGTACCCAATAGATCGTTTTTTGATCCTCACCCTCCTCCTACCCTCCACTCTTCTCCCATTCTCCACCCACAAGTAGTCCATAGGGTCTATTGTTCCCTTCTTTGTTTTTATAAGTACTCAGTGTTTAGCTCCTACTTATAGGAGAAAATATGTGATATTCAGTTTTCTGTTTCTGTGTTAATTCACTTAGGATAATGGCCTCCAGCTCCATACATGGTCCTGCAAAAAACATGATTTCATTCCTTTTGATGGCAGCATAGTATTCTATGATGTATATGTACTACATTATTTTTATCCAGTCCACTGTCGATGGGCATCTAGGATGATTCCATGTCTTTGCTATTGTGAATAGTGCTGTGATGAACATATGCATGTATGTGTCTTTATGATAGAATTTATATATATATTTTTGGGCATATACTCAGTCATGGCATTACTGGGTTGAATGGTAGTTCTGGGTTCTCTGAGAAATCTCCAAACTGCTTTCCACAGTGGCTGAACCAGTTTACATTCCCACCAGCAGTGCATAAGCATTCCTTTTTCCCTGCAACCTTGCCAGCATCAGTTATTTTCTGGCTTTTTAATAATAGTCATTCTGACTGGTGTAAGGTTGTGTCTCATTGTGGTTTTGATTTGTATTTTTCTAACGATTAGTGATATTCAGCATCTTTTCATATGCTTATTGGCCACATGAAAGTGTCTGTTCATGTCCTTTGCCCGTTTTTTAATGGGTTTTTTTTTCTTCTTCTTCTTCATTTGTTTCAGTTCTTTATAGATTCTGGATATGGGGCCTTTGTTGAATGCAAATATTCTCCCATTCTGTAGGTTGTCTTCTTATTCTGTTGATAGTTTCTTTTGCTGCGAGGAAGCTCTTTCATTTAATTAGGTCTCACTTGTCAATTTTTGTTATCATTACAATTGCTTTTGGAGTCTTTGTCATGAGTCTTTGTCAGGGCCTATGTCCAAATGATAAGGATAATGAGGCAAGACCCAACTAATTGTCTGCTGTTTTCAAGGACTCATCTCACATGCAGTGACACCCACAGGCTCAAAGTAAAGGGATGGAGAAAGATCAGTCAAGCAAACAATAACAAAAAAGAGCAAGGGGTGCTATTCTCATTTCAGACAAAACAAACTTTAAACCAACAATAAACAAAAAGGACAAAGAAGGGCATTACATAATGATAAAGAAATGAATTCAACATGAAGACTTAACTGTACTTAGTACATATGTACTCAACAGTGGAGGACTCAGATCCGTGAAACAAGTTCTTAGAAACCTGTGAAGAGGCTTACATAGCCACACAATAACAGAGGTAGACTTCAACTCCTCACTGACAGTATTAGACAGATCACTGATGCAGATAATTAACAAATATATTTGTGATCTAAACTTGACACTTGACCAAATGGACCCTAACAGACACCTATAGAACATCCACCCAACAAAAACAGAATACTTTTTCTTCTCATCACACATGGCACATACTCTAAAATTGACCACACACTTTGCCATAAAGCAATTCTCAAAAAATTCCAAAAAAAGAAAATCATACTAACCATACTCTTGGACCACAGCACAATAAACAGAGAAATCAATACAAAGAAAACCTCCCAAAACCATACAGTTATGTGAAAATTAAACAGTCTATTCTTGAATGACTTTTAGTTAAACAATGAAATGAAAGCAGGAATCCAGAAATTCTTTGAAACTAATGAAAACAAAGACATAACATAGCAGAATCTCTGGGATACAGCTAATGCGGTGTTAAGAGGAAAGTTTCTAGTGCTAAACACCCATATAAAAAATTTAGGAAGATCCCAAATTAACAATCTAGTATCATACCATACCTTATTTTTCTAAAAACAAGAGCAAACCAGTCCCAAAGCTAGCAGAAGAAAAGACACGGCCAAACTCAGAGCTGAACTGAACAAAATCAAGACATGAGAAACCATACAAAAGATCAATTTGATTCTGGAAATAATACATAAAATTGATAGAACACTAACTATACTAATAAAGAAAAAAGACAGAAGATCCAAATAAACAAATCAGGACAAAGGGAACATTACCACCAACTCCACAGAAATAAAAAACAACCTCAGAGAATGTTATGAACACTTACATGAACACAAACTAGAAATCCTAAAAGAAATGGATAAATTTCTGGAAACATACAACCTCCCAATATTGAACCAGAAAAAAATTGAAATCCTGAACTGACCAATAATGAGTTCTGAAACTGAATCAGTAAAAATAACCTACCATTCAGAAAAAGCCCTGACCAGACAGATTCAGAGCTGAATTCCACAAGATGTGTAAAGAAGTGCTGGTACCAAACCTACTGAAACTATTCCAAAAAATCAAGGAGGAGAGACTCCTCCCTAACTCATTCTATGAGGCCAGCATCATTCTGATACCAAAACCTGGTAAAGACAAAACAACAACAAAAAAGATAACTTCAGGCCAATATCCCTGATGAACATAGTTGCAAAAATCCTCAACAAAATGCTAGAAAACGAAATCCAACAGCACATCAAAAAGGTAACCCATTATGATCGAGTAGATTTTATTCTTGGGTTGCAAGGTTGGTTCGACATACACAAATGAATACATGTGATTCATCACATAAACAGAACTAAAAACAAAAACCACATGATCATCTCAATAGGTACAGAAAAAGTTTTTGATGAAATTCAACATTCCTTCATGCTAAAATCCCTCAACAAACTATGCATCAGAAGAACATACCTTAAAATAATAAGAGCCATCTATGACAGACCCATAGCCAACACCATACTGAACAGGCAAAAGCTGGAAGAATTCCTCTTGAGGAAGAGAATAAGACAAGGATGTCCAGACTCTGCACTCCTCTTCAACATATTACTGGAGGTCCTAGCCAGAGCAATCAGGCAAGAGAAAGAAATAAAAGGCATTCAACTGAGAAGAGAGGAAGTAAAACTCTCTCTCTGCAGACAATACAATTCTATACCTAGAAAACCCCATAGCCTCTGCCCAAAGGCTCCTAGATCTGATAAACAACTTCAGCAAAGTTTCAGGTACAAAATCAACATACAGAAATCAGTAGCATTTCAATGCATCAATAACATCAAAGCTGAGAGCCAAATCAAGAGTGCAATCCCATTAACAATAGCCACAAAAAGAATAAAATATCTAGGAATACAGCTAACCAGGGAGGTGAAAGATCTCTTCAATGAGAATTACAAAACACTGCTGAAAGAAATCAGAGATGACACAAACAAATGGGAAAACATTCCATGCTCATAAGTAGGAAGAATCAATATTGTTAAAATAGCCATACTTCAACAATGTATAGATTCAATGCTATTCCTGACATACTTCCAGTGCCATTCTTCACAGAATTAGAAAAAACAATCCTAATATTCATATGGAACCGCAAAAAAGCCTGAATAGCCAAAGCAATCCTAAGCAAAAAGAATAAAGCCAGAGGTATCATACTACCTGACTTCAAACTATATCACAAGGCTTCAGTAACCAAAACACCATGGCTCTGGTACAAAAATAGACACATAGACCAATTGAACAGATTATAAAACCCATAAATAAAGCCTCACACTTGCAGCCACCTGATCTTCAACAAAGTCAACAATAAAAAGCCGTGGGAAAAGGACTCCCCTATTCAATAAATGAATAGGATGAGTGGCTAACAATATGCAGAAGACTGAAACCACACTCCTTACTTTCAACATATACAAAAATCAACTCACGATGGATTAAAGACTTAAATGTAAAACCTAAAACTATAAAAACCCTAGAAGAAAATCTAGGAAATGCCATTTTGGACATAGGCCAACTACACAATCAAGTCTACATAACAACCAACTGGCCACACCTCACGGGATCAAATCCACACATCAAATTAAACAGGCTAAATGCCTCATTTAAAATTTGGATAAAGAGGCAAGGCCCAAATATATGATATGTGTGGTTTTAATCCTTGTGAGGTGTGATTAATTTTGGTGTATTTTTCTTTTTTTAAGACTTTTTTCATATTCTTCTGGTTTGGAGGGTGACTGCTGAGAGGTCCACTATTCGCCTGATGGGGTTCCTTTGGATGTGACCTGCCCCTTCTCTGTAGCTGCCTTTAAAAATTTTTCTTTTCCATTGACCTTGAAGAATCTGATGACTATGTGTCTTGGGGACAATTGTCTCGTATAGTGTCTCACAGGGGTTCTCTGAATTTTCTGAATCTGAATGTCAATCTTCCTAGTGAGGTTGGGGAAAATTTTGTGGATAACATTCTCAAATATGTTTTCCAAGTAGCTTGCTCTCTCTTTCATGGATATCAGTGAGTCATAGGTTTTGCCTCTTTCCATAATCCCACATTTCTTAGAGGTTTTGTTCCTTCTTTTTTACTCTTTTTTTCTTTATTTTTGTCTGACTGAGTTGATTCAAAGGACTAGTCTTTGAGATCTGAGATTATTTCCTGACCTTGTTCTATTCTGCTATTAATACTTCTCACGGTATTATGAAATTCTTATAGTGAGTTTTTCAGCTTTATCAGATCAGTTTTGTTCTTTCTTCAAATGGCTATTTTGTCTTTCGGCTCATGTATCATTTTACTGGATTTCTTATATTCCTTGAATTGGGCTTCCATTTCCATTTTCTCATGAATCTCAATAATCTTACCTGCCATCCAGATTCTGAATTCTACATCTGTCATTTCAGCCATTTCGGTCAAGAAAAGAACCACTGTTGCAGAGCTAGTGTGGTTTGTTGAAGGTAAGAATGCACTCTAGTTCTTTGGGTTGCCAGGTTTCTTGCACTGGTTTTTTCTCATCTGTGTGGGCTAATGTTCCCTTAATCTTTGAAGTTGCTGCCGTTTGAATGGGGCTTTTTGCTTTTATAGTCTTTGGTGTCCTTGAGGGTTTGTCTGTGCTATAAATTGGGTTCAGTCAGTTGGCTTCATTTCTGGACTTTTTCAGGGGGCCAACGCTCAGCTCAGCACTCCTAAGCTGTGTGCCCTAACCTTGGGAGCCTGGGACAAGATCCGTGGCTTTGTTCTCTTGCCCCTATAACTTAAGTACCTGTGCTGGAGATGTCGAGGTGTTCACACTTCTGCTGGCAACAAAGCTCTGATGGGGGTGAGGGTGCCAGCAGAAGCACTCCTTTGGGGTGGTAGCAGCAGGGTCCACACTTGCACACACATGTCAGTGGTAGCTAAACAGCAGCATGGCAAGGTCCATGTGCACCAGCAGTAGCCGGGTGGTGGTGTGGCAGGCTCCACACATGTTCTGGCAAAGCACTGGGGGGGAGGCTGTGCACAAATGTGCACTGGCAAAGCAATGGAGGAAGGCTACAGGTGGGTGCATACCAGTGGGGGTCTATCTGAAGAAGTTCTCAGATGGTTAAGTGGGGTCTACCAGTGAAGAAGCTATGGCAGTGGCCACTGAGAAGGACCCCAATTGGGTATCTGAGGCTGCTCTGCAAGCAGGTGCAGCCAGTCAGGGAACCTGGAAGAGACTGGCACACAGGAATGTGTTCAGATCAGACTAGCTCCATCCCATGGTCTGTCCAGGTCTGCCAATCAACAAAGACCCAAGTGACCTAGAGGAGTGCAATGAACCTTGGATGACAGTTGTCCCTGGCTGTGCTCCTCTGCACCTGTTCCCTTGCCAAGCCCTCTGTGCTCCACAGAGGCTGGAATCCTGTCCCTAACAACTCCCCAAGCAGCTCTTCCTGCTAGCTCAAATGTCTATGGAGGTCATAGGGTCTCCTGCCGCTAGGATTCTAGAGGTCCATGGTCAGAGTGGTCTACTCCATGCTTATTTAACTCACTCCTTCCCTAGGCACTGCTCAGGGCCAGGAATGAGTCCTAGTGCTTGACAAACCTGTGCAGGATTCCCAGCTTCCTCCCCCTTCAGTCCAGGGTCTCTGTTGTCCCTCTGTTCACTCTCAATGTCTTCCTTCCCAAGATGCTCGGAGTGTGCCAGTCTTCTTGATGGTCCAGTCTCTTGGTGGGAGAGTCTCCATGGCTGCATATAGTTGACGATCTTAGCTCTTCTCTTTGGTGCTCAAGTATTTCAACATGGAAAAGATACTCAACGAGGTCCTGAAACAACTAGACATTCATGGAAAATTACCTCCAACATTATTTTGCACCTGATACAAAAATTAACTTGAAATGGATTAAATCATAAAAACCTGAAGGCATAAATCTTTAGAAGAAAACATAAGAAAATATCTTTGTGATTAGGCTAGGTAATGGTTTCTTATATATAACACACAAAGCATGAACTATAACAGAAATACAATTTTTAATTTGTCCCTTATTATAATTGAAATTTTTGATATTCAAAAACTACCTGTCTTTTGATTTAGAAAAGGGTCAAGCAAGAACTTCTATGGGGGGCATAAGTATTGTATATTTTAATTTTGGAAGTAGTTGCATAACTGAAACATTTAAAAAAAAATGAAAAGACTATCCAGAGACCAAAAGAAAAGAAAATATTTGTAAGACACATATCTGATTTGTATACAGAATATATAGAATTGTTACAACTCAACAATAAGTCACCCCAAAAGGGACAAATTATTTGAATGTATTCTTCAATAGCACTACATATAGCAAGAAAAAAAACCTCAATGCAATTAGACAACAAAGAAATATAAATTAAAGCCACAAGATGCTCTATACACCCACTAGAATAGCTAAAATTAAACACACTGATAATATAAAATGCTGGTGGAGATACAGAGCAACTGCAATTCTCATACCTTGCTGGTGAATGCAGAATGCTATAGAAACTTTGAAAAACCGTTCTTCAATTTGTTATAAAATTAAACATACACTTACTCTACAATCCAGTAATCCTACTCCTAGGTATTTGCCAAAGGGAATGACTTAAAAGAAACAAGAGATAACTTTTATGGGTGACAGAAATGTTGTCTGTTTTAATTCTCATAGCAGTCACATAATTTAAAATTCAATGAAGTATTCACTTTAAAAAGAATGAATTTTGTTGTATTTATAATAGACTCAATGTTTAAAGGTAAATTAAAATGCAAAAGAAAAATTGGACAAAATGTTTGTGATAGGTATGTCTGAGGTAACGAGCTACAAAAATCAGTAAGAAACTAAATATATAAATAAAAGAAATATTTTAATAGAAGAAAATGAGCAAGCAGCATGAGTATGTAACACACAGGGTGAATTATATAAACCAGAAGATGAGTCCCAAAAGTTATCAAATAAAAACCAACTAAAATGAAAATTAGAAAGTTGGCAAATATTTGAAAGACTAAAGAATAATGTCAAGACGGCTGAGGGTCTTCCCAAAAAGTTCTATCATACACTTCAGGGATTTTAAAATGGTGTGTCCTATCTCAGAGGAAATCCCCTTATATACTAAAAGCTTAAACATATATCTGACCTACAGTCCAAGAATTTTCTTCCTCAGAGTTTATCCTAAGAAAATAGGGGAACACGTTAAGATGTATATGCAAATATATTCAATTTAGCATTATTTTTAATCATTAAAAATTGGAAATAATATAAACAAGAATAAAATACTAACAAACTATGGTATATCTATATGATGGAATACTATATAGCTTTCAAAAATATATATTTCAATATATATTTAACATATATATTTCTAAAAATGTGTGTATACACACATACATGATTCTGACTTTGTAAAAATAACCTAAGATATGCAACAAAAGTGACCAATATGGCACAGACAAAAGGGTTAACTGTTGGCCATTTCTTGACTACGAGACTGTTGTTGATGTTTATTTTCTGTAGTCCATTTCTATGTACACCCCATTACTTTATACTAAACATATATTGCTTTTATATTTTAAAAGTAAAATAGTAACTATCTCCCTTAGCAATATTTTGATAGGAAAGGGATACAGTTATAACTATGTATGTCTCTGTTATAGTTCTCTAGGCTTTTACAGGCTTGAAATCTATACAGAGTAGGAATTTTCTGTGCAAAGATATTTGGAAAATTTATTTTTCAATAAAATTGAATGTGGCTATCATGGAGTTCTTTCTCTAGGATCCAACTAATAAGTCCTGAAGAAGAAACTCAGATGTAGGCAAGGTATTGGCAAAATCAATAAGAACATTTCACCTTTTGATGTTGTAGGCCAGGTTTTTTCCAAACTCCTGGCCTCAAGCGATTCACTTGCCTCAGCCTCTCAAAGGGATGAGATTACAGGTGTGAGCCACTGAGCCTGGCCTGCCAGGTGTTTTTCTACCCCTTGAGATATACTACCTTGGAGGTATGTTCCCTTCTCTGTCATTGCACGTGCCAGTTTTTTCCAATGGTCTAAACCAACAGGTTGTAGACATACCATTATTTTCTAGAGCAAAGGTAATATAAATCTGCTACAATAAGCCAGCATTCCTGTTGCAACAAGCTACTGTAGAGGATACCTAGTCCATAGGCCGATGTATGGGCTTATTCACATGATCCTTATTCTGAAAGAATAATAAATGCAGTCTAAAGGTATTTCTGTTTGTTTCTCTGTTAGACATTGAATTAAGGTGAGCTGTGCTTTATTTTAAACCAGTCCTATTGGTGTACATTAACTTGCATTTGACTTTTTGAAACCTATTTATATAAGAGACTGATCCTACAAGGGAAAGCATATTGGAAGGGGATTGGAACTCAGGAGAGGTATGGTGTGAAGGTGTAATGGAAGAAGAGGGTAGGATGTGAGAAGATGTGACCACACTCATGCAATTCATGGGTTTCCTACAGAACCTCTTCTTGGATGTTTCAAGCCACACTCTCCCCTGCCCTTCATAGCAACTGTGCAGAGTGCTGAGGTACCACTTTACCACCTGTTACTGAGATTGTCTATGGAGTCCATTTATCACATTTAGTTGTGAGCAGTTGGAGGCCAGGAATTTTTCTTTCTGTTTTTTTTTTCTTTTTTAAAACAAGAGACATAATTGACATACATTAATGGCATATATTTTAATTGTAGAATTTGACAAGTTTTGATATATATGTATACCCATTAAGTCACCCCAACAAGGTAATGAACATATCTAGTACCTCCAGGATTTCCTGAAGCCTCTTTGTTATGCACCCTTCCACCCCTGCCAGCCTCTCCCAAAGCCCATCCCCAGTCAAGCACCATTCTAATTTCTGTCACTATACATCACTTTGCATTTTAAAAATTTTTATATAGGAGAAATCATTCAATGTATGCTTTTGAGGAGGTCTGTCCCCTTTCACTGAGCATAATTATTTTGAGATTCTCCCATGTTTTTGCATTTAACAATAGTTCATTCTTTTTTTATTTCTGAGTAATAACATTATTTGGATATGTTCATTCACCTGTTGATAGACATTTAGGTTGTTTCCAGTTTTTGCCTATTATAAAATTTGCTTTTATGTTGAGTGAAATAAGCCAAACACAGAAAGACAAATATTGCATGTTCTCACTCATATGAGGGAGCTAAAAAAAAAAAAGTGGATCTCATGAAGGTAAAGAGTAGATTGGTGGTTACCAGAGGCTGGGAAGGGGAGAAGGAAAATGGCAGAAAGAGAAGTTGGTTAATGGATACAAATATATGGTTATATAAAAGAAATAAAACCTAATGTCAGAAAGATAAGTATGGTGTCTATAGTTTACAATAATCTATTACACATTTCAAAATAGCGAGATAATAATTCAAATGTTTCTAGCATAAAGAAAAGACAAATATTTAAAATGATGGATATCCCAATTATACTGATTTGATCTTCACAAATTATATGAATGTGTTAAATTATCACACGTACTCAAAAACTATGTGTATCTATTATGTATCAATGAAAAAATTATTTAAATAAAATACTATAAATTGTGTGCAGTGTATACTACTCAGGTGATGGGTTTACCAAAATCTCAAATCACCACTAAAGAACTTACTCCTGCAATCAAACACCACCTGTTCCCCAGTAATCTATGGAAATGAAAAAATAAAAAAAAATTTCCAATAATAAAATTAAATCACATATAAAATCAAAGGAAAATTATAAATAAATAATAAATAAAGCTACTATGAGCATTCATGTATAAGTCTTTATATAGAATAAATGTATGCATTTATTTCTTTTGGGTAAAGACCTAGAAGTGAAACAGCAGCTTCCTATCGTAGGTGTAATTTAACTTTGCAAAAACTGCTGAACTATTTTCAAAAGCAGTTGTACTACTTAACATTCCCACAAGCAATATATGAGAGTTCCAGTTCTTTCACATGTTAGCCAACACTTATTATGGTCAACCTTAATTTTAGCTATTATAATAAGTGTGTACTGGTGTCTCATTATGATTTTAATTTGCATTTCCTTAATGAGTATTTTAATAATGTTGTGCTTTTCTTCATATGCTTAATTTTGACATTCACAAATATTACTTGGTTTTGCCCATTGAAAAAAATTGTTTGTTTTCTTATTATAGACTTTCGAGAGTTCTTTATACAATCTGGACGCAAGTCTTTTAGCAGATAATCAGTTTGCAAATATTTTCTCCCAGGTTATGGCTTATCTTTTAAGTGTCTTTTAAATAGCAGAAGTATACATTTAAATGAAGTCCAATTTATCTATTTATTTTTTTCTCAGTTATGCTTTTATTGTCATACCTAAGAAATCTTCCACCCTTATTCTTCTGAAAGTTTCATTAAGTTTCACATTTAGGTCTGTGATTCATTTTGAATTATTTTGTAATGATGTGAGAAATAAAAATTATTTTTTTCTCTTCTGTTTTTGGCATACAGATATTTAATTACTTCAGCATCATTTTTTGAGGAGACAATCCTTTTAAAAATTTAACTATCTTTTCATATTTATTCAAAACTATTTTTCTGTAATTGCATGGGTTTATTTCTGGATTCTCAATTCTGTTTCATTTATCTATTTTTCTATATATTACACTAATTTATATAAATTTCAAAATTAGGTTGTGTTAAGCCTTTAACTTTTTCTTCAATTTCAAGTTGTTTTGACTATTCAAGATTTTTTGAATATCCAGAAAAATGTTTGAATCAGCTTGTAAATATCCACCAAAAAAAAAAAATGCTGAGATCTTGTTTGGATTTTATTGAGTCTGTAGATCATTTTGGAAAGAACTGACATTTAACAATATTATGTCTTTTGATGCACGAACTCTCCATTTATTTGTCTTGTTTAATTTTCTCAGCAATGTGTTGTAGTTTTCAGTGTGCAGTTATTGTGCACCCTGTCAGCTTATTCCTAAGTATATAATGATTTTGAATGTTATTGTAAATAATATTATGTTTTAAATTATAATTTATAATTACTCATTGTGATTGTACAGATATATGATAGATATTTTTCTGTTGATCTTGAATCCTACAAACTATGTTAAATTTATTTATTACTTTGTTTATTTTAATTGCTTTTCTGTAGTTTCTATCACATATCTATACCCACAATCATATTGTCTGTGAATAAAGGTAGTTTCACTTCTTCTTTTTCATCTGGGTGCCTTTTATTCCCCTTTTCTTACCTTATTTCACTTGCTAACATCTCCAATGAAATTTTGAATAGAAGTGGAAAGAGCAGACATTCTAATCTTAAGGTGGAGAGTATACTTTTTTTAACTATCAAATTTGATGTCGTTGTAGGTTTGCTTGTAGATGCTCGTTATCAGCTTAGGAAGTTCCCTTCTATTCCTAGTTTGCTAACAGTTTTCATAAGGAAAGGATGTTAAATTTTGTGAAATACTTTTAAGCTTTTTATGCAACTATTGAGAAGAAGATTATATAGTTTTTCTTTTTTGTTTGTTAATGTGGTAAATTATATTGATTAATTTTAGGATATTAAACCAACTTTACATTCCAGAGATGTACTCCACTTGATAATAATATGTTATTCTTTTTATATACTGTTGGACTCTGTTTATTAGAATTTTGTCAGGACTTTTTTCATCTAAGTAATTGGAAATTTTGTCAGGACTTTTTCCATCTATGTAATTTCATCTACATATGGACTATTGGTCTGCAGTTTTCTTGATTTGCCTTGTTGTGGTTTGGGTATCAGGGTAATGCTGGCCTCATGGAAAGTATCTCTTCAATTTTTTGGAAGAATATGCATACAATTGATAATATTAATTTATTAGATATTTGGTAGAACCCACCAGTGTAGCTATTTAAGCCTGTAATTTTTTTGGTTCTAATGTTTTTAACTATAAATTAAATATCTTTAATAGAGATTGTATTATTTAGTTTACCTATTCCTTTAGTGATCTTTGGTAGTTTGTGACTTTCAAGGAATGTATCTATTTAAGTTGTTTATAATATTTTCTTCATATTTCTTAATATCTGTAGAATCTGTAATGATATCACCTCTATAATGCACAATCTTGGAAATTCGTGTCCTTTTTTTTTCTTTTTATCCTGACAGTCAGGGTAGAGACATTTTTATTCATCTGTTCATAAATAAGAGCTTAGTTTCTTTGATTGTTTTGTTGTTGTTGTTTTTGCTTTTTATATCTTGAAACCCTTTTCCTCTATCTGAAAGATTCTCTTTAACATTTCTTATAGTGCATGTTTGCTAATCACAAAATTTTTCAGCTTGAAAACAGTCTAAAAACAGTCTTTCTTCACTTTCTTTTTTGAAAGATAGTTTCACTGGGTGTAGAATACTAGATTAAATTTTTAAAATCTCTCTCAGTACCCTAAGGATATTGCTCCCCTCTCTTCTTGCTTGCATTGTTTCTGACAAGAAATCTGTCATTTCTGTGGTTATTCTTCTGTGTGTGATATGTGCTTTGTCTCTGGCTCTTTATCACTGATTTTCAGCAGTTTGATTATATATAATGTGCCTTGGTGTAGTTTTCTTCATGTTTCTTGTGCTTGGGATTCATTGAGGTTCTTCAGTTTGTGAGTTTATAGTTTTCATTAAATTTGGAACATTTTTGTCTATTATATCTTTTAATATTACCTTTCATTTTCCTCCCTTCATTTGATTACCCCAGTTATACGTTATTGGGCTGCTTTTCTTCTGCAGGTCACTGATGGTAAATTAAATTTTCTTAGGGTCTTTTTTTCTCTTTCTATTTCACTTTAAATAGTTTCAATTGCTGTGTCCTCAAGCTCACTGATTCTTCTTACTGAAATATATGGTCTTCTGTTATTCCATCCAATATATGTTTTACTGTACACATTATAGTTTTTATCTCTACAAGTTCAATTTGGTTGGGATTTTTTTTCTGTCATCCCTGTCTGTAATGTATTTATTCAATTTTTCCTCTAGGTATTGTTCACATGTAATACAGTTATAATAACTGCTTAATACCCTTGTGTGGTAATTGTAATATCTGTGTTAGTTCTTGATCAGTTTTGACTGATTCATTTTCTCCTTATTATGGATCATATCTCCCTACTCTTGGCATATCTGGAAATTTTTAAAATCAGATCCAGACATTGTAAATTATATCTTGTTAAGTGTTGGATTATTATTATTATTATTATTATTATTATTATTTGAGACAGGGCCTCACTGTGTTGCCCAGGCTGGTCTTGAACTCCTGGGCTCAAGTGATCTTCCTGCCTCAGCCTCCCAAAGTGCTGGGATTATAGGCGTGAGCCATCGTGCCCAGCTGGGTCATTTTTATTCCTGTAAATTTTCTTGGGCTTTGCTATTGAATGCAGTTAAGTTATTTGGAACTAGTTTGCTCCTTTTGGCTATTAATTTTAAGCTTTATTAGGTAAGACCAAAGCCCCCAATTAGTTTAGTGTGCTTTATTTTCTGGTACTGAGGCAAGACTCTCTACTTAATGCCTCAGAAATTATAAAGTTTTCCAGTCTGACTGTCAGGAGTAGGGACTATTTTTGGTCCTGTTCAAGTGCTGGATACTGTCGCCGTTAGTTCTTTCAGTTGGTTCTTTCTGTGGCCTTGGGTAGTTTATTTACATGCATGTAGTGATCATTACTCTGGTGGACACTCCAGGAAGCCCATCTGCAGATCTCTGGAGTAGTTACTCTGTGAAACTTTCTCCTCTCTTTTATGCTGCTCTAACATTCTAGCCTCCTTGATCTTCCTAGATTCTCAGCAACACATCTTTAACTCAGGGAGTCCTCTGGGCTCACTCTGCTTCTCCCAGGGATTGTTCTTATCAACATTTTATTCTTGGGCTCTAGTCCAGTATCTGAAAAATAGGTGATTCCACAGAAATGAGATGAAACAAAATGTATTAGTTTTAAAAACGTCTGATTTTGCCACAACAAATTACAAGCTTTCCACTTTAGTGAGGCATGCATGGAAATATATCTGTGCCTCTTAGCTTCGTAGAATGTTTATAAATCAAAGACTGGCTTTGATATCATTGACTTTCTCCAGGAAAATATCAAATCATTTGCAATGTGGCATTGGCTTTAAGAGACAACAAGATAAATGCTATTTACCCAACTTTTCAGTGGTGATAATACAGGTCACTATAATCATGTATTTGGATTACTATAAAGATATGTACAAATACATACTAAGAAATTATATTTAAAATCCATTATGTCAGTTTTTCCTAGGTTAGTGTGTGTCAAAATCATCTGGGTAACCTGTTTACACATTAAGAAATTCTGATTTGCCGGGTGCAGTGGCTCACACCTGTCATCCCAGCACTCTGGGAGGCTGAGGCAGGCAGATCACCTGAGGTCAGGTGTTTGAGACCAGCCTGGCCAACATGGCAAAATCTGATCTCTACTAAAGATACAAAAATTAGCTGGGTGTCATGGAGCATGCCTGTAATCTCAGCTACTCAGGAGGCTGAGGCAGCAGAATCGCTTGAACCCAGTAGGGGGAGGCGGTTGCAGTTAGCTGAGATCATGCCACTTCACTCCAGCTTGGGTGTCAGAGAGAGACTCCATCATAAAAAAAAAATAAATAAATAAAAATAAAAATAAAAATAAAAATAAGAGAGAGAGAGAAAAGAAATTCTGATTTCATCAATTACCTCCAGACGTTTCTACAGGAGTTAATTTACAAGCCAAATTTAGTGATCAGTTTCCTCTTCCGCAAAATGGGGAAAGTGGTTATTCTATGCCTCCCTAGGTTGTTATAAGAATCAATGATATAATACATTCAAAGCATGTAATTTAATGGTTACATATAAGTGCTTAAATATTATACCTATTATGTAAAATAGATTTTTTTGAGGCAAGTTATACGTGTACACAAAAGATAATTTGTTGTTTGCCTTTAGACAACTAGTAATCTATACCTAATCTCTAGAATTTCCTATTACCTTAACCCAGAACAGTGTCTATTGACTGTTAAATTACTGAGAATTTAGAAAATTAGAAGTTTTCTACTAACAGATGTAAATGTAAGTAATTGGGGATTAGAAGCACAGTAGAAAATAGGCACGTGAGAATAACTTGAAAGTGAGTTGAGTTTAACTACAGGAGTCATACAGAGTATTTTCTTCAAGAAAGTAAGTCACAGGGGGTGTTCTGCTTAGAAGATTTCTTCATAAGATTGTGAGAACCCAAATGAATCTTTTCTCTAGGCACCTACGAACTTTTAACTTGTTTTATTTCCTTTTATTTCCTTGGGTGAAACCAAGACTTGAATAACAGCAGATATGGGAATATCAGTATTAGAAAAGATCTAGTTTTTCTAACACTTACCTAGGAATACTGTTTTTTGCTAACTATATTAAGTTATAATTCTGCAAAAATGCCTCAGGTGAACTTAAGGTGCAAGTCTCTAAAAGCTCATGTGGGAGCATTAGGTATCTATTAACAGACTCTAGTAAAGCTACACTTTATTCTCATAATGTACCAGGTAATATAGGTCAGTAATAGAAGTGGGAAAATCCCATGATCGCCTAAAAATCAGATCAAGCCTGAAGGTAAAACTGTCTTTCACTGAAAGTATCTACTGTAAAATATAGTACAAACAATGAGATTCCCCCTCATTTCTTTATGATTCCCATTATATGTATGTCTGGGGGGTGACTTTATTCATTAATAACCAACCCTCAAGAATCTATTAAGATCTTAGAAGGTGTAGTTCACTACTTTGCATAAGATATGGTGAGAATCTCAATAGAAAAAGAATAGTACATTTCCCAAATGTCCAACAAATTGAAAAAGAAACTCAAAGCTCAAAATTCCTTAGCAATGCCTTAGCTGTATCTCACACAAACAAAGATTCACTCTTTGCCTCAGATCTAAAAGCTTTACAATCTGCATTTAAGCATATTCAGCATATTCATATTATTTAGTAAAAGAAGTTATTAGGGAAAAAACCCATAGATCTGATGTTCAAAGATCCAAAACACAATGTTGTATGCTTACAATTTTCAAGGATAGATTTATTAGTACCAAGAAGACTAATTTTACCTACTAGTAATTAACCCACTAGGCACCTCCCAAATTTGTGACATTGTGTAATAATACATGCAAATGTACTTTTAGTTTTGTTAATGACATGTAGAATCAATTGTTCTATGTTCAAAAATCAAGCTATACAATTAAAAAATTATCTGATAGAATTGAGGCATCACAAAGGCACTTTGTAGATTGTGTATGTTGTAGATTGTGGGAGGAAAGTGTTTTACTGAAACAAAGGTAAGAAAATGATTGCGCTAGCTACACAAGCTGAAACTGTGTTTTATTTCAAAGCAACTTTCATTTTGATAAGAGTGATGTTAGATATTTTTTCCACACCATTTACCTAGCTCTTCTCTTTATTCAATTATTTTGCAGTGATAAGTCAAATACCGTTTAGTTTACTAAGGTTTGTGTGGTACCATTTGTTGAAATCAAAAGTGATTTATACCATGCAAAAAACATTTCTGTGTACTAAGTCTAATTAATTGTATTTATAGCAGATAGTAAATATTTCTTTCTTTCTTTTTTTTGAGACAGTTTCACTCTTGTTGCCCACGCTGGAGTGCAGTGGTGTGATCTCAGCTCACCACAACCTCCACCTCTTGGGTTCAAGCAATTCTCCTGCCTCAGCCTCTCGAGTAGCTGGGATTACAGGCATGTGTCACCATGCCTGGCTAATTTTCTAGTTTTAGTAGAGACGGGGTTTCTCCATGTTGGCCAGGGTGATCTCAAATTCCTGACCTCAGGTGATCTGCCTGCCTCGGCCTCCCAAAATGCTGGATTACTGGCGTGAGCCACCGCACTCGGCCAATAAATATTTCTTTACATACTAATTATACTTTAGCTATTATATCTGAAAACAGAGAGATTGCTTTAAATAGCACAGCAGCAAAAGACATTGTTAATGACGTTAGACATGGAACTCACCACATCCATTTTTTGGAAAGATATGAAAAACAAGTATTTTTATGTTAAAGAAATGATTTGAATTTATACATATATGCATGTGTATGTCCATATACAGATACACCTGCAAGCGTGTGTGTGTATCTAGAGCCTACTTCAATTTTACCTAATAAGCCAATTCCCACTTTTAAAAAATTATGTATATTTTCTAGAGATAGTAATGTATTGGATTATTTAATCTATCTATAAAGTCGAAGCCTTTTTCCAAAGATGTTTGTGGTAAGTGATTAAATACCAGTGTTCAATTTGAAGCAGTCACAAATATTGGTTGGCAGCTTGTGAGCAGATGTATTTTTCTTCCTGAGGAGGTTATTCTGTGCACCTCAAACACATTGGACATCAGGCCTATTGAGAAATCATCACTGTAAGCAGAGTGGATTTAACAGTAGCTTCCTCACAGGTTTATGTGTTTAATTAGCTGACAGAACAGATGAAACAGTAGGAGCTGAAGACTTGCAAGAGAAAATAACATGAAAGGGTAGTATAGTTCTTATTGTGTCAAACATTATTAATAACACAAATGAAGAAGAGAATTAACTGTAACTTTTTGTATTTTAAAGAATCCAAATTTCATGATTCACCTGATTATAATAAATTGCAGATTCCACAAACCACTCACTGGATAATAAAATTGCCCCAGTTTCAGTAAGTATATCTGAGTTCAGGTCAGTGAAGACAATTTGAAAAATAGGGATAAGGTCCTGGAGGTAGTGAATGAAACTGAGATTAATGTAGTTTAATGCTAGCTCTCATTCTATATTTTTAATAGATAAATGAGAGCTCAGAAAATAGTTTTCACATGTCACGTGCTTTGTTGTGTCCCAGATATTACATATTTATTTCATCTTTTAACACAATTCTCCTGTATTTTAAGAATATACACACTCAAGATAATGCTTTTATGTATATATATTATTATAGAAAATATCCACAAAAATATGTAATAGTAGTAGCTTATGTAGACTATTAAAGCATGGAAATTCTTTTTAGTTAATACCTTTATAGCTTTACTACCAGAAAAAAACTGTGTTACAACAAAATCTTATTTAACAAAATGTTTTTTTTTCCTTTATTATTATTATTATTATACTTTAGACTCTATGGTACCTGTGCACAACTGCTTTAAGCTCTGAGTTCACCACTGCATTTTACGTGGAGGTAATAAATAACATTAAAAGTGAGCTTTCTCAAATTCAGAACCTATTTAAACATCTTGGTGTTCTAGCACTTTGATTTGGTTTAAACCATGTGGGAATTTAATTTCTTTTCCCGATTTTGCTTTTTTGTATTTTGTATTTGTAGCAGACAGTAAATATTTCTTTCTTTCTTTTTTTTGAGACAGAGTTTCACTCTTGTTGCCCACACTGGAGTGCAATGGTGTGATCTCAGCTCATCACAACCTCCACCTCTTGGGTTCAAGCAATTCTCCTGCCTCAGCATCTCGAGTAGCTGGGATTACAGGCATGTGTATCCCAGTGGCCTTGCTATGTTGCCCAGGCTGGTCTCGAATTCCTGGCCTCAAGCAATCCTCCTATCTTAGCCTCCCAAAGTGCTGGGATTATAGGCATGAGTCACCACACCCAGACAGATTTTTCTAAAAAGGAAAAATAAAAGAAAAAGAGAACATCCTTATTTTAGGAGGAAAAATGGCTTTGAAGAGATTACATCAAAGATTGTAGGGATTTTTAGACATCAAATAAGTTACAAAATAAAATTTTTGAAGTACTAAGTGCAAATAATTATAAAATATCTAAATTCAGACATGACTGGCTTTAATATTGGTATAAAGCATATGACAGCTGTTGTAGGATCAAAAGATGGTGGTGAATGAGCAAATATTTTCTGAAGCCCAAATAATAACTCCAGACTAAATTATATTAGCTGTTCCTTAAGAGGGTCAAATCATGCATTTGGGTTATCTGCCTCATACTTTCTTGTACCTGTAGCGAGACTAGCAAGTCTCATTGTCCATGAGGTTTTCATAGTTTGAACATCTTGACTTTGCTTGATCTGGAACCCTGAGGCCCCCAGACCTATCTTAGGTAAGTACTCACAAAGAGTGGCCAAAACTTCCTCATCAAGGAAACTTCTCAGTAGCCCTTATAGTCCTGGAGATGCTGATCCACTAATGAAGACCCAAGGGTGGATTTGAACACTTAGAGCCACAGGCAGCCATATCTATCCTTTGGGTGAGAAGGGTTATTTGAGGGAAAAATGAATATTCTAAGATCAGCCCTATTCAGACCAGGTCACCTGCACTCACATGGCATCACAAATCTAGAGTTTCCAGAATCAATGTGGGAACCTGGCATGTAGACCTGTTGCATGTACCAATTACTATTCATGTCTTGGTATTGGAAATGGTTACATCATGAATTTCCCTTTTGAATTAATTTGAGGTAAAGATAGCACACACATTTTATTAGCATTCTGAACATCCTCGAAAATTGGATAAAAGCTAAAGCCCAAAGACCTGGGTGTTGGGGATTCCCTGAATCCTAGGATAAGGATCTTTGTCAACAGATGGCTGCCACTGTTACTTTAGCTTTGTTCCTAGAAATATGTTTGGGTTGGTTTATCCCAGTCTCTTGAGATTAAGTCACCTTTGAAACATGGCAAAAACTGGCTTTTACTTTGGGAGTTACATTCTCCTCTGGTAACTTAGGCTTTTGGTGGGGAAAATCAATAATTTGAGGTCTACAATATTGTGATCAGTGCAATTTTTGATGAAGAAAAGATACAATAATAATAACAGCATTTACTGAGCCTGCTCTGACTGGAGGTTTATATGCATTACCTCATTTAATCTTCACAGGTCTCTGAAGTAGAACAATTATTGATCCCATTTTACAGATGGGGTTAAATAACTGGCCCTAGGCCCTATAGCTAGAATAGTAAATCCAGGATCACAAACCATGAGGTCTTACTCCCAGGCCCTATGACCTTTGTAGCCACAATGGTGAATTCATCTTTCGATTCATCTTTTGGTTGTCTTAATCATCTTAATTCTGCTCCCCACATCTTATATGGGTAAAAACTCCTTGAGAGATGATATTTTATTTTATTTTGAGTCAGGGTCTCACTCTGTCACCCATGCTGCAGTGCAGTCATGTACTCATGGTTCACTGCATCCTCAACCTCCGAGCTCAATTAATCCTCTTGCCTCAGCCCCCTGAGTAGCTGAAAACAGGTGTGTGTCACCATGTGCAGGTTATTTTTTAATTTTGTTTTGTTTTGTTTTGTTTTTGAGATGGAGTTTCACTCTTGTTGCCCAGGCCGGAGTGCAATGGTGCAATCTCAGCTCACCGCAACCTCCACCTCCTGGGTTCAAGAGATTCTCCTGCCTTAGCCTCCTGAGTAGCCGGGATTACAGGAACACACCACCACGCCCAGCTAATTTTGTATTTTTAGTAGAGACGGGTTTTCTCCAGGTTAGTCAGGCTGGTCTTGAACTACTGGCCTCAGGTGATCCACCTGCCTCAGCCTCCCAAAGTACTGGGATTACAGGAGTGAGCCACTGCACCCGGCCTTTTAAAATTGTTTTGTAGTGATGGCGTCTCACTATGTTGTCCAGGCTGGTCTTGAACTCCTGGGCTCAAGTGATCCTCCTCCTTCAGCCTCCCAAAATGCTGGGATTACAGGCATGAATCACCACACCCAGCCTCTACTTTTTATTTTTTGCCTTAATTCTCTGCTCTACTTTACTTATTTTCTGTTTTGATACCCTCCCTTGTATTCTTTTCTTATAACTTTCCAGAAAAGTCAAGAAAGGGAGACTAGATGGGGGAGTGGGAGTAGGGAGTTGCTAATGCTATTCAGATGACACCATCAGTGTTGGTCAGAAGGAGGCAGAGTCTGTTTTATTATTAGTTATGGAAATTTTCACAGCTTTCTTTTTCTACTCCACTTCAAACCTCCACTAAATGGTAAAGGTATCAGCACCAAATCACTTCTAAATAACTGTTCATCTGTAACCTCTAACAGAGACAGGTCAGGGATAGGTGAGAGTGAGTTGAAAGGACAGGTCTGAATATAGGACCAAAAAAACTGAGGAAAAATATAACTGCCACATGAATTGGATTTGCCCAACTTTTTCTATCAAAGAACTACTGCCTTCTATTTTCTGTTGCATTTTGTGGCTTGCTTAGGAACATTTGTAAGTATTTATGTTAAAATAAACTTTGATATAAATATAATGAAAAGACTTTTGAATTGAAAATTTAAAGTAACTTACCTAAAAGTTTAACACTATCTAGGAATTTCTATTACAGTAAATAACTACACAACACCAGGCATTGTGGCTCACATTTTTAATCCTAGCACTTTGGAAGGCTGAGGCAGGAGGATTGCTTAAGCCCTGAAGCCTGAGACCAGCCGGGGCAACCCTATCTCTAAAAAAAAAAAAAAAAAAAAAAAAAAGCCACGTGTGGTGGCATGCCCCTGTGGTCCTAGCTACTCAGGAGACTGAGGCAGGAGGATCACTTGAGCCCAGGAGTTTGAGGCTGCAGTGAGCTGTGATTACACCACTGAACTCTATCTACCCTGTGCAAAAGAGTGAGATCCTGTCTTAATAAAAAATACTAAATAATAATTATTTGATCTTTGCAGCCAGTAAGGATCTCTTAATTTCTATTAAAAACAGACCAAATCATTGAAAGGCAAGACAAAAGTGTGATTCAGAGTACAGAAAAATTAGTATTTGAATATCTTTATTTCAGAGAGCTGCTTTACTTTAATTAAAATAATTTAACAACATTAACATATTGTTCCTCAAAATAGTCTCCACAATAAGTATTGTCTTTAGAGATGAGGAAAATAAAACAGGTTATGTTTTATTCAGGATCTCAAAGTAAATCCATGAAAAATGCCAGTTTTACACTAATAAAATTAAATGGATAATTGAGACAATCATTCATATAATAAAATCTCAAACTACCATTTTTGTACTAATTGCATTTTGTTCAAATGAAGGGTTTTTTTCCTTAAGAGAAAGTTCTTAAAATAAGCATTTTTCTCTCTTTAAGAATGGTGTTATTTAATTATGGAACAAGTAAGAATGCTTTGGACTGACTGAGTCACATAACATTTCTTTTGGAATGTCTATTTAAAGTAATAAAAGAGAAAATCACAGCATGGCAGCTATGTTAATGACTGATACAAAAAATGTAGAGGACTTTTTTTTGTACACAATTAACCTTCAAAAACAACTAGATTAAATAGCTGCATTTGATAACTATATTTTCCAAAATGTTTATAAAATGAATTCAAGTGCCCAGACTTGAAAATTATACTCCACATCATTTATAACAAACTAGTAAATTATTCTAAGATTTCTTTAATAAGAAACTAATTTTCAAAAAAAATGGATGGAAATATAGAAATTAAATTTAAAAACTGGAAGTGTGAGTGTAAAGGCCACTGAGAATAAGATGTAAGTATACATTATCATTCACATAACCATACACAGCTGTTTTCTTTGTAAAGCCTCCTTTGTTCTTTTCTATTTTGGCATATGAACAATTCAAAGAAAAGGAATTCCATTTTCTTTCCTTCTCTCTGTCTCTCTCTCTCTTCCTTCTGCAGAGAGGGTGAATTGGCTTGAAACTACAAGATGAACTTGAACATGTCGTGACAGCTGTTGGGACTAGTATGTTGCTGTGATGATCCCCCACCAGCTGCTGGCATTTGGAGCATGGGGGCCAGAGAAGCTACAATGGGTATAGGCAACCTCTTGAATGAAAAAGAAACATTATAAACCAAACATGTTAATTGGCCAAAACATAAGATCCACATAAATAAATTAGCTGGGAACTAAACAGGTGGACACTTAGCTCTTTTCTTTACCAGAGGTTTTCTGTTTAAAACTATTTGTAGAAATGTAATGATGAAGGGAATAAGCAAGACTCTGGTGACTGCAAAGCAAACATTGTTGTTAGTTTGCCATTTTGGAAAACATTCACTAAACCAATGTGGGACTGATTTACATAACTTGCTCTGAACTAGCCCAGGATAAAGAGTGATGGATGCAAGCTTAGGTTCAGATGGCATTCCTAGCTATAGAGAATCAGGTCTTATTAGTATTTAGTCAATACAAATTGTTTGAGCCATTAATAGCTTAAGCTCTCGCCTTTTGGTCTAAGAATTTCCTGTATCACATAAAATTGCTCTGCTGTGCTTAAAAAAAAATTATCTTACCTGAAAAAATATTTAACATCCGTAATTTTATTGCTAAGGTCCAGATTGGATGAAATGCAAACTTTATTTGAAAACCAGAAGATATAAAATGGTCCTTTTTATGTGTTGTAATTGGAAGCATTCATTAGATAGCAAGAATAAACCAGAATCATAGAACTGCAGAAATAGGTTTTGTTTTCAAACAGAAATAATAATGTCCGTCATTTCTGTTGTTGGCAATTATAAGCAGGAAAAGTTGTCTGTCTATTGATCATTTCAATAGAACACAAAGTAATGGTTACACTATTCATATACTGTCAAGAAACAGGCCTTTCATGAGAAACATCTTTTTCATTCTTGCTACATACCCCAGATATGAACCAGGTATTAATGGGAAATATCATTCTACATTATGCAGATGGTAAATGTTTCTCCAGAAAAGCACTAGTTTGATGTAAATTGCTCTCAAATGTCCAGGTGCTTAAAGTTATTATTGGTAACATAATCAATGATTGGCATATAAAGATGTGTTTTGTATCTCATTTCTTTAAAAAATAGCACCTACTTTTTAATAACCACTTTATATATTCAGACATGGAGGCATAAAGAGACAAAAAGCCAGTATTTGTAATGCTCAGAACTGCTTCAACAATTTTAGAAGTACAGACAAGATAACTGGGAATAAATTTCAAATCCACATATATGATTATGGTACTGGAATTATTCTTTTAAGACAGCCAGTTGACTTTTGCACATTAGGGTTCTTGCTACCACTCTGTTATTTTGTTGAGGCAGAGGTGGGATCAGAGTTTTCTAAGCTCTAAGTTTACTAACCCCTTACGTGTAGCTCTAATAAAAGCACAAGCCGCTACCAGCTTACCATCGAAGTAAGTACAGGCAGTCGCCACCAGGATAACAATAGCAATAGCCAAACATGGTAGCCTTGGATGGCCTGAACTTAGCACTAGAGCTTTACCTGGACCAGGTTAGTCATGGGTGGACACTGACTCAGACACAAACGTGGAAACTGTCTTCTCTGAGGATGTGGCACTGACCCAGATTTGCTCTGAAGTGACAACGTTCTCTATTAATGACAGGAGCCCTGAATGAGGAATTCCACAGCAGGTGAGCATGGTACTAAAGAACAGACAGGAGAAGTGTGTTGGGGAACTCTGTATCTTGGCATTTATCCTGGAAGTGTATACAGTCCATTTGCATAAGTAGATCACAACAATTATTCAAAGACTAACTTCAGTGCCAGGGAGCACTCATGAGAGCAAGGAAGAGTCTCATTCTGGGAGACCCATGCTATGGGCAATGATGGAAATAGTTGCCCAGACAGACGAAATAAGGCAGAAGTCGCTTGGCCAAACTGGAGTAGAAGATCAGAACTGGTAGGGGTGAGTATGAGTGACTTCCAAGGGTGGTAGGCTAAAACATCACCAATCCAGTCCTCTCTCTGCCTCCTGGTTCAGATTGGCCTTCACAGCTAGACCAGGAAGAGTGGACACAATCAAATGACTCTCTCCTGAGAGAGGAAGGATTCAGAGTCTAGGAGTATGAAAAATACGCTCTGAATCACCCTGAGGGTGAGAAAGGAAAGATTTATCACCAGCTGAGTCTGCAAAAAGACTGTCTTGTTTCCAATTGACATCTCTTAATGGATTCCCTTATAGACTAGGCAAGTTTCACTTCAGAGGAAATATTAATGGCAGACAAGGCCTCCAATAAAGTTCTCTAGCATTTCATGCAAAACTAATTTCACTAGTCATAAGGGGTAATTAAGAGGAAAAACAAATGAAAGGATCTCTGCTCTGCAGAAATGTTAAATCTAATGCCTATGAAGAAAACAAGACTGAGGTCTCCTCCACGTGGAAGAAGTCAAAAGATAATCATAGATGTTAGATATTGGAGCTGAAAATCTCTTACTGTGCCCAATAATGACTTCGGGATTATAGTGTCAGAAGGATAGTCCAACTTAGGACTCTAAGAAGCAACCCAAAACTATGTATAATACAACAAGCCATATTTTAATACAGCCACGCTTAGCAGTTGCTAAACTATTGTAAAAACAAACAAACAAAATAGATCAAATTAATAAGGAAAAAGTAAAGAAAACCAAAAGCGGGGAGGTGGGATTTTAAGACCAGATCTATGAGAAGCATAGGAAACTGTTCTCGATACAACTAGCAGAAGAAACCAGAGAAAGTGGGTAAGGTGTCATCTGCCAGCTCCAGGTAACTGCCCTGTATGCTCTTCTCAGGATAAGTCCAATATCCTAAGGAAAATATGTCTCTATATTCCCACTGTTTATTCTGTATTTTTTCTTAATCATTGAGTAAATGTGCCTGTTATTTTAGCATTTTAGGAAAGCAAAGATATATTCTATTTTGTAAAGATAAGATCTAACTTATTTTGCTGTTGAACATTTTCTCAAACAACCCAGCATTCTTTTTCTAAACTGAATGTGTCACAGTAATCTATAAATTGCAGTAATCAGAAATGGAGTTTTATAGGGGTATTTTTTCCTAGCCATTAAAAATATTCAGCATTAGATTCTTATTCAAGGCAAAAGAGAATAAAATGACCTAAGAGGCTGCAGCCAAATTTGGAGGAGGAACTCACTAAAAAATCTTTTGGTTTAAGCAAAGCTTGGAAGAACTAATTTCTAAACCATGACATAATATACAAATAAAATACTATATACTAACTGTACAGTGAAGGAATAATCTCAAATAGTAATTTCAGAGCAGCAAAAATTAAAGACAATGATTTTTCCTGATAGAGAAACCAGTGATTGAGAATCTGTAGCCAATCGTAAAAATCCTCAGTAATGTACTATTATAAATAAGAAAAAAATCAGTTGACCATACAAAGAAGAGATACATTCATCAATCAGAGAGGAATGAAGTTTCCAGCATGTGTTTAATACAGTTTCTCATGGTCATGATGCTTATGATTTCACTTTGGGCATCCTCCAGAAATTCAAGGGAGTAGATATTTCTGAAACTTGAGAAACTGTATCTGACTAACACTCTGAGAAGATACCATTGCTGAATTAAGACACAGAAACGTGAATTCATTTTAATCTTTTCTACCGAAATAATTAGTTCATAATGGCAAGACATACTGAGTTATGCACAAAGATTCTAGAGCACACCTACCTATATTGCTCAGCATGACTAGAAATGACCACATACTAAGTGTATCAGGTTGCCACTTCACTGTGATAAATTGCACTGACAAAACAGTAGCAGAATTTTCAAAAGGGAAAAATGTATTTCATAAATATATGGTATTTATTAACAATAGAGAAATTTAACTTTAAAAGAAAATCAGAAACTCAAAATTTGGCACATATATAATTATCCATAAATGAACATGTTATTTAATTTTTAAGGAAAATACTTATGTAAAACAACTGTTCTTAAAATCATCTGGTGACTGATCTTATTAGTTTACTTTTAGATGTAAATCCCTGACCAAGGGAAAGGTTTTTTTCCAGCCCTTTGAAAACACTTAAGTACTGGTGTACATAATTACTTTAAAAACAAAATTTTAAATTTGGGTGCATGTATATTGATACATTAACTATTGTTCATATTATTATATTCTAAATTTGTGTGTTTTTAGACCCAATATTTTCCTGTAATTTGAACTTGCCTAGATTAAAAATAGAATTCACGTGTGATGATTCAGTGTTATCAAAAAGATGTTAAATATTAGTCTGTATATTAAGATTTATCTTACATTTTACATATTGTGCATATAAACAAAGAGACCTTGTTACTCAGACCCTATATCCAAAGGGACTGTGACCACGAAGTATACATTTTTAAGTTGTATTCCATGGAGAGGTGCAAGAGCCTGTGATCTTGTTAAAGGAAGATATTTGAGATATGACTACAGGGTGGTGTGACTGATTATTTTAATTAATATAACCTAACAGTCATCAAAATCAAATGCTTCAAAGGGGTCGTCTTGCCAAATATTAAGTATTTGTTTTCTGATGCTACCATTGCTCTAACCAGCATTAAATGTCCTCTTTTGATAATTGCCTTTAGAAGCCACTGCTCACTCTTTCGAACATTTTTTATAATGGAAAATCTTTGTCCAATAAAGGAAGATCTGGCTTTGGGAAATTGATACAGAGTTAAGTCTGCTGAACATAGATATTTCTGCTCTGAATTTAAAAATAAAACATATAAAATAAGAATATTTTTCTAGCAGCTAATAAACGCCCTTTGAAGGCTATTCCAAAAGAAGAGTTTGACAGATGTTTTAAGCATTGGAGAGGGAGGAGTCCAGTGGCTTCAATGAAACACGTGTATAGGCTTTCAAGATAGCTGCTGCAAAAAACACCATTTAACATGTCGCATTGCTTCGTGGTCAGTAACTTTGTAAGGAGAAACAGAGGAAGAATGTTGCTAACTGACTCTCCAATGAAATCTCCAATTGGAGCTAGGACTTTAACATATAGATTGAATGTAAGGTGATTTGACTTTACTTTTAAAATGTTCCAAGAAGTGGTTTGGCATCTCAGAATATTCTCAACAGATGTTTACAATTTCTGTCTGCTGAATGAGGAAACTAATGCATGTACTTTGTGAATATGGGCTGAGATTGAACTGGAAGGCCTTATCAGGTCAAAAGAAAGACTTCGGCTTCTATACACAACCTTGGATATTCTGATGAAACTGTAAAGAGTCCTACAAATAGCTTATTTTCACCCCAATGAATCTTTGAATCTTAGGGAAACTATAGCTGAGTACATCCAAATATTTTCACATGAAAGCTCCAGGCAGAAAGTCAGGCAATCTCAAAATTTTACAAAGTACCAAGAGAGAAATATTGTAAAATCTCCCATCCTGGGAAATTAAATTTTCTTAAATGTTTCAAAAATAGAATTCAAGGAAAGTAACATTCTGAAAGCAGAGAACCCTAAGTAGAAAGCACTATATTGGATACTTAACCAACTTCAGGCATGACAAATGAAACATTCTGTCAAGATGTGGTCCACTGAATCCATCACAAATAAATGTTATCATTATGAATTAGACATGTATGAAAAGAGATGATTAAAATTTTACTACCAATTCAATTTCAAAAATCCAATATCTACTTCATTGAACTAAAATTTATCTTACTAACAATGTTACTTCAACTTAAATGAGAAATAGCTTTTCCTCCCTAGCCCCACCCACCACCAAAATAACATGAATATAACATATATCACTAGGGGAAAAATCATATTTAATCTAACTGAAACTATTTTGTGGACTAGATGCTAATAACATTTAGACTATTTTTGGTATGGTTATTCAATTTAAAACAAAAATCCAATTTTTATTTTGATGTCATATGCATGAGACTGAGGTAATGTTTTCTTCAGGTAGAAGGAAATAACACTTTGTATATACATCACTATAATTTTGCAAGTTGGTCTTTTGAGAGGCTTTGGAAGATATAAAAGAAAAATCTCTATTTTTCTTTAACACTTTGATAAATGAGTAATTTCAGAAAAAAATGTGATTATGCATAGAGAATAAAATTCTATAAAATAGTCTGCTCTCTGTATTATCAACAGTTTGAAATAATTGGGTAAAATATGTGGCACTTTTCATTTTTACTCTATTTCTAATACAAATTGATTCAAATAATGTTATAGTATTGTTAAAAGTGCTAAATAAGTACCAATTTGGGTACAGTGCATTGTTGTTTTATGAATATCTAAACATACGACATTCTAGTCACAGATCATGGAAATTACTCAGAGATTATATGTAATTTGATCACAAAAGGCTACATAATAAAATAACAAAACAGAATTACATTTCAATTTTAAGGAAAGTGATAGGGATTAGAATTATTATTATATTTTAGTGTTAAAGCTAAAACAATTTCTAATTTGTTTGCAATTCTTAAATGTGATATAAGAGAAAGTACTCAGGAAAGATACCTCCAACTACATAACAGTGTGAAGATTTGGCCTGCCTTATTAGTTCAGTGAGGGTACTGAACAGAATTTTGATATTTTTGTTACTACTATGCTTTATTATTTCTGGGCAATCTAAAGAAGAATTAACATTACAGCATTTTTTTTAATGGAAAACAGAAAATGTACTTTATAGACACTAAAAAATTCTGTTATTGCAACTTAGTTATTTTACATTCTAGTTACTTGCCTAAGATGCAAGGCAGTCTAAAATTGCCAACTGATGACTGAATTAAAAATTTTTCATACAGTAAGTGACTAACTCTCAGGTTTCTTTTAAGAAACACAAATCAGTAAAGGAACTGAACTAATCAGTACAAAATTAACAGGTGATACCCACTTTAAAAAATCAAATCTAATGAAAATAAAATTAGCAACAGATTTTGTTAATTATCTGTATCAGCTAGCATATACAAATGTTAAAACTTTTCAACTGAACTGCTGCATTTATAAAAATGTATGCACAACATCATATTTTAAAAAGAAACTGTCATCCAACACATAACTTGGCAATTTTTTGTTAGTTAACGGTTCTACTCAAATTAGATATATTGATTTAAATATTTAAATACTTTATTTAAATCTGCATTCAAAGTATGACATTAGGAAGGTGTTGAAATAAAAATACAAAACAAAATTTATAAATTATAATATTTCATGCCAAATGTTGAAAAATGTTGAAAGAATGTAATGTCTAAATTTAAAGTCTAAGCTAACAAATCTAAGAGACCCTACAAATGGGAAATATTGATTAACAATTAGGTAACATTTGAGTACTTTAAAAAATAATTTAATAATAAAATCTAATTTATAAATGCAATTTAAGTCTTTGAAAATTATGTAAAAAAGTTATACAATATGAAGAAATGAAATTTTGCCTAAAAAATAAAATAATTTAGTATTGTTCTTATTTTCTGTTTATTATAGTCAACTTAAAAATTGTATTTCTTGTGTATATTTTGGAGAATCATTATTCATAGGTGGATTTTAACAAGAAAATAAAAACTTTTGCATTCATTCTTATGTTTTATATTTTTAGAGGAATATTATCGTTAATGCTTTATTTTCAAGTGGTTACTACTGTTTTTATCCAGTATGTAGGAAAGAGTTCACCAAGATGAATTTTATGAGTGTCTGTGTCTGTTTTGTATAAGCCTTGATACCTATATTCTTCCAAGACAATTATGGTTTCTAGAGATTGTTTAAAAAGTCATTTTCAGTGGATATAATGCTGTTTCTACAAATAATTCTTTCTCTTGAACTAGAAATTATTTATCCTTAATATTAAACTAATAATTTTAGTGTCTGGCCCTTTTAACTATTATTGTTTTCAATAGCAACAACCCTAATTTACTTTTTCTTTTTTTTTTTGCCACGTAACTACAATTTCTGGCCAAAAAAAAAAAAAGTTTTTTTTACACCTGAATCTTTTCTCTCTCTTTTTCATCCTTTCCTCCCTCCTTTTCTTTCTTTCTTCCTTCTTTTCCTTTCCTTCCTTTTCCTTTCTTTTTTGTCTTCTTTTATTTTTGGAGGATAACATTACTGAATCAAGTAGCTGTTTAGAAGGAGGAGCAAATGTTACTACCTGTAGTCAACTGGCAAGAAAAACGAAAACCTTTATCACATGAGAAGTATTTAAAGTAAACAGATTTACTCAGAGGAAGGCCTGAAAAAACATGGAGTAGAAGTTACAGTCTGGCACATAAACTTAAATCTTGTTTGGGAATTTTTTGGTGGAGTGTCTTTCTAAAATGCAGTCTGCTGATTTATTTATTTATTTTTTAAAAAAGGCTGACAGTTAATTAGCACAGAGTCTTATTACAGAAGTCTCCTCTAAAGCAGACATATTCAAGTTATACTGAGGTGATTGTCATAAAGGGGTTGTTTGCTGTGGCGCTCACAGATGGCAGAAAAGACAGCCCAGGAACGCAAACAGCCTGATAATCAAGATAGCTTTAAAATACGGGTGAGTTTTCAACTCTGATTCTGGCAGCAGTCTCTTTTCAAATATCTTGGGTTTTATGTCCAAGTGGTTTACTTTAAAGCAACGTTGTCATCAAAGGAGTCCCAGAGTCAAGAATAATTATGATAATTACCCAGAATTGCACCCCCCAATAATCATAATAATAATCCTGAATCTTAACCAAGTATAATATTGTTTGTGCAATACACTGCTACATTCAAAAAGATGAAGTGCTAGACAACTACGATTTATTCTTAACTGACAAAGTAGCTATAATTGTATGACTTTCTAGGATAATGGTTTAAACAAAAGTAAATAGTAAAAAAAAAAGTCCCCCCACCCTGCCCCCCCAAAAAAGATTGGAAAGCTTAGCTGTGTTTAGTGCCCATTGATGAAAGCAGTGTTCTCTGATCCATGCTGCTATTGTTGGTTTTAGTTTAGCTCCCTCTCAATCAATATCTAACAGGGCATGATTTAATAAGGTTTTATAATCTCCAAAAATGGTTGGGGGGAGGGTGGTTGTGGTATTGTCATTCATCAAAGGGGGCCTTTCAGGTTTCTTTGCTTTCACCTGCTGGGACCCATTTGGTCTCTTTCAAAGAGAATGCAATGACAAAATGAATGAGAAATGCTAGAATAAGAGTCCCTCATTCTACCCAATAGTATAATCAATGGGTACTTGTAATCCCTATTGTACCTCACAGAGGTAGTTGTAAGACAATTAAATCTCGCTTCTCAGGCAAATCATTTTGGTAGTTAACCTGAAACAGCCAACAATATTGAAGAGAATGAATGCATTTGAAGCAATGATGTAATGGGATACTGCTTGGCCAGAAAAGCATGCATGTGTATTGATGTGCATATCTATATGTGTATGTTTATTTCAATACTCTATGTCCACAGTTTTCATGATTCATAGGTCCTTTGATATTACGTGGGTAAGTGGCAAGGATTTTAAACAATTTCATAATCTGCCCTTTTAATTTATATTTTAAAAGAACACAAAACATTCTTATTTTTGCAGAATTATATACTCTAAACTGTAGTTTCATAAACAGAAAACATTTACATAGTTAACATCAGTTTGATGTGACAACCAATTTAGTTTTAATTTCATTTGCATCAGCTAAATTCAATTTCGCTTTCCCTCCTTACTGAATTGCTTGAATGTCAAAAGGAAGCTTGTAGTCTTTTGAAGAGATACTCATTTCAGCCTGCATTATTTGTTCACCTTCAGTTGTGTGGACTTCCTATTTTATTTCAAGTCTAGTCTATCAGGATTCTCATGGTTTGTCCTTTTTAAGAAGGAATAAAAATGTGCCAAGTGACAAAATTGTGTAGCGCACACAAATTCTAAAAGATTCGTGAAAAAAAAATTATACATTTGTTAGGAAGTCTTGTACTTATTGATAAATATGAAATACAAAATAAATGGAGCAAAGAGATTGCTGCATCAGAAACAACATAAACATGCATTTTAGTTCAGAATAATTTAAAATTTTAATCGTTTAATAATTTAAAAATTAAAGAGCCCTGCCTTTAGTATAATTTAAATATATTAATTTCTCATATCTCATTTATGTTGAAAATATCCATATTCCTTTGCCAAAATTCTCTAAGAAGCCTCAATTAATTATTATTTATATTTAGTCCAAGCTTTATTCCTGAGGCAAAATCCTATATTTAATTACACACACAAACATGTAATAAACATACTTTTATCTCTGGAGGTACACATTTTCTTCTCCACCTAAGGGGATACTAATAAAGAGCTATTGATTTGGGAGATCTGTACTCCAAAAATATATTGACCCAAACATACAGATATCACAGATGTGTGCTGTGCATAAAGTGCGTATGTCTTTTCATTAAGTTATGCAGACATGTAGCTTCCTCATATGTAAATAAAATCGCTTTCCATTGATGCTTGTACACCTAATTCTCTCAATTATCCTTAAATATTGAAAAGCAACTTTCAGGGAACTAGACATGTTGCCCTATATGACTTCCAAGGCAGAAATATTGGTATCAGAATTCTACATACTTGTAGACTATTTTTTAAACCTGTTATTTTTCTATGTTTAGATCATAGAGAAATGGAAAAATCCCTTAGAAAAATAAATTGACCTAAAAAAAGACGTGTTTGCTCCGAATGCTGAGTTTAGTGAAGAGTGATGCACCTGACTCCTCTGGATACTTCCAAATGAGTCTGGCTAATTGGGGTAACCTAAGCCAATGGCCATTTGAAAGACTCGAGGTCAGGTGTTTTATTGCTGGGATAGCATTCAAAAAAATGACTGTCAGGGGTGAATGAAGAATTATGTCAAGAGCATTCAGCATTACTGCCACTAAAGAGAGAGGAGGGGAAAAACATTGTGAAGAAAAACATGTCATTTTCTAAATGAGCTAGGGGAGGAGGATAGGGCAATAATGTGGCCTTCAGCTGTTGGTTTATTAGGTTTCCATTCCCATGATCCACATCTGCGTTAGGCAGAAATAGTTTTACTTTTAATACAATTGCACTCTACTACTTTGTTTTCTTATGGAGTAAAAAATAGCTGTGAAAAACGTGCAAATGAGGTTTTTTCTGTGTGGCTGTTTGTTTCCCTATCTCCTATGCTATTTTCCTGGTTCTATAGCAAATCTTAGCATTGTTGTCTGATTTGCCATGGAACAGTGAACATTGCTTTTCCTAGCCAAATCATCCAGTGTTAAATGCTATGTGATACAGATCAATAGGGCATCTACAGCTGTACAAAAAGGGCAATGTTGTTTCTATTAACAATTTTGAAAGAGAGTGTGGCCTAGTGGTTAAAGGATTAAATAGGTTGTTGAGGTTTTTGATGTCTTGAATTCTAATTCTACCTAAGCCTTTGGATTCCTGATGAAGTTGTTAGCAGACTTTTTTCATTTTGATCTGCACCAATATACTCATGGGTTATATACTTGGGGATATTATTATTGTGTGATCATTCAATAAATAATAAAAATCTGTAGGACTGATGAAGATTGGAAAAACATCTTGATGACTTCAAAAAAATATGTTGCTTTAAATATTCAATCAGATTAATTACTAATATTATTTTTCACATAATGGTTCTGTGTTTCAGGCTGTTCCTCAATCTCGCCTGAGCCCATTTAGCAAACTGTGGTAAGGGCTTGTATTGGTTCTAGTTATCTGGATTTTCCTTAAGGAACAGGATACGTTTTGTTTCCTGTAAAGACATAACTTGTCAGTGGCATTTTAATGAAATGTAATGTAGAAAAAGTGTTTGGCTTTTTGGTGCCATTGCCAACTCCAGGTGCAAATGGTTGTTTTTGAGGATTAGCAATATACACCCCTCTTTATTTCATTTTGGGGCAGAGGGCCTGTATGAGTCTATGTGTGTGTGGTTATGTGTGCACATATGTCTATGTGAGAGAAAGAGAAAGAAACCGAGACAGAAGAGTTTTATAGAATTGTATGTTGCTGTGGTTAGCTAAAGCTAACCTTTGAAAGTAGTATAGGCCCTCCTATCGTATTTCCTGCAGAATCAGATTTCTGGATTCCAGATGATCTGAATTCTGTCTTCCTTCCTCCTTTTCCCTCTGTCTATCTCTGTTTCTCTGTCTCTGTCTCACTTTTCTCTGCTTCTCTTTCTCTATTTCATTCTTTCTCATTCTCCCTCATCCCCAGTTCATTTCAGAAGAATGTTACATGTTTATAAACAATTCACTCAAGCAGCAAAGAGAAGAGAAGGAGGAAAGAGACATATTATTCTTGGAACAAAGACACATATTATCTTTAGTGTAATCAAATAATAGAAGTCCAACATTAATTATATTCAAATATCTGCCATTTGGTTTTAGTATGCTTTATTTTATTTTACTTTTTTATTTTATGTGTTTAATCTTGTACTCCATAAAAGTGGGAATGCAGCCCTTTGTAATTGGAGACTGGTGGAAAACTAAGCATTCTGAGGCTGATGAGACTGCACATGGAAATGGAGATTGTGGCTATCACTTTGGTCTTAGTGGTGACCCAGCCTTGGTCACAGATTAAATACTTAGGGCAGTGCATTGTGGGAAGACACTTTGTGAAAACACTTGGGAAACTAGAATTAATATACTATGTTGATAAAGTTTTCTTGATTTTTGGAATAGTTGACTTAAGTTTGTGTGAAGGAATTAAATGAAATAGTCAACAATCAAGTATAATTTCTTCCCCAAATCAATGGGGGATTTAAAAAAACCGTTTCTTTTATATTACTCATATTAAAGAGATATTAATTTCAGTCACATTAAGATGCTATATGCTTTCTCTGGCTTTCTTTAAAACCTCCTTATTTTCCTAATTTGTTACAACAAGATTTTTATTTTAAAAGATATAATTCAAACATCATATTCTGGTCTACAAAAGGGTAATTTTGCAGTTTTTAAAAGAAAGTACACTTATTTTGTTAACAGTTTCCAAATTATTGGTGGGTCTCTGTTTAGTTTTTCTTAAAAATATACAATGACTTTGTAGAATTTTCACTACAGCATGACACAAAAAATTTCTAGGTCAGAAAAACTTAAGAGCTTATTTCTGTATAATCACAACTCTGCTATTTAATATTATTTATTATCACAGGGATTAATACTTAATTAGCTTAATGCTTATTCAGCTATTTGAATATTTAATTATTAAATTATTTGATATTCAGTTAACTTGGACAAATAAGCCAATCAATATGAAAAGACTCTCTCCGAACAACAAAATAAAACAAACGTTTTGTTATTTAAGCGAGATTCTGATCAATAGATTTTCTTTTATATTTTATAAATTCCGACATTACAGAGAACTAATTGACAAATGAGAATACAATACATTACTAATAATTTCAAATACTAGTTACATCTGCTTGGTGTGACTCCAAATATCATTTGAATTTGAATTTTTCTGCTTCTCCTACTGCATCTACAAAAGCATTTACAACATTTTCTACCCTTTTTTCTCTGGTTGTTTTGCATCTCTGGTTGTGTTGCAAATTTTATCAAACTCTTTGGACATACAAATACAAAAAGAACCAAAAAAAATTAGTCTATTTCACTTCTGCCCTATCACTTCTCTGCCATGAACACTTGAAAGTGTCCTGTTTACTCATTTTATGGAGTTCAGTCATTTATTCACATGGAAGCGCAAATTTAAAAAAAATAAGTTTTAATAAAAGTTTTTATTGAAATAGTTCATTGTAATCCATTATGGAGGCAATACCCCTCTCAGCATCAGTAAGCTATTAGTTTTCTGCAAGCGATCAAACAGAACTGAGTGGGCAGCTTTAGAGCACATATATACACTCCCTGGTGGATTTTCAAGCACAAAGTAACTTAATGTCCCACTGATGTTAAGCAGTCAGTTGTCACGAAAAAGCTTAGTGGCCATTCACAACCAGCTAAAATTATATTTTTAGCAATTGTTTTAGATCTGTATATAGAATAATTCACTTTAAAATGATTAAACTATTTGTTTTGCTTTACATTCCTTATGATCAATTGACTAACCTGTTACTATGAATTACATAGAATGTCTAAGAGGAAAAAAAATCAGTTGTGCACACATGGGGCTCCTATTTCAAGATATCTTTATCTATCTGTTTGCTTTATAGCAACACATTGTATAATAATAATCATGGATTTGGGGAGCTTATATCCAAAGTGAAGATTTTCATGATATCAAAGATTAGAACCAATTCAAACATAATCCAAATGACTCATTTCATCTATTAATATGACAAATTAAAATGTTCTTATAAACCAGAACTACACAGGGTAAAAACAAAAATGTAACACTATGAAGCAAGTTTTGCCAAGTTGCCCATTTGTTCTCCAATATTTGCATTTTAAAGAGGTATAACTACATTATTGAATTCTTATTTTGCCAAATGTTTTAGTTGAATGCCCTCATGAAATCCCCAGTTTTCATAAATTCATGGATATTAGGGCTAAAAGTGTATCTTAAAAATGATACATCTTGCTCTGAGAGACTATACAGGAAAAAAATAACTTTTCAGGGGTGGATAAAAACTGAAAAAAAATGCTTTTAAAAATCTTTCAGTTTTTGAACTGGTATGATATTATATCAAAACTGTAAAACCCATTATATGTATAAACATAACTATATCAGTAGCATATGAAGTAAATTATGCACTTCAGTTCGCCAATGTGTAATATCATTTTTGATCATATGTAAATTTGCTATAAGAGGTTTTAAAAGGAATCTTTAAAAATATACCCCAAACTACAACAGATTTGTCATTCATGCACCGCTGAGCATAGACGCCTAATTTTACCTTTTTGCTATTATTTTAAATTAAGGCACTTATCCGAAAGATCAAAACAGCTTTTACAATGGACACTTTGTGAAGGGAGATAGTGATAATATCTGGAGGAATATGGTAATTAGTCCTGTTGTGGAGGCACAGAGAGATGCCTCATGCATATATTGGGAAACTGCAAAGACCAAATATAAAAGTATATCTCAAAGTTGGGAGGGTAAATTAGAAGGTGCCTAGTGATCCGGCAGAAACATTAAATAAAGCAAAAAACATTGCATTTATAAAGCAAGAACAAAGACATTTCCTTTTGCTTTGCTGGTAAAGAATATTAAAAGAGGACAACCTCCTTTCTGACAGCAGTTTTAAATCCAGCTTTTCATATTACAGTCCTTAATGAGGGACCCCACAATATCAGATGAAGAAAAACAAAGAGAATTTTTGATGAAAAAAAAAATCAGGAAAAAGAGAGAGATGATTGAGAATATGCAAAGTTTGTCTGCAGTTGTTTGAGCACAGGCATAATGCTGAAGGGACTTTTTCCCTCTAACTACCTATTAAGGAAGGCTGCATAACAAATAGCAGACTATCCCCTAAAGAGCTGAAAGGTAAAGTTCTCAGGAAGCCCCAGTAAATACTGAAATGATTTTTACTATTCCAAATTTAATTCGACATTTTCTTAGTGTGTGTATGGGGAGGGCGGAATACCCCCTTTGTGTCCTAAAAAGTGTCATGCAACACAGAAAGATCTCTCTGAAAGAAAACGCATCTTGCTTGACTAAACACTGAGCTCTCAGCGTGAAGAGAATAAACGCCTCAATGTTACACGCGGCCGTGTGGCTGAGCAGGTCCAATACAGTGCTCTCACGCCATCTAGCGGCTTTGTGAGAAGTCTCTGGCAGGCCCTGTGATCTCATTGAGCCACTCCTGTTTGTATTTAAGTAGTGCCTATAATGCAAATAGAAGCGCAAATAGAAGAGAGAAATTGCCATAATTATTCAGAGAATTTGGACACAAAGTAGTTATTTTGCTTGAAAAATATAAATTTTTCAGGATGAAATATTCCAGCAGTTTAAATACCCTGGCTTAAAATTTTTGGTGCCATTTTGATTTAAGCGGAAGTGGTTTCAGAACTAGGGCCCTTCCTTTCACTTTTGTCTACTTATCTGCTGCATCTCTTTCCTTTCTTCTTCTCTACTTTCCTTTATTTTCACATCATATTTTCTTTAAAATTTCTGTTTTGATTTCAAATTTTTCAACGGCTTGAAGCTTTTTTTTTTTTTTTTTTTTGCTTGTACTCATCAGGCTTTTATTTTAATAAAATGCCCCCTTTGGCATTCTAATTTGAGATAATAATAGGTAATAAAATCAAAGAACCAACTTTCTGCTTCTTGGAAACACCCAAAATAGTGCTATCCTCAGATACTCTTGCCTTACCAACCCTCAGATGTGCTGCCCTGCAAGCAGCACTTGGAATGTCAAATTGCAAAGATACTGTTTACAAGCTATTTTAGCCACTCTCAGAAATACAAGTTTCCACTGTCATCTTTGCAAAATGGCATTATACACACTATTTATATGAATAGAAAGTGTGCTTGAACTTTGCTTAATGAATCAATCTTCAAGTAGTGTAAAGTCTACTTAACCAAAATCATGTTTCATTCTTTTCCTATTTGAGAGTTATTTCATAGGCCTAGGCATTCTCCCTTTTGATCCCATTGAGTCACACATTTTAATATTACATTTATTATATCTACAGATAGAAACTCTTATACTCTGAAAATATAGTTTCCTTTTTGGATAATGTGAAAAATTAAATTTACAGTGTTTTCATTGAGATACCTTTTAATGATACAAAGAAGCTAATTTCTACATTTGTATAACAAACATCTACATAATATTAGTCATGAACCAGGATTAAAGTTTCTAAATCACGAATAAAAGGGGCTGTTGGTGGGAAACTAAATAGGAATTTTGAAGACCTCATGTATTTTATTGCGTTTGGGAATCAATAAGAAACACAAGTTGCGACTTTCTCTATACATGTGGTGTTCAAAGACTGATAAATATTTTAAATCAAACATCCTTACTTGAAGGGATTTAGTAAATTAATTTAGTACTTGTTGAAGAAGTGTGCACATTTAACCTTTCAAACATTATAAGTAATATACAAGTGGAAAATAATTTTGTTTTTTTGTTTATATTAAAAATTCACTTTCAAGGTTTCAATTATGAACAAACAAAAATTCATAAAATCTGAATTTAACATTTCTCTGATAAGTATGATATTATTTGCCTTTGCTGTGTTCTTTTTGAACATTTATGTTTCATCATTTAATTTAGACTATGAGCAAATATTTTAAAGTAAGGATGCTTTTTTAAAAAATGCTGAATCAGAAAGAATGTTCTTTGATTTTTCTACTTTGTACTAATTTTAGTATAAATTTTCTTAAAGAGAGGTCAAGTCTGGGTTTTTGCCTTTCAAACAACCATAGGGAAAAATTCATGTTACACAAAATGCTCATTTTTTTTCCAATTTTTTCTTGGAATGGCAATATGAAATCTTAAACAATAAATGTTTCCAGATGATATCTATATATTCTAGTAGATCAACTGGTTGGTGATTTTTTAAAACTGATATTTTAACTATAATTTTCTTATCTGAAGACATTATCTGTTAATTTTAAAATTGTACTTTTATTACATTTTCTAATAATTATTATATATGTAATTTGATTTTATTTTCATATGTAAAAAGAAGCTATTTATAAAATTCTAAGAAATATTGGTCCAATTTTAATTGAAATCCAGCAGTGTTTCTACCAGTTTTAATGTCAATATTATTGAGAACCAGATATAGCAGTGTTCCTTAAAACAATATTCAGAAAAACTTTAGAAAGCTGGAAACTTCTTTGTTGAGTAGCATGATAGTGCTTTTCTGCATTTTTTCTAAATAGGTTCACATAGACAGAAAAATAGACTTCCAAACAGTTTAAAATTATATCTCAGTAAAATGCTACTTTTCTGATAAATTCACCACAACTATACATATTCATTGTTTTAAAGAAAAGGAAAAAAATCTCAGGGAGGTTTCATTTCATAGGAAAAGGCATGTGGGCATCACACATTGCTGTCTGAGGACAGTGCTGCATTTTGATTAGAACAAGAAGCTATAATTGGAGTGATAATCTTTTACACTGTTTTTAATTGTAATCAGTGCAGATGTTTGTAGCTTTATGATTAAAAAATGGTGCTTTATGATATGTATAGTTGATTTTTTAGGCCACAGGCTTCTCACCTTGGCTTATCTGAAAACATGAATTTGATAGTCAAAAGTACTGAAAAGTGAGAAATCCACAAGAATTAAAAAACAAACATCTACCATTTTTGATGGACTAAAATGTGTATGTTTTAATCTCACTAAGCTTATGTAGATAATTTTTTGTATCCTTTCTTCATGAAGTGAAATAAAGAAGCTCCATCTATGAGACTAAAGGAAAATTTGAATTATGATTGAAAATAGCTTTGATAAAGAAAATATTAAAGTCTTCATAATTTAAGCATGATTCCTCCCAGGATAAGATAATTTGGCTCATTCTTTAGGCGTTAGAATGAAATGCAGATGAAAACAATTCTATATAAGCATTACATTTTGCCTTTCTTTCATTGTGTCTATTTTTATCTTAAGATAAGTTTCCCTGGAGATATAGATGATAGATAGATAGATTAGATAGATACATAGATAGATAGATAGATAGATAGATAAATAGATAGATGATAGAGATATCTGACTTTTTCAGTTTTTATTCATAATGTTTTTAATGGAATTAATAGAATTAATTAACTTTAGCATTTATATTATATACCCGGGGGAGGGTCTTTCTGTATTTTCTGGAGGAACGATTTGCAGTCTCATAAACACAAATCAAAGGAGTCCTTTCCTCTCTTTTATGTGTAGGAGTATATTTGGTGTACGGAAATCTCTTAATGAATGTTCTTGGTCAGGTTCTCTCTACCTAATGCTGCACTTAAAGGCAGATATTCTGGATGTTAGATCCCTTTCTTTCACTTTTCCTGGGCTGTATTTCTCTTTTAGGTTACACAGCTAGGCTGCAGCAGTATCCCATTCTGTCTGCCTCTTAAATGAAACAGAGTGGAAAACCATGCCCCCACATAGAAGCATCTGCTTTATTAAAACAATACATGTGTTCAAGACTCAACAAGGCATTTTGAATCACAGTGAAGTTTAGAAATCAGCTGATTAATTTTCTGCAAGAATCCTTGGGGGAATTTCCTTTTTTTCTTTGTATCAAAAAACACATCCATTTAAACAGCAAACATCTGATTATAAGTGGTAGAAATGTGAGTATATATGTGTAACAGCTAAGACTAAACTGGTTAATGCCTAGAAATTTATGGTAAAGAAACTTAGGAAGTATTTTACTTCTTGCAGTTTTAGACCCCAAATTCCTAACATAAGAATAATATCCTGTCTTCATTACAATAGCAATATAGAAATGGATTCATTGCTAGAGTGTTTACAAATTTTACAAAGGAACTAAAAATTATTATATGGCTAATACTGATCATTTAAATAATAATAGCTGCTACTCAATGCCATCTGCCATAATTTATATTTTTTATTGCTCATCTTTAGAATGATCTCACAAATTAGGTAGTATTTATATTGTACACATAAGGAAACTGAGACTAACAGAATTTGGATCACTTGCCCATGGTCACCAGCTATCAAATGGCAAAATAAATTCAAATATATGTCTGCTTCATCTTACTACACATCATTCCTCCATGCCATGCTCATCACTAATATGAGTCAGAAACTGTCCCATGTTCTTTATACATATCCCTTGATTATAAAGCCTGTGTCTTTTCCTATATGCTTCTTAAATTGAACAAAATTTGGATGTGTAAGTAACAGTATATTTACAGTATTAACTTCTTAGCAAAAGCAGAAACAACTTTTATCAGGTATGTCAATAATCAAAGCATTCAATTTTGGTAGAAATCAGGGGTCATGATGCTAACAAACTGGATTTAATACAATATTAAAACAAACTCTAATGGATGAATTTGGTAATTATTCTCTGACATATTCTCTGACATATTCATATAATTATTCCATTTTATGGATTGTGGAATTATTCCATTTTATGGATTGTGGAATGGTGCCATTTTCCCCTTGTTCATATCTGCTGCCACTTATCTCATTTGTCTAGAGAATGTTGCACATGACTCATTCTTCTTATTACTTTAAACATAAAACACAGTAGACATGTCATGCCTTGTTTATCTCTGCCTAACCTGACCAGACTTTCTTCAAAGTCCATACAACATTCACACTGACCTCTTGGGACTTTGTGGTAGTTTACCTCACTTGATTGGATTCCTCTGTCTTGGCACCACTCAGCACTAATTTCTACCATATCAGTTTATACAATAAACTTGTTATTTTATTTCACATATATGCTTGATATCTTAATATCCAAAATCTTTAAAGTGGAAGCAATTTTCGTTTCTTTACATTTTCCATGATATCATTCTAAGGTACCTAGCAGAATGCTCCAAAGAGGAGCTACCCTATTCAACAGTTAAGACTGAGCCAGGTGGATGGCAGCTAATCAGGTCCAGTTCCAGTCTTAGAATAATAAGCAACATGCCATTCTACCATGTAAGTCAGTGGGGCCAGCTGCGGTGGCTGACGCCTGTAATCCCAGCACTTTGGGAGGCCAAAGAGGGCAGATCAGGAGGTCAGGAGTTCGAACCAGCCTGGCCAACATGGTGAAACCCTGTCTCTACTATGGATACAAAAAATTAGCTGGGCATGGTGGCACACACCTGTAATCCCAGCTACTCAGGAGGCTGAGGGAGGAGAATCGCTTGAACTCGGGAGGTGGAGGTTGCAGCAAACCGAGATCGTGCCATTGCACTCCAGCCTGGGCGGCAGGGCAAGACTTCATCTCAAAAAAAAAAAAAATTAATTAATTAATTAAATTAAATTAAATATATAAATAAAATAAGTCAGTAAGATATTGTTAAACAAGATGAGGTCAAGACTAATTCTCACAGAATACTATTTGTTTAACATTTTCTGGGTTGGTCCGGGATCTGATAACTTTTCCCTGGGACCTTTTCTCCGGGTACAATATTGTATTCATTTGGAAATTTTTAACCAGAGTTCATCTTAACCAGAGTTTATAGGTGAGCACAACATGAGGACCAGAATGAAAAGTTTTGCTGAAGTTAACAGTACAGTGTAACTATTCCTATTCCTCCATCTTCCAGTGTTTTTAATAGAGAGTCTAGGAGGAAATGTTCTTAATTCAGCCATGCTTTTGTCGACTGAATATTTTCAATTTTAAGGGATTTTTGAGACAGTATACTTGAGAAATAGTTGCATATATAACTACACATTACATGGGTCAAAAAAACAGGCATAGATCATCTAGTCTGCAGCAATAAACTGGTAGCTTCTAGGCCAGAACGCATTCTCAAATATGCTTTGTTTGGCCTGCCCAGTTCTCAAAAGCAGATTTTTTTCTTAATTCAAAACCCAGGGCATTTCACATTTTTAAAAAACCTTGCTTCTCATGAAAAACTAGAAGGTTTTGTAACAGTGGGTCTTCTTTCTTGCAGGATAAAATCACCTGGGACTGAACATTTGCCATTCTCTTTAGACAGGGCATACTTTCTCCAATTTGCCCGGTCCTCAGTACTTCTTAGAGAGATTTCTTCCAAGCCTACTTCAGGCATTCATTATCTGCCTTCCGTCTGTAAGCATGTAAGTGATTCCTAATTTAGTCCAAGCCCTGCATTTTAAACTATTAAAAGGAAAGCTGAGTCATTTATAGTGATGCATCCAAGCCCTGGGTGTTATCCACTGAATGATTAGATGCATCAAAATGAGTTACTTTTAGACATTTCAAAAGGATTTTTAATATAGTAAAAGCATTCTATTATAAACTTGCACATCCGTATGTATATAATTACTCAAATCAACTATAATATGATTTATTATAGAAAATATCTTCCATATCACACTTTTCTAAAGGTTGGATAACAAAATGTGTAATATGTGTTTTCACTAGACACAAGGTGTTCTGTGTATATAAGAGAAGAAAACAAAGAGTTTCAATGTAGACAGTTCTGCCTGGCCGAGAGAATTGATTTCTCAAGCATATGGATGGATCCCTTTCTTCCTTGTTGTCTTTCTGTCAGTTGATGCTGGAGTGTCTGATGGTGAGGAAGGATCAGTGCCTGAGAGATATGAAGATGAGAGACCCTGACATTGGCCTCAGCGCTAGAAACTTGTACTACTTCACAAGTTTCCAAGAAGCTTAAGCTCCAAGAAGCTCCAAGAAGCTCCAAGAAGAATTAAAAGAACTAAGGATCTAACCACTCCCAAGAACTGCCTTATAATCTGAATCCTTGGAATTTTCTTGGCCTACTTTGAGCTGAAGTTCTGACTCTGTATCAGGGAGAGATTCTTCACTAAATTGATCCTTTTCTTGAGAGTGAGCTAACCCAATAAGCACTGAAATTCATTTAAAGGAAAAATTTGCATTTAAATTTCTTGTAATTTTGTATCATTTTTACATAAAAATGAATATTCCCCTCCACTCTATCCCACACGCACACACAGGGGCACTCACTTTGGGCAGTTGCTTTTTAATGTCTATCAGATTTACTCTAGGCAAACTGAGAAAACATAGGAAGCTAGTTTCAGCATGGTAACAATAGCTCATAAGCCCACCTGCCACCATACACAGGAGCTTTTATCAAGACATAATAGAATGTTAGAGAACTAATTACAGTATCATTTTTCAAACATGACACTCTCTAGAAGTTCAGGTTAATTTATTCCCGCAATAAGTATTTTTCAGATGCAAACTTGATGAATGGCACTGATCTATGTGCTAAAGATGAAGAACAAAAAATGCAAGATCAAAACCCTGCCCACCAGTCACTTACTGTCCTGTTAGAGAAAATTCGTAATGCAAAATTGTAGATGAGTAACACAGGGATGTGGTTGAATGAATGTTATGGATGCTATGGTTCCAAGACAGAAGAGCTAACGAATGCATTATTCATTCTAAAGGTGAGACTTGAGTACAACCTTGGAGAATGGGGAAGGAGAAGTATGAAAAAGGCTTGAGGTCAGAAATATGCTTTATTCAGTTGACAGTGAGGATTCTCAGCTGTCCAGAGAGGAAGGTTCATACTAGCAAGAAGTAAATTAAGTAGGCAGGAGAAATCTTCATGGCTAAAATCTCATGCAGGGTCAAACTGTCTGGGTTTGAATTCTGGATCTATCACTTACTAGCTGATGATTGTACCTCTGAAGTCTCAAAGCATCTTACAGAGCCATTTGGGAGATTTTGTGAGTCCATTTATGTAAGTCATGTAGCACAGTTCCTGGCACATTAGCACCACCCTGTAAATGTCAGCTACTATCAGTAAAGGTGGTGGAGAACCCGATATGAAATGGATTTGAATGCCAAAATGAGAAGTTAGAACTTGACCTTGTAAGTAAAATGAAAGCTATCATTGGGTTTTTATTTGTTTTTTAGTGGATTTGAGATATGATATAGATGATGTTTCAGTAAGATTGATCTGGTGGCATTTATTGTAGAGGATGAGTTGGAGAAAGGAGGCAGGAGGACGGGAAGGCAGCCGGGAGGTTACTGGCGTAGTTGGGGTGTGAAGCACTAAAAGTGTGCACAGAGAAATTTTAAAGAGAAAAAAATCATTGGGATACTGGGTCTTAATCATTTGGGGTCGTAGGCTTCCTAGTCAATCTCACAAAAACTATGGATCCTCTTCTCACAAATGTGCATATACTGTTGCACACAAACACAAAAATCTGCATGCAATTTCAGGGGTTCAGGAAGCCCTCCCTTAGAACCCAGATGCAGGGAATAAAAGAAAAGGCAGAGAATGAATGTACTGTCATGAGGAAGTACAATAATAATATAATAAAATTAAAACAGCAGTATGATAAAGTGAATCTAATAGATTACATTGGATATATAATATTGCTACTTTGTATTTATGTTTGGGAACTGTTTTGTAATTTTAGTTTGCCCCACAGAGATGGACATATTTTTATATCTCAACTGTAATAATTGTATTTTCTTTCATCTTTGATTTTTTTCCTAAAAAATATTACTTCATTGAACTGATCTGTCAAATGTGACTTTCACACTCAACTGGTAAGTACAGGATATCATATTCTGCTCCACACTGCCAGGTTATGCTCTTCTCTCCCGTTTTGAAAATTGGTGCCTGCGTCTGTGTCTTTTTTATTTAAGTTTCAAAATTATGTAAAAAACATTGTTCAAAATTATTTTTTCAGTATGAAAATTAAAAAGAAACCTGTATTGGAATTTTCCTTTCTTCATTTCTAACACGAATTAAATCTGGAGACTGGGGAGGCAAGTCTATTGCATCAGTCTCACCTTCACTTACCATTGATTACCCTTCTGCCCACTTATTCCTATGTTCTTATATCAAAATTAAGCTCACGAAATAATAGCCAATGCACCCCAAATTGCAGTTTCCCACACTCTTAAGAAGTCAAGAAAGTATAAGCAGAGAATACACCTTTTTTTGTGGATCGGCTAATTCCCAGTAGGCACTCCAAATGCCTATCTTTAGGTTCCTTATTTTTATTTTATGATTGGAGCAAACTTATTTATACTTAATTTTGTGGCAAATACCAAAAACAACTTGCATCTCTATTAAAATTATTCATATATTACACAGGATATAAATATAAGTTTTTACTAAGATTGTATCCATTTCCTTCTTTCATATTAATTTGTTAGGAAATTTCAAATAACATTTTATGAATATTTACCAAGCTTTCACCATCAATCCTGAGGATCAACAGTCTAATCCTGCCATTTAAGCCACATCTAACATAGTACGGGATCTGCTGTTTTGGAAACTAATTGATCAGATTCTATTAAACAGACCAAACTGAGGTGAAAATAGACCTAATGATCATCGATTCATCAGTTAGGTCAAAATTTTTATCTTTTCATGTATGTTAATCACATGAATATTCTTTTAAAGCATAGTAATTATCACACACATCTAATTCTCCAGAATATGCATGAAACACTGGTATTAGAAAAAGAGACTGCAGTATTTGAGAGCTTTAGGAAATCCTATTCTTGTCACTAGAAAGATGTGGATGTACCATGACTCAGAGATACTGATTTTATACGATGCTAAATGTATTATAATAAAATTAGCCCTATGATTCGCATTTACTAACAGCTCTGACAGTTTCCTCACCTTGTATATAGATTCTAATTGGAATTTTTTGAAAATATTTTTCTTATGGATTTAATTTTTTCAGTAATGGTTGATATTTTTGTGCTGAAATGGGCTTAAATATAACTTTAAAACAATTTAAAATAAGACAGTTTAAATTAGAAATAATAATTGAGTTTAAGTTAAACCAAGAATAATCCAAAAAAAAAAAAAAAAAAAAAAAAAAAAGACCAACTTGCCCAGTCTCACTGACTTTAAGAGAAACGAAAGCCTTAAGCACAGTCAGAACTAGAATAATGGACACTGAACTAGAAGCCTGAGGATGATGCTGTCTGCTGATTACATTCTGTCATTCAGAACCACTGAGGCCATTTTCTGTTCTGTAAAATGGGAATTAAAATACTTTCTATAACTCTTTTGCGGGGTAGTTGTAAGGATCAAATATAATAAAGAGTGAAAACGCATTAATCTTAAGTGACACAAAGTTATTTAAAGAATGGATTAGTGCTATCCCAATTATTGACTTCTTTTTCCCCTACAATGGTAATTTTTCTTTTTGATTTTCATTGATGGTCTCTGCCCTCACTTCCTCTGAATAAAGCCTTGGAACTTCTTTTCATAATTGGATAAAATTAGAAAGAATCCCACATCAAGTAGCAAGATGCCTTAGCTATTATTACATTGTAAAATTCCAAAGAAAACCATTTAGGCATGTGGACCCCATTTAGGGATTTCTGTTTTATAAGTCATGTTGGTGTAGAATTGTGTGAGTAGAACTCCACAAATTATACTTTACATTTACTCCTAAGTAAGCTGGTAAATCTGCGTGAAAAGAAGCCCAAGTCTCCACTCTTGCTTCCAGTTCTCATGCTTATAAAGCGAACTGTGTCAGCCAATTCCAGCAAAGCCAAAGGGGGAAGATGTTTTTGTAAGCTTCCTTTAACTGGCAACATTTAGTGCACCACACTAATATCCCAACAACATCGCTATGGCAACCTCAGGCAAGCCCTGCGCATTCCTTAACTTCCAGGCCTGGGCAGAAAACTTGGCTTGCGCCACCAGGAGGTGGGGAGCTGGGGAGCTGGGGAGTGGGGAGCTGCGAAGAAGGTTGGCTCCGGGCTCTACCCAGCATTAGAAACAAGGGCGGGAGGGCTGGCGGGTGAAGGGGGACGACACCACTTGATATCCTTTCTAAGTGATTCCTGTGTTACTCTGACTTTGTTTTAGTTATCACGTGAGCTAATTACAATGCTAATTAGCCCAGTTTACGGGGACTGCTGTGCATTTGTACACGAGGGTTCTTTGTTTGATCTGCTACATCATAAGCTTACCAGCACGGAGGAATAGCATGTATCGTTGAACGTGGGAGAACACACCTTACCTTCATTTGTATTAATGAAGAAAACTACTGAAAACCAACAGACTAATTAAGGGTAATGAACAATTTTGATCAGCAATTATTTTTTAATATCGAAGTTCGCTCCTGGAAAGAGTAGAATGGGGAAGTTCATCTTCCAGCTTTCTACCCAGAAAGGTAGTGAGAGAGAGATCCTGCTTCATTTCCATTTCTTCTCCCACAAACTGTTTTAACATATAATTGAATCGATGCCTTTATTTCAAAAGGAAAAAAAATAATTATAGAGCTTGTTGGGATCATTTTCTGAAGAGAGGACATTATGTGTGCATGAATTCCATCGGTGATCTGAGGAGAAGCAGGCTGCTTGGACCATTACCCATCATTGTCGAACAGCAGAGTAATTAATTGGGCAAATACGTCTAGATCTGGTGAATTCACATGCACAGTAACTGGGCAGCAGCAACACACACTCTTTTACTGTGAATAAAATAGCAATAGTTTTATGTGTCTTTGTGCTATGTAAAATGTCTTTTTTTTCCCTCTTGGCTTTATCCATTCCAGATTATTTTGTCTATCTTTATGCACTCATTTGAAAAGAGGTTGCTTATTACAAAGGAGAAAGATATCTAGATGAGCAAGTTTGAATTCCATATCTCTGTTTATTTTTAAAGGAATGAATTGGGTTCATTATTCTTTCACTAATTTTTAAAATAATTTAATATTTTCACTAAAATGGGTTAAATGAGCATGAGGAAATAGTATTTTTTAAACTAGTTCCAGGAATGGGCATGCTTCTAAAAAAATTATTAAGGCCTTCTAATTACCGTACAATATTAATTCAAAAATTTAATTTTTTATTTAAGTGTCATCTACAGAGGTAAAAAATAAGGCACAGCATTTGTCCTGGAGAAACTTCTTATAATAGTCCTCTGTAAAGTACAGACAATCCAACAATCTAACACTGTTTATTTGAACATCAAAAAGTGGACAAATATTTAGAGGAAATAATATGATTGTTTTAATGCAAATCATCTCTGATGGCTAAATCCAAATGTAATAAGAAAGCTTAGGTTTTGACTTAAAAGGAAGTCAATTTTCCAGCATCTCCACTTCTGAAGAGGTTAAACGATGATTCTTTTTTTTTTTTCCGATCACATTTTAATCCAGATAACAGAGGACTTGCACTCCTAATTCAGACTTTCTGGTAAAGCTCAGCTTGTCACAATGTATAGCTTTCTTTCCTTTGATAAGGTCAGTTTGCCAAAAAGAACAAAGTGCATATGAGTAATACATTACTCAACCACTTGTATACATACATCTATTTTTCTTACCAGGTCTCACTATTCAGAAAGGTACAGACATGGCACCATGATAAAAAGGGTCATTTAAAAGACTTCGCAGAGGCTCTGTACTGTGAAGGATTGAATTTTCACTTGAATGCCTACATTTTCACATCTTTTTCTTTGCAGAAATATTCCTTTTGAATGGCAGACTGCAATTGGGTAGGTTTTTCTTTTTTTAAAGTCACTGACCAGGAATATATAAAATATTAGAAGGCATTTGTCCCAGTGGAAGAACACAGTTCACTACCAGGTACCAGGTCGTTATTAAAAAAGTTATACAACTTTGTGTCTTCAGATTGAAGAGCTCCTTCAGATAAAAGCCTTAAGTTCAGTCAAGGTGGAAGGAACACTAAGGTCTGTCACTTCTAAACAACAGACAATTTAAATAACTTGTGAAATCATTAGCCTCAAAGCCATCTACCTAGTAATTTTTCATAATCACATCCAATGTGTATTCTTAGGAACACACAAGCAGACTCCAGTTTATCTACTTCAATATTTGATCACAACATTTTGAGAAATATGCTCATGACTAATTTTAAAACCTCTTATTTTTGTTTAGTGGTTTTATATTTCCCAAATACACTTAAAGGGGTGGGGAGGAGAGAAAAGTCTATTAAATACACTGAAACTTTTTAATATTGGTTATTGGATTCCCTAAGGAGTTAATGTAAATTCAGTTCAGTTGAATGAAACAGATATTTCTTCATCTCCTACTGTCAGTATGGTATTGTGCTGGGATTACAGGGAGATATAAGAATGAATAAAGCATCTTCTCTACTCTTAAGGATTCTAGAATCTATGAAAAAAGTAAGGTGCACAACCATAATAAAAGCTAGAATATGATGAATAAGAACAGAAAGTCACAAAATTCTGTCAGAATATATCAATGAGATTTTGTCTGGCTGACTCAAGGAAGACATTACAGAGGAGAGAGCACTTAAACACCACCTTGAAAGATGCATTCAGTTGGCCTGCAGTGGAGAAGGACAGAATAGTCTGATAGAATTGTTACATTCTGGAAAGGAAAATGGTAAGAGAAAAAGCATCCAGGTGGAAAAAATGCAGGAATGTTGGTGTGACATGGAGTCCAATATAAGCGAGACAGAGGGGGAATATAAGTTGCTTGAGGAAGAGTGATGAAAATCAAGTGTAAACAACTATGTTGACACTTGATGATGTTACTAAGTAGTTTGGTTGTGATTCTACAGGCAATTGTGAGCTTTAGAGCAACAGAATGTCTAACAGAACTGTGATTTGTGTAGCTTGTAAAATATTGTTTCTTTCTTCTCATGTACAATTTATCTGTTTTTTCCTATACTGTTAACGATTTTTCTTGAACTTTAATTGGATTTTTTTCCCTTTCCTGTTGGAACTAAACCAGAGGACTATAGATGTCATGGACAACATATCCCCCACTCAAGTATTCATGTCCAAACTAAATTGTTAAGAAACTTCACACTAACAATAATGATTTTATGACTCTAAGTCTAGTGGAAATTGTGTATTGTTATTTTAAAAAATACTTAGAATTACTTCTGAGTTATGTGGAATCAGAAATACATTTCTTTGAAAGTGAAACAGGATATCTTGTTCATACTGTATGTATAACAAAACCGGATGAAAAGGTATTTTTTGGGCTTTTAAGAAATAAACTTGCAAACCTCCCTAAAGTATGGACAGTTTTATTTCTAAATGTTGACATTTGGAAAAGTTATAAGAATTAAAATACATGGAAGAGTCTGTATACAGTGACATATAATTCAAATAAAATGTTCCGAGTTCCAACCACTGCCATCCAATTCTCCCACTAACGTACTTATCGCTAACAGAAAAGGTACCTCCATTTTACAAATTTGAGCTTTGATTAGTGAAGACAGAGATAAATTATCCCTTTTAAAATTTTATATAAATTAAAATAATTTTCTCTTAGCTATAGAAAATAAGGCAAATTCTGTGTGTTTTTTTTTTTTAATTGAAAGACTCTTGGAATAGGGGAGCAGAAATGGCAGCAAGAGTGAATTTCAGCTCAGTGTGTTTTTTAAGTAAAATAGGTTATTCTGTATAAGATTAGTAGAATTTGAAGGTGGGCTAGAGCTATTCTGATGTCCTAACAGATCAATTTTTTGTCATGTATAGTAAATAGGTGAATGACAGATCAGACATATTGTATTCATTTTGATGTCATGTCTTTTTAATCCAATAAATTGCTATATAGTTAGCCATTATGACAGCTGAAGCAAACAATTTGACACTGAAATAATTGAATCAGTGGCCCCACATTCATACTCAATATTTGGAGTGAGAAGACAAGTGGGAGAAGTGGAAAGACAAAGCTCATGTGGCAATTGGATGAAAAAATAAATGCTGCCCTTTTGTTTAACTATAAGAAAATAAATTGTTTTATACATAAGATTTAAAATATGACATTAGTCTTTGCAATTTCAAAACTAAGAAATCATTATTTTTTTAACCTGAGAATAATGGCATTAATTCAGGCATTATATCTTGGCTTGAGGTTGTTGACTTCAACATGCAAAATTTTATTTACCCTTATAATGAAAATAGCTACAACTAAAAATACAATTTAGAAAGGGAAAATACTTGTGATCCCTGTGAAGATACTATAATGACAGATACTGTGACCAACAAAAATGCAGGATAACTCATATTTTTTCAGTCGCTTGATATATATTAACCAGACTTAATGTAACATTCTTAAATCTGGGCACCCATGTTGTTGTAAACTTACTTTGCTTTCAAAGAAATACAGTTCAATTAGGAATTTCTATATCTATTTAAATCTCCAAAATAAACATCTGATGGGGATGGAAATACCTAGTTCATACTCATTCTTCTTAAAAGCTCCATGATTGTTTCTAATTCTTGGTATCGCTAAGTCTCTGGAATCTTTTGCTGTCTTATCCCAGAGCACAATTTTTCCATATTATAGTCTCCTGCTAGATGCATTATCGACACATCTCATTCTTGCCATGAACAATCTTCTGAGTTGCTTCCTCCAAATTATTTTTGTAAGATTTCAACCTCCCACCCCTTTCTGGCTCTCATTCTTTCTACCCTTCTCCCTTTCCTTCTGCCCCTATGAGTGGGTTGTTCTTTGCCCATTATTTTAATTCTGCCAGGGAAAACCACAGAAATCCTTACTTTCTGGTAAGTGGCAAAAAAGTGAGAGGAGATGGGTGTGACTAAGTAGGGAAGGCTGCTCTAACTTACTGAAAGGGAGGGCAAAGTTGGAGTTTCAGTTTGTTAATACTTTTATCTCCTTCATATCGGCTTATAGTATGTTTTCTCCTCTGCCCCTTAGACAATCACAGTATCACTAATAGCAGGATGCTTACACAGAATAATTCAGACCTTCTGACCTTCTGACCTCTGATTATATTTGATTAGGTGTGAGTTTACCTGGTAAAATTCATATGTGATCTCCAAGTTCCTACCTTCTAAACTAGTTCCAAAACATAGGGTCTGGCCTATGCAAATGTGATAAATAAGCTAATAATTATTTATTGAGTAGCTATTATGAATAATATACTCTGCTTGAAAGTGAAATATAAATCAGGATCCTACAGTTGTTGTGTAGGGCCAGAGGCAAGGATTTGTAGTCAGATGACCTGAGTTTGAGACCCAGTTAGCACTTACTAACTCTTAACTTGGAGAAAAACACTTAATCTCACTAAATCCTATTTTCCTCTTTTGTAAAATAAAAGCAACAAAACTGTCTATAACATGAGATTCTTGAGAGATTTAAAGAAGATAATCTATTCAAAACAATTTTGTAATAAATAGTAGACTACTAAGCAAACACAAAGAAATGTAGCAGGGATCTTCTGGTTCAGATGGCCTGAATTTTGGTATGAGCTGGATGTAGATAAAGAATTGCCTTGAAGAAGCCCAAGTCCCTAAAGAATAAGGAACACACACACACACACACACACACACACACACACACACACACACACCTGTTTCCTCTAGAGCAAGGGTCCCAACGCACCAGTCTGCAGCCTGTTAGGAACTGGGCTGCATAGCAGGAGGTGAGTGGCTGTTGGGTAAGCATTCTTATCTAAGCTCTGCCTCCTGTCAGATAAGCAGTGGCATTAGATTCTCACAGGAGCCTGAACCCTATTGTGAACTGCACATGCGAGGGATCTAGCTTGTGGGCTCCTTATGAGAATTTAACTGATGCCTGGTGATCTGAGGTGGAATAGTTTCATCCTGAAACCACCCCCCAGCCCCCCACCTCCCCCCACCGACACACATCATGAAACCAGTCCCTGGTGCCAAAAAGGTTGGGGATCGCTGCTCTAGAGGTAGCAGGAGTTTGTCAAGGTTTCCTGACTGAGTTACTAGGAATAAGATAAGAACTGTGAGGAAGATTTCAGCTGCTAGTAGAAGTTACAAGTACTAGACTTGGGGACCACCAAAGGAAGCTTTTCTCCACTTGCAATGCTGGTATTAGGAAAAAGAAATGGCAACAACAATAACCCAGTTATTGGCTGTCAGTCTGTGATGCCACAGAAAGTTAATATTCGAGGGGTAGCTTTGTGCCCAGAACTTGAAAATGTAAGGTGACTAAAGTAACAGCATCACTGAAAGAAAGAAAAACTGACTAGAAGCAGCAAGCTTCATATCAGCTACCTAAGAAGGAAGGGACTCAGGGAAGAGTTCCAACAATAACTCTGATGAGGCTCAGGTCCATAAAGTCAGTTTTACGGTTGGTGTTCTGACTGCTATTCTTTGAATTGACCCCTTTGGTTATAGAAAGCACCTGATACATAAACATATAAAAATTCTAAGTTGACGTAAAACTTTCTTTATAGGATGTTTAATATGATTCAGATGAAAGAGCATTCTAGTGTATTATTCTCACTTTCAAGAATCCTGATTGAATTCAATTTTGGCAGAGTAATTAATAGAATAATTTGTGCTCTATTCTTACTGATATACTTATTTCCCTTCACATAATCCTGCAAAAACTGCCTAGTCCTTGTCTTTCTGTGCTTTAGACATTGTCATATTTCCAGGGATCTAAAGATCCAGTACTTTGGTTTGGAAAAACCCAGACTCTTAGAAATGATGAGGCTATATTTATCAATAGGGAGAAGGCCCACTCCCCACCCCCAAGGATTAGGAGAGCCAATTGGAGAAGTAAGAGAGGTTTAGAGAGATTTAGTTTTTTGGAGATAGCAGAAGGAAGGAACTAGGGTCCTGCCAGTTCTGCAGATGAAAGGACCAGGGCTTTGGTACCATGCAACATCATAGAGAGGTGGCTAGACCTCAGATGGAAGCATTTATGGTAATACCTAGAGAGGGTGGATGTTATGACTTGAGTCTTCAATTTAGAACAGTGAAGCCACCTAAGACCCTGCTGTCTCAGACAATGAGTCTATTAGGGTAGCCATTATGGACTGAAGACGAGAGGATGCCCCACAGAACAACCTGGAATGTGTAGGAACCTAGAATTCTTACACAATCTAAGGAGTAGATTCTCAAATTATTTCTAATGTCATTATTAGAAACATTTTCTCTCCATTCAATTAAGAAGGGACTTGAAGCAGTTTTATCTGCTTTAGAAAAATTAAAATTTTAAAATATGATGATTCTTAAATTCCACACATTTAGAAGAGAATTTACATTTACTATGTCATGAAGCGTTTCAATAGTGACTCCATAATGGACACTGACTTATATTTTTAGATACTTCAGTAAGATAGGTGTTATTCTAATGATGTTACAGATACGGAGAATTAAACTCAAAGAGATGTCATTTATCTTGCTCCGTGTTTTATAACTCATAAATTATGAAGTCTTAATTTAAACTCCAGTCTCAAGCTACAAACTCAAGTTTCTGTTATTAACTGTGCTGCTGTTAGAAATGGGCCGAAAGAGAAGCTTTTCATTCATTCACTCAACATATTTACTGGGGACCCACTATGGGTCAGGCACTCTTCTGAAGCTGAGGAAACAGAAGCAGATAAAACTGGCCCTCATGCATCTTATATTTTAGTAGTGATGTGGGGAGAAGGAGACATTAACAAAAGATAAGTATGTGTCATCTGTTGATAAGTGATAGGAATAAAAATAAAGCAGTGGAAGGGGGGTGGAAGGTGATAAGGTGCTGTTTCATAAATGATAATCAGGAAACATACCTTCGATGAAACAACATTTGAACAAAAATGTGAAGTCAATTGATGGAGGGAACCCTGCCGATAAAGGAGCAGAAGCTTTCTGGGCAGAAGAAACCAGAAGTACAGAGGTCCTGATAGAAGGTGTTGGCTGTGTTGGAAGAATAGAAAGGAACCAGAGAGACTGAAGAGGAGGGAGAGGAGCATAGAGGGTAACTGGTAAGGCAGAGGTGTGGTGGCAGATCAAATCAGATGAGGCCTCCCAGGGGTAGTGAGGGTCTTGGATAAACTTGGAAACCAGCTCCTCTGACTTGACTGGTAGGCTTAAGAAACTACAAAGTTTGCAATGTACTTTAATATTTACTTTGTAGGTATCATTTGTGAGTCATATTTTCTGCTAAAAAGCCAAGTAAGATGACTTACAATAATTGTTTTTGTTTCCATACAAAATCACATTAATGGTCATTCCAACCCAGTATTTGCTCCCTAAGAGGGGCAACATCTTGCAGAGAGCACAATTTTCATTCATGATAACTAAGCTCAAGTGACCGGGGATGAATAGTAGACTGTTGAAATATGACTTTCAATAATATAAAGCCAGGAGCAGATGATTTGGCCTTTCCATTTGAAACTTGAAAATCCTGTGATTTCCAAAACTAAATTTTATTTTGTTCTATTAGTGATTGTCCTTAAATTTTGCCTATGCCTCAATTCACTATGCTTTATGAGGGCAGAGTAAATGTTCCAATGGGGTGAAAAAGATTTAAATAATATTTCATTCTGGTAGTTTGGTCACATAATGTTAATTAGGAAGACAACAAATAGAAAAGTTAATTTCAATTTTACATGACCTGCTGTGTGTGTCAGCTTCCAGTTCATCCAACTTGTGTCTTTTACTTCTTCAACAGATCAGATACTCCATGTGGGGCTACCATCTGAATAGAAATTAAATGATCTATTCTCCCACAAGTGCCTAAGGAATTGCAGAGGTAACTTTCATTAACCTTAATGGATCTTAGACATATAAAGCCCTTGAATGTCAATGGGAGACTGGACTCCGTTGAGCTTCTCCTACTTTCTTTAATAGTGCATATTTAACCAAAGAATGACAATAAAACATTTATCGTCAGAGATTTTTTTTTTATTATACTTTAGGTTTTATGGTACATGTGCGCAATGTGCAGGTTAGTTACATATGTATACATGTGCCATGCTGGTGCACTGCACCCACTAACTCGTCATTTAGCATTAGGTATATCTCCCAATGCTATCCCTCCCCCCTCCCCCCACCCCACAACAGTCCCCGAAGTGTGATGATCCCCTTCCTGTGTCCATGTGTTCTCATTGTTCAATTCCCACCTATGAGTGAGAATATGCAGTGTTTGGTTTTTTGTTCTTGCAATAGTTTACTGAGAATGATGATTTCCAATTTCATCCATGTCCCTACAAAGGACATGAACTCATCATTTTTTATGGCTGCATAGTATTCCATGGTGTATATGTGCCACATTTTCTTAATCCAGTCTATCATTGTTGGACATTTGGGTTGGCTCCAAGTCTTTGCTATTGTGAATAATGCTGCAATAAACATACGTGTGCATGTGTCTTTATAGCAGCATGATTTATAGTCCTTTGGGTATATACCCAGTAATGGGATGGCTGGGTCAAATGGAATTTCTAGTTCTAGATCCCTGAGGAATCACCACACTGACTTCCATAAGGGTTGAACTAGTTTACAGTCCCACCAACAGTGTAAAAGTGTTCCTATTTCTCCACATCCTCTCCAGCACCTGTTGTTTCCTGACTTTTTAATGATTGCCATTCTAACTGGTGTGAGATGGTATCTCACTGTGGTTTTGATTTGCATTTCTCTGATGGCCAGTGATGGTGAGCATTTTTTCATGTGTTTTTTGGCTGCATAAATGTCTTCTTTTGAGAAGTGTCTGTTCATGTCCTTCACCCACTTTTTGATGGGGTTGTTTGTTTTTTTCTTGTAAATTTGTTGGAGTTCATTGTAGATTCTGGATATTAGCCCTTTGTCAGATGAGTAGGTTGTGAAAATTGTCTCCCATTTTGTAGGTTGCCTTTTCACTCTGATGGTAGTCTCTTTTGCTGTGCAGAAGCTCTTTAGTTTAATTAGATCCCATTTGTCAATTTTGGCTTTTGTTGCCATTGCTTTTGGTGTTTTAGACATGAAGTCCTTGCCCATGCCTATGTCCTGAACGGTAATGCCTAGGTTTTCTTCTAGGGTTTTTATGGTTTTAGGTCTGACATTTAAGTCTTTAATCCATCTTGAATTGATTTTTGTATAAGGTGTAAGGAAGGGATCCAGTTTCAGCTTTCTACATATGGCTAGCCAGTTTTCCCAGCACCATTTATTAAATAGGGAATCCTTTCCCCATTTCTTGTTTTTGTCAGGTTTGTCAAAGATCAGATAGTTGTAGATATGTGGCGTTATTTCTGACGGCTCTGTTCTGTTCCATTGATCTATATCTCTGTTTTGGTACCAGTACCATGCTGTTTTGGTTACTGTAGCCTTGTAGTATAGTTTGAAGTCAGGTAGCGTGATGCCTCCAGCTTTGTTCTTTTGGCTTAGGATTGACTTGGCAATGCGGGCTCTTTTTTGGTTCCATATGAACTTTAAAGTAGTTTTTTCCAATTCTATGAAGAAAGTCATTGGTAGCCTGGTGGGGATGGTATTGAATCTGTAAATTACCTTGGGCAGTATGGCCATTTTCACGATATTGATTCTTCCTACCCATGAGCATGGAATGTTCTTCCATTTGTTTGTATCCTCTTTTATTTCCTTGAGCAGTGGTTTGTAGTTCTCCTTGAAGAGGTCCTTCATGTCCCTTGTAAGTTGGATTCCTAGGTATTTTATTCTCTTTGAAGCAATTGTGAATGGGAGTTCACTCATGATTTGGCTCTCTGTTTGTCTGTTATTGTTGTATAAGAATGCTTGTGATTTTTGTACATTGATTTTGTATCCTGAGACTTTGCTGAAGTTGCTTATCAGCTTAAGGAGATTTTGGGCTGAGACAATGGGGTTTTCTAGATAGACAATCATGACGTCTGCAAACAGGGACAATTTGACTTCCTCTTTTCCTGATTGAATACCCTTTATTTCCTTCTCCTGCCTGATTGCCCTGGCCAGAACTTCCAACACTATGTTGAATAGAAGTGGTGAGAGAGAGCATCCCTGTCTTGTGCCAGTTTTCAAAGGGAATGCTTCCAGTTTTTGCCCATTCAGTATGATATTGGCTGTGGGTTTGTCATAGATAGCTCTTATTATTTTGAGATATGTCCCATCAATACCTAATTTATTGAGAGTTTTTAGCATGAAGGGTTGTTGAATTTTGCCAAAGGCCTTTTCTGCATCTATTGAGATAATCATGTGGTTTTTCTTTGCTTCTGTTTATATGCTGGATTACATTTATTGATTTGCGTATATTGAACCAGCCTTGCATCCCAGGGATGAAGCCCACTTGATCATGGTGGATAAGCTTTTTGATGTGCTGCTGGATTCTGTTTGCCAGTATTTTATTGAGGATTTTTGCATCAATGTTCATCAAGGATATTGGTCTAAAATTCTCTTTTTTGGTTGTGTCTCTGCCAGGCATTGGTATCAGGATGATGCTGGCCTCATAAAATGAGTTAGGGAGGATTCCCTCTTTTTCTATTGATTGGAATAGTTTCAGAAGGAATGGTACCAGTTCCTCCTTGTACCTCTGGTAGAATTCGGCTGTGAACCCATCTGGTCCTGGACTTTTTTTGGTTGGTAAGCTATTGATTATTGCCACAATTTCAGCTCCTGTTATTGATCTATTCAGAGATTCAACTTCTTCCTGGTTTAGTCTTGGGAGGGTGTATGTGTTGAGGAATTTATCCATTTCTTCTAGATTTTCTAGTTTATTTGCATAGAGGTGTTTGTAGTATTCTCTGATGGTAGTTTGTATTTCTGTGGGATCGGTGGTGATATCCCCTTTATCATTTTTTATTGCATCTATTTGATTCTTCTCTCTTTTTTTCTTTATTAATCTTGCTAGCGGTCTATCAATTTTGTTGATCCTTTCAAAAAACCAGCTCCTGGATTCATTTATTTTTTGAAGGGTTTTTTGTGTCTCTATTTCCTTCAGTTCTGCTCTGATTTTAGTTATTTCTTGCCTTCTGCTAGCTTTTCAATGTGTTTCCTCTTGCTTTTCTAGTTCTTTTAATTGTGATGTTAGGGTGTCAGTTTTAGATCTTTCCTGCTTTCTCTTGTGGGCATTTAGTGCTATAAATTTCCCTCTACACACTGCTTTGAATGCATCCCAGAGATTCTGGTATGTTGTGTCTTGGTTCTCGTTGGTTTCAAAGAACATCTTTATTTCTGCCTTCATTTCGTTATGTACCCAGTAGTCATTCAGGAGCAGGTTGTTCAGTTTCCATGTACTTGAGCAGTTTTGAGTGAGATTCTTAATCCTGAGTTCTAGCTTGATTGCACTGTGATCTGAGAGATAGTTTGTTATAATTTCTGTTCTTTTACATTTACTGAGGAGAGCTTTACTTCCAAGTATGTGGTCAGTTTTGGAATAGGTGTGGTGTGGTGCTGAAAAAAATGTATATTCTGTTGATTTAGGGTGGAGAGTTCTTTACATGTCTATTAGGACAGCTTGGTGCAGAGCTGAGTTCAATTCCTGGGTATCCTTGTTAACTTTCTGTCTCGTTGATCTGTCTAATGTTGACAGTGGGGTGTTAAAGTCTCCCATTATTAATGTGTGGGAGTCTAAGTCTCTTTGTAGGTCACTCAGGACTTGCTTTATGAATCTGGGTGTGCCTGTATTGGGTGCATATATATTTAGGATAGTTAGCTCTTCTTGTTGAATTAATCCCTTTACCATTATGTAATGGCCTTCTTTGTCTCTTTTGATCTTTGTTGGTTTAAAGTCTATTTTATCAGAGACTAGGATTGCAACCCCTGACTTTTTTTGTTTTCCATTTGCTTGGTAGATCTTCCTCCATCCTTTTATTTTGAGCCTATGTGTGTCTCTGCACATGAGATGGGTTTCCTGAATACAGCACACTGATGGGTCTTGAGTCTTTATCCAATTTGCCAGTCTGTGTCTTTTAATTGGAGCATTTAGTCCATTTACATTTAAAGTTAATATTGTTATGTGTGAATTTGATCCTGTCATTATGATGTTAGCTGGTTATTTTGCTTGTCAGTTGATGCAGTCTCTTCCTAGTCTCGATGGTCTTTACATTTTGGCATGATTTTGCAGTGGCTGGTACCGGTTGTGCCTTTCCATGTTTAGTGCTTCCTTCAGGAGCTCTTTTAGGGCAGGCCTGGTGGTGACAAAATCTCTCAGCATTTGCTTGTCTGTAAAGGATTTTATTTCTCCTTCACTTATGAAGCTTAGTTTGGCTGGATATGAAATACTGGGTTGAAAATTCTTTTCTTTAAGAATGTTGAATATTGGCCCCCACTCTCTTCTGGCTTGTAGAGTTTCTGCCGAGAGATCCGCTGTTAGTCTGATGGGCTTCCCTTTGATGGTAACCCGACCTTTCTCTCTGGCTGCCCTTAACATTTTTTCCTTCATTTCAACTTTGGTGAATCTGACAATTATGTGTCTTGGAGTTGCTCTTCTCGAGGAGTATCTTTGTGGCGTTCTCTGTATTTCCTGCATCTGAATGTTGGCCTGCCTTGCTAGATTGGGGAAGTTCTCCTGGATAATATCCTGCAGAGTGTTTTCCAACTTGTTTCCATTCTCCCCGTCACTTTCAGGTACACCAATCAGACGTAGATTTGGTCTTTTCACATAGTCCCACATTTTTTGGAGGCTTTGCTCATTTCTTTTTATTCTTTTTTCTCTAAACTTCCCTTCTCGCTTCATTTCATTCATTTCATCCTCCATGGCTGATACCCTTCCTTCCATTTGATCACATCGGTTCCTGAGGCTTCTGCACTCTTCACGTAGTTCTCGAGCCTTGGTTTTCAGCTCCATCAGCTCCTTTAAGCACTTCTCTGTATTGGTTATTCTAGTTATACATTCTTCTAAATTTTTTTCAAAGTTTTCAACTTCTTTGCCTTTGGTTTGAATATCCTCCCGTAGCTCGGAGTAATTTGATCGTCTGAAGCCTTCTTCTCTCAGCTCGTCAAAGTCATTCTCTGTCCAGCTTTGTTCCGTTGCTGGTAAGGAACTGCATTCCTTTGGAGGAGGAGAGGTACTCTGCTTTTTAGAGTTTCCAGTTTTTCTGCTCTGTTTTTTCCCCATCTTTGTGGTTTTATCTACTTTTGGTCTTTGATGATGGTGATGTACAGATGGGTTTTTGGTGTGGATGTCCTTTCTGTTAGTTTTCCTTCTAACAGACAGGACCCTCAGCTGCAGGTGTGTTGGAGTACCCGGCTGGCCGTGTGAGGTGTCAGTCTGCCCCTGCTGGGGGGTGCCTCCCAGTTAGGCTGCGTGGGGGTCAGGGGTCAGGGACCCACTTGAGGAGGCAGTCTGCCCGTTCTCAGATCTCCAGCTGCATGCTGGGAGAACCACTGCTCTCCTCAAAGCTGTCAGACAGGGACATTTAAGTCTGCAGAGGTTACTGCTGTCTTTTTCTTTGTCTGTGCCCTACCCCCAGACGTGGAGCCTACAGAGGCAGGCAGGCCTCCTTGAGCTGTGGTGGGCTCCACCCAGTTCAAGCTTCCAGGCTGCTTTGTTTACCTAAGCGAGCCTGGGCAATGGCGGGCGCCCCTCCCCCAGCCTTGCTGCCGACTTGCTGTTTGATCTCAGACTGCTGTGCTAGCAATCAGCAAGACTCCGTGGGCGTAGGACCCTCTGAGCCAGGTGCGGGCCATAATCTCCTGGGGCACCGTTTCCCAAGCCCATCAGAAAAGCACAGTATTCGGGTGGGAGTGGCCCGATTTTCCAAGTGCAGTCTGTCACCCCTGGAAAGGGAACTCCCTGACCCCTTGCGCTTCCCGAGTGAGACAATGCCTTGCCCCTGCTTCAGCTGGCACACGGTGCGCTCACCCACTGACCTGCACCCACTGTCTGGCACTCCCTAGTGAGATGAACACGGTACCTCAGATGGAAATGCAGAAATCACCCGTCTTCTGCGTCGCTCACGCTGGGAGCTGTAGACCAGAGCTGTTGCTATTCGGCCATCCTGTCAGAGATTTAAACAGTAGTATTTTAAAGCTTTGAATGGGATCAACAAATGAGTCATTAAAAAGTGTCAAAAATGGATGAAGCTGGAAGCCATCATTTTCAGAAAACTAACATAGGAACAGAAAACCAAACACCACATGTTCTCACTTATAAGTGGGAGCTGAACAATGAGAACACATGGACACAGGGAGGGGAACATTATACACCAGGGCCTGTCGGGGGTTGGGGGCAATGGGAGGGAAAGCATTAGCACAAATACCTAATGCATGCAGGGCTTAAAACCTAGATGATGGGTTGATAGGTGCAGCAAACCACCATGGCACATGTATACCTGTGTAACAAACCTGCACTTTCTGCACATGTATACCAGAACTTAAAGTAAAATAAAATAAAAAATAAAGTGCCAAAAATGATTGCTACAGACATCTTAAAAAATACTAGTTGTTTAAAAAAAATTTCAACATAGAAAATACTACTGTCATCCCTTCTTCCAATTTACAAGTATTAAGGTAAATTCCTTTAGAGAAATAAGTTATTTGTGCCAACATTTGTCACGTGCCTAATATGAGTATAGCCGTCAAATTTTGTTTTCCAACACACCATCACTGTGTGTCTGCAAGTAGCCACAAGGCTCTGTACTTCACGTCATTTTTGAGCTCTCTCTGCATGGACCTCTTAGAAGTCTTAAAACTATGCTCATTTCAGCACCAATAAGGTAAATACTAAATATATTAAGAGAAAGGACAGTGCCTCTTGCTCTTTCACTCACTCATCCCCTCATTCACTCTCTCATCAAGCACAATAGCTCATTGACCCTATTGATAGGAATGGCCACTGAGGATTGCTGAATTTTGCAAATTAGCTTGTGTCCCCCGTGAGCTATACAGCAATTTACACTTAATAGAAATTATAAAGAAGTTTTGCACCAAAATGTATCAGAGTGGCAATGGGTTAATAGGAAATGTGAACTTTGATTTCACAGAGGAGGAGGCTAAAAGCCTTACTCCAACAGGAAGGGATTCATGAGGGAGTGTAGGGAATGCAGCGAGGGAATTCTGGAAAGGAGTGAGCAAACAGGAAAGCCTCTAAAGTGGTCAAAGGCAGCATTGACATCATCACCCAAGCAGTGACTTTAGTTCTGAGCAGGCGAATATTTTTAAAAAATCCAAATCAGTCAATTTAATTGCTGATGGGTTTGTCCTCTCTGGTGGTGAGAAGAAAAATGAGACAAAAAAGTCAGCTGATGCCAGTTCTTCTGGCAGAGTGTTGTGGTTTATAAATGCAACATCTGTATGTGAATGTGTATCAATGTGTGTGTGCACATATGCTTGTGTGGCTAGGTAAGAGAGGAGGAAAGGAGGCAAAAAGAGGTCCTTACCACATAGCAAACCTGATGATGACATAGGAGATTTCAGTTTTTCTGAAGTTCATAGTCTTAAGTCTAACTTAGTGATCCTTGCTCAGAAAGCAAAGGTTAGATATCCAAGAAAATTAAACTGTCTTAAGATTATGATGTCTTATTTTTGAAATGGCATTTCTGTGTGTAAGTGTTATGTCATTGGTAGTTGGCAGGATTCTTTTAAACACAGATCCCGACACACACAGACATACAAATGCGTGGAAGTTAATTGGGCCTATTCCATCCATTTTTTATATTAGCAGTGGGAAATATTCAGAGACCAAGGATTTTCAAAAAACATGGTGATTTCTCCTAGGGCTATTCACATTTCTTTTCCTTCTCATTTCCTTGTAACTATAAGGAGGAAGGGTTAATCCACTGAGAAGCAAAGATGATAGCTGAAACACTTGGCTGCTTAATCGTTTGTTCTTCCAGGATCCTAAAAGAACAATAAGAAGTCTTGGCAATTGCTTCCAATTACAGTCCTTTTAAAATAAACTGGTATCAATAATGGTTTTTTATACCAACAAAGATATAACCATTAATAACTAATTATAAGTAAGGTTTGTTAAACCAGCGCTGATTTATTCAAAATGATATGTAATTCAAAGTCACTGGTAGTCTTTAACTGATTAGATGTTATGCATTCTTTAACAAAACACTGAATAAATCGGGAAGAATTTAACCTCAAGTCAATTAATTAATGTTATTGAATTCTGGTTTGTTGCTTGCTGAATTAATAAGAGTTTGCTGTAATCAGCCATAGCATCAACTTTGGACTCACAAGGATGTCAGATATGCAATCTGGTGACCTTGAATAGGTGACACGTTTCTATCAACTCTCCTCTGCCACCCATCTTCTCCTTCTACTCAATTTCATTTTTCCCTGACAAAAAGACTAGAGCAGCTTGCTGGAGATGCAGCATGGTTCAGCAGGTGGATAAGAGCACAGACATTGGAGCCAAACTGTCTGGAGTTGCAATCACAGCCCAACTACTTTCTAGCTAGGAGAACTTAAGCAAGTTAGTTAATTGTTCAGTGCTGCAGTACACTCACCTATAAAATGGAGATGTTAATAATGATTCATGACTCATAGGTTTGTTTTGAAGATTAAATAAGTTAGTAGTGATAAGGTAATCAGAGAGGTACCTGGCATATAGAAAACTCCATAGTAGTACCTACAATAAATAAATATTCTCAGCAAACACTATGAGCAGGAAATTATAATTAACTTGGATGACCATAACCATCTCTTTATCAAGGAACAGCAGCAGTCAGAAAGGAGAAATTCAAGTTTTGTTGCTCTCACTTTCTTCCACTCAATTCCTGTCTCACTTTAGCCCAAATTCATTGAGACTCAGTTATGCTCAAGGAGGGCTCTTTTCCTGGTCTTTCTCCAATCAAGAAAAAAATAAAAGCTTTTGTTGATCTTAACTAATGATCTCTCCTATTAACACTGAAATTGCAATTTCAGAAGATTTGTATAGACAAATGTCTTATATAGTCTCAGCTGAAAAACCACTCATGCCCAAATTTCCATATTCTCTAACAATAAGTAAGTTCCATGTATGTCTGACCAGTCTCAACAAGGAATTGAGCTCCTTAAGGCCATAGGCAGCTATCTATTTCTTTAAAATGAAGCAACATGAAGAAAACATAAATAAATGGAAAGATAGCCTGTGTTCATGGATTGGAAAAATTAATATTATGAAAATGTCTATATTATTAAAGTGATCTACAGATACAATGCAATCTCTATCAAAATTCTAATGTGATTTTTTTACAGACACGGAAAAAAGCAATGCTTAAATTTGTGTGTAATCACAAAAGACCCCAAATAGTCAAAACAATCTTGAGCAAAAAGAATGAAGCTGAGGGTGTCATATATCCTGATTTCAAAACATATTAAAGTGATTTTAATCAAAACAACATGTTACTAGAATATAAACAGACATAGACCAATAGAACAGGATAGAAAACCCATAAATAAACCCATGCATTAATAGTAAACAGATTTTTGACAAAGGTGCCAAAAACGCACAATGGGGAAAGGACAGTCTTTTCAGTAAATAGTGTTGGGAAGCTGGATATCCACATGTGGAGGAATGAAAGTAAACCCTTATCTTGCACCATATTCAAAAATCAACTCAAAATGGACTAAAAACCTGAAACTGTAAAACTACTAAGAAAATATAGGAGAAAAGCTTCACAACATTGGGTTAGGCCATTATTTTTTAGATGTAACCTTTTCTTAAAATCTGTTTCATTGACAAAAATAAAAATTATATATATTTATGATGTACACCATATTTTGATATTATGGAATGGCTGAATCAAGTACTTTGTATATTTGTTACCTCATATACTTACCTCATTTTTTTTTTTGATGGTGAGAACACTTAACATCTGCTCTTATCAATATGTTGTATCTTTTCAAATAGCATATATATTTTTTAATTTTTGTGGGTACATAGTGTATGTATATATTTATGGGTTGCATGAGCTATTTTGATACAAGCATGTAATGCGTAATAATCATATCAGGGTAAATGGGATATCCATCACCTCATGCATTTCTCCTTTGTGTTATAAATGATTCAATTATACTCTTCTTTTTAAATGTACGATTAAATTATTTTTGACTAGAGTCACCCATTGTGCTAGCAAATACTAAGTCTTATTCATTCTTTCACTATTTTTTGTGGCCTATTCTAACTATTTTTGTGTCACAAGCAACAAAAGCACAAATAGATAAATGGGATAACTTCAGACAAAAAAGTTTCTGCACAGCAAAGGAAATAGCCAACAGAGTTAAGACACAGCCCACAGAATGGGAGGGAATATTTGCAAACCATATACCTAATAAGGGGTCTATATCCAAAATATATAAGAAACTCAAACAACTCAATAGTAAGAAAACAATCCAGTTAAAACTCGACAAAAGTCCTGAACAGACATTTCTCAAAAGAAGACACACAAATGGCCAATAAATACATTTTAAAATGCTCAGTATCACTCACTAATCAGGGAAATATAAATTAAAACCACAATAAGATAACCTTTCTCCCGTTAGGATGGCTTTTATTTCAAAGATGAAGTATAAGCATTAGAGAGAATGCAGAGAAAAGGCAATCCTTATACATTGTTGGTAGGAATGTAAATTAAGTTCCTCAGAAAACTTAAAGTAGAACTACCATACAACCCGGTGATTCCACTTCTAGGTATATATCCACAGGAACAGAAATCAATATATTGAAGAAATAACTGCACTCTCATGTTCATTGCAGCATTATTCACAATAGTCCAGATATGGTAACAACCTAAGTGTTCATCAGTAGATGAATGGATAAAGAAAATGTGTATACACACAATGGAATACTATTCAACATTTAAGAAGGGGGAATTTTGTCATTTGTGATAACATGGATGAATTTGGAGGACATTATGATAAGTAAACAAGCCAGGCACAGAAAGACAAATACCAGATGATGTCACTTATATGTGGAATCTGATAAAGTGCAACTCATAAAAGTAGAGAGTAGAATGATGGCTTCCAGAGACTGGGGGAAAAGAAAGAGGAGAGAGGGAATGGTAAGTTGTTGATCAAAGGGTACAAAGCTTAGATAGACCAGGGGAGTAGGTTTTGAGAGACATTGCACAGCAGGGTGACTATAGTCAAAAATAATGTATTATATATTCCAAAATAACTTAGAGAGTAGATTTTCAATTTCTCACCTTAAAAAATGATAGGTAAGTGGACTGGGCATGCTTACACCTGTAATCCCAGCACTTTGGGAGGCTGAGGCGGGTGGATCATGAGGTCATGAGTTCAAGACCAGCCTGGCCAAGATGGTGAAACCCTGTCTCTACTAAAAAAAATTACAAAAATTATCCGGGCACGGCACAGTGGCAGGCGCCTGTAATCCCAGCTACTCAGGAGGCTGAGGCAGGAGAATCGCTTGAACCAGGGGGCGGAGGTTGCAGTGACCCGAGATCACGCCACTGCCCTCCAGCCTCGGTGACAAGAGTGAGACTCCGTCTCAAAAAATAAACAAACAAACAAACAAAAAGTGATAGGTAAGTGATGTGATGGATATGATAGTTTAATTTCATCATGCCACATTGAATACATATATCAAAACATCACCTTGTACCCCATAAATGTATATAATTATGATTTGTCAATCAAAATAATATTAATAATAAATAAAAATAAAGTAAAATAAATAAATCTACTCCAAGCAATGAAATAATAAATATGAAGCATAATGGATGCTCTGTTCTCATAAAAGAATAATGGTCTTCCACCGAAAGTTTTTTCCTATAGAACTAACTTTACTTTCTCATACTGATAACAGCTGAGGATGAGGAATATAGGCTACAATGCTGAACCTCTTTTCCACATAAAATCCAAGTTCAGTCATATTTTTTAATCTGTTTAAATTCAATATAGTAAAATTATTCTGTAATTTCTTATTATAGTTAAAAATATATCTGAGATATAATTTAAATCAAATATGATATAAATAGAGCTTTAGGAAGAAATGGATCCATGGAAGCATATCAAAACACTTGTGTTAATAGCCAAAAAATATTCTCACTGAAAAACCACTTATATTATAACTAATTTTTCATATTTTAAGGAAATATAGTATTAATACTGCCACAAATATTCTATCATTTCCAAAAAATTTTTAAATAAATATGCTGGAATTCATGATAGAACGAAAGCTTATGAAACAGAGGTATTTTCCTGTTTTCCTAAAAATATCCAGTAAGAGAAAAATGTATATTTATACAGATAATTTTTCACTTTTAAATTTTAATTTTTCAGAATTTTCTATTTATTATAAGTGGTTGGTTTTGCTTTTGTTTTAAATGAAAGCAGCTTTAATTATCTGACTCTCATTGACTACTAATGACATACTAATGTAAATCTCAGGGAACAATCCAGGAGAAGGCAACAACATGGAATGCTTCTAGATGGCTTGTTTTCTCAGCTCCTCTGAGCATTAGTGGGCAGGAGAACCTGCTCTTTGCAAGAGGAAAAGACGGCAATCGCACGAGAATCCTCCCTGTGTCTTTCAGCATAAGAAAAGGAAGGTTTTTGGTTTATTAAGAGTGTGTCTCTACCAATTATTGAGTCATTTTTGTGTGCCAGGTTACTGTCAAATGTTTGACACATGTAATCCCACTGGATCTTTACAAACATTATTTCTATTTTACAAAAGAGGAAACTGAGCCTTGGTGCAGTTAAATAATTTGCTCAAGGTCACACGATAGTAGAACTGAGATGGAAACCAGGTGTGCATAACTCTAAAGACATCTGAATCACTAAACTGCCTCTCTGTAAGCAGTCATATAAAGGACACACATTTACGGAACAGCTAAGATGATCAAATTGAACCTTCAAATTCTACATCTCCTCTACATGCTAAAACTAAGCCGTTTATTAATATACATTGAAAATGATTAAAACATAAAATTTGCATTGTACTTTTTATAATACTAGTGATTTCCATGCTATAAAAGAAAATAAATGATAATAATAACACCTCTAACACCACCTCCAAGGATAATTTCTACTGCCATTTACTAGGCATTTATTTTAGGTACTTTGCTGAGCACTTTACCTATATTATTTCATTTTTTAAAATAAGAACTAGCCACAAATTATACAATCTAAAACTCAAATTAAATTGAAACATGTATACATTTTTTCAGAAGTGAAAAATAAAGATACAGTTTTCTATTTCCTTGATTTCATTTTCTTTACTTCTAGAGGGCAGATTTTCTATTGTCCAAAGTCTGGTTCTTACAGGTCTGAGCGATTAACCCATATCTCGATCCCAAAGAACATGCAAAAGGTACTGAGATCAGTCAGTGAGGGCTTAGCAAGGTAAGACAAACCAAAGACCCAACTGAGAAGTAATTTAAACCAAATTTACTCCTCATTTTTTTCACCTACTCGTGCCAGGTGGTAGACGCTAAATTCAGTGCTTCTCTCAACACTCAGGTAAGTTAGCAAACCAGCATATTGTCACCCTGGGCTAACAGGGAGAATAATTCCGCCATCCCCACCGGTACAACATTAAAGGAAATGAATCTCATTCTGTTCTTTTCTTGGGAAGTAATTTATCAGATGATTTATTTACAGTGCAGACTGCATGACAAGTAAACAAATATGTTATTTTTGCCCACTGTAGTTGGATTTTAAACATGAGAAAGAGACAGAGTAAGTGTCTTTCTAGGGTACGTGAGTAGCTCTGACAACAGCTTTGAAAAATAAAGGAACTCCATTACAAGGCGTTTAGCAAGAACTGATTTACATACTAGAGTAGATCTTTCATGAATTCTGCCAACGTAGAGAGGAAAGGGGAGGAAAAAAAGGCTCCAATTGCATGCTACCACTGTGCATGTTGATGAATCCCCCAGCACATGTTAATTAATGCCCCTATTGTGTTTGGCAGACTACCAGGGACTGTGATTGTACACGAACTGATCCTTTAAATGGAGAGTGGGTTACTCTATATTGAAAAGAAAGAGATTTGTATTTGTATAAGCCACAACTATTCCTTAGGAATAAGTGTTTTGCTTTTAGTGCAATTAAGAGAGACGAACTGCAATCTATCACAATATTTTATCATTACACTTAAAAAAAATCCTCAACCCCAGTAAAGCAAGTACAAAATCACAGAAATGTCATTGTTTTTAAGGAAAAATATCACTGCTCCCATTGCCTTATCTAAATCAGTGCCCAGATTTCACTCATAAATGATGATAATTAATACTGTTATCTATGACACCATCTTGTGTTCTGGCTGAAGCATAAGATTGTATTCAAGCAATTAAAAAGAAATCCTCATAATAAACACATGGCGATCTTGAAAAAAATTAAATAAACAACGTCATCCTGATAACAGAGGTGAACTGAACACGGGAAAAAGCCAGAAGATGCAAATTGCCCTTCCTTAAAGCTTACAAAAATATTATGTCCAGCTAGAATTTTAATTTTAATCATAGAGAAAAAGAGGACTGACTACTTTCTCAGCTCTTATTTCTTATTTGTTTTAATTTGCTTTTTACTACTTACACTGCAAAGAGCTGATAAATATTGGGTACATTAAAGCATGAATGGCCTAGAAAAATAAATTGCCTTATATTACTGCTCCTTGTGAATAAAATTGACATATCTCAGAAGCTGCTGCAGTAGTATCCAAAATGGCGTTACAGCCAAATTGATTAATTATCTTCCACCATTCTAAATAATAATAAAATTCACTTCTGGCTTACTAAAGAACACATCCCTTTCCTCATCTACATTGCTTTAGTTGAAATAGGCTTTATTTGTATTTTTTAATGGCTTCAGTCATTTGGGCTTCCTTGTAGGTAGAACTCCCTCCAGATTTTCCCCAGCATATGTAAGCTTTACTTAAACCAGTGATTCTCAAAGTAGGGACCACTTAAACCAGAAGCACATCGGGGTGCTTGTTTAAAATACAGGTTCTGAGACTCTATGTGCTCAGAAGCTCTGATTCAGTAGAAGTCCAGGAATGTGCATTTTTAACAAGGACCTAGGTGATGCTGATCACTTAATCTATTCCATATGCCCTTCTTTGTGATTCAGTTGCTTTAAAAAAAAATTCACCAGCTCTTCTTTTTACTTAAATGATTGATTTCACTGGATAATGAGTATCTCTTTAAGAGTGTGGTATCATATACTTAGATGGCCAGCTCTGTTCTCCTTCTGGTCTGAGGATACTGGGACCCAACACTTCAATGACCTTTAATTCAAAGTGCCAGGATTGTAAGCCCTCTTTGCCAGTGGAAAAGTACTGCAGGGCTGTGGGGACATGAAGTTCCAAGAATAGGGTAGAGATCATCACAGAGTGACCACGGAGAGCTTCTGTGAGCCCTTCAACCTTTGGGAAACTTCTTCCCGGGACACACTCTGCTAACCTTACTAATTCTTAAGTCATGTTTTTTATCAGTCTTGGTATGCAATGAACTCTTGTTTAGCTTAGTTTAGTATGAAACCCCAATCTTATAGCCAGATATGTGTTGAGTCATTGACTCCTTTTGAAATATAGATTCCTCTTGGGTCTATGAATGAATAATAGCAACAACCTGTTGAATGTTTACTATGTGCCAAGCTAAGAGCTAAATGCTCTGCATACATTACATTATATATCCTTTCAGCAATAACCCTCTGAGATAGGTGTTACAATTCTCTATCTTATAGATGAGGAACTGAGGTTTTGAGAGGATAATTAGTTTATCTGTGGTTCCTGGTGGTAGACATAGAATTCTGCCCAAGTTGGTCTGACTCTGTGCTCTTAACCAGGAGGCAATCCGGCCTCTAAAGTGAGTTTCTCTTTCCTGTATAACTAGGCAGTCTTTGTGCCTCATGTCTTTGAAATAAAGTCTGGGCTCTATATGAGCATTTGCTTCCTTTGGGAGTGCTTTTACTATATTATAAGTTATTTGAGATGAGAACAAACGGATTGAGCTCCACCTCTGGGTTTCCTTGCCAGCACTGTCAGAACCAAAGCACAATAGTGACATGCTCAGGGTAAGAAAGCGAGGTCCTGCCAGTCTATTTTAGGACTCAGAGCTCTGACAGAGAGCTTACTGTTACATTATTGCACAACATGATTACAATAGATGAAGTCACTTTCAAGGGAAGCCAGAGCCTATACCCCACCAGTACTTTGTTTAATGAGCCCAAGACAAAAATAACAGCATCTAATGGGCAGGGAGGCTAAAAGAATGGCATAAAACAGTCTTTACAGAGCGCAACTCTGAAATACAATGTAAGTCAAAGGCAAACAGCGAGTTGATTTCTAAAATCTCACTTTGCCCCAAATAATTACTGCTTTACATAGACGGTTTTCTTTTTTGAGTGAATCCTGAAGTTCTACAAAGAAGAATGACCATTTCTCATACTTTCCCATTCCCTGCACTCTTGCTTGTGCCATTACTCTCATTTGGAATCCTCCCTAACTACAGACATCTCCTTTCCAAAACTCTGCCTGGCCAATGGCAAATGATTTCTTTTAGGATGAAAGACAGTGTGACCGTGAAAGTGTGCTCTTGCTCTTTTAAAAGGAAATCTATGCAAAGAAATTTAGTGCTGAAAATAGGTTCTGGTACCTGAGTCCACAGCAAATCTTGATGTCTTATATGCTTCCTCTAGCTTTTAACCTGGCTTTGGTTCATAACTCTGATTCTGAAATTCATTCCTTTCAGTTCCTGCAACTTCTCATCCTCATAATCAGGTATTGGAACCTGGCTTTGCCCCTGGATACCACAATTCTTCCCTAGATTGACATTGCTGGATGGCTACTGTCAGTCTGGCATCACCCCTTAAATCTCTAGATTCACTTTCATTATCCTTCAACCTGTAGCTAATGTTCAATTCAAGAACTGTGAATGAATGGTCAACCTCAACCAAAATCTTGCCTGATTATTTAGGGAAGAAGCAATTTCTTCTTCCTCTGCATTTGATCTAAACCTTTTTTATGGCATTTATACTACCAACTATGATTATTTGTATACATCTTGTTTTCTCTTCTGAATTATAAGCTCCTTGGTGCTAGGGACCAGGTATCATCTATTTTTATATTGTCCACAATGTTTTTGAATTAATAAAAATAATAGTAATACTATTAGATAACATTTAGTGAAATGTTGATATGCTTCAGGCACTGTGCTACAAGGTTTTCACACACTACCTTCTTTAGTTTTTACAAGAACACTGTAAAGTAGGTATTATTGTTATTAACATTTAACAGATGAAGACATTGAAGCTTAGAGAGTTTCAGAAATTTGCCGAAATTTACACAGTCAGTATGTGTAGAGCCAGGATTCTAAATCAGGTCTGCCTGACTTCATAGCAATAACTCTTAATCCTTGCACTGGAGTTTTTAGTGAATTGGTAGAATGAGTAAACACATTTACAAATTAAGGAAGAGTAAATTGTCAAAACATAAACCATATTGCATGTTTCAAATAAATACATTACATACACAATATTTTTAAATATTGGAGTTATTTTGAAGGTGGCCTTTTTTTCTCTGATTCTGTAATATTTAAGGAATTTCTAACATTTAGCATTGATATGTAAAAAAGTTTAAATTAAAGATGAAAACAAAATGAGATTCAGTCAACCAAGTTGGACAGCTAATGAAAAGTGTGATGGAAGAAATTTATGGTGCTTTATACATAGTAAACACCCATATTTGTTGAATGAAAAAAAAGACTGAATTAACAAACCACTCAATCAATGAACAAACATTGAAAATCAATCTAGATACTAGACACTGGAATAATTACTGAAAATGCATAGCAACTCATAAAATATTTGGAATTAGATACACTAACAACAGTATATATCACCACAAGAATGGAAATACATATGGAAGATGATCCTGTCAACATTTTCATAGAATTAGACATATCAAATCCCAGAGTTAGCTGCTCAAGCATGTAATGTGTTTATAACAGGGATGACCATTTCTACTTAACTATAACATTGCTAGATTAAAAGGAATGTAACATATATGTTTAGTAACTTGACACATAATAGCCACTCAATGAATATTATGTCCCTTCTCCTAGCCCACACCTCCATATTACATTTCTTTAGGTAATATCTTCAACTAATAATATCTTTTTGAGACCACACTTTCTTTAAGGTCTTTGGTTCCCATCCTTTGCATCCAAATGGTAGAAATGATATGTGGCTTCCCCAGAAGTCTTCAGTCCTATCAAGAAGAGACAAGGAAAAGTATTTGAGGTAATTCCTGTTCTTTCTCTAGAGAGGTCTAAAGGGAACTCTTAAATGAGGGCATTGCCTGTGTCTTCTCTAGGCTTTCCAACTCTCCTCATGGGTAAAAAAGAGATTGTGAGTTGCATAAACAAGCAGATTCCTCAGGGCTCTCAACTCTACCCAGAAGTGTCAAGGCCAAATTAATCATTTTAGATCGCAACTATCCACAGCTTCCCCAAACCTTATGGCCTCTGCCAGTAGGGCTCAAAGGAGGCCTAGACACCCAGACTTCCCAATCTCTTCTCAACTGCTGCTTTGCTACATGCTATGCTTGAATCTACCAGGCCTAACTACATTATGCCTATTATCCCTGGACCTGTCAGTCATCAAAAGTAGTCCATAATCCCAGGCACCTGTTATATCTGTCACATGAATTCTCACAGGGCTCTGCACAGTTTTGACCTCTCACTCCTTTCCCACCACTCCCCAATTCGTGAACTCCTTCCACTGTGTCTTCTAGAATTCATTGTCTGCAGTCAAAAAATCTCCTAGATCCTTAACCTCTTCTCTGAACATTGTTTTCACCTTTTTACTCTAATGAAAACCCAACTTTCCTTACAATGTCTCTGAGGTAGTGATTGGGTTTTTTGGTTGTTGTTATTTGTTTGTTTTTCTCCCACAGTCCTCATACATATGGACCTGGAGGTTGTGTATGTGTTGTAGTTGTTATCCTTCATTGTCCGTTCAGACCAATCTCTCCGACTTACCAGTTACCACCATGTTGCCAAATCCAATGGTCAATTTTGGTTCTCATCTTACCTACCTAACATTAGCATTTGACACAGTTGGCTCCTCCTCCTTGAAACTTTTTATTTATTTCACTTCTAGTTCACCACGTTCTCCTGATTTTTCTTCTGTGTCAGTGGCTGTTCCTTCTCAGTCTTCTCTGCTGGTTCCTCCTCCTCTGTCCAACAAACTAAATATTAGAGTTACCCATGGCTCAGTCCTTAGGTCTCTTCTTCTCCTTCCCCATTTCACTTTATTTAAATCCATTAGAACAATCTTTTTTGGTCTCATGGATTTAAATACCACATATATGTTGATGGCTTCCAAATTACACTCCAGACTTTCTTGATCTCCAGATTCATGTCATTAACTGCCTACTCAACACCTACAATCAGAGGTATGGTAGAGATATAAAACCTAATATGTCCCAAACTGAACTCTTAATGTCGTTCCATGCCCCAAACCTGCACACTCTCTCAGTTAATCAAGTTCCAAACCTTGGAGTCATCTTCACTCCTCTCTTTCTCATACCCCACATTCAACCATCAGAAAATTCTTTTGGTTGTGCCATCAAAATGCTCTCAGAAGCATGTTACTTCTCACCACCTCCACTATTACCGTCCTGTAGAAAGCCATCTTCCTCTCTGGCATTACTGCAAGCACTTCCTACCTGGTTTCTCTTTCTATATTCTTAGCACCACTATGATCTATTCTTAACAGTAGGCAAAGAAAAAAAGGTTTTTCAAAATTACAGTCAGAAATCTTGCAATGACTTCCTTTTCTACTCTAAGTAAAAGCCAAAGTCCTTACAAAGGCCTACAGGGCTTTATAAGATCGGGATCACAGTACCTCTGACTCCACCTATTACCACTCTTCCCCTAACTTACTCCGCTCCACCCACACTGTTTATGTGCTCCTATCTTAGGGTGTCCCTTTGACCTGCAGTGCTTCCCCTCAGATATCTGAAAGCCCAACTCCCCCACCTTCTTCCAGGCTTTGCTCAAGTGTCACCTTCACAAACAGACTAACTCTAACCTGACATTCCTATTTCACTTTGCAATCCTCTCCCCAGCCCCATACTCCTAAGCCTCTTCATCTGGCTCTACCTTTTTATTACAATTATTCCCTTTAACACATGGTGACATTTGCTTTAATTTTTCTTTTTTAACATCTATTGCTTGTTGCCTCTCTTCCCTGCTGGAATGTGAGCTTCATAAGAGCACAGATTAATTTCTTTCTTTTTCTCTGATTTGTTCTAGGAATCTGGAAATGTGTATGCCACATGGTATATGCATAACAAATAATTGTTAAATAAATGCCAGATTTGTATAGGGTTTCAGAATGTGTGACTTGCTGTCTTATGTTTTGAAATTATATTTAAAACTAGCCTTTGCTATTGGCCAGGCATTTATCATTATTCCCATTATTCAGATTAAGAAGCTGAGTTCAGAGATCATTTTTCCTGACTCATAAATGTATTGCTTTTGCTACTTCATCCTGGTTACCAGGACAGTGTCTATAAAGATTTTGCTTAACTCATAGCATAGACCAGTGGCTTAAACATTTACTGAGCACTGACTGCTGTGTGCCAGTGATAGCACACAAACACAAAATATAGCCCAGAGTCTGACAGACAATATATTTGGACAACAGGGATAGGCCAGGGTCTTGACTCGCAAAATGTAAATGTGCTCTTCCTTTACGAGCAGAGCCACACCGACCATCATGTCAGTTGTTTCTCTTTGTTTCATAAGCCACCTGGCATCCTGCAATTGGTTCGACATGTTCAACTCAGGGTTTTTATCTCAGCATTACTCTGAGATGACACCTCAGAAGGTGACTAATACAATTTGATTAAATTTAGATTTTGGTAATTTGCCAGCACTTACTTACTTGACTAGAGGAACAAGGGTCCTTTGGTACATATGATCATGAAATTTAAAGACTATAGCTTTTACTGATTGCAATTGAATGCGTTAAGCATATTTTAGGCTCAGCTTTATGACTGGTATTCAGAAATGATCTTGTGGCTAGTCAGCAATTCCACCTGAATAGAAATTCTTTAACTGGAAATTTCTGGCTTTGTTTCTCTAAGCTGTGGTCAGAACCTCACCTTTGACTTCCTTCAGAAAAGCATTACTGTTACTTAAGAAGCTTCTGTACCTGCTCTCAAGAACTATAGGCCAAATTCTTTATGATCTCCATGTTTACAAGAGCTGCTACCCTTGTTCCTGGCCAGTGACTAAATCCTCAGATTCCTCTCAGGCATTAATTTAAACTTTCTTTGTTTGAGAATTTTTATTTCTGACCAGAAAGAGCATTTGAACTGATTCTAGTAATCAGCAGGGTTGCTTTGAAAGTCTTGAAGATGATTTGCTATAATTACCAGTTCTTGTTGTAAGGAGTGTAAAAGGAACACATGCTTACTGAGTGCTCACTCCCCTATGTGTCACAGCTCTTTTAGTTAGTTAGTGCAGTTAAGCCTCATCATCACCTTGAGAAAACTATGCTCAAAGCCATGTCTTAATACAGTTGGAGGTATTAAGACACAGGGAGCTAAAACCACATCCCACAACTGCCTCAAAGGCTAGGACTTTGAGCCTATATTGGAGAATGACCCATGTTCTTTAAAACCTCATACAGCTAAAATGTAGCCATAGAGAACAACAACAACAGCAACAAAACAGAACAGAAAATAATGAATAAGACAACCTCACAGATAAGATGAGAGCCTTGTCTGTAAAATGTCAGTTTAATAGAAGTCCCAAGCCAAACAAGCCATCCCATGGAGATTAGACAGAGAGGCCATAGGGACAGATCCTGTCAGTCATCTTATGAGTAATTAGCAATCAACCAGATTAGATGTGTAGGAAAATAATTTGATTTGTTTGAAGTTAAAATGAATTAATAAATTGAATGTGGCCATTCAGACAGGAGAAAATTTTGACCACATGCTTTCACTGTCTCAATATAGAGAATGCTAAATTTGATCGGTATATTTGTCTCAGTCAAACCTCATGAACCAATGTGCTAGAGAAAAAATTCTGATCTTTTTTCTCTACTTCCTTTTTCTCTTTCTTCCTCTCTTCCATCTCCTTCTTCTTTTGCTTTTTACATTGAAGTCCCTACTACAGAGAAGTTGAAAGAATTTGAAATTGATAACCTTGTCCCAGGAGTCTTTGTTTTTCAGGTTCTCAGCTGTGATTATAGAATTTTCATTATTAGGGTCAAAGTTCAGAACATTTCTATCAATGTTGCAATTTTTTTTTCCTTTGAGGAAAACTGAGGAAGTGTCTTGGCAATGTCCTTTGAATTATAAAATACACTTTTCAGGACTTCTCTATGATTGAATTTAATTAAGTTTCCATTTGTTCCTCATTCATCCTCAACTTCTCAAATAAATTTTCTTCCTGTATTTAGTTCCTATTACTACCTCTTTTTTAAAGCAGGAATATAACTCTAAGCCTCTTGTGTGAATCTGACTCTTTTATTTGTTTAAGAATAAAAATCTGCCTCCTGTGTGTTGAATTTGGTTATCATGGTTTTTATTTGGATTTTAATGTAGCGTGAACAGTTTTTAGTTAAGGCATACATTGTCCTATAAAGTGGAGTCCTAACACCTCTCAATTGTTTCTGACTCCTTCGTATATTTATGATACTTGCCTATGCCCTGAAGGCATTTCAGTCTGTAATCCTTATTTAAACAAAAATCAATTCTAATGATTTTATGATGGTTGAAGATGTCTTTAAGAATATATATATAGGTTCATCACACAATATATTTCGTTTTACATATTATGTGCTGATTATCAGGTGATACACCAGCTGCATTCCTATTCAAATACATTTGAAAAATTCATTGGCATTTTAGCAGCATTTTTTTCTCTAACATGGATATATATTTTGCATGATTTTTGGGATAGAGATTTGTTTTTACAAAGATACGGACTTTTATCTGCCATTGATAGTTTAGTGGTTTCAAATGTAAAATTAATTGCAACCTTCTAAATACTCTTCAAACTATGATATTTTGGTGCCAGGAGAAACCAGCTATAGCGATATAGGTATTTCTGAGTGACTGTCAATATTTAGGGAACACATATGTAGTATAAGAGATAATTTGTTAAATAGATTTATTTTGTTTAAACCAGATAACTTAATGAACAATGGCTATATGTTAAGAGTTGTCAATCAGATTCTTATTTTATTAAAGCTATCCAACTACCAAATGAAGATCTAATCCTAATGGATACCTGAGAGTAAAATAGTATGTACTTGAAATTCACTTGCAATACAAAACAAAAGTGCCAGTTATGTTTTTAGCATATTTTATTGTAGGTTCATTTTGAATAGGAAAAAAGTATACTGCACTATCAACCCAAGGGAAATGTTTCTGTGTTTAAATAATTATTACTCTGTTGAGGTTCTTTTAAATTCCTTTCTTTCTGCTCTTCATAAGCCAAATTACTAACGGTTGATTTGAATACTAAAAATACAATATTTGTATTTTATTATTTTAAATGTCTTTTCCTATAAAATTCAAGGACCTAGTTTTCAAACACAGATCAATTTGTTTGTCCTTGAAAAATCTACTTTAATTCTAAGTACCACTAATACAGACACCAGAGGGAAAAGGCTGAATATTTACTAGCAAAGTCAGAGACGAACAAGAACTGTTATAACAAACTATTGAAAACAACTGAGATTATTAAAATCTTTGTAGGAAAGAATATCTGTATGCTGGGTACTAAATTGAAATGTTTTCAATACTAAATTGAAACATTTAGGCTAGAAGGAGAGCTAAAGATCCTTTGGTGCCAGGCACAGTGGTGCTCACCTTAAATCTCAGCTACTGACAAGGCTGAGGAGGATTGCTTGAGGCCAGGAGTTCAAGATGAGCTTGGGCAACACAGCAAGACCCTCTCTCTAAAAAAAAAAAAAAAAAATCTTTTTTTCAATACTTCATTTTATAAATGAGCAAACTGTGACTCAACTAGTTGTGGAAGAACTAGAATTATTCAAGTCTCCTCATTATAATAAACCAATTTCTTTTTTTTTTACTACTTTTTTTACTACTGTGAACCTGAAAAAGCCAATCCCTCAAGATGAATCCTGAATGGCTAACTGGGCCTAAATTTAAAATAGAGCCAAACATTTCTCTGAGTTACCAGAACACCTACACTGCTGTCTAACTTTAGGGTTTTCATACCTGACTGTTCCTGTTCACCTGGCCTGAGCCAACCACTTAGGCTGGCAGGCATCAACCAATCAGAACTCAGATGCATTGACCAATCAGAACTCAATTGCATCAACCAATCAGAACTAAGCAAGTTTGACGTTTTTCATTTGCCTAAGTGAACCTGGGAAATTGGGAACCTGGGCTGGAACTTTCTGTACAGAAGTCAAGCTTTCCTTATTCTCTGGAACATATCTTCATTTTACACTGAAGGCTGTTTCTACACTGAAGGCTGCATCTCCCCAGTTTGCAAAGTGTTTCCTGGAATAAAGTCTCTTTCCTTCAAATTCCTTTTCAGAGAACTTTTGTTCACCTCAGCTGTACTTATATAGGGCATAATACAGTTAGAACACCAACCATTTATTGGGATGTTATGTGTCTGGCATGGAAAGTGTTACTTGCCTTATTATCTTAACAATCCTGTAAGACAGGTATCAATATCCCTATTTTACTGATAAGTTGATTTTAAATTTCTGTTTTGAGATAAAATGATTTGCCCAAAGTCACCTTACAGAGCCAGCAATCTAATACAAGTCTGTGTGAATTTAAAGTCTCTTCTTTTGCTGCTGAACTAGTCATTTAATTTTTTAAAATCAGAAACAAGTTTATAAAGTTGTGTAGGACATGAATAATATAACATATTAATTGGCTTTCCCCTTTTCAGTTTTACCATTATGTAAATAAAGTTAAATATTTATGTAAAATTTATAACCTGTCGCTATCATGAGATTTTTTTTTATCTAGAAGAAACCTGAGAATAGCTACTCCACCCCATTCATTTATAAATGAATTATTAAGACCAGAAAGGTCAAGGACTTTTCACCAAAGGGATAGTTGTGAAACTAGAATAGAGCAAAAGTTCCAGCTTGAAGTTATCTGTTTTTTTCTATTATTCAGCATTCACCTATTGAAAACCAAAGTGGAGGGAGGGGAAAAGGAAGGCTGAGAAGAGACTTAAGTACTATTATGAGTGAGCTTAGTGTTGATAAGGTCGATGCCTATACATTTTTGGAAAGACAGTACTGTTTGAATATGTTTGTCTTTCAAAGGGCCCGGTAACTTTTACAGTTTTTTATGTGTTTTATGAGGGACAGAATTTGCATTTCATGTTTGGCTAAGAAAGGAGATTCAGTAATTTTTATATTTCATTGTGTCCTGTAAGTAAAATGTGCATTGTATTATGAAAAGTGAGAAAGAAGATAATTTTCAGCTAAAGTACTAGTCAGCAGTTAATTTTAATTTTCTTTTCTTCTTTGTAAGGTTTTTTAAAAAATTTTTTTACTTAGAAGAATTGTTTTAGTGAAAAGTAAAACATCTATAGCACATTTAGTAATTTTTTTCCATCTAGTTTAACTTATTTTCCTAGGGAGAATGAGGTGGCTATAAATACCTTTACCACTTGATCTTGTAGCCGTAAATGAGGGCAAAACTCCCTTGGCACTAACAAGAATTTTGTCTACGAATAGTTACAGAATTGGGTCCATGATGATTATGAAGCAATTTGATTCTTTCCCAAGAGACAGAAAACTCTAGCACAATTTTCAGTTGGAATATACACACTAGCATCTTGTCCATATTCCTAATAAGAACAAGAATGAAGGAAGAAAAAAGCCAGGAATTCTTGTAGGCTTTAGCCGGTTTGCTTCAAAAGCCTGTCAGCTAAACAAATAAAGTGAAGTAGTAGTGGGAGGGAGAGCCAGGAAATTAACTGCTGTGGGCTATAGTTAATGAGTGGTCCGATGAAAAAGAAGTTTTGGTCATGGAAGTGTACACATAGAATGAAAAAAATTAACACTATCAAAAAGAGTTAGCCTACACAAATTGGATTCTTATTCAATTCTGAAGTTTATTGCTTTCTTGTGGGATGTGCCTCCAACCAGCTACAGAAGCTTTCCCTTACCCCCGAGCCCCCACTCCCAAACAAGATGAGTGACATCAATCAAAAGATTGAAACTTTGAAGCATGGTTAGACTGCTGGGTAAAAGCATGCCAAATATGCTTGAGACTTCATTAAAAAGTGCCTACAAAACACCTTGGGTAAAATCCACAGCATCTTGGCATTTCCACCTCATTAGGGGTAAAATGAAGTGGTCATTCCCTGAAAACTGCCCCTGCCGTATTCTGACCAATCACTTGAGTGTCTTGCTCAAGCTCTGATTTAAAGCCTAAGCAACCACAAATCCTCTCAACTAAGTCTGTGCAAGGATCGGTTGACTTTAGGCAATATGGTCTCTCTGGTCTCACTTTTTAAAGACAGGATTAATCAGAGATTTCCTATGAATAATTTGTTGCCCTTTTTCAAAAGTTTGAGAACAAAGTAATCAGCAACTTACTTGAAGAAGTAAACTACGCATTTTAAGAAAACACTGCTTTGGATATGACAATTACCAAATTTTGTTGAAATGGGGCATTCTTGAAACATTCTTGAAACAAATGCTTCGGTACCTGATATCCCTGTACTGTATGCCACAGGGAATTGAAAACCAATAAGCTCCTAGGACTGAAGAGGAGCAAGGCTTTCTCTTAAGTATTCTCTCTAATCGTGCAACTTAAAGAGTAGTTCAGGGACCAGCATCACCTAGGAGCTTATTAGAAATGCAGAATTTGGAACTGATCTCAAACCTCCTGAATCAGAATATGCACTTTAACAAGATCCACCAGGTCGTACTTTTGCACATGAAAGTTTGAGAAACACTGCTCTGAGTCAAGGGTTCACAATGGAGTATATCATTGAATAGTAATAATAAAAATCCTTATAAATGTCATTTTACACGAACAACTTACCCTTAAGCCCCCTTCCTGTCAATGTGATTCTAAGTAGCCTAGTGACACAAGAGGCTTCAGAATTATTCTAACTAAAGAGTGCAAATTCTTTGAGACACAGCAGTGGCTGGATTTAACATAAAATGATGTGGGCCAATTATCCCAGTTAAAATCTTGATAGCACCATTACTAACTTTTATGAACTATTTTATTGTGGAGGTAGAGAAAGTGCTATAAATAAGGCGTTTGAAATAGTTTGCTTTTTAAGAGTAAATCTTTAATGTAATTTATGCTGAAAAGACATAGAGGGGCCTAGACCAGTTTCCTATTGAATCAGAGCTACAGTTTATATTAGTAATTTCCAATTAAAACTTCTTACAATTAGAACTAAGCTCTTATTCTCAAGGGCAAATTTGTCACTAAAACCTTGTGTTAGTACATGCAGATGAGTCAAATGATATACTGCTGAGGTAAGTTTTAATTAATTCATGGCTACCATTAATGGCTATATTTTAATAATAATTTCTTCTTGTATTTATACCCTTGTCATGATTTTGTAAAAAACACAAAAATATTAGCCTGGTCTAAATCCCCAAGAGCATAATAATTCCTAAGAGTTATGCAGAGTCAAGTTAGATGGGCCATGGGCCTCAGTCAAATATTTATATTAACCCGGATCTTGATTGTCAACCTGAAATTCATTTTTTCAAAAACAAACATACTCCTGGCTTTCTTATTTTTAGTTACTACTACATTATATTTCTGTGACTTATGAATTTTCAAAGTCCAGAATTTTCTAAAATGTGTTTGGGATAAATACAAGTGCTCAGGGACATTAAAGGTCCTATGGCTAATGAAATTTGGGAAATACCAGATTAAATAAAATTATATATGCTGAGATACACTATTACTAACCAATAGCAGGGCTATAATGTACAATGTTCTTTTATCCTCAAAAGTCACATGTTAGGCGGACACGGTGGCTCACGCCTATAATCCCAGCACTTTGAGAGGCCAAGGCAGGCAGAACACTTGAGGTCAGGAGTTTGAGACCAGCCTGGCCAACATGGTGAAACCCCGCTTCTGCTAAAAATTAGCCAGGCATGGTGGCACATGCCTGTAGTCCCAGCTACTCTGGAGGCTGAGGCTTGAGAGTCATTTGAACCTTCGAGCTGGAGGTTGCAGCGAGCTAACATCGCACCACTGCACTCCAACCTGGGCAACAGAGTGAGACTGTCGCAAAGAACAAAAAACAAAAAAAAAACAACAAAAAAAGCAACATGTTTAAAAGCATCTATGATTTGTGTCCTGAGTTACATACTTTGGGACACCTAATCTAACTAATTGTTTGAATTTTCATTTTTCTGAGTACCATATTATACCACTCACAGTAAAAACAGTAAAATAGCATATTTGTAGTCTGCACTGCACAATTTAGCACATACTTACAAACTCTTTCATGATTCATCGTTGTTTTGTCTATTAATCTTCCCTCCCAACTAAATTGTAAATTTAGGCTGTATGAATCACATCTTATATTTTGATATCTGCTACAGAATTGAGCCCTGTGTTGGATGTGGTACGCAATGGAATACTTACGGGTATACCGACCTATGCTAAAATTAAGTTTTTCCAGTTTCCGTGAGTAGTCAGTTGTTGTAGTATTTCAGGATTTTATGAGATAGTTTGTTTACTTTAAGTAGAAATTTCTTATTATTTTATATACTTGGATTCTACATCCAATAAGCCTGTCTTTCTGGACAGTGAATATAAATATTTCTGGCCAATGAATATAAATATATAATCACAAAGCTGCTACTGGGATCTGGATCTTTCCAGGTTATTATTTTTTTATCTGTGTTATATCTACTGGATACTATTTCTTCAATTGCAGAAGCGGAAATGCCAGAGAAACTCAAAGTGCAGACACACCATTAATTTGAACATGTTTTGCTATTTATTTCATCATCAATGCATTTCATAATGAGACTCAACAAATGTTTGTGTTCTATGCCGCAGATGATATTGAAATTGTAAGTCTAGAAGCTATCCAATACTTTTTTTCACGTATAAGGATGCCGAGGCCCAAGGAAGTGAAGTCAACATCTTTCAGGAATGTTTACAAAGCTTCCTATATTTGTCTTGCTAGCGTATCATTCTAAGTACTGCTTCCATTATATTTACTAAAAGAATAACAGCAACCTACTTGTTTTCTGTGAAGTTCAGCTGTCGCTTTGCTCCATGTTCACCTACACTGTGGGCACCTACTTGAATCTGACTTTTTCCACAGACATTTCAAAATTAAGATGGAAAAAATACCTTTTTTTGAGCTTGGAAATTTCACTTAGTGTTCCATCTCCTCAAGCATGAGGTGATGAGTAGGGGAGGCTGGAATATTCCTATCCCACCATTTGAGGCCACTAAAAAATTCTCTTGGTGTCAGTTCCTTTTGATCCCCTGACAGTAGATCTTGCAGATATACACACAAGGTCTTCAGATGATAGGAACAGCTCATGCTGAATTTCATGAACTGATTAATTACAACCGCATCACACCCCATATGTATTCAAAAATATGATTTTTTTTTAACAGATTGGATTCTAATTGTTTTACCCTGGAATTTACCACCACCCAGTTATAGAATTCAGATTACCATACCAGACACATTTAAGTAATATTTGGAACTGTCTTAGCACCCTAAATGAGATGCCCAGTGAGAAACAAGAAGAAATTGTTTCTTTTCCCACTTAGAATATAAATATCTTTGATTGCATAAAATATTGGACTTAGGTTGTTTGTCTAATTACTTGCCTAAAGGCAGGAAACTGGACCCAATTGTTTATTAATATTCTTTATTATATTAATCTACATATCCTTCAACTGAGTCCTTTTTTTAAAATCTTGGCATCCCAAGCAGTAAAAAAGTCAATCACCCTTTCCCAAAGGATGTGTGTCCATACAGATAAATTTTATTCTCAAGCATAAAGGTTAAACAAAAGGTAAGAAAGTGAGATTACAAAGTCAAGGAGCTGCCTTAAAACACTGATCAATGTTTTTACTCCCACCCTGTCCTCATCTGGACACCATTAGGAGAACCACTAAAATTGAATTCAACTGCTATGTATTATGCATGATGCATTGTGTACTGTATTGTTCCATGCCATTCATTTCACTTGAGATGAAATCAGGCAAAGGAGGCAAATTAAGTCTACCTTCAGAACTCTAGACCACTGACTCTTATAAAAATTGATTTACTATTTTATCTAATGTTTCAAAAACTCATTTCATTAAGTTGTAAATCACATCATTCAGTACTACTACATCAGAAGGTAAAATTAATGATAGAGATAAGGACATTAGAAAAAGCCACAGCATGGCTACATGACAACATGAAAAAAATAAATTGATGAATAGCAGCTTAGGAGCAGTGACATAGGGTTCAGATTTAATTTGAATGGTGAAGGGCATCATCCTATTGAGCAGACTGGATAAGGGTAAGTTCATATTGGCATATGGTTTGATGTCATCATGTGTGACATGGAGCAGTGGTACAGTGAGAAAATAACGTGGCATTTTGAAGACCAGAAACATAAAATTTGAGGTTAGCCCTGGATGAAAGTGCTTTTTCTTTGCCAGGTAAAGAATCACTATCCAGTAATTCTGAAATCCAAAGTTTTTTTTCTTTTCTATTAACTCTTTAGAAGTAGCCTTAAAAGAATACAAAATTGATGGCAAAGATGTGGGGTCATGTTAATTATAGGTAGCAGGTAGACAAGTTGTGAGTAAAAATTTAATGTCAGTACAATTTTATCAGAATACAAGAAATGCCATTTGAGATATACGCTGTATTAGGAATTTCAGTACCTTTCACACTACCAATGTACTTCCTATGCTTTATTATACTAGTGTTTATGCCATCTGAAGAAAGGGGATGGATTTAAATAGAAGACAAAGGGATATTTAATTTTACGTATTGATAAAGAAGCTGAGGTATAAAGGGCATGTCAGCATAGGCAATCCTTTCTACAAGAAATTCTAAGACATCAACAATTAGGTGTTCTCAACAGATTGATCATAATAAATCTTTAGCTCTCAAAGCCATACACTGATTACATCCAGTCTGTGTCAGTAATTTTTGCCTTCATATCTTTTGGTCATCGACTTGTCCTGTCACCGTCTGCATCAGGAACTGGCTCTATCATGGCCAGGAAAGCACCTGTCCCACCTGAAGCTGCAGTCAAAACACATAAGGAAAGTCAATAACTGCTCCTCATCACAGAGTTTGCAAATCCTGACTTACACATATTACTGAGTCAAAATGTGCTTGTGAAGATCAGAGTGTGTCACTTTACAAATGAGGAAAGTAAGACAAGAAAGAGAGCCCCTCACTTTTTAGTCATCTCATGACAGATCTAGGAAATGAACTCTAGTTTTCTGTCTCTATTTTAATAAGCCTGATCACAACAAATAATCAGTTTGCTTCCTTATTCTCCTTTCAAGGAAGAAATACTGCCTATATTTTGAGTGAGTCTAAGAAACAAGGAAAATGTCTATTTTCAGAGGGAGGAAATGAACCTATGATACAAAGTGTAAAATTTACATTTTTCTTTTATGGACATGACTAAAACTAGTATGATAATATATCTTAACAACCTAAAAGTGAGAAAGTAAAATAGTCAATGAAATCCTTAAAATGATACAATATTGAACCAGTTATCAGAGTCTGAAAATGAATCCATCTACGTATGCAATGATAAAGATTTGGAGATCCTAATCCTGAAAATTTACTATGTGAGTCAGGCCTCCTGCCTGATTTGAAATGAACACATTTAAGGCCCAAGTGCATGTGACTGTCTCCTGATTTATGAGCGAGATTGAGGCAAGTGTGCACTTGCCCATGAAAAGTAGACCTCTCCAGAACTCTCCTTCTGACCACTGAAGAATCACACTCACAGCATGAAATAATCAGGTCTCTGCTCATAAAATAACGACATTCATATTTCTTTATTCCTGTAGGACTAAGAATTGATTTCTAATGATGAGCAAGCAATTTTTTCTTTGAAATAGAAATAAGGTTTTTAAACCTTTTATTTCTGTGTGTGTTACATATTAGCTCTCGAGGACCATCTGTGTGTACAGTTATGTGGAGGCCTCAATGCTATAGCATCTAAATATTTTGTATAAGATAAAAGAACATACTAAAGTTTTGCCAGTGTCTGCAAGAGATTTGGGCAAAGGTGAACAAGCCCCAAGCATCACTTGATTTTTCTTCAACGTAGTATCTCTTGTATCGATTACAAATGGAGGAGTGTACACAAACAGGAAGCACAGGAGTGGAAAAGAAAAATAAAAAATAACAAGGGGTGTTAAAGGAAATAAAGAAAACAAAATACATGAGACAACAAAGTATAAGCAAAAGAGGTGCCCAAACAGGAACACTTACATGTGATAAAATGGTGCGTCTACCTAGACCCTGTGCATTATGTTGATATTCTGTACTAAAATTTGTACTCACTCTTAAACACTTTATAATCATTTTGAATCTCATTGTTCATAAATAGGTCTTATATAATAAACTTGTAACTCTGGATAGAATTTAAGGTTCTATTTTATCTTGAAAAACTTAAGAAACAGTGAAATACAGAGATTAAAGCAGTTGCTAACTTACTTTTTTGCAATGAATATTTATTAATGTCCAATATGTACAGCTAAGAACAAATGAATTTGAAGAATAAGAGCTCATCACTCTAAGAAGCACTGATAAAAGTAAACTAAGAAATAAGAAAATGAAAATAAAAATGATATGATTACAGCTGATTTTCATCTTGACAAACAGGTCACTGACTAGTTTATCATAGAAAGGATATTAGCAATTGTTGAGTGGTTCCTAGGGAAAAGCTGAGAACAATGATGGGGCTGGGGTTGTGGGGGATGGATTCTTACGGGAGCTGACCCACTGGTACACTTCATGTAAAAAAGATGCAGTAGCAAAAATAACCAGTGCTTTTCATGAATTTTATCAATAAATAATAGATTTTCACCTAAAATGTTAAATAAGGGGAAAATTATGTAATATCAATGCAGACTTTCTTCATTTTGCCCATTAAAAGAACTTTCTTATAAAGTGAGAGAAGAATATTTTGATTATTCTTTCAACTACATATTATTTTAAGTCTCAATCCAATTGAGATCAGTTGATTGATAATTATTCATCAGATTTTGGCTGTATGCACGGCAAAGTCAAATATTAAGGGCAGAAGACAGGTCATGTTTCAAAAATGATCCTATGTTGTAATTGCACAATAAGTACTGTTTCCAACCCTTTTCTCAGTTTCCAGTGTTAGGGTGGACAGATAATTTACAAAATGCCTTGACACTCAACATTCCTTCACAGTCTAGAAGGGGTAGAAGGAAACTCACAAGGTCATAAGAACTTGTCCACCAGAATTCAAGTCTCGGGAGTATGGCCGAGTGCAAAGCTGCCCATTAGCGGAGACAAAGGTCCTCCAGTTCTCGCCCTGCAGGATTGGGCAGCTGAGGCTGTGCTCCTTTAGCCCCAGCTTGCATGATATGTTAGTGAATGAATTCTAAAGACAAAAGACATCCCTGAAAACCTTTTAATAAAAGCAAGGTTTTGGACTAACTGTATGAAAACAAGATAACAAACAGATGAGCCTTTAGAAAAGGAAAATTAAGTGCCTTCAGCATTTCTGAAAAACAGCATAAATAGCCTGCTTGGGTTTTTACTGTGCTACATGTTGTGATGGAACCAAAAAGGAAATAAAAAAATGCCTTGTTTTCTCATGGACGAACTCCATTTGCATAGTTCTATGACAGCAATGCAGTGGCTATAGAGGTCAAATACTCAGAGACTAGGCCATTGGGGCGAGCCACTCCTCCTTCCCTTCATTATTTGTCTTATCCACAAAAACATACTATCAATTCTCTTTTCCTAAGTTAGATGATAATTCAGTAGATTTATACATTGTTTATTTTATTTAATAAATCCTCATATCTAAGGGCTTCCCAAATTAATACTAAATAGAAACTAGTGGCAAAAGTAAATATTTTTCTCCTGAATCTAATCTTTTATTAATCTGCATACATGTTATTCCAAATATATACATGTAGATTGCCACATATATATGTGCATAGAATGTATAAATACATATATATTATACATGAATGATTTATTACAGAAATATCAGTGTTTCTAGATTACACTGCATACTTGATGAGCTGTCATTAGTGCAGAAAGGATACATAGCTTTTCAACAAAAGAAAAGAATGAGGCTGCCAGAGTGTTGCAGTGGTTTGGTTTTTTTTTTTTTTTTTTTTTCCAGCATCCATCCCTGCCAATCTCTGCACTGCCAGTAGGGAAAACCATATCCATGGCAACCAACCGTACCATTCCAACCCACATCAATGACGCCTCCAATCTAAACTGTCAAATATTCTATGCACATCATGTAAAATAGGTCTCTTTCCCCTTATACCTCTGTGCATCTCGTTTCCGTGGCTACATGTTTATGCAAATGAGAATTGTCCTTTCTCTCTCAGGTTGATTGAACACTGAATTTGTTTTGCACCTTGGCAATGCAAAGCCATGCTGTCTTGCCACCTGGTCTACCACATAATTGCAAAAAATTACATTATAATGATAACTGTCCCCAAATTAGCCTGATAACACCATCTACCTGCCTTGTGAGCGAAAGAAACAGTGCAATAAAGAAAGATGTTAAAACAGAGTCGAGATAGGGGAATAATGTTTAATTGGCTCTCCAGAGTCCACTAATTTTCAGAATTGGAAACCTAGTGTTTGATTTGTTCTTTTTAGTCAGCAAGAAGAAAAAATATCCTTCATAAATTCTGAATGACAAATTTGCCCATCCTTTTTTGCATGTGGTTCCAGCATCCCAGGGAATCTAAAGTGTCATTTCCTCTCTGGAAGAAAGGAAGCACAAAACATGCTAGGTATGTACTCTAAATTTTCACTCAGTATCAGTTCTAACTATAAATTTCTCCCAATTCCTGTAGTTTTCTCATTCTTTTTCTCCAACCCTCTCCAAATCTTACATCAATACCTTTCTTTTAAAGTTAAGATGCAGGATTTTTACAGGATGACACGTATTAAAATAAAATAAAGCTGGGACTGTAAAACAAATTACCTTCTCTCCACCCCCAACTCCTTTAATCTATTGCTTTCCACTGGATTATGTCCTGTAAATGATTTTGTTTTGCTGGTTAGTTTTGTTTTCAGGAAAATCACATTTTGCAAATAATGAAATAACTAATTGTTTAGTTAGTTAATTTTTAATTATGACATATCAATATGATGACTTTAAGGACTATATTCATGTTAATATTCTTTACAAAAGAAAAAGAAATATGCAGGTAAAAATGTGGCTCGTAGTAGATTTCCCCAGGGTGTAGGTGACAAAATAAAAGATACTAGGCTCTATTATGATAAATGTTGAGGATATATTTTACTTTTCCCCCTTCTTAAGACCTATTTCCCTGCAACACAAATCCTTCAGTATGTTTTTAAAGGAACCATTTTATATAATTCCATGAGATTTTTGTCTTAGATTGATCTTCTAAACTTTGTTTATACTCTGAGTTATCTTTGAGTAGATTAAGGAAGAGCAAAGCTTACAAAGGTAGCTAAGATCTCTTTTAAATTTAACAGATGATCTGTAAATATGTCCTGGCCAAAGATTAAAAATCTGAAATTTCCAAAGAAGGATCCTTAACCATCTTTCCCCCAATCTTCTTCTCCAAACTGTAAATATTTTTTAGGGTTTAGCTGAGAAACCACTTTCTCCCTGACTCAATTCCTATCTAAAAAGATAACAAAGTGATTGTTGTTCCCTTCTTGATCTCTTGTTTGTATCAGTGCTGTTTCAGCATTTCATAAGATATCATTTCCTGTTTGTATGACTTGCTCTCTGATAAGATTACAAACCCTGGGGCAAAGTTGGGGAAAAGTAATATTATATCATTCTTTTGTATTTTCTATCCTTAAAGTGAATATTTTGCTCAGTTAAATTGAATGCCAAGTCTTGATTGTTCTTGGATTTTAGGCTGAGACATTTAGACAGAGAGCAGCTAATAAATGTGTCTCAGCTCATGGTAGGAGAAGAGAAACCAACTTTTAGTTAAGTGTTCATTATGTTCAAGAAACCATGTCAAATATTTTACATATGGAACAATAATCTTTTCCTTGTTAAAATTTACTTTTAAATAACAGGTTATATTTTTTAAAGCATAATATTTTAAAGAGAGGACATGACATTCATCCTGAGTAATTCTGTTTGATTGTCATATTTCCACCAATAAAGTTATTTGCTGAGCACTATTCTTGGCTCTATGGGGAATAACTGAGGAAGCAGAAGACCTAATTTTATAAAGATAGCAACCAAATAGGATGATAAATATGTATAAACACAGGTGATAGGAATGATTTAAAACTCAGCATCAATTATGACACTAAATAGCTTGGAAGGCTAAAATATATCATTATTGGAGTTAATTTCTAGGAGAAAAGTATGGAGTTTGAATAAGATTTACCTGAAGAGGACAAATATTTAAGTATGTGACTCTTTCATTAAGTCAGTTTTTTTTTTTTGTTTTTTTTTTTGTTTTTTTTTAATCTAAGGTTTGCGCATTTGTACTATCGTCATTTAGTCTCAAGGTTAAAGCTTGGGGATGGAGCTTTAGGTATCCCATGCTGAATTTGCCTTATTTGCTATTTAACTTTGCCTATTCGTGTAAAGTAAAATGAAGAAATAAAACATTCTTTTGCCAAACATAAGGGCTCAAAAAGTTTGTCTGCATTCCACATGTGAAAAAACTAAGGTGTTTATGCACAGAACTAGAAATCGCCTTAATTCTCTCATCCACTTATTGTATCTACACAATTTACACTGCCTAGATTCCTCCTATGAGATTTCTCCTTAGAAACATTGCAGAGAAAAATAAACAAACAACAAATAAAATCCCCAAAATCCATCACCTACTTTCTTAAGTAAGAGCACCTACTTTCTTGAGAAGGGATAATACTATATTATCAAATAAATAATAATAAATTCTTATGAGACACTATGTTCCAAACACTGTTCCAAGTCATTTACATAATTTAAGCCATTTGCTCGTTACAACAGCTTTATAAATTAGATGCAATCATTAACCCTAAGAAATAACAGATGAGAAAACTGAGGCGTAGAGAGGAACCTAAATTTGTGCAGCTAGAAAGTGGTAGAGCTGAGACTCAAGCCCTAAGAATCTTGCGGTAAAGTCTCCAAAGTGTTAACATTTTTATTTCTATGTTGTATGACATTTTGAGAAATAATTTTATTCTCAATTATCACAATAAATTTGCATCAGTTAAAAAATTCTTAAAATTGTAATATTCGCAAATTCTGTCTTTATAATTCAAATTCGCTTTTATTTCAATTTTTCAAAGCATGATATTGAATCCTCTCTTGGGGAGAAAAATCTCTTTCTGAAAGGCTTCAAAATTGGAAACATTATTTTTAATTCCAAAAATAATTGTTAAATGTATGTTGATTATTTCACATCTAGACATCCTTCATTCAGCTAGTCAGTCAGTTAACAAATATTATTGCAGACTTACTAAGTGCCATGCACTGTTCTTGGCTCTGGAGATTTAGTAGTGAGAAAAAGAAAGCCTATTACCTTATGGCACCCACTTTACAGTAGAAGGAGGGAAGAGAAGAGAAGAGAAGAGAAAAGAACAGAATAGAATAGGTCATATGGTGAGAAGTGTTATCAAGAAAAATTAAAGCAGATGAGGGAAAGGGGACTGCTTTTTTATTATACCAGTAAAAGTCTTTTTTGATAAAGTGACATCTGATCAAAACCTTGAATGAATTGAAGGAGGGAGCTCAGAGGTGGAAACAGCCTTTCTAGGCTCAAGGACCCATCAGAATAGTTGGATGGTGTAAGGGAGAAGAGCTGCAGGAATTGCTGTTAGTAAGGCAACAGATGGTCAAATCACAGAGGAACTTGCAGGAAATTTTTAAGTACTTTCCCTTATTCTCTGAGAGAGATAGGAAACCCTCAGTGGATTTTCAGCAGAGGAATAATAGGAACTGACTTACATTGTAAAATAGTCACTCTGGCTCAGAGTGAAATATGGAGTAGGGGACCAGATGAAATCAGGGAGTCTGGTTTAAAAGGATTGCAGTAGGTGAAGGTGGCATGTGCCCAGATGACAAGGAATGAATTGTGAGATAATTATTATTATTATTTTTTTGAGATGGAGTTTCACTCTTGTTGCCCAGACAGGAGTACAATGGCACAATCTTGGCTCACTGCAACCTCTGTCTCACGGGTTCAAGAGATTCTCCTGCCTCAGCCTCCAAAGTAGCTGGGATTACAGGTGCCCGCTACCACGCCCAGCTAATTTTTTGTATTTTTAGTAGAGATGAGGTTTCCCCATGTAGGCCAGGCTGGTCTTGAACTCCTGACCTCAGGGGATCCATCCACCTTGACCTCCCAAATTTCTGGGATTACAGGCATGAGCCACCACACCCAGTTTGAGATAAGATTTTAAATGTGTAAACTACAAGATTTTATAATTTATTAGATTTGAGTTGTGAGAAAAATTGAGGAGTAAAGGATGACTTTACACATTACATAAGGAAATTAAAAGATTTATACTTAGATGTGAAATGTATCTTTAGATAAAAATTAAACATTTGAAATAATTTGAAAGTTATAATACAGTTAAAATTCTTCTCAGCTTAGCCAAATTTTTTAGATACTCAATTTAAAACAATTACTTGATCATTACTTCTTTATTGCCAACAATTTTTTGATGCTATCCAACTCTTCACTGAAGATGCAACTTTGTAAAGTTAGCAAAGTTCTTAATGTAGAAACAACCTCCTCTTTCTTGAAACACTCTTTCATCTTCCAAATCTCAGGTGTCATGCTCCTTTTGTCCTATTTCTTAAACCATTCTTTCTTACCTTTTTTTGCAGGCCCCTCTTCGCTGGCATTTCCTAACTCTCAGTGCTTTTTTAGTGTTCTGTTACAAGCTATCTTCCTATATCCATCTTGGACTCCACTTGGACAAGCTTCACCACAAGAAAAGTTTCAATTATTGTCTAAATATTAATGACATCAAATTCTGTAGTCCCTTATTGTTCAGTGTGGTAGCTCTATCTGGCTCTTGAATGCTTCAAATGTTGCAAATACAAATTAAGATGTGCTATAAGTATAAAATAAATGCTGAATTTTGAAGATATAGTTTTTTTGTTTGTTTGTTTGTTTGTTTTTTTTTTTGACAGAGCCTCACTCTGTCACCAGGCTGGGGTGCAGTGGTGCAATCTCAGCTCACTGCAACCTCTGCCTCCCAGGTACAAGCGATTCTCTTGCCTCAGCCTCCCGGGTAGCTGGGACTACAGGTGCGTGCCACCACGCCCAGCTAATTTTTGTGTTCTTAGTAGAGATGGGGTTTCACCATGTTGGCCAGGATGATCTCGATCTCTTGACCTCGTGATTTGCCTGCCTCAGCCTCTCAAAGTGCTGGGATTACAGGTGTGAGCCATCACGCCCCACTGAAGATGTAGATTTAAAATAACAGAATATATCAATAATTTTTATATTGATTAGACATTGAAATAAAATTTGTTGATATATTGGGTAAATAAAACATATTATTAAAATTTATTTTATCTGTTTTTTTTTTACTTTTGTATTATAGCCACGAAAATATTAGAAGTTACAGATATGCCTCACATTATATTTTTATTAAACTGTGCTTCTCTGGCCCCATTGATATTTCTTCAGTATCAGACTTAGCCCGTGGCTTGGTATATAATGTGTTGATAAACATTTATAAACTAAATAAATGAATGTACAAAACAAAAACCTTTTATAAACTGGGATAAACTTTGCACAAAATGTGGAGATGGTATACAAACATTTTCTAAGGAATGCTAAAAAGTGATGTTCTTATAAGGAGATAACCACCATGTTTTGAATGGGAGAACTCAGTTTTCTAAAGATGTTAGTTGTCCCTGAAGTGACACACATTATAAGGAAATGATTCTTATAATTTTTCTTTAGAACTTAACAAAATAATTTTAAGATTCAACTAGAAAACTAAACATGGAATAATGAGTCAAAAAAGATTTAAAATAAAATAATTATAGGGGATCATATCAAGTTTTTAAAAAGTTATAAAACTTCAAATATTAAAACAGTATGAAGCTTGTGCCAAAATACAGAGATCAAGGAAACAAAACAGAAAGTTCAGAAACAGACAAAACTACAAGTAAGAATTCAGTACATAATAAAGGTGGCATTTTAAATCAGTGAAGAAAAGGTGTATAATATGATAATTTCTTTTTTAAAAGTGTGATGACAACTAACTATTTGACAAGAATAAATGTAGATCCTTAATTAACATCTTAAAATAAAACTAATTCTCCAAATGGATTAGATGTAAGTACAAATAATGAAATTTAACCATATTAGAGGAAAATATAAATGCATTTATATAGATAAAGAAAGCTCTTTCAATGAAGAATTAAGGCAGAAATGGAAAGACCTAACTAAATAAATGTTTTAAGACATTTGTATGGGGAAAAATAGCACAATCCAAGTGAAAAAGCAAATGACAGAAATATAACTATGTGTGACAGAAAGGGTTAATGAATTTAGTATATAGAAATCTTACAAATTGTCAATAAAAAGAATATATAAGCCACTAGAAAAGTGGGCAAAAAGTATAAACAACCAACTTACAAGAATAAAAAATGTAAGTGATTAACAAAATATGATGAAAATATTCTACTTCACTAGTAACCATAACCATGAATATAAGACAAGATGTCTTCCCTGCCCTCACCAACTATTAGGCTATCAAAGGAGGAAAATTTCCACTGTGATTGAGACTGAAAAGCAACACACTCTTACAGATTAAAATTAGTAACAATGTTATGAAATATAAAGGGAAGTGATGCATTTAATTCAGAAATTCTATTTCTAAGAATTTTCCCTAGTAATCAGATGGATTCATAAAAATGAAAATGTGAAGATTTGAATATCACAATATTCTTTATAATAGGGGGAAAATTGAAAATAAACGGACAGCCTTAGGTTAATACTTAAATAACTCATACAGCCATAAAATGAAATTCTACCCAATCATTACAAATGATGGGGTCTATATTGACAAATATATAGTTTGTTGATGACATGTTGCTATATGCTAAGTGTAGTTTCCCAAAAACTGTATCTACGATGATCCCACTTTAAAGATACATTTATTTCATTCATACACATTAAAAGAAAGTATTCTCCAAAATGATACTAGTGCTTACACACTAACAGTGCAAATATGGCTAATCATGCTAATAGTGATAGGATTATGGGCAATTTTTTCCCGCTTGCTTTTATTTTTTGTTTCTAATCTTTCTACATAAATATGAATAAGCAATTAAAAATGCACAAACACAAGCAATATATATATATGGAAACATTGTGATTTATAGCAATGCAAGAAGCCTTAGAGGCTATGTTTATACTGTCAGAATTCACTTGTGCCACATTTCTATTCCACTTTCTGACACAGTGAAGCCTCACACTCATAATCTCCTCAGCACACCTATATAGGTGCTTACATAGGAGCCTACAGACATGCAGTTCATCTCTGCTGAGAGCAAACGCTGCTATGCTCACTCTCAGGGAAACATGGCAGGCATTGGCATTGTCTCACAATAGGTGCCTGCGTTTGAAGGAGAAACTTTGAAAAAAAAAAATCTTTCGGTGTTTTCATGTCCTTTTAGGACACACTCAACAAACTTGCACAGGGAAGAGAGTTTGGCTTCAAGTTCTTTACCCTAATAGTAAAAATAATAAGACCTTTGCTTATATAAATGTACACTAACTTACTTGTTTTCAAAAGAATCTTGTGAGCTATGTTGGCTGCCTTCCTCTTCTTCCTACTCACATCTTAGAAAAATGAGATTCAAAGAATTTACATGATTTTTTTTCTAAAGAGCAGGATGATGGTTCAAACTCAACTATCTTTCTTTCAAACCTTAGATTCGATTTCATTTCACTCCACAGCCTTCCATGCCTACTGTTGAAGGGCCTAGTCTTTAAATAACTAGGAAGAAGAGAAAACCCAAACACTTTTGATTATAAAATATGATTGATAAGAAATTATAAGTGTTTCACAAAATGTTTTTTAAGTGTTATTGGTATTTTGCAATGAAGAACCATACAAAAGAGAAGAAAAAGGAAAAGGATCCTTTAAAACTCCCAAACAGACATTTTCTTTTTGAAAGTTACTTCTTGTCCAAGAAGATATTTTTTCAAACTGGGGGAAAGAAATTGGAATAAATATGCTATGAAATACACTGATTTATTTGTATTAAAGAAAGTATACTACAAAGAAAATACTGAATTAGAGAAAAACATACATGCTACAGTGCTGCAAAATGTACTGCTCATTTCATGCATCTAGTATTCTTCAAATATGAAAATTATTATATTTTAAAGTAATACTATGCTTTATATTTCAAAAGCCAAAAGGAAGGTTGAAAATGGCCTAAAATATCTACAAAGCAAAGGTCTGTAGCTAAATGTTTTATGAAAACATAAATTTGGTATAATATTTTTCCAATTCTGAGCCAGCTTTCTGTGCATTCATATGCAAGCATGCACCGGTGTCCTTCTCTATGAACATCATTGCAAAGTGTGCAATCAATTTGCTTCTATTATGAATCATGCCCTATTCTTACTGGTTTTCTGCACATCAACATTCAATGAATAGACTAAAAGCCCATGCTATGTATATTCATCTAAAATTCTTCCATATACAACCTTTGCAGAAATAACTGAGCCAGAATGCATATCAGTCATATTGCTTTCATGTTTGAAGCCCAACTGTTGCACCTTCTGGGTCGATGCCAAATAGAGATTTTTCTAGTAGGTAATATAAGTTTTCACTACTAATTGGATCTGACATGTACTCTCACAAATAGTCACATTTGTTTTTTCTTGATTGATTTTTAAATTATTTGTCAATGCAAGGTCAACAGTGACCCCTCTCAGGTCTTTCAGCCATGGGGATTGGTCCTCAGCCTGCTGAAATGCCAAGAAATTTTAATTTATTTCATTTGTCTACTTCATGTTTATAAAAGTGCATTGACATACAGACCCATAGTTCGACACACTGTTTTTTAATGAGTTTTAAGCATTTGTTGTCATTAAAATAATATATTTTAGAAAATTTGAAAGAGAAAAGGAAAATATCACAGTCACCACAGTAACACTATTATTATTTGTGTTTATTATTACCTAGTTTTTTAGTAATAAATCCTTAAAAATTATTGTATATTTTAAAAATATGTGTCTTAGTCTTTTCCTTCCCTTTGGCCCTTAGGTATACATAATTAGAGGAATTATAATCTTTGTTCATGACAAATGCTATTTAATGTTCATGCAAGGCCCTATTAATTTTTTACTTACTTATTTGTAACACTATAAGATCTCTCACAAATTCACCATCATCTCCTCATATATTAGGAGCTTCATACTAACCTACATCAAACATTTTGTTCCTCATTCCTCACTCTGCCTTTCTCTACTAAAGGTAACAATCACTCAAAATTCTGTTCTTACCAATCTCTTATTTCATGTATTGCATTTAGATGCACTCCTTAAAAGCTTATTTTTTCTTGAGATTGTTTAAAAGTTGAGCATACTGCATGTAATCTTTTGGAATTTATTTTTTCATTTAATAATCTTATTACTAAGATTTATTCCCAATGTTGTCGGTTACTCTATGTCATTCATTATGATTTCTGTATAATAAACCATTGTGAATATACCACATTTTTTTCTTTTATTTTCACTTAGATGGACACTTGGGTTGCCTTTATTATAGTCTTTAACTGTCAGTTTTCGTAGTTTTATGATATTCCATCAATTTTCCTAATCAGCTCTATATTTTTTAAATTTTATTGCATATAATACATTGCTCTATTGATCAAGGTTGGAGTGAGCACCTCTGTACTAATAGGTTTCCTGCAATATATATTATACCTTAGACAGAGACAGAATTATTAGGTCAAAAGATATGAGCATAATATTTCCAATTTGCATTCCAAAGGATGACAATTCCATCAGCAATTGCATGATTATCACATCACCATAAGCACTGTCTTATTCATTTTTTGTTGTTAATTTAAAAGATAGTTATGTTTTGGCTGGGTGCGGTGGCTCACGCCTGTAATCCCAGCACTTTGGGAGGCTGAGGTGGGTGGATGATCTGAGGTCAGAAGTTCGAGACTAGCCTGACCAACATGGAGAAACCCCGTCTTTAATAAAAATAGAAAATTAGCCAGGCATGGTGGTGAATGCCTATAATCCCAGCTACTTGGGAGGCTAAGGCAGGAGAATAGCTTGAACCCGGGAGGCAGAGGTTGCCATGAGCCGAGATCATGCCATTGCACTCCAGCCTGGGCAACAAGAGCAAAACTCCATCTCAAAAAAAATAAATAAAATAAAATAAAGATAGTTATGTTTTACTTTTGAGCCTCACTGATTTCAGTCAATAAATGAATATTGACGTATTAGAGGTAAGGCATTAAGAGTGAAATAATGGTTCATAAACGGGCTCGAAAGTCTAGTTTGCAATTCTAAATGGGATATGTTGTCAGTAAGCATTGTTTATTCTTACTAGAGTGATTTTCAACTTGCAAGTAAAAAAGCTGAAGCTTAAAGGAAATGAGTAATTTTTCTAAAATTATATAGTTAGTTTTCTATCACACTGTATTGCTTCCCAACTGACCAAATGTAAAATGGATCATCAAAATTTTTAACTTGTTTTCATTTTGAGTGATCTCTTTAAATTTCTGTAGGATTTATAATCTTGGCCCTACAACATAGTACTTGAACATGCATCTACTGTTATTTTAATTCCACCCCCTGCCCCACCCCGAGGAATGGCCTTCTTTTCTTGCTGTTGCTTCTCCCTTGAATTTATCCCTCACAATGTGTTGTAGTGTCAGGTCTAGAGCAATTTGTACAGACAGACAAGCTGAGCTGACCTATCTGAAGTCACACTCTTTCTATGTTGGAGACACTTGTCTTACCATTCCTCTAAATCAAAATATTATTAATTATGTAGATCTGATATCTCATTTTCAACTCATTGTTCTTTCATATGCCGTATGTTCAATAATATTAATTAACTAGTTTGCATCACAACATGGCATAAAGTGCATTGCAGTGTTTGTATAATTTATATAAATGTTTGCCACAAGATTACTTGGCCAATGGAGATAGTAGTAGGGACTTTTTTTTCAGTCTCACACAGAGCAACATTTGCCAGGCACTCACAACACATAGCCACTCTACTCAACTACCTCAACTAGAGACAATTTTTGTTCAGTCTGATTCATCCCAACAAAGCAAACATATTTAATCCTTGGTCTTCATGACTAAAGTCAGCAGTTTTACCCATGATAGCTGCAAGTTCCCACCCTTTTCCTGCATGCCTGCAATCTGCATCTGAATTGCCAGATGATTACTCTGCTGGGTTCCTTATGCCCACTCATAAACAGTTACCGGTCTTTGTGGTCCTGTGCAAAAATAGGCCCCTGGATGAGTCATTCATTGTGTATCCAAATACCGGCAAGATTTGTAAAACAAATTCACATTTTTCACTTTTGTTATATCTTTCTGATCTTAGCTTGGAACAATTAGCTTTCCCTAGGTTTTGTTAAATAGAAATATGCCTATATAACATATTCTCCTTGCTTTCTCCTTCTGACAGAGCAATTTCTTTGGCTATAGAAAGATGAATTTCCACAGATTCATCAGATAAAATATTCTTTGCCCTTCTTCCTCAGTAACTGTGAAACTGCCTTGGCAAAATTATGACTGAGATGGTGAAAGAGATCTAACTTAACTGACTCCATCTTGCTTCCAACCTCCCAGCTATCCTTGTTCATTCCTGGGCATAGGCTGAACTAACTTTGGGAAAAAATTAGTTCATAGTTTAAGCAAAGATGGTAACATCCTTTTCCCAAGGCAGACCTCCTTCTTACCCAGGGACTAGATTGTGTTTGTAAGACTAACATTAGCCACAAGAGTAGAAATTATGGTTTAGGAGTCATGCAGCTGGAGGATATAAGATTCTGACCCTCCCTAAACTGCTCCTAAGACAAGTGCTTGAGATATTTTGCAGACCCTGCACTTGATGGATCAGTTGGCCCCACCCAGATCAATAAACTGGCTCATCTGATCTTGTGGCCCCCACCCAAGAACTGACTGGATGCAAGAAGACAGCTCTGACTTCCTATGATTTCATCTCTGACCAATCAGCACTCCTGGCCCACTGGCTTCCCCCCACTCACCAAGTTATCCTTAAAAACTCTGCTCCCTGAATGCTCAAGGAGACTGATTTGAGTAATAATAAAACTCCAGTCTCCCTCACATCTGGCTCTGCATGAATTACTCTTTCTCTATTGCAATTCCCTTGTCCTGATGAATTGGCTATGCCTAGGCAGCGGGCAAAGTGAACCCCTTGGGTGGTTATAAGTTTGAGGGCTTGTCCAGGATTGCCCTTGTGGCTACCTCCCTTAGTTCAGTGGGACCCCTCCAGTGATGGATTCAGAAGCCAGCCCAAGTGACTGCCTAGTTCTCTCAGACTGGGGACTGACTCTGGTACTCTCTCTACTGGCTGGGTGCTGCTGACCCAATGTGCATGGATTTAATTGCAATGGAGAAATAGTCCTCGGGAGACATCCTTAACTGCAGCCCTATCACAGCATGTCTGTCTGTAGCCCCATGGTGGGGTGTCTGTCTGTAGCCTAGTTATGAGGTGTCTGGATTGGTGAATCTTAGGTACTGCCAACACCTCTTTCCTTCTCTCAGCTGGTTCTGTAGCTGTATGGTTCAGCTCCTTGTGGGAGCAGGGCGGGTGGTCTCAGTTGGTTCTTTCTAACTAGTGGGAAGAGTCCTGGTTTGGGAAACTTCTCAATCAGGAAGTTTTTGAGGAAGTTTCTCAGACAGAGAATAGGAGGATAGTTTTGAAGGGATACTCTTGGAGTTTTTGGTTAGGGATCTGATTTGGAAGGCCTTCTGTCCATCTCGTCTTTGTATGTGTTTGTATATGTGGAAGGGATCTCAGAGGGGTTGCTGATGGAAATCTAGCAGGCCTAACTCAGAGAACCCTCCTTATTTGTCTGGTCACACTTGATGAGAACTAAAGAAGGTTCAACAGGCCTGTCTCTCAGGGTGACTATCTGCTCTTCCCCTTGCCCAGAAACCCTGTTGTGAATTACCATTCAGAGGTCATCCATCCCCACCTGAAGTGTATCAAAGACAACAGGGACCAAAGGGAAAGAGTTTGAGCTTTGCCAGGCTGATATTGGGTGCTGAATGAGGTGACTAATGTCTGTTTTGTTATTTGTATTTTGCTGGGATGGAAAATGTTAATTTGGTTCCCCATGCAGCTCATTGGGCAGCATCTTGCAAACTGAGAATCTTATCTATGACTCCATAAAGCAATAAAAGGAATTCTCTCTTGTAAAGTGCCTTGAACTCCACAGCTATAGCACAAGCAAGCAGGGTCATCAGAAGCTGCTCCATTCTTCTGGAAGCTGCAGAGAAAGGGAACCCAGAAACCTGGTATGCCAGCAAAAAGGGTAAGAAATTCTTACCAGCCAAGGTTCTGGTCTATCTCTCTCTCTCTTTCTCTGTCTGGATAAAGAGTAAACTATTTGTCAACTCTGCAAGGGTTTGATTAATAGAAAGAAGGATTTGTGAGACTAGTCTTAGGCTGTAGGAAATCTGGGGTACTTTGTCCTAAGAATCTGTCTTTCTGTGTTCTGTAATGGAGAGAGAGGTATCACAGGATAGAATGTGGGTTTAGGGCCCCTATAAGCCTGCTTTTCAAGTCAGTTTGGCAGGTTGGTCAGTTACAAACTTTGCTATGGGTCCCTGAAACAAATACTGTATTTATGAAATTTCTCTGTCTTGTTTTGTGTTTTAAGAGCTTAACCTTGTGACCATGTGGGGATACCTTCTTTTAGTTTCTACCACCCAGAGGACAGGAATTTGGGAGTTCATGTCATAGTTAGACCTAAAAATTTTTCTTGAGCAGTTAAAAGCCTTGCAAGCTAGAAATTGGCTTCTCTAGGCTCCTTCTAGGAAAAGCAATAGAAACTGCTCAATGCTGTATAGCTCAGCAGCTAAGGCTTTATCTTTCGACAGTGGTCACCTGGGTTCAATAGTTGGCTTCTGGAATGATTGCTTTCTAGTTTGTTAATTGTACAACTTTGCCATTTATTAAGGGTTTTTTTCCCCTCATAGATAGCTTTTGATTTCCTCTCTTGAATTTTCCTTTCTCAGAACTATCTTGTGCAGATTCTAAATCTTGTAAAAAAAGAAACTGCTTGCCATGTATTTGAAGCACCTACGAAGCTACCTTTGGTAAATTTCAGAAGCAAGATATATTGGCTTGGCACGGCTAAAGTCAGGTAATAAGAGATTTGAAAGGATTTTTTTTTAAAGAGTACTATGGTTAAAAGTCAGCTTAATTAAAATTGAATAAACTATAGATGTATTTAAAAGGCCTTTATGTTTTTGTCTTCTTGGAACTTGTTTTTCTGGAAAAGGTTTTTTTCTTCTCAGTCTACTGAATTATTTTTCTCCAGTTTTTTGTCTTGGCACTCTTAATGCACACATGAGAGGCTCTAAGATAACTTCTGGTAGCCTGGGACTTATTGGGAAAAGCAAAGGGGGTGCCACAGACCCCATTTTGGGAAAAAATAAACCCTCCGTTTTCCTCATGAAACCCCAGGAACTAAAAGCAGATGGATCTCTCTCTGTTTTACATTGTAGTATCTGACAGTTTTGAGTTTTGAGGGCATCAAAAATTACTTCACATTATGAGAGAGATTTGGTGTGTAATAACTAGGTGGGAAATATACTTTAAGGGTAATAGTAGTTATATTTGAATTTTTGCACACTTGGATCAGAGAAGCATGCTCTTGTCCACCTGGAAAATAAGGAAACATCTCCACCCTGCACTGGGAGATAATACTTCCATGAGATATGGGCTGATTACAAAATGGGCTGATTGACTTTGGGTTGCCTTGCAATGAAATGCAGAGTAGAAGCACTGCACTGTCTTCTCCCGTAGTATTTCCCTCCTTTTGTGGATCCAGGGTCCAGTATAAAATGGCACCCTTAATTTTGGGGATCTGTCTTTGCCTTCAGCTGCTGATTTGCTGCTTATTTGGCCCTAGAAATGCATGCATTCCTGGCCCTGTTCCTCCTCCCTGAAGCCAGTAATTCAATTAAGAAACTGGCGTGGTGGCTCACTCCTGTAATCCCAGCACTTTGGGAGGCAGAGGCCAGCAGATCATGAAGTCAGGAGATCGATACCATCCTGGCTAACTTGATGAAACCCCGTCTCTACTAAAAATACAAAAAATACAAAAAATTAGCTGGGCGTGGTGGCAGGCACTTGTAGTCCCAGCTACTCGGGAGGCTGAGACAAGAGAATAGCCTGAATCTGGGAGGTGGAGCTTGTAGTGAGCCGACATTGCACTGCTGCACTCCAGCCTGGGCAACAGAGTAAGACTCTGTCTCAAAAAAAAAAAAAAGAAAAGAAAAGAAAAAAAGAAAGAAAAAAAGAAACTGGCAAATAAAAAATCTTACAAGTGCTGAATCTTCTGTCTTTCTGTCTGTGTATTTATGTGTGTTGTTAGTTTATATATAAAAGAGCTCTGATTAATTGGCTTAGGAAAATAAGTGCTTAAATCAAATATTTTGTCAGAAAAATGGAAACTTTAATGCTTTTTTGTTTACATGGCTTTAGGAATCTTTTGGATATAAAGACAGTTTTAAAGATTATTGATAAAATGTCTTGAAAATGTAGACATTTGGTCTAAATTAAGGTCAGATATCAGATTTGCTAAATGCATTAAGGTCAAACTGTGTCTTTGACTTTTGAAAATTATTCTATTTACCTACTTTGGAGCATTAGATAATAGAAAAGGCCTAGGGACATATGGAGACCCATGCCTGCCAGCTATGTTAAAAGGAGTCAGACCTCATCTTCACTTCTGTCTGATGTCCTAGGCTCCACCGCTAGTACATAATTTAAATTGCTTACTATCAGGTTTTTCACTAAAAATAAAAGTTGCTAAGAGTTAACATTGTAACATCTAGTTGAGACCACCGGAGAAGCAGTTTTACATACAATGTGTGTAGGGAATGCGTTTTTGGTAAAAGATTATAAGAAGGCATGGGAATGTGGCTTTTGTTAAAGGGAATGTAATTTTGTCTAGTTCAGAGGGTTTTAAAGATTGTCTCAACCTGAAAGAGTAACAGAACAATACTGAAGGTTTAGCAAAGTGAAAAGGGTTTGTAAAGGGTTGATCTTGTAAAAATTCTGTGGGCATAAACAAGTTGGCTAAGATTTAAAAGAAATTGGCTGGGCACGGTGGCTCACACCTGTAATCCTAGCACTTTGGGAAGCCAAGGGAGGTGGATCAGAAGGTCAGGAGTTCAAGATGAGCCTGGCCAATATGGTGAAACCCCATCTCTACTAAAAGTACAAAATGTAGTTGGGCGTGGTGGCACACACCTCTAATCTCAGCTACTCAGAAGGCTGAGAAAGAAGAATTGCTTGAACCTGGGAGGCAGAGGTTGCAGTGAGTCAAGATTTTGCCATTGCACTCCAGGTGACAGAGTGAGACTCCATCTCAAAAAAAAAAAATTAAAATGATGTGGGGCCAGAATCTGGGCCCATGTGTCCGAATAACAGGGTTTTCTTACAAAGTTGATCTGCTGTTTGATGGAAAATTGTAAAGGGTTCTAAAGTTTTGTGAAAATCATACCTTATGGTCAAACTAATTAAAACTCAATAGAGATATAAAATTTTATATTAAAAAACTAGCTTTAACATTAAAGATGTACTAACACAAACATTAAATTTGGTTTTCTCTTTTGAATATGATTTTTATGTACTGTTAAAAGATAATGAAAGTGTTTTGTTTTCTCCTATGAGTAAATGGCAGGAAAAAATAGGAGAGAGAGAAAAGACAGATTCATTTGGTCTTATGCTATCTTCGTAGGGTCTCGTTTGGAAAGCTAAGTCTCCTCTATCAGAGTAAAGATTTTTCTTTTTAAAAAAAATTTTGCAGTTATTTTGGCCAAATGAATGACTTATGGTGACCTGGGATTCTATTTTGTGATATCCAGTGTTTTAAACCTTTGATATTTGACAAACTTTCCAAAATCAAATTATAAATTATGTCTCTTTCTTACCTAATATTTTAGATATTAGGTCCTCTGAAGTCCAAAAATGACATTTGGCTTATTGGGTGCAAAAATCATACAGGAAGCATTGTCAAATATGAAATGGTGTTTTGCTTTCTTTTGCCTATATTTGTGTAAATGTGTTATTGGTATATGTTCCAAAATTATGTAAAACTCCTATAATTCTAATATAACTTAATGTATGTTATCAGTAATAATTACAATTATTGTGTTAACAGACTGTGTGCCACAGAGGTAACAAATTTCCTTGACAATCATGCCTTTACCTGTGGCTGACCTAAAATGTTGTTGTCCATAGACACCTGTTGTCTCATTTTGGTCCTCTTTAAAAGATGGTTTTATAATCACCTATAAAATGTAACAGGTGCTCTTAAATGCAGGATTCTGATTAATAACACTGGACATTGTGACATTAGAATAGAGAAAAAACTTTTGAATAGAAAAGTGAATGGTCTTTGGTTTACCTTGGACTGTGTTTGTATAAATATCTTAGTATGTGTTCCAAAATTATGGGAAACTTCTATAATGTTGATATAATTTAGTGTCCATTCTTAATAATTATAATTGTTATGTAAAATTGTTGTATGCCACAGAAGTAACCAAAATTCCTAGTCAATCGCAGCTTTAATAGTGGCTATAGACTTTTGTCATCCACAGACGTTTTCTCTTGCTTTGTCTTGCTTTGGTTCTTTTCAAAAGGCAGTTTATAATCAGATATAGGACTGTAAGTGCAGGTTTCAGATAACTTTAAAAACTGTGCTATTGGAATAGAGGAAAAAAATCAAACTTCTAGGACTCTCCTGGAGAGCAAATGTGTTAAACATTGGTAAACCTTTTGTTATCAGAGTCAAGATAACTTATATTTTAGAGCTTTTCACAACTCCTGTGAACAAAATTTGGAGCATATTTCTTCCTCTCTGCCTGATTTCTCCAGAATTTGGAAACTATTTGTGAATATTTTCAATTTATGGCAGCATAGTTAATTGCATAAGTGCAATAAGAATCTGTTTTCTTTTGTTAACAGGACACAATTGGAGAAACTGATTATTTTACCAAGGCTTTGACTGGAATGGCATGCTTCCTTTAAAAAATTCAAGCTTGACTTATACAGCCAATTAAGCCCTGTTGGGGAATCTGGCCTCATACCTTGTCCACACAGAGTCCTTGTACAAGGTTCCTGACCTGTGGTAAGTAAAGAATGTCACTTTCTAACAGGCCCAGGAACCCCAAGCTCTCTTGGGACCTAAGAGCAGAGGAATTTGCTGAACTCATAGGTGTTGAGGGTACAAACCCATGGCCGGGCTCGGGTTTTTTTTTTTTTAAGATGGAATTTCACTCTCATTGCCCAGGCTGGTGTGCAATGGCATGATCTTGACTCACTTCAGCCTCTGCCTCCCAGGTTCAAGCAATTCTCCTGCCTCAGCCTCCTGAGTAGCTGGGATTATAGGCACCCGCTGCCACACCTGGCTAATTTTTTTTCATTGTATTTTTAGTACAGACCAGGTTTCACCATATTGACCAGGCTGGTCTTGAACTCCTGACCTCAGGAGATCCACCCACCTTGGCCTCCCAAAGTGCTGGGTTTATAGGTGTAAGCTGCTGTGCCCAACCTGGGCTCAGCTTTTAAAAAGCCTTATCTGAGATTCCTCATGTAACAGAGTTCTATCAAAGCCAATTTAAAAAGCCTAAGTGAAAAATAATTATTCTTGCTGCACTTTAAGCAAATAATCAGGCCAAGTACTGTAAGACTAGAGTTTATTTTGTAAACAAATCAGTTCTATCATGATTTGTTTTTAATTAAAATGGGGACTAGAGAGAGAAAAATTATGCTTCAAAAGAAAAACTATAGTACACTGTTATTAGCTGTTCTTGAAGTTTTTTTCTGTAGTTTAGACTAAATTCTAAATTCTTTGTTGGTTAGAAGTCCCCAAACTAATGTTTTTAAATCTTTGCTTTTAAAATTGGGAATTGTACTCCTCATCCTAGGGCTTGCTATTTGCCTTATAGTAGGCTGTTCACTTAAACATTGTAGTAAAACTATAGATGAGAGTACTAACATTTTTGCCATGCAAGCCTTGAAATCCCATCCAGGCCTGCATGAGTACACCTAGATCATTGCAAAGCAGTTCCGCTGTTGTCATCTTGGGGTTCACTCCCATTCCCACTATGTCTCCTGTTAGCAGAAAGAAGCCAGAGTGATTGATGGCCTTTTCCCATCTTCATAGCCTACACCTTAAGATGAAGGTGTTATAAAACCCAAAGGGAGGGATTGTAACTGCCTTTGCAAAATTATGATTGAGATAGTGAAAGAGAGCTAAATTAACTGACTCCATCTTGCTTCCAACCTCCAAGCTGTCTTTGTTCATTTCTGGGGGAAGGCTGAACTAACTTTGGGAGAAACTTAGTTTACAGTTTAAACAAAGACAGTAAAACCCCTTTCCCAAAGCAGACCTCCTTTTTGCCTGAGGACTAGATTGCCTTTGTAGGACTAACATTAGCCACAAGAGTAGAAATTATGGTTTAGGAGTCATGCAGCTGGAGGCTACAAGATTCTGACCTTCCCTAAACTGCTCCTAAGATAAGTGCTTGAGATATTTTGCAGACCCTGCACTTGATGGATCAGTTGGCCCCACCCAGATCAATAAACTGGCTCATCTGATCTTGAGGCCCCCACCCAGGAACTAACTGCATACAAGAAGACAACTCCAACTCCAGCTCCTTATGATTTCATCTCTGACCAATCAACACTCCTGGCTTACTGGCTTCCCCCCACGCACCAAGTTATCCTTAAAAATTCTGCTCTCTGAATGCTCAAGGAGACTGATTTGAGTAATAATAAAACTCCAGTCTCCCACACAGCCAGCTCTGTGTGAATTACTCTTCCTCTATTGCAATTCCCTTGTCTTGATGAATCAGCTCTGTCTAGGCAGCAGGCAAGGTGAACCCCTTGGGTGGTTACAACTGAACCATGGCACACAACATTTAGTTAGTAAAACACTCTGCTGTATTAAATGCATCCTTTTTTTATAGCCCTGACAATGCATGCGTTTCCAGAAACATGGGTTGATTTTATGAGCACAAAAGGTGGAAGATGAGCCCTTTAATATATTCTTCTCAGCGATAAGCCTACTTTGCACAGTAACACATAATAGAGTTTCTCAAGGACTTTACTGTATTTTACAAGCAAGGGCTGAGGGTATTTGGTAGATGTGGAATTTGACCCACAGAACACTGCAGTACCCAACCTAAGGTCAAACAGGCAGTCCTTGGCCAATTTTGTTCAGAACCTTGACCATCTAACTATCTTTTGCTCTAACATTATGTTTTTTTTTCTAATCCATCAAGAAAGAAGAAAGAGCTTTAACAGACATTTGATAATGAATTGTTACTTCTTACACGTTTATATATAAACCCTTGACTGTCAATGCTATAAAAGACAATTCAAAAGGAAGAAATGCAATTATATTGAAACACCATTCAAAACATCACAACAAGAAATGCAGTCTACTATAAACTGGTAAGTTCTAGTAGTTGTGGACTTTTTAATGAATTACAGGAGTAAAAATATTAATTTTGAAATTGGTTATTTGGATCTGAGAACATTGTTTTTCATTGAAATTATATGTATCTGCTGGTTATGTTCTTGAGAAAGAATGAAAAAGAAAGCCTATTTAATGCATAATGTACTTGAGTAATGGTAATAATAGTACTGTTTCAATGATATCTCACATTGTTTCCACAGAAGAAAATATTTCAAGCCCCAGACATTCACAGCTGGGCCATTTCAAAAGCAGGTGTGACTGATTCTGATAGTGGCAGCAGATGCATAAGGAAAAGGCCAGGCAATAGAAAAGTGAAGAGATGGGAACAGGTTTCAAAACCATTCTCTCAATTCTGTATTTCAGTGGGATAAATGACATTGTTTTCTATCTGCTCAAAGAATGCCAGATACATCCTAGGTTCTCTGAATTGAGAAAGAATGAGAAGTTTCTCTCCAACAAATGGAGGTCTGAATGCAGACCACCTGTACCTGAATGCAGCTACAGACTTGCATTTTGTTCAAGAAAGATATCTTTCTGCTGGTGGGACAAGACACAAGATACACACAGAAAGAAAGTATAATTGAGAAGGGAGGAAATATATGTTAGGTGAGGAAGAACTTACTTTGTACAAAATATACCAGTGGTACTAGTAGCAGTCATGCTGAGAAGGAAAAGAAAAGTACTGCATGATGTGCAATGCTCAAGCCATGCCTTTAGTACTTAATTGGGAAAATTTGACCGCTGATTTTACCTCTGGTTTCCACACTCCTGAAAGGAGGATATTGAACTTAATCATTCTTTAATGGTTTTTCAGCTTTAAAATGCTACATTTATGCTACAAAACTGAATAAATAATACAGCCCTAGGGAGAAGGTAAGCCAGAACATGGCAGAGCCCCAGTGTTGGGCAGATGAAGGCCTGCTGAGAAAGTGACCCCATAACCAGGCCCAAACACAGCTAAATGAAATAGAGTCCAAGGTAGACAGTAGGACTTGGAAATAAGATAGAGGAATACTTGTTTTAAAAATATGCTTCCTTAAACTGCTTCTAGGGTAGTTTCATGAGGAAGCTGGCATCGAGTGCCAGAGCATTAATCCAAGCCACTTCAAACACCTTCTTGTCTTACTTTGGGATTTATCTTAGAGAATATGATGGGAGTGAATTCACGGGTAGAAAGCAAGTTTCATCAGATCATTTTGTGTGGTGGTAGATATTTTAAATTATTCACACTTTTCTCTTTTTTTCTCAGATCACCTCTTTTTTTAGTTTTTATTTTTCTCTTTCCTCCCACCCTACCCAGAAATACTACTATAGTAAGTTATTATCTCTGATAAAAATAAGTCAAAGTCATTGGGTGTGATGGAGACAGGATAAGGTTGAGACTTATGGTCCATTGGGAAAATAGATGATATACAGTGACTGAATCATCTGATTCAGTAATATAGTAAATCACACTGATATCAGTGATTCACACTGATATACAGTGACTTAATATCTAAGCAGAACCTAAAAAATACATTGAACATCTGGTTGTTTTTAGCAAAATATGAGATTGGATTATGTGGTCCATCTGCATGGAATTAGCATTAAATTTATCTAGTAGTTAGATCAAGAAGCATACTATATAAATCCAAATATAAGAAGTAGCTATTATAATAATTATTGATAATAATTTACTGTTCTTATCCATGGCCTTAAACATGTCATTTTATAATTGTATTCTTCAGTTTTAAAAACTGATCTAAAAAGCCCAAAAATAATTCTGCAAAGGCAAATGACCTAATAAGGCAAAACAAAACCTTAATATCTTAGCAAAGGTAATTTAACAAGAAATTTCATTGTATTCACACAGAATTAATTTTTATGATAAATTATATTAGATCATCAAGCACTTTACTTATTGTTTATATCTTCACAAGTGAGGGAAAAATCACACAAGAAATAAATTTATTTAAATATATTGACATATAATGTCATGAATTATTCCCATGTTTCACCTCAGTTCATGTTGACTTTGTAGATACAGCTTTAGAAAATATTTTGTATATTACTAAGATAAACAAGGTACATATTTATGGGAGTTTATTGCATTATTCCATTTACAATATTCTTTAGCAGGTAGATGATTGTCTACCAGTTAAAATAAAAATTCAAGAAATTTTTTTAATAAAAGAAAGGCATAACTTGTTGATAAATACTTGGTAAGAACAGTTATATTACAAAGAAATAGAAGAAATAAATAAAAATGGAAAAATCATTTAAATCTAGAAACACATTTTCCTTTAGAATCTAAATATTTGAAGAGAAGTTTTCCATTTCCCTTTAAGTTGCATTTGAATAAGTGGCTGAGAAGTCTCATGGCACATTCATGGATAGTGATACTTATGTTATAGGTGGCTGAGCCTCACATGAAAATATGATTCACCAATTATGTCATGTTTACCTGATAATGTTCAACAAATTTTGAACACTTAAAAATTATTTGGCATTATTTTTTACTTTAACATTCTTAATATCTAAGCTGGACACATGGCAATGTCACTCTCACAGGGAATACACTTATTTTTCACTTTTGTTTTGAAAGCACTTTGAAAAGTTAAAAGTAATATATGACCATAAGAAAGCAATGGGCTTTCCTGTATTGTAAATGTTGAGCACTAAAAACCTGTAGACAAATGACATAGTAAATATAGACACTGATTCTTGGAACTTGATTGTAGACTAGAAAGCTTCAAATAAGATTATCTACAGGTTTCTAGAATGTCCTTACAAGCAAGGATATCTTATGACACCAGAGAAAAATGAGACAGCAGTTTCCCATGAATAAATTCTGATCCCTTTGCACATTGAGCAGATATACCAAGGGAGAGACCATTGGCTCTCATTCTTTGGCTTTTTAAAAAATTTCACCTACTTGTTTCCAGTTGTGTACATAAAAAGAAAGGGAAGTTGCAGTTGAAACATATTGGCCAGGATACCCGCGAGTTATTTTGTGTTTGTGCTTTCTTCAAATGCAGCCAAAATTATGATATATATTAATTTTTTAAAAATAAAAGTCATGTTTTTGACCTCTGTTTATCCAAAAGCTGTTAGTCTTATATTATGAAGGCAATTTAATGAAAGTAATAACTTAGAAAACCGAGAAATTTTAAATAAAAAGTCCATTTCTTTCTGCTGTCATGGAATGAGGTAGATGAGAGGCATGAATGTGAGACAACTCTTTGAATTGGATTAACTATACTTTTAGACAATCTGTGTTATTAAAAATAACATTTGGAAATATTGGAGTTGTAGTTCTTAGATAAGGTTGCAAAGCCAATGTTTATTGTAATTAATGATTTAAACATCCTTCTGAAAAGCATTCTTAGCAAGTCATAAGAATCTAAATGATGAAATGGAATATTTTTAGCAATGGTTTCCATGAAAAAGACAGTCAACATTAATGAAATAATAAAAGCAACAAAATGCAAGTCTCTGTCATCACAAGTCTGTATGAGAAGCAAGCAGCTTTACTTCTCTGAGAGATGTTACAAGCTCTGCCCCTCACTATTCCAGAGAACTACTCACATGCTTTTTACATGAGATGAAAGGCTTCATAATCCAAGAAGTTCACAGATCACTTTAACATCATCTTTTCCAGTATTTTTTACTGATTACTAAAGGTAAGCCTTATCCTTGTTTTATAGAAGAAATTTTTCTGTGCTCATTACAGCCCAGCTGATGGGCGCCGAGGCTTTTATTAGGCTTTTATCCCATTAATAAGATGCTATGTTGCATGCTTCACAACAATTGAGCAAATTCCATTTCACTTTCCCTTTGTCCACAGTACTATTTGTACGAATTATCAGGATTGAAAATGATGTCTAGGTAGCATTCTCAAAGTTAAAGAAGGGATTGACCTATCAATCTGGTCATGCTGTATGGCATTGAGATAGAGCTTTAAAAAATCACACAGATGTAAGACAAAATAAACAAATATTGCTAGCAGATCTGCAAAAATCTAGTAGTGGCAATTTTGTTGGATATGCAACTAGAAATTGTCACACCAGTAGTAAGGGCTACAAAATTAAAAAAAAAAAATTCATTCCAAATAATGCCACATAACAATCAAGACAAACACACATCAATACCTATTTTACGTACAGTTTTAACATATCTTATTCCATAGTTTAACACTATTTTATTTTGGTATAGAAGATCTCTATTACGTACTTCTTTCGATAATTTCTTGTATGACTCAATTAGTTGTCTCCATTGCACTTGAAGATTCCAGTACCCCTAAGCTCAGTCTCTCCTATCACCATTACATTTCTCACATTTTTCATTCCCTCCAGTTGTATACCATGATGTATGACTGTCCTCTTAAATAAATTAAGCTCCTAGAATTCTTTCTTGTTCTTGGACTGAAAGTAGACATCTAAGTATCTACCATCCCAAAGAGGTACATGTCCATTTATTTTTCATATTTGGAGTCACCAATTAAAAGGTGAAGAAAGAATGTATTCATTTGGTCAAGATTTCACAAGTGTCTATTATGTCCCAGGAACTATTCTAGGCACTGGAGATAGAGCTATGAACGAAATGGAAATCTTTACTATCATACAGCTTATATTCTGTTATAGAGGAGACAGATAATAAAGAAAATAAATGAGTAAAATACAAAGTATATAAGATAGTTGATAAGTGTTGTACAGGAAAATTAAATAGGCAAGGGAGACAGAGGGCATTGGAAAAAAGGGAAATTAGTTATGTGGAGGAGCAAAATAGACCTTGCCAAAATAGTCACATTTAAGTAAATTTCCAAATGGAGTGAGCAAGGAAGTCATCAGGATATCTCAGAGAAGATCCTGGAATAGGCACAGGAAAAGACAGATGCAGACAGGAGCCTTTTGGTCTTGGTGAAAGAACTAGTGTAGCTAGAATTAGTGCTGATAGGAGAAAGCAAGGTGTTAGAGGTAAAGGTGTGAATGTTGGAGGAAAAACACAAAGGGAGGCAGATTGTTTGGTACCTTGTGGGCCATTCCAAAATGTCAATCTTTCTCCGAATGAGTTGGAAGCCAGTGGATTGAATTTGGAAGAATTTTAGTCTTCTCTTTAACAATTACAATGCTTTGAGAAATTTTTTGTTTGAGAAATTAAAGAGCTATAATTCAATTATTTTTGCAAAGATATTAAACTCTAGCTGCTCACTTCATGCTGCATGTATGTATTATTTTAAAATAGTTTTTTTTTTAATGTTAAAATGGTCAAGCTAAGAAGAATTTTTTTTTTTTTTTTTTCTGGAAGACAGTTGAGTTAGCCAGCTTCACTCAGTCCATGGCATTAAGATAACAGTTTAGAAATTTAACATGAAGCAGGTCTGAATTCCTATCTGTTTATGATACTGTACACATTAAGGAGGTTCAGTTAGTAATCAGAATCAATTAGAAATTAGAAATTTCATAGTTGTAGCAGAAATTTTAGTAAGAAAAAATATTTGTGAAAACTCATTTTAGTGGGAAAATTTTGTTGTCACCAAGAGAAGTTTTGGAGTCTTAATAATAATTATGAACAGTTATGGCCAGGCGCAGTGGCTCACACCTGTAATCCCAGCACTTTGGGAGGATGAGGCAGGTGGATCACCTGAGGTCAGGACTTTGAGACCAGCCTGGCCAACATGATGAAACCTCACCTCTACTAGAAATACAAAAATTAGCTGGGCGTGGTGGCATGTGCCTGTAATCCCAGCTACTCGAGAGGCTGAGGCCAGAGAATCGCTTGAACCCAGGAAGCAGAGGTTGCAGTGAGCCAAGATTGTGCCACTGCTCTCCATCCTGGGTGACACAGTGAAACTTCATCTCAAAAAAAAAAAAAGCAATAAATAAACTCTTCGCATGTATTATCTTACTTCACACTACTATTATTATTACCTACTACTATTAATATGTTGTTATAATACATTGATATCATAATTACTCCTATTAGTAATGGTGGTATTACACCTATTTTAATGAAATGAAAAAAATCAACCTTAAACTTAAAGAAATCAAGTAATTTTTATGGTGCCTAAGAACCAGAATTAGCTTCCAAACCCAGTTTTGAAGATTCTAGAGGCCACGCACTATGAATACTTTTTCTGCCTTATCAAGTTAACAATGGTAAACTTATAAATCAACTTGCAAAGCTATTGTGAATAGAAGCATTTCATGCTATGATTGTAACATACTGCTGCGTGTGGGCGACACATAGTAAGAGTCCATAAAATACTAGTTCCTTCACCACTTTCCCAGCTAAGTGGTAAAGACATTACTTATTTTCAAAAGAACAACAAAAGACTGAACATGGAGTCTGTTTAAAAAAAATACACTTTGTTTAGGTAAACACGTTTATGGTACTGGGCATTTTGTAAGAAAATGCACTCCTCCTGTTGATGCTTGCAGTAATTCTCTCCACAACAGCAGCACAGACTATACTATCTATACTATACACACATAATGGTAATTTCAGAGTAGAAACATATCAATCACAATTTGTACATATAATTTTGGAAGGCATAGTGTGCTATACACTGTCCTCCAGGAATGAGTTTGTTTTGCAAGGAAATAAAATGTAACTTTTCATTAAATGTTACTATATATATATATATAACAACTGTGGTCTACCTTATACTCAAACCCTTTGCAAATATGGACTTTGACATATATAAATTTGACAACTCTTAACCATTTAGAATCTTAATCCCTGTTCCAAAGGATTCTTCTTTTATACAACTAAAACCAGGCTCTCATTTTCTTTGTATAACATCCTCCTAGCTTTCATCCCCTAGTTTTAACTTTGGGTCATATCAGACCAGGTTATTAATTTTTTTCCCCATTTATCCCATTCACACACTGGAAGGTACATAAATTGTAACCAGTGTCTAATAACATCCTCAGAGTCCATGTCATGAGACTAACTTATAATGAGATCTTTTTGGCTTCTCCAGTAAAACTAAACCTTCTTGGATAATATCCAAGACACATCTGTTTTAAATCAAATTCTGCTCTACAGAATGTGGCAATGTGGATGTAGACAAGAGTAAATACATCTCTGGCTCAAGTACAACAGTAACTTTTTAATTAAATGCTAATTTGTTACCTATAATGCTATGTGGTTTTAAAAGAGATTTCAAATGTATTATCTCATTCTTTACAGCAGCCCTGTGTGAAAGGTAGAACACAAATTATACTCATATTTTACCTTTAAGGAAACAAAAACTCTAAGACAATAAGCAACCAGTCTCAGGTTAGACACCTGCAAAGAATTAAAGTTGGTTTCAAGTTGAGGATTTCTGACTCTTTTTCCAGAGCTCTCCTCACCACACATTATGTCTAAGTGAGAAAGCTGAAGTGAAGTCACTCATAAATTTGTGGGTGAAACATAAAATCTTTTCTTTGGGGCCAAATATACAGAGAAATCTTGCAATCATTCTTTGTTTGGAAATACAGGTTTTTCCTGCAACTGTCAAACAAAGTTCCATTCTGCCAAGAGCACATTCTGCAATTGTTTTGGAATAATACATTTTTTAGGACTATCAAAGACACCAAAAATTAGTACTAATGAAAGGAAACTTACCCAGTCATATATTAAACAATATTATAAGATTAACAATAACTTTAAAAATGTGGTACTAGTACACATCATGGAACAGTTCAAAAGCAGTCCCAAATATATTAAAAAAACTTTTATATGCCCCAAAAGAAATCGAGGTGTAAGACTTAAATTATTCAAAAAATGATGTTAGAATATCCATCATTTCTATTCATCTCACAACAGGGATTGAAATATATTCCAAGTAGATGAAATAATTAAATGCAAATAAAATATATAGGTAAGTATTTAACAAATTGGGAATGCTAGATATGGTTGCCCAAGTCATGTGCAGCTGCACAATGACACATCCACCTAGGTGAATGGTTTTAACATCTTGCAACTGATTTTTGGTTGGGAAAGAATTTTTTAAGTGGGAAAGCAATATAAAAATCACGTAAGTGAGATTCATCGATTTGACCATATCAACACAGTTGAATATTATACATCAAACTTAATTTGTCTTATACTAATTAAGACAAAGAATAACTGGTAAAAACATTTGCAATAAATATTATATCCTCGCAGAATTTGTGTATGAATTCATGTATATGTAATGACCAACACCCAAATCCCCAGCAATAACATTCATTACTTCTATAAATTAGGGTGATGTTAAAAGGTATAACAAAAATATCCCAAATTGTAAAATGGCTCAAACATAATAGAAACAAGCATTTGTAAACTTTTTATACCAGGGCCACATTAGAAGTCTGGTGAAGCTTAGAATCCCTTCTCAAAATAATTTTTTATTTCTTTGTATTTTATATACTTTTTATTTTTATAGATTTAAGGGGTACAAGTACAGTTTTGTTACATGGATATATTGTGTGGTGGTAAAGCCTGGGTTTTTAGTGTAACATAACCCAAATAGTATACATTGTACCTGGTAATTTCTCATCCATCATCCCTCTGCCACTCTCCCACCTTTCTGAGTCTCCAACTTTAATTATTTTACTTTCTATGTCCATGTGTACACAACATAAAAATAATGTTTTTAAATACACGAAAGAAAATTTTTAAAGTTTCAAAAGAAACTAATTACATTGAAATGCAGTGCTAAAATATTGAAATAATTTATGATATAATAATAAAGATGCTTATTTATTAAAACATCAAATAAAATATACTAGCAGGTTCATTACTACTATGTTTTTAAAATCTTGATAAATATGAATTAAATTTCAGATATTTGCTACAATTGTAATGTGATACAAAAATACTCTTCATAGGTACTGCTAATGCTACTGGTTTGTTGTCTACACTCATAACAAAAGAAGATGCTAAATTGAGGTAAGAAAGACATTAGTGAAAATCATATTTTTCCCATTCCAAGTTCACAGACCCCTTGAATTCAATCTACAGACCCCTTGGAGATCTATGGGCCTCAAATTAGAAGCTAATTCAATACAAGTTTATTTCTTGCTCATATAATATTCTTTCACAAAAAGGCAGAGAAGCAGGATTCAGGTGGAGACCTCAGGGGACCAGGGACCAGCTGAAGGAGGTTTGCCTTGTTCAAGATGCAGTTTCCAAAGTCATCATCATTGTTCCCATCCCAGCTAGCCAAAAGAGAAGAAGAATATGGAGAGATATATGTGAGAGAATTTTGGGAACCTGGAAATGGTGTACATCATGTCTACTCATATTCTACTGACTAAAACTCAGTGACATGAACATACCTATCTGCAAGGGCAGATGAGGAATATACATAAGCAGTATTCCCATGAAGAAGAAGAGAGTCTGGGCTTTGATGAGTAGGTAATAGTCTTCCATATCACCCATCATATTAGCAATTTCATTTCTAATGACTATACTCAATGAGGTAAAGTTTAGAATGAAGACATGGGAACAGCTGTGGAAATGAATTGTGTAAAAAGTGCATTTTGAAGAGCAAGCCATCAAGATGAATTGAGTATTTTTAAAATGTTGAAGCACATTGATCCATTACTTTAATTCCTATGAATTTTTAAGAATATAACCCAAACTGAAAAATATACACATGAATTATTCCCAGCAGCATAAGCTTAAATAAAAATACAATTATTTATTATTATTTATAAGAAATATACAATAACCAAAAGTTCAGTTAGCATTGCCAATGAAATTGAGGTACAATCATATGATAGATTATTATGTTTATAAGTGTTTTAATATGTAATAGCTGAAATTTCTTGAATGCTTATTATATGTTAGGCATTGTGCTGATTGCTTTACATACATGCTTTATGTCCTCACAACAACCCCATGAGACACTTTATTTTTCCCATTTCCGGTATGAAGAAACTGAATCTCAGCAAAACTAAGTGCTTTGCTGAGAAATATAAAGCTCTGATAAATCTTGGCTGATTGCTCACCTAGAATCTGTTCTATCTTCTTGATAAAATCCTAATCTTGCAGGGGGTGGGGGGAAATGTGCTCTGTTAAAAATGCTACACCTCCAGACTAACACAATTGAGGCTGGCTATGTGCCTATCCATGGCCAATGCAATTTAAGAAGGAATTGCCATTATAAAGGAAGACTCATCTGACATGAGCCTGTTCAGACTTCCAACCTTCATCTTTTCACTCTTCTTCTTCTCCCAAAGGAACACTGTAGGGACTCAGCACACTCAGCGTGCCTGGGGGCAGTTGACAACAAAGGTAACAGTTTGGACTTGTATGCACTCACTTTAGAGTCCCTCCCCTGAGCTCAGCATGAAATGATCAGAAAAATCCATAGCATACAGCTTCTCCCTAGGGAGAGAAAGAGAAGACTAAACATAGATCTAATATTCAGACATTTTTGGGAGCTGCCTGAGGACTGATTTCTGTCTCTCCTGTCTTGGAGCACTGATGGAACACAGCATACTGTGAACAAAAAATAAAAATAGTTGGATGGTATGTTGCTGCTCCAGAGGACATACAGTACAGCAAACAGACATCAGAGGAAGCAAGATATAATAAACTCCTGAAACAGAAACTGGAGAATACCTTTAAATAGAAATTTACATGCACACATCTAGAGAAGTCACATCCGCAAAAAAAGTTTGAGGGGTCCCTAAAATCTTTAGCTGGGTTGACTGGTGGAGATGGTCTCCTGTAGGAAGCCAATCTATAAATGTTGGAAGAAGTGGCTGTTTTTTCAAATGTTTAGACACCAACACAAAATGTCAAGCACAAAGAAACAGGAAAATATGGAGCAAACAAATATAAGTAAATCTTCAGAAAGCCATGCTAAAGAAACAGAGGTATATGAATTACCTAACAAAGAGTTCAAAATAACCATCATAAAAATGCTCAACAAGTTTAAGGAAACAATACATAAAAAGGGAGTATTTCAACAAAAAGATAGAAAATATATATTGTTTTAAAAATCAAACAAAAAATTGGAAATGAAGAGTCCAATAACTGTGATAAAAAAATTTCCTAAAAAGGTTCAACAGTTGACTTGATCAAGCAAAAGTATAAGCAAACTTTAAAACAAGCCATTTAAAGTTATCCAGTCTGAGGAACAAACAGAAAATATAATTTTAAAAAGTGAAGAAAGCTCTAGGGACTTATGGGAAACCATGATGTGAACTGATATACACATGGTGGTAGTCCCAGAAGGATCAGAAAGAGAAAAGGGAAGAATGTTATTTTCTTCAGTAATGGACTTCTCCTACCTGCTGCCTTCTGAAGAAGGTGATTTGCTTCCCCTTCACCTTCTGCCATGATAGCAAATTTTCTGAGGCCTCCCCATTCATGCTGAACTGATGCTGAGGCTGCAATATCATTAACATGCAAGTATGAGAGGAATGAAGCATCCCATTTTATAAAGACTGTGGCCCATGAATTCTTGTGATAGGGATTATGCTGGATGCACCCAGAAAAATTAGAAGCTTCTAGTTAACTCCACAAAATGTTGTGCGCCTCATGAATAAAGATGCTGGGAGGAGGCGCCAAGATGGCTGACTAGAAGCAGCTGTCATCAGCGGCTCCCACCAAAAAGAAGAAAACCAGCAAGTGAATCCTGCACCTTCAGCTGAGGTAGCCAGGTTCTCTCACTGGGACTGACTAGGCAGTTGGTGTGACCCATGGAGAGTGAGGACAAGCAAAGTGGAGTGATAGCTCACCTAGAAGCCACACAGGACAAGAGGAATTACCACCCTCAGCCAAGGGAGAGAGTGAGTCATTGTGCTACCCTACCTGGGAAACCACACTTTCTCCACAGATCTGTGCAACCTTCAGATCAGGAGATCTCTTCGTGAGCCCATGCCACCAGGGCCTTGGTTCCCAAGCACAGACTGTGCAGATGCTTGATGGTCGCTCAGGTTGCAGCCAGCAGCTGCAGGCTAGATACTGCATAAGATGATTGGGACTGTCTAAGATGACTTAGACCTTTCCAAGGGGAGGGAAACAGCCATCACTGTGGCTCCAGTCTGTTGTTTTCCCCTGCTGGTAGCAGAGAGACTGGGTGGTTTGGACCAAGAGGAATTCCCCACAGGGCAGCACAGCAGCTGTGTGCAGATCATGGCCAGACTTCTTGCTTAGGTGGGACTCAGATCCATTCCTTCTCACTGGATGGAGCCTCCCTGTGGGAATTTCAATAACTCCAGCCAGGGTTTGCAGACAGAACTCTAATCTCCCTGAGATGGAGCCCATGGCAGGAAACACAGCCACGATCTCCATGGTTCATCAGACTTAACCTTTCTTGTCTGCTAGCCCTGAAGAGTCCAGGCAGTCCAGATGAGGGGGATTCCCTCTGGCACAGCACACTGCTCAGCTAAGGGGCAGCCAGAATTGTTTGTTAAGCAAGTCCCTGATCCCATGCCTCCTAACTGTGTGAGAACCCCCCAACAGGGGTCACCAGACACCTTATACAGGACCATTCCCACTAACATCGGATTGTTGTCCCTCTGCAACAAAGCTCCCAGAGGAAAGAGCAGGCAGCCGTCTTTCTGTTCTGTAGCCTCCACTGGTGACACCTCCAAGTGCAGGAGGGACCCAGGTGAATAGGGTCTGGAGCAGACTCCCAGTAAACTACAGCAGCCCTACGGAAGAGGGTCCTGACTGTTAAAAGGAAAACAAACAAACAGAAAGCAACAACAACATCAACAAAAAGACCCCACAAAAGCCCTATGCAAAGGTCAGCAGCCTCAAAGATCGAAGGTAGATAAGTTCACGAAGATGAGAAAGAATCAATGCAAAAACACTGAAAATTCAAAAAGCCAGAGAGCCTCTTCTCAAAATAATCACAATACCTCTCCAGCATGAGCACAGAACTGGGCTGAGGCTGAGATGGATGAACTGACAGAAGGAGGTTTCAGAAGAAGCTAAGAACGATGATATAATATTGCAGGAGTGGCTGGGTGTGGTGGCTCATGCCTGTAATCCCAACACTTTGGGAGGCTAAGGTGGGCGGATCACCTGATGTCAGGAGTTCAGCACCAGCCTGACCAACATGGAGAAATCCTGTCTCTACTAAAAATACAAAAATTAGCCGGGTGTGGTGGCACGCGCCTTTAGTCCCAGATACTTGGGAGGCTGAGGCAGGAGAATGACTTGAACCTGGGAGATGGAGGTTGTGGTGAGCCAAGACTGTGCCACTGCACTCCAGCCTGGACAACAGAAGCAAAGCTCTGTCTCAAAAATATATATATATATATATTGCAGTAGCTGTAAACCAGAATAACTAATTTAGAGAGGAACATAAATAACCTGATGAAGCTGAAAAACACAACATGAGAACTTCACAATGCAACAATGAGCATCAACAGCTGAATAGGCCAAGCAGAGAAAAGAATCTCAGAGCTTGAAGACTATATTTCTGAAATAAGACAGGCAAACAAGATTAGAGAAAACAGAATGAAAGGGAATGAACAAAACCTTTAAGAACTATGGGATTATGTAAAAAGACTGAACCTATGACTGATTGGGGTACCTGAAAGATATGGGAAGAATGGAACCAAGTTGGAAAACATACTTCAGGATATCACCCAGAAGAACTTTCCCAACCTAACGAAGAAAGGCCAAGATTCAAATTCAGGAAATCCAGAGAACCCTAGTAAAATACTCCATGAGAAGATCAGCCCCAAGACACATAATCGTCAGATTCTCTAAAGTTGAAAGGAAGAAAAAAAATGTTAAGGGCAGCCAGAGAGAAAGGTGAGATCACCTACAAAGGAAAGCCCACCATCAGACTAACAGCAGGCCTCTCAGAGGAAACTTACAAGCCAGAAGGGACAGGAGGGCAATAGTCAACATTCTTAAATAAAAGAATTTCCAACCTATAATTTCACATCCAGCCAAACTAATCTTCATAAACAAAGGAGAAATAAAGTCATTTTCAGGTAAGCAAATGCTAAGGGAATTCATCACCATCAGTCCTACATTGCAAGAGCTCCTGAAGGAAGCATTAAATATGGAAAGGAAAAATTGTTACCAGCCACTACAAAAACACACTGAAGTACACCTACCAATGTCACTATGAAGCAACTACATTAACAAGTCTGCAAAATGACCAGCTAGAATCATGATGACAGGATTAAATTCATTAACAAGTCTGCAAAATGACCAGCTAGAATTATGATGACAGGATTAAATTCAAACATAAAAATATTAACTTTAAATGTAAATGGGCTACATGTACCAATGAAAAGACAGAATGGCAAGCTGAATAAAGAGTCTAGATCCACTGGTGTGCTGTATTCAAGAGACCCATCTCACATGCAAAGACACACATGGGCGCAAATAAATGGATAGAGGAAAATTTACCAAGCAAATAGAACCAAGTTGCAATCCTGGTTTCTGACAAAACAGACTTTAAACCAACAAAGATCAAAAAAGACAAAGATGGGAATTACATAATGGTAAATGGTTCAATTCAACAAGAAGAGCTAACTGTCCTAAATGTATATGCACTCAATACAGGAGCACTCCATAAAGCAAGTTCTTAGAGACCTACAAAGAGACTTAGATTCCCACACACTAATAGTGGGAGACTTTAACACCCCATTGTCAATATTAGACAGTTCATTGAGACAGAAAATTAACAGCTATTCAAGACTTGCACTCAGCTCTGGATCAAGTGGACCTGAAAGATATCTACAGATCTCTCCACCCCCAAACAACAGAATATACATTCTTCTCAGTGCCACATGGCACTTACTCTAAAAATAATCACATAACTGGAAGTAAAACATTCCTTAGAAAAGGCAGAAGAACTGAAATTATAATAGTCTCTCAGACCACAATGCGATCAAATTAGAACTCAAGGTTAAGAAACTTACTGAAAACTACACAACTACATGGAAATTGAACAACCTGCTCCTGAATGACTCCTGGGTAAATAATGAAATTAAGGCAGAAATTAAGAAGTTCTTTAAAACTAATGAGAACAAAGAGACAACATACCACGATCTTTGGGATGCAGCTAAAGCAGTGTTAAGAGAGAAATTTATAGCATTAAATGCCCACATCAAAAAGTTAAAAAGTTCTCAAATTTACATCCTAACATCACAACTAAAAGAACTAGAGAAACAAGAGCAAACAAACCCCTAAGCTAGCAGAAGACAAGAAATAACCAAGATCGACACAAAACTGAAGGAGATAGAGATAAAAAAAAAAAAAAACCTTCAAAAATCAACGAATCCAGGATTTGTTTTTTTTTGAAAAAATTAATAAAATAGATAGACTGCTAGCTATACTAATAAGAAAAGAGAGAAGAATCAAAGATAGACACAATAAAAAGTGATAAAGGGGATATCACCACTGATGCCACAGAAATGCAAACAACCATCAGAGAATACTATAAACACTTTTATGCTAATAAACTGAAAAATCTAGAAGAAGTGGATAGATCCCTGGACACATACACCCTCCCAAGACTAAACCAGAAAAAAGTTCAATTCCTGAATAGTCCAATAACATGTTCTAAAATTAAGGCAGTAATAAATAACCTATCAACCCCAAAAAGCACAGGACTAGATGAATTTCCAGCTGAATTCTACCAGAGGTACAAAGAGGAGCTGGTTCCATTTCTTCTGAAACTATTCCAAACAATTGAAAAGGAAGGACTTCTATTATAGTTTGAAGTCAGGTAGCGTGATGCCTCTAGCTTTGTTCTTTTGGCTTAGGATTGACTTGGCGATGCGGGCTCTTTTTTGGTTCCATATGAACTTTAAAGTAGTTTTTTCCAGTTCTGTGAAGAAAGTCATTGGTAGCTTGATGGGGATGGCATTGAACCTATAAATTACCTTGGGCAGTATGGCCATTTTCACGATATTGATTCTTCCTACCCATTAGCATGGAATGGTCTTCCATTTGTTTGTATCCTCTTGTATTTCATTGAGCAGTGGTTTGTAGTTCCCTTGAAGAGGTCCTTCACATCCCTTGTAAGTTGGATTCCTAGGTATTTTATTCACTTTGAAGCAATTGTGAATGGGAGTTCACTCATAATTTGGCTCTCTGTTTCTCTGTTATTGGTGTATAAGAATGCTTGTGATTTTTGCACATTTATTTTGTATCCTGAGACTGCTGAAATTGCTTATCAGCTTAGGGAGATTTTGGGCTGAGATGATGGGGTTTTCTAGATATACAATCATGTCATCTGCAAACAGGGATAATTTGACTTCCTCTTTTCCTAATTGAATACCCTTTATTTCCTTCTCCTGCCTGATTTCCCTGGCCAGAACTTCCAACACTATGTTGAATAGGACTGCTGAGAGAGATCATCCCTGTCTTGTGCCAGTTTTCAAAGGGAATGCTTCCCATTTTTGCCCATTCAGTATGATATTGGCTGTGGGTTTGTCATAAATAGCTGTTATTATTTTGAGATACATCCCATCAATACCTAATTTATTGAGAGTTTTTAGCATGAAGTGTTGTTGAATTTTGTCAAAGGCCTTTTCTGCATCTATTGAGATAATCATGTGGTTTTTGTCATTGGTTCTGTCTATATGCTGCTATATGCTGGATTACATTTATTGATTTGCGTATGTTGAACCAGCCTTGCATCCCAGGGATGAAGCCCACTTGATCATGGTGGATAAGCTTTTTGATGTGCTGCTGGATTTGGTTTGCCAGTATTTTATTGAGGATTTTTGCATCAATGTTCATCAGGGATATTGGTCTAAAATTCTCTTTTTTTGTTGTGTCTCTGCCAGGCTTTGGTATCAGGATGATGCTGGCCTCATAAAATGAGTTAGGGAGGATTCCCTCTTTCTATTGATTGGAATAGTTTCAGAAGGAATGGTACCAGCTCCTCCTTATACCTCTTCTGGAATTCGGCTGTGAATCCATCTAGTCCTGGACTTTTTTTGGTTGGTAAGCTATTAATTCTTGCCTCAATTTCAGAGCCTGTTATTGGTCTATTCAGAGATTCAACTTCTTCCTGGTTTAGTCTTGGGAGGGTGTATGTGTCGAGGAATTTATCCATTTCTTCTAGATTTTCTAGTTTATTTGTGTAGAGATGTTTATAGTATTTTCTGATGATAGTTTTTATTTCTGTGGGATCAGTGGTGATATCCCCTTTGTCATTCTTTATTGCATCTATTTGATTCTTCTCTCTTTTCTTCTTTGTTAGTCTTGCTAGTGGTCTATCAATTTTGTTGATCTTTTCAAAAAACCAGCTCTTGGATTCATTGGTTTTTTTGAAGAGTTTTTTGTCTCTATCTCCTTCAGTTCTGCTCTGATCTTCGTTATTTCTTGCCATCTGCTAGCTTTTGAATGCGTAATCAAAACAGCATGGTACTGGTACCAAAACAGAGATATAGACCAATAGAACAGAACAGAGCCCTCAGAAATAATGCCACATATCTACAACTATCTGATCTTTGACAAACCTGACAAAAACAAGAAATGGGGAAAAGATTCTCTATTTAATAAATGGTGCTGGGAAAACTGGCTAGCCATATGGAGAAAGCTGAAATTGGATCCCTTCCTTACACCTTATACAAAAATTAATTCAAGATGGATTAAAGACTTAAATGTTATACCTAAAACCATAAAAATCCTAGAAGAAAACCTAGGCAATACCATTCAGGACATAGGCATGGGCAAGGACTTCATGTCTAAAACACCAAAAGCAATGGCAACAAAAGCCAAAATTGACAAATGGGATCTAATTAAACTCAAGAGCTTCTGCACAGCAAAAGAAACTACCATCAGAGTGAACAGGCAACCTACAGAATGGGAGAACATTTTTGCAACCTACTCATCTGACAAAGGGCTAATATCCAGAATCTACAAAGAACTCAAACAAATTTACTAGAAAAAAACAAACAACCCCATCAAAAAGTGGGTGAAGGATATCAACAGACACTTCTCAAAAGAAGACATTTATGCAGCCAAAAGATGTGAAAAACTGCTCATCATCACTGGCCATCAGAGAAATGCAAATCAAAACCACAATGAGATACCATCTCACACCAGTTAGAATGGCGATCATTAAAAAGTCAGGAAAAAACAGGTGCTAGATAGGATGTGGAGAAATAGGAAGACTTTTACACTGTTGGTGGGACTATAAACTAGTTCAACCATTGTGGAAGTCAGTGTGGCGATTCCTCAGGGATCTAGAACTAGAGATATCATTTGACCCAGCCATCCCATTACTGGGTATATACCCAAAGGACTATAAATCATGCTGCTATAAACATACATGCACATGTATGTTTATTGCAGCACTATTCACAATAGCAAAGACTTGGAACCAACCCAAATGTCCAACAATGATAGACTGGATTAAGAAAATGTGGCACATATACACCATGGAATACTATGCAGCCATGAAAAAGGATGAGTTCATGTCTTTTGTAGGGACATGAATGAAGCTGGAAACCATCATTCTCAGCAAACTATTGCAAGGACAAAACAAACACTGCATATTCTCACTCTTAGGTGGGAATTGAACAATGAGAACACATGGACACAGGAAGGGGAACATCATACCCCAGGGCCTGTTGTGGGGTGGGGGTAGTGGGGAGGGATAGCATTAGGAGATATACCTAATGTAAATGACGAGTTAATGGGTGCAGCAGACCAACATGGCACATATATACATATGTAACAAACCTGCACATTGTGCACATGTACCCTAAAACTTAAAGTATAATAATAAAAAAGAAAAGGAAATGAAGGACTTCTCCCTAATTCATTTTGTAAGGCCAGCATCTTCCTGATACCAAACATGGCAGAGATACAACAATATAAGAAAACTTCAGGCCAATATCCCTGATGAACATCAATGCAAAAGTCTTCAATAAAATACTGGGAAACCAAATCCAGAAGCATATCAAGAAACTTATTCAGCATGATCAAGTTGGGTTCATCCCAAGGATGCAAGACTGGTTCAACATATGCAAATCAATTAATGAATTCATCACACAAATAGGACCAATGACAAAATCCACAATATTATCTCAATAGATGCAGAAAAGGCCTTCCATGAAATTCAACATACCTTTATGTTAAAAACTCTCAATAAATTAGGCACATTGAAGGAACATTCATCAAAATAATAAGAGCCGTTTATGACTAACACACAGCCAATATCATACTGAATGGGCAAAAGCTGGAAGCATTCCCCTTGAAAACCAGCAGAAGACAAGGATGCCCTCTCTCACCATTCCTATTCAACATAGTATTGGAAATTTTGGCCAGGTAAATCAGGCAAGAGAAAGAAATAAAGGGTATTCAAATAGGAAGAGAAAGAAGTTAAATTGTCTCTGTTTGGAGATGACATGATCCTCTATCTAGAAAACCCCATTGTTTCAACCCAAAAGTTTCTTAAGCTGATAAGCAATTTCAGCAAAGTCTCAGGATAGAAAATCGATATGCAAAAATCACAAACATTCCTATACACCAACAACAGCCAAGCAGAGAGCCAAATCATAAATGAACTCCCATTTACAATTGCTACAAAGAGAATAAAATACCTAGGAATATAGCTAACAAGAGAAGTGAGGGACCTCTCCAATGAGAGCTACAAACCACTGCTCAAGGAAATCAGAGAGGACATGAACTGGTGAAAAAATATTCCATGCTCATGGACAGGAAGAATCAGTATCTTGAAAATGGCCATACTCCCCAAAGCAAGTTATAGATTCAATGCTATTCTCATTAAACAACCATTGACATTCTTCACAGAATTAGAAAAAATACTTTAAATTTAATATGGAACCAAAAATGAGCCTAAATAAACAAGACAATCCCAAGCAAAAAGAACAAGGACAGAGGCATCACACTACCCGACTTCAAACTATACTACAAGGCTACAGTAATAAAACAGCATGGTACTAGTACAAAAACAGATACTTAGACTAATGGAATAGAATAGAGAAATCAGAAATGAGACCACATATCTACAACCATCTGATCTTTGACAAACCTGACAAAAACAAGCATGGGGAAAGGATTCCTATTTAAGAAATGATGCTTGGAGAACAGGCTAGTTATATGCAGAAAATTGAAACTGGACCCCTTCCTTATACCTTATACAAAAATTAATTCAAGATGAATTAAAGACTTAAATGTAAAACCCAAAACTATAAAAACCCTAGAAGAAAATCTAGGCAATACCATTCAGGACATAGGTAATGGCAAAGATTTCATAATGAAAACCTCAAAAACAATTGCAACCAAAAAATTGACAAATGGGATCTAATTAAACTAAAGAGCTTCTGCACAGCAAGGGAAACTATCATAAGAGCAATCAGACAATGTAGAAAATGGAAGAAAATTTTTGCAATATATCCATCTGACAAAGGTCTAATATTCAGAATCTACAAGGAACTTAAGCAAATTCACAGTAAATAAACAAGCAACTCTATTAAAAAGTGGGCAAAGGACATGGACAGACACTTATCAAAAGAAGACATACATGCAGCCACCAAACATATGAAAAAAAAGCTCAACGTCACTGATCATTAGAGACATTCAAATTAAAACCACAATGAGATACTATCTCATGCCAGTCAGAATGGTGATTGTTAAAAAGTCAAGAAACATCAGATGCTGGTGAGACTGCAGAGAAATAGGAATGCTTTTCACTGTTGGTGGGAACAAAAATTAGTTCAACCATTGTGAAAGATAGTATGGTGATTCCTCAAAGCTCTAGACCCAGAAATACCATTTGACCCAGAAATCCCATTACTGGGTATATACCCAAAGGAACATAAATCATTCTGTTATAAAGATACATGTACACATTATGTTCACTGGAGCACTATTCACAATAGCAAAGACATGGAGTCAACCAAATGCCCATCAATGATAGACTGGACAAAGAACATGTGGTGTGTATATACCAAGGGACCCTATGCAGCCATAAAAAGCGACATGATCATGTCCTTTACAAGGACATGGATGGAGCTGAAAGCCTTTATCCTCAGAAAACTAACACAGAAACAGAAAACCAAACACCACATGTTCTCGCTTATCAGTGGTAACAATATGAACACATAGACAAAGAGAGGGGAATAACACACACTGGAGCCTCTCAGGAGGGGCCGGGAAAAGGGAGAGCATCAGGAAAAATAGCTAAGGCATGCTGGGCTGAATACCTAGGTGATAGGTTGATAGGTGCAGCAAATCACTACAAAATAATAATTGAAACACCAAGGAAGATAACAAAAGAGAGACAAAAAAGCTACAAAATAGACAAAAGAATTAATAAAATGGCAATAATAAATCCTTACCTATCAATATTACTAAATGTAAATAGATTAAACTCCCCCATCAAAAGACACATAGTGGCTGAATGGATACAAGAAAACTCAACGTTTTACTGTCTGTGAGAGAATAATTTTAGATTTAAAGACACACAGACTGAATGATAAAAGGTGGAGAAAAGGTATTCCATGGAAATAGTAACCCAAAGGGAGCAGGGATGGCTGTGTTTGTATCAGACAAAATAGACTTAAGTAATAAACTGCCACAAGAAACAAAGATGGACATTATATAATCATAAATGTGTTAACTTGCCAGGGAGATAAAACAATTATAAAGCATATACATCTGTCATCAGGGTACCTAAATATATAAAGTAAATATTGACATAACTGAAGAGAGAAACAGCAATTCAACAATATTAGAATACTTCAATACCCCTCCTTTCAATAAGGGATAGAATATTCAGACAGATAATTAATGAGACAGCAAATCTGAAAAATAACATAGGTCAAATGAACCTAACAGATACATACAGAACATATCATCCAACAGCAGCAGAATACACATTCTTCTCAGGCATACTTGGAATATTCTACAAGACAGATTACATGTTAGGCCACAAAATAAGTTAACAAATTTAATGAGATTGAAATAATACAAAGTATTATTGTGACCACAATGGAATGAAACTAGAAATCAACAAAAGAAAGAAAACTGGAAAGTTTTCATTAATATGTGGAAAGTAAAAAACATATTTTTGAACAGCTAATGGATCAAAGAAGAAATCAAAAGCAAAATCAGAAAATATTTTGAGAAAAACAAAAATGAAATACAACATACCAAAACCTATGGGATGAAGCAAAAGCAATACTTGGAAGTTTATAGCAGTAAATGCCTACAGTAAAAAAAAGAAAGATATCAAATAACCTAATTTTGCACCTCAATGACCAGAAAATTTAGTAGAAGAGGAAAAATAATGAAGCTTAGAGTAGAAATAAACAAAATGGGAAATAAAAAACAATAGAAATTATGTGATAAAACTGAGAGTTTTTTTGAAAAGATAAAATTGACAAAATTTTAGCCAGAATTACCAAGAAAGAGAAGAGAAAAGACTCAAATAAAATCAGAAATGAAAGAGGAGACATTACAGGAAGCTGAGGCTGCGTGCGGTGGCTCACACCTGTAATCCCAGCACTTTGAGAGGCCGAGGGGGGTGGATCTTGAGGTCAGGAGATCGAGACCATCCTGGCTAACACAGTGAAATCCTGTCTCTACTAAAAATACAAAAATTAGCTAGGCATGGTGGCATGCACCTGTAGTAACAGCTACTCGGGAGGCTGAGGCAGGAGAATTGCCTGAACCTGGGAGGCAGAGGTTGCAGTGAGCCGAGATCGTGCCACTGCACTCCAACCTGAGCGACAGAGTGAGACTCCAACTCAAAAAAAAAGGAAGCTGGCCATGGTGGCACGCGCTTATAGTCCCAGCTACTTGGGTGGCTGAGGCATGGCGTTGGAATAGCTTGAGCCCAGGAGTTCAAGGCCAGCTTGGGCAACAGAGTAAGACCTTGTCTCAAAAAAAATAAAATAAAATAAAATAAAAGAAGAGACATTACAATTGATACTACAGAAATATAAAGTGTCAAAAGGACTACTACAAATAATTATATGCTAACAAATTAGATAAGCTAGGTGAAATGGATAAGTTTCTATTATCACCCAACATACCAAGACTGAATCATAAAGAAATAGACAATCTGAACAGACCTATAGGTTATAACCAGTAAGAAATTGAATAAGTTATCAAAACCTCTTGACAAGGAAAAGCCCAGAACCAGATGGCTTCACTGGTGAAATCTACTAAACATTTAAAGAAAATTAATACCAATTTTTCTCAAATTCTTTCAAAAATTGAAGAGAAATGAACACTTTTAAACTTATTTTTTATGGCCAACACTATCCTGATAGTAACACCAGACAAAGACACTCCAAGAAAAGAGGACTATAGGCCAATATCCCTAATGAACATAAATAGAAAAATACTCCACAAAACATTAGCAAACAGATTCAATAGCACATTAAAAGAATCATACACCATGATTAAGTGGGAGTTATCTCTTTGATGCAAGAATGGTTCAGCATTTAAAAATCAATTAATGTAGTGATATACTATATTAGTAGAATAATGGATAAAACTCACATGATTATCTCAATAGATAAGAAGAAGCACCTGACACTTTTACAAATAACACTCAATAAACTAAAAATAGAAGAAAATTACCTTAACATAATAAAGTCTTATATGAAAAGCCCACAGCCGACATCATGCTCAATAATGAAAAATTAAAATCTTTTTCTCTAAGATTGGGAACAAAGCAAGAACGTCCATTCTTACCACTTCTATTCAATGTAGTACTGGAAGTCCTAGGGAAAGCAATTAGGCAAGAGAAAGAAATCAAAGAAATTCAAATCAGAAAGGAAGATGTAAAATTATCTCTGTTTGCAATGACATAATCTTATATGTAGAAAAAAAGACTCCATTAAAAACTATTAGAACTAATAAATGAATTTGGTAAAGTTGCAGGACAGAAGATCAACATACAAAAATGAGTTGTATTTCTATACACTAAAAATGAATTATCCAAAAAGAAAATTAAGGAAACAAACCCATTTAAAAGAGCATCCAAAAGAATAAGACAGCCAGGTGCGGTAGCTTACACCTGTAATCCCAGCACTTTGGGAGGCCAAAGTTGGGCAGATCATGAGGTCAGGAGATCGAGACCATTCTGGCTCACATCATGAAATCCCGTCTCTACTAAAAATACAAAAAAATTAGCCGGGTGTTGTGGCGGGTGCCTGTAGTCCCAGCTACTTGGGAGGCTGAGGCAGGAGAATAGCATGAACCCAGGAGGCAGAGCTTGCAGTGAGTGAGCCGAGATTGTGCCACCACACTCCAGCCTGGGTGACAGAGTGAGACTCCGTCTCAAAGTAAAAAAAAAAAAAAAGAATAAGACAGAAACTTAACTGAGGAAGTGAAAGACTTGTACACAGAAAATCACAAAATATTGATGAAAGAAATTTCAAAAGACAAAGAAATGGAGAGACTTTCTATGTTCATGAATTGGAAGATTTAATACTGTTAAAATGTACATACTATTGAAAATGATCTACAGATTAAATGCAATTTCTATCAAATCTTAATGGAATGTTTTACAGAAATAGTAAAAACAATTCTACAATTCATATGAAACCACAGAGGACTTCAAATAGCCAAACCATCTTGAGAATGAACAAAGCTAGAATTCTCACACTTGAATATGTAATTTCAAAGCACATTACAAAGCTACAGTAATTAAAACAGTGTGGTACTGGAGTAAAAATAGATATATAGACTGATAGAACAGAACAGCGAGCCCAGAAATAAACCTATACATATACAGTCAACTCATCTTTGACAAGTATGCCAAGAATACACAATGGGAAAAAGTCTCTTCAACAAATAGTGTTGGGAAAACTGAATATCCACATACCAAAGAATGAAGTTGGGCTCTTTCTTACATTACCCAATACAGAAAAATCAACTCAAAATGGAGTAAAGGCTTAAATATAGTACCTGAAACTTTAAAGCTCCTAGAAAGAAACAAATGGGAAAAGCTTTATGACACTGGTCTTATCAATTATTTCTTTTACAGGATGCCAAAAGCACAGCCAACAAAAAGCAAAAATAGACAGGTGGCACTACATCAAACTACATCAAGCTTCTGTACAGCAAAGGAAACAATCAGCAGAATGGAAAAGTAACCTACAGAATGAGAAAAAAATATTTACAAACCAAGTATCTGATAAGGGGTTAATATCTTAAATATGTAAAGAACTTCTACAGCTCAATAGCAATAAAACCCTTATAGTTTAAAAAATGGACAAAGGACTTAAACATGCAATTTTCCAAGGAGACACAAAATGGCCACAAAAATATGATAAGATGCTCAATATTACTAATCATCACGGAAATGCAAATCAAAACCACAATGACATATAACCTCATATCTGTTGGGATACTCATTATGAAAAAAACTAACAAGTATTGGTGAGGATGTGGAGAAGTTGGGATTGATGTGCACTCTTGGTTGTAATGTGAAATGGGGCAGCTACTGTAGAAAGTATGAAGATTCCCCCAAAATTTAAATGTAGAACCACCATAAGACCCAAAATTTCCACTTCTGGGTATATATTTCTAAAACAACTGAAAGCTGGATTTTGAAGTTACTTGCACACCCATGTTCATTGCAGCATTATTCACCATGGCCTATATGTCCATCAACAGATGAATGGATGAGGAAAATGTAGCATATACATACAATAAAATATTATTGTCCTTAAAGCAAGAAGGCAATCCTATCATAAGCAACAACATGTATGAACCTTGAGAACATTATGCTAAGTGAAATAAACAAATCAAAAAAGACAACATATGATTCCACTTATACAAGGCATATATAGTAGTCAAATCCACAGAAACAGAAAGTAGAATGGTGGTTGCTGGGCTGGAAGAGGACGTGAAGAGTCATTGTTCGATGGGTATAAAGTTTCAGTTATGCAAGATGAAAAAGTTCTAGCAATCTTCTGTACAACACCATGCTTATACCTAACAATATTGTTATAATTAGTTTAATATAATTATAATTAAAATTTTCAGAGGGTGGATTTCATGTTATGTAGGGTTTTTTTAAACCACAATAGCAACAACAAGAAAATTCAAGTCTGAAGTCCGTAACACATGTTCAGCATATATATGGGTGTTGAAGTGGGCTGACATCCAGTGTAAAATATAGACATGATATATTCCTGTTTATCTACATTATTGACAACCATACTTTTTTATTGTACTTTAGTTGTACAGCTTAGGATTAATCATAACCTATAGTTTATAATGTGGTCTTATCATTGGTTCATATATAGCCTATGTTTTAATTATTATTTAGTTATTTTAAGTAATACGTCACTCACAACAAAAGCTAGAAACTTGATAATCTTATATAGCACATGATTTTCCCCAACAACACATTTCTTTGCTACTCTCTTGATCTCATTTTCATTAGAATGTCAATAGACATAATTTTGTTTCACGGTGTCTCCATGTTTTCAAATAAATTTTGAAAACCATTCTTCCATCTTCATATTCATTTTCAAAAGAGTACTTTGGTGGCTTTAAATTAAAATGATACAGCATTTTTCTGTCCTAGAACTAAATGTAATGTCGTGCTTGAAATGTAATTCAAGTAAATAGTTATAAAATTATTGAACAAGTTTTTATGGCTTTGTAATGTAAACAGATTGAAATGATATAGCCTTTCAGATCTAGCAAATATAAAATTGCCATGAATCTTGTAACTTGCTCTAAAGTAGTAAAAGAGAAAAAGGACTTATAACAATAGTAGGCTTCTTTTAGTTAAGCTCAGTAAATATTTATTAAGTACCTACCAAATAGGAAGTATAGAGTTTGACATTGGTGGGAGTGGTGGTTCAACATAACTAAGATAATGATCTCTAGGTGAGGAGTTTAAATTTTAATAGAGGAGAGGCACATGCCACAAATAACTGTGATTCAAGATAAAATGACACAAATTCCAAATGTTAAGTAAAATCAAAGTAAAGGTAAGCAATTACAATTCTGAATTGAGGATGGACTCAACACTTAAGGAGGATTTTTTTTTCTTTGAGACAGTTTCACTTTGTCACCCAGGCTGGAGTGCAGTGGTGTGATCTCAGCTCACTGCAACCTCCACCTCCCGGGTTCAGGGTTCAAGCGATTTTCCTGCCTCAGCTTCCCGAGTAGTTGGGATTACAGCCACATGCCACCACACCTAGTTAATGTTTGTATTTTTAGTAGAAATGGGGTTTCACCATGTTGTCCAGGCTGGTCACGAACTCCTGACCTCCAGTGATCCACCTGCCTCGGCCTCCCAAAGTGCTGGGATTACAGGCATGACCAACTGTGCCTGACCTTCAGGAGGATTTTTATAGCTGAGTAGGATCCAAATAGGTCTAAGTGAGAAGGGGATAAAAATACAGGAAAAAGAGTAGTTCCAAAATGTTATTTTAAAGCAGGGTGACCAGTTCATCCTTGTTTGTTTGGTACTTTCCAGTTTTAGTACTGAAAGTCCCATGTTGCTATGATCTGAATGTTCATATCTCTCCAAATTCATATGTTGAAATATTCACTGCAATGTGATGATATTAGGAGGTGAGGCCTTTTGGAGTGATTATATCATCGGGGTGGAGCTCTCATCAAAAGGATTAATGTCCTTATGAAAGAGGCCCCAGAGAGACCCCTCACCCCTTCCACCATGTGAGGTTAGAGTGAGCAGATTGTTGCCTACGAGGAAGAAGGCCCTCACCAGACATCAAATTGCCAGTGCTTTGATTTGGGACTTCCCAGCCTCCAGAGCCATGAGAAATAAATTTCTATTGTTTATAAGCTACCCAGTTTATTATATTTTGTTATAGCAACCCTCATGGTCTAAGACACATGTCACGGGTAAAGGGCAAACCCAGATGTTTGATCACCTAGAGAACAATCAACACCTTTCCTGCCATTCCTTCTAACTTCACAAACAGCGAAAAACACACAGTCCCATATGGCCAGACCTTAGGTGTCAGCTTTAGGAAACTTCAGGCAGCTTTCCCTGTCTCTACCACATTTTCTGAGAAGTGAGGTTTAAGACTCCAAAGTTCCTTATCTTTCCCAGTTACCTCCAGCTGCACTTCCCTTACCAAGATTAATAATTCTTTAAGCCTACTCTGGTCCCAAACTCTTTTACTAATAAGATGACAAATCCTGGCCTTTTCCTGATGACCACCTCCCATTCTCTCACCTCTGCCATGTCTTATTCTTGCTGAGCGTTCTTGATGTTCTTATCAATACCTTTGGTCCCTCAACCGTCTCCAGATTCTCCCAACTTGTCAACCCCGTTCTTGTTTACTGAGATTACCTGCATACTAACATTGTTGAGATAAAGCAATTTGGAGTCAGATAGGTTAATTTTTATCCATCTCTGCCTGTTACTACTATCCATATGAGCTTAAGCAGTAGAGTTAATTTCTCTGAACCTGTTCTCTCAGTTGGAAAATAGGAGATAATACTCTTTCCTATTTCATGGAAGACTTATGGGATTAAATGATATCACTCACAAAATACATTTTTAAAAGAAACAAGTTTTAGAATTGTATGTATAGTCTGACTATAATTTTGTGTAAACATGTATACCAAGTGTGTTTTTCTGTGTGAATATTTATAAATGCAATAAAAAGAAGAATAAAATGAAACTCGACAAGGGAGAGATTTCAGAAGAGGTATGGAAAAGGAGAGAAATATGAAGAAAATTATCTCCACATTTCATCTTTGAATTTTGTAAATATTAAACCATGAACACAAGTTATTTCAAAATTAAGATACAGAAAAAATTAGAAGAAAAATAAACAGAAAAACTTCACAGGGGATTTCACACTTGAGTGAATCTTAAAAACTGGATGCTTCATACCTGGGAAATAAGAAAGAAAAAGATGTTCCAGCAAAGAGAGAGAGTGTGAGCCACTGAGTGGATAACGCAATGCTGCCAGGACCCCGATGAAGTTGGAATGATGAGGGACTGGGTACACTGAGAGAGATGTGAGTGGGAGCGTTATAAGAAATAAGTTTGGAGTCTAGAGACATGGCTGGGGCCAGATCTGAGAGTCACCAGAAGTGAGGCTGGAGCAATGGCTGGGGCCAGATTTGGGAGGGTCATCCCAAATGAAGCTGGAGTAATGGCTCAGGCCTTATCTGGATGCCCTGTGAATGCAATACTAGGTAATTTAAACTTTATCCTCAAATTAATGGGAAAGTATTGAAGGGTACTAAGAATGGGAAAAATAATGGAAGCTGTATTTTAGGGGAAAAAAAAAACTGTGTTAAGGATTGATCAGAAGGAGTAGTCAAAGCTGCAGGCTGGAAAAGAAAATCACAAACTCTTCCAGTAGTCATAAAAAGAGATGATGAAAGCTAGGACCAAAGCCAAGGCCAAATAGTATGTTTTTTACGCTGTGACTACAATTAACAGGTAATATTTATTGCAATAGTTCTTAATAGCTAACATTTATTTAGCCAAACTTAAATTGGCTAAACACTATAAATGGATATCTCAATTATTTCTTACAGCTCAGTAAAATAGATACTGTTAATATTTCTGTTATATAAATGATGCAACAGAGACTCAGAGAGATCGATACTTGCCCAAACACACCTATATGATAAACAGTGTCACCAGGATCTAATCCATACAGCTTGGTTCCCTGGTCACACTTTCAACCTGCGTGTCATAAAGCCTACACCTAAAGTGTCCTCGATGTCAAAGAAAAAATGCACCAGACAGAATTAAACAGGCAGAGAAGACATTATTCAAGACTTTTGCAGTAGGGGAAAAAGACTAAACTTAACTCCACTGAAACAAAAGACAGGAGGAGTTAGTGGGTTAGTGAAAAACAAGTACTGGAAGATGTTAGAAAGGAGATTGATCAATGCAATTAGGCCATCTGAGTTTGCTAATTGTTACTTATTGAAGAAGTTAGGCTCCTATCTTCTCACAGAGACTGGGAGATGGGAGTGCAATCTTTTTCTGGTGATTATATTTCAAAGACATGGCTTCCAGATCCATGAAAAGATATTCCTAAGTAGTAAAACTGGCCAGGGGCTCAGAGGAGATTTGCATATCAAAGGGACAGAAAAACATTATATTTATTATTTTTATTTTTTCCATTTTTTTAGATTCAGATGATTCATGTGCAGGTTGTTACACGGGTATATTGCATTGTGCTGAGGTTTGGGCTTCTATTGATCCTGTTGCCCAGACAGTGAACATATTGCCCAATAGGAAGTTTTCAGCCCTTCCTCCTGTCCTTTGGGGTCCCCAGTGTCTACTATTCTCATCTTTATGTCCATGTGAACCTAAGATTTAGCTCCCACTTATAAGTGAAACATGTAGTATTTGGCTTTCTGTTCCCATGTTAGTTCACATAGGATAATGGCCTTCAGCTGCATCCATGTTGCTGCAAAGGACATGATTTCATTCTTTTTCATGGCTGTGTAGTATCTGTGCAGTATATGTACCAGATTTTCCTTATCCAATCCACCATTGATGGGCACCTTGGTTGATTCCACGTCTTTGCTATTGTGAATAGCATGGCAATGAACATCCAAGTGCAGGTGTCTTTTGGTAGAATGGTTTATTTTTCTTTGAGTATGCACCCAGTAATGGGTCAAATGGTAAATCAACAAGCAAAAAGTAAATAACCCGATTAAAAAATGGGCAAAGGATATGAACAGACACCTCTCAAAAGAAGATATACAAGTGGCCAACATACACAAGAACAAATGTTCAACATTACTAATCATCAGAGAGATGCAATTCAAAACCACAATAAGAGACCATCTCACACCAGTCAGAATGGCCATTGTTAAAAAGTAAAAAAAATAATAGATGTTGGGACAGTTGTGAAGAAAAGGGAAGGCTTAGCCACTGTTAGTGGAAATGCAAATTAGTTCAGCCCCTGTGGAAAGCAGTTTGGAGATTTCTCAAAGAGCTAAAAATAGAACTACCATTCGACACAGAAACCCAGTTACTGGGTGTATATGCAAAGAAATATAAATCGTCTACCAAAAAGGCACACATAGTCACGATTGGTGCAGTACTATCACAATAGCAAAGACATGTAATCAACCCATCAACAGTTGATTGGATAAAGAAAAAAACTTATAATTGCAGATTATTTAAAGTAAATGCTCTAATAAAAAGATTAGGAGCCTATAGTCAAGAAGAAACCTGTCTAAATTTCAGTCAAGATGAGGAGAACCCTAAAGTATTCTTCATCATCAATCATTCTGAAATATGGGATTCAGTAATTCAGTGTAATTTAAACTTAATTCTACTGAGGAAATTCATGCAAATGGCATGTAAGTCACTAATATACATAACCTATTTTAAATTATAATATTTACAAGTACATTTTAAAACTTAACACACCAATATACATTACAAAATTTAATATACATCTTCAAAGTAAAATTTTCTGTTTTATAGTCATTTTAAAACAGCACATAGAAATGAACCTGATGACTAAATAACAACAAAGATAATAGCCAATATTTATTCACTATTTACTATGTGTCAGACATCGAGCTAAATTTTTTCTTATATGCTCTTTTTTATTATTATTATTATTATTATTATACTTTAGGTTTTATGGTACATGTGCGCAATGTGCAAGTAAGTTACATATGTATACATGTGCCATGCTGGTGCGCTGCACCCACTAACTCGTCCTCTAGCATTAGGTATATCTCCCAGTGCTATCCCTCCCCCCTCCCCCCACCCCACAACAGTCCCCGAAGTGTGATGATCCCCTTCCTGTGTCCATGTGTTCTCATTGTTCAATTCCCACCTATGAGTGAGAATATGCGGTGTTTGGTTTTTTGTCCTTGCGATAGTTTACTGAGAATGATGATTTCCAATTTCATCCATGTCCCTACAAAGGACATGAACTCATCCTTTTTTATGGCTGCATAGTATTCCATGGTGTATATGTGCCACATTTTCTTAATCCAGTCTATCATTGTTGGACATTTGGGTTGGTTCCAAGTCTTTGCTATTGTGAATAATGCCGCAATAAACATACGTGTGCATGTGTCTTTATAGCAGCATGATTTATAGTCCTTTGGGTAAATACCCAGTAATGGGATGGCTGGGTCAAATGGAATTTCTAGTTCCAGATCCCTGAGGAACTGCCACACTGACTTCCACAAGGGTTGAATTAGTTTACATTCCCACCAACAGTGTAAAAGTCTTCCTATTTCTCCACATCCTCTCCAGCACCTGTTGTTTCCTGACTTTTTAATGATCGCCATTCTAACTAGTGTGAGATGGTATCTCATTGTGGTTTTGATTTGCATTTCTCTGATGGCCAGTGATGGTGAGCATTTTTTCATGTGTTTTTTGGCTGCATAAATGTCTTCTTTTGAGAAGTGTCTGTTCATGTCCTTCACCCACTTTTTGATGGGGTTGTTTGTTTTTTTCTAGTAAATTTGTTGGAGTTCATTGTAGATTCTGGATATTAGCCCTTTGTCAGATGAGTAGGTTGCAAAAATTTTCTCCCATTTTGTAGGTTGCCTGTTCACTCTGATGGTAGTTTCTTTTGCTGTGCAGAAGCTCTTGAGTTTAATTAGATCCCATTTGTCAATTTTGGCTTTTGTTGCCATTGCTTTTGGTGTTTTAGACATGAAGTCCTTGCCCATGCCTATGTCCTGAATGGTATTGCCTAGGTTTTCTTCTAGGGTTTTTATGGTTTTAGGTCTAACATTTAAGTCTTTGATCCATCTTGAATTGATTTTTGTATAAGGTGTAAGGAAGGGATCCAGTTTCAGCTTTCTACATATGGCTAGCCAGTTTTCCCAGCACCATTTATTAAATAGGGAATCCTTTCCCCATTTCTTGTTTTTGTCAGATTTGTCAAAGATCAGATAGTTGTAGATATGTGGCATTATTTCTGAGGGCTCTGTTCTGTTCCATTGATTTATATCTCTGTTTTGGTACCAGTACCATGCTGTTTTGGTTACTGTAGCCTTGTAGTATAGTTTGAAGTCAGGTAGTGTGATGCCTCCAGCTTTGTTCTTTTGGCTTAGGATTGACTTGGCGATGCGGGCTCTTTTTTGGTTCCATATGAACTTGAAACTAGTTTTTTCCAATTCGGTGAAGAAAGTCATTGGTAGCTTGATGGGGATGGCATTGAATCTGTAAATTACCTTGGGAAGGATGGCCATTTTCACGATATTGATTCTTCCTACCCATGAGCATGGAATGTTCTTCCATTTGTTTGTATCCTCTTTTATTTCCTTGAGCAGTGGTTTTTAGTTCTCCTTGAAGAGGTCCTTCACATCCCTTGTAAGTTGGATTCCTAGGTATTTTATTCTCTTTGAAGCAATTGTGAATGGGAGTTCACTCATGATTTGGCTCTCTGTTTGTCTGTTATTGATGTATAAGAATGCTTGTGATTTTTGTACATTGATTTTGTATCCTGAGACTTTGCTGAAGTTGCTTATCAGCTTAAGGAGATTTTGGGCTGAGAAAATGGAGTTTTCTAGATATACAATCATGTCATCTGGCAACAGGGACAATTTGACTTCCTCTTTTCCTAATTGAATACCCTTGATTTCCTTCTCCTGCCTAATTGCCCTGGCCAGAACTTCCAACACTATGTTGAATAGAAGTGGTGAGAGAGGGCATCCCTGTCTTGTGCCAGTTTTCAAAGGGAATGCTTCCTGTTTTTGCCCATTCAGTATGATATTGGCTGTGGGTTTGTCATAGATAGCTCTCATTATTTTGAGATATGTCCCATCAATACCCAATTTCTTGAGAGTTTTTAGCATGAAGGGTTGTTGAATTTTGTCAAAGGCCTTTTCAGCATCTATTGAGATAATCATGTGGTTTTTGTCTTTGATTCTGTTTATATGCTGGATTACATTTATTGATTTGCATATATTGAACCAGCCTTGCATCCCAGAGATGAAGCCCACTTGATCATGGTGGATAAGCTTTTTGATGTGCTGCTGGATTCTGTTTGCCAGTATTTTATTGAGGATTTTTGCGTCAATGTTCATCAAGGATATTGGTGTAAAATTCTCTTTTTTGGTTGTGTCTCTGCCAGGATTTGGTATCAGGATGATGCTGGCCTCATAAAATGAGTTAGGGAGGATTCCCTCTTTTTCTATTGATTGGAATAGTTTCAGAAGGAATGGTACCAGTTCCTCCTTGTACCTCTGGTAGAATTTGGCTGTGAACCCATCTGGTCCTGGACTTTTTTTGGTTGGTAAGCTGTTGATTACTGCCACAATTTCAGCTCCTGTTATTGGTCTATTCAGAGATTCAACTTCTTCCTGGTTTAGTCTTGGGAGGGTGTATGTGTTGTGGAATTTATCCATTTCTTCTAGATTTTCTAGTTTATTTGCGTAGAGGTGTTTGTAGTATTCTCTGATGGTAGTTTGTATTTCTGTGGGATCGGTGGTGATATCCCCTTTATCATTTTTTATTACATCTATTTGATTCTTCTCTCTTTTTTTCTTTATTAATCTTGCTAGCGGTCTATCAATTTTGTTGATCCTTTCAAAAAACCAGCTCCTGGATTCATTAATTTTTTAAAGGGTTTTTTGTGTCTCTATTTCCTTCAGTTCTGCTCTGATTTTAGTTATTTCTTGCCTTCTGCTAGCTTTTCAATGTGTTTGCTCTTGCTTTTCTAGTTCTTTTAATTGTGATGTTAGGGTGTCAATTTTGGATCTTTCCTGCTTTCTCTTGTGGGCATTTAGTGCTATAAATTTCCCTCTACACACTGCTTTGAATGCATCCCAGAGATTCTGGTATGTAGCGTCTTGGTTCTCATTGGTTTCAAAGAACATCTTTATTTCTGCCTTCATTTCGTTATGTACCCAGTAGTCATTCAGGAGCAGGTTGTTCAGTTTCCATGTAGTTGAGCGGTTTTGAGTGAGATTCTTAATCCTGAGTTCTAGCTTGATTGCACTGTGATCTGAGAGATAGTTTGTTATAATTTCTGTTCTTTTACATTTATTGAGGAGAGCTTTACATCCAAGTATGTGGTCGGTTTTGGAATAGGTGTGGTGTGGTGCTGAAAAAAGTGTATATTCTGTTGATTTGGGGTGGAGAGTTCTGTAGATGTCTATCAGGTCTGCTTGGTGCAGAGCTCAGTTCAATTCCTGGGTATCCTTGTTAACTTTCTGTCTCATTGATCTGTCTAATGTTGACAGTGGGGTGTTAAAGTCTCCCATTATTAATGTGTGGGAGTCTAAGTCTCTTTGTAGATCGCTCAGGACTTGCTTTATGAATCTGGGTGCTCCTGTATTGGGTGCATATATATTTAGGATAGTTAGCTCTTCTTGTTGAATTAATCCCTTTACCATTATGTAATGGCCTTCTTTGTCTCTTTTGATCTTTGTTGGTTTAAAGTCTGTTTTATCAGAGACTAGGATTGCAACCCCTGCCTTTTTTTGTTGTCCATTTGCTTGGTAGATCTTCCTCCATCCTTTTATTTTGAGCCTATGTGTGTCTTTGCACATGAGATGGGTTTCCTGAATACAGCACACTGATGGGTCTTGAGTCTTTATCCAATTTGCCAGTCTGTGTCTTTTAATTGGAGCATTTAGTCCATTTACATTTAAAGTTAATATTGTTATGTGTGAATTTGATCCTGTCATTATGATGTTAGCTGGTTATTTTGCTCATTAGTTGATGCAGTCTCTTCCTAGTCTCGATGGTCTTTACATTTTGGCATGATTTTGCAGTGGCTGGTACCGGTTGTGCCTTTCCATGTTTAGCGCTTCCTTCAGGAGCTCTTTTAGGGCAGGCCTGGTGGTGACAGAATCTCTCAGCATTTGCTTGTCTGTAAAGTATTTTATTTCTCCTTCACTTATGAAGCTTAGTTTGGCTGGATATGAAATTCTGGGTTGAAAATTCTTTTCTTTAAGAATGTTGAATATTGGCCCCCACTCTCTTCTGGCTTGTAGAGTTTCTGCTGAGAGATCCGCTGTTAGTCTGATGGGCTTCCCTTTGATGGTAACCCGACCTTTCTCTCTGGTTGCCCTTAACATTTTTTCCTTCATTTCAACTTGGTGAATCCGACCATTATGTGTCTTGGAGTTGCTCTTCTCGAGGAGTATCTTTGTGGTGTTCTCTGTATTTCCTGAATCTGAATGTTGGCCTGCCTTGCTAGATTGGGGAAGTTCTCCTGGATAATATCCGGCAGAGTGTTTTCCAACTTGTTTCCATTCTCCCCCTCACTTTCAGGTACACCAATTAGACGTAGATTTGGTCTTTTCACATAGTCCCACATTTCTTGGAGGCTTTGCTCATTTCTTTTTATTCTTTTTTCTCTAAACTTCCCTTCTCGCTTCATTTCATTCCTTTCATCTTCCATGGCTGATACCCTTTCTTCCATTTGATCGCATCAGCTCCTGAGGCTTCTGCATTCTTCACGTAGTTCTTGAGCCTTGGTTTTCAGCTCCATCAGCTCCTTTAAGCACTTCTCTGTATTGATTATTCTAGTTATACATTCTTCTAAATTTTTTTCAAATTTTTCAACTTCTTTGCCTTTGGTTTGAATATCCTCCCGTAGCTTGGAGTAATTTGATCATCTGAAGCCTTCTTCTCTCAGCTTGTCAAAGTCATTCTCCATCCAGCTTTGTTCCGTTGCTGGTGAGGAACTGTGTTCCTTTGGAGGAGGAGAGGTACTCTGCTTTTTAGAGTTTCCAGTTTTTCTGCTCTGTTTTTTCCCCATCTTTGTGGTTTTATCTACTTTTGGTCTTTGATGATGGTGATGTACAGATGGGTTTTTGGTGTGGATGTCCTTTCTGTTAGTTTTCCTTGTAACAGACAGGACCCTCAGCTGCAGGTCTGTTGGAGTACCCGGCTGGCCGTGTGAGGTGTCAGTCTGCCCCTGCTGGGGAGTGCCTCCCAGTTAGGCTGCTCGGGGGTCAGGGGTCAGGGACCCACTTGAGGAGGCAGTCTGCCCGTTCTCAGATCTCCAGCTGCATGCTGGGAGAACCACTGCTCTCCTCAAAGCTGTCAGACAGGGACATTTAAGTCTGCAGAGGTTACTGCTGTCTTTTTCTTTGTCTGTGCCCTACCCCCAGACGTGGAGCCTACAGAGGCAGGCAGGCCTGCTTGAGCTGTGGTGGGCTCCACCCAGTTCAAGCTTCCAGGCTGCTTTGTTTACCTAAGCGAGCCTGGGCAATGGCGGGCGCCCCTCCCCCAGCCTCGCTGCGGACTTGCTGTTTGATCTCAGACTGCTGTGCTTGCAATCAGCCAGACTCCGTGGGTGTAGGACCCTCTGAGCCAGGTGCAGGCTATAATCTCCTGGGGCACCGTTTCCTAAGCCCATCGGAAAAGCACAGTATTCGGGTGGGAGTGGCCCGATTTTCCAGGTGCCATCTGTCACCCCTGGAAAGGGAACTCCCTGACCCCTTGCGCTTCCCGAGTGAGGCAATGCCTCGCCCCTGCTTCGGCTGGCGCACGGTGCACTCACCCACTGACCTGCGCCCACTGTCTGGCACTCCCTAGCGAGATGAACACGGTACCTCAGATGGAAATGCAGAAATCACCCGTCTTCTGCATCGCTCACGCTGGGAGCTGTAGACCGGAGCTGTTCCTATTCGGCCATCTTGGCTCGATCTTACACGCTCCTAAGAACAATCCTGGGAGGTAGGTACAACAGTATCTTCATTTTATGGATGAGGAAACCTGTTCTTATAAGGTCACACAGTTTATGCATTGAGCCATAAGTAAGACTGGCTACCTAGTTTGTCAGACCCAGTGAAAAATGAAAATGTGGTACCTCTTGTTCAAAAATCATTAAGAGTTTCAAGACAGTGACAACAGAACCTTAAACGGAACAGGATCCTTATAAGCACAGGTTGCACACCCAGAAAGCCAGCCCTACCTGCCCTTAAGTTTGTGCTTTTAGCCTTTTGGATATACTCTGTCTCTTCTAAGTAAGTTATTAAATGGTGAGGTTCCTGGGGGTGCCCAGAGTTGTTAAGTCATTATCAATTGACCTGAAATGCCTTTTTTAATGCCTGGAAGAAAGATCCTTTTTCACAGACAGGATCTGGATGTTTAATCCCACGTATATCACACTGCTACTCAGTGAGGTATCAAAGTATTATGAAGACTTGAAACTCTTTACTGAGTTTCTGTCTGAAAATAGTAAATGCCTGCAACAAAGGAGGACCTTAAAATACAAGGGGGAACTACAGCTAAATACTAGCCTACAGACAGCAGCTTCTTTCACTCTGTACTATAACAGCAAGTATTACTGCGTCCGATTAGAACTTAACTTGGGTGATATAGTACAATTCTTAGATGACAAGAAATAGCAGGAATGCAAATAAATGAAAGGGTTTCATTTTGTTTTGTTTTTACCTTTAGAGTAAATAGAAAGATATACAGTAGTACTGAGGCTACTACCAGGAGAAGGCAACACTGGTACTGAACAAAAAAGAGTTTCTTTACAATGAAGTACAGCACAGTTGAGAAGCATGAAATAAAGACGTTTTCTAGACTCCAATTCTATCATTTCCATGAGGTGGGTACTATCCAGAGTGACTACTAATATCACTACATGATACATGATTGGGACTTAGGTAATGGTTCATTGCAAGCAGCAATAACAGAGTAGCAGATTCAGATTTCATTATAAAGAAGGTTCATTTCTATTTGAAAATTCATTTTCCTTTTTGTTAGTTGGAACCAAAATGGAGCTAAACATAGACCAAATATGATATCCATTGTAATACAGGTTATGCATAGGGTTTTTTTCTTTTATTTCAACATCTCCAACACCAGCTCTTTGAAAAGACTTGTATGAATTCTATAACTAAAATTTTCTCACTGTGGACAGACCAGAAGGTATTGTCAGGATGACACATATTCTGTTGTGACTGTTGTTTGGCATTTTGTGTATTTTTTTTTAAAGTGACTAGTGTTCCTTCTGAATATATTAACAAAATATTAATCAAATTTCATAAATAGAATTATGACTTTTGACTTAAATATAAATATTTTTCTTTAAAAACAAGCACCTCACTTCTGTAGTGTAGTTTTAAAACAACTTTATTGAGATAAAATTGACATAAAATGAAGTGCACATATTGAAAATGCAATGTAAGTTTTGAAATAAATATTTGTCAGGGAAGCTTTCCAAAAGCAATATAGTGAACCAATCTGTCAACCCTCAAAGTCTCCTCTTGTTCCTTAATAATCCCTCCTTTTCCCATGCCCATCCTCCCTTTCCAGCTGGCTCCCCAGGCAACCACTGATCTGCTTCTGTCACTATAGACTAGCTTGCCTTTTTAAAGAACTTTAAATTAATACAATCACTCAGTATGTACTTCTTTTACCAGTATAATAATTTTCAGATTCATCTACATGGTAGTGTGCATCAATAATTCATTCCTTTTAATTGCTGAATAGTATTCCATTGTATGGATAGAACACATTTTTTTTAATCTTTCTTTTTTTTTATTATTATACTTTAAGTTTCAGGGTACATGTGCACAATGTACAGATTAGTTACATATGTATACACGTGCCATGTTGGTGTGCTGCACCCATTAACTCGCCATTTAGCATTAGGTATATCTCCTAATGCTCTCCCTCCCCCACCCCCACAACAGGCCCCAGAGTGTGATGTTCCCCTTCCTGTGTCCATGTGTTCTCATTATTCAATTCCCATCTATGAGTGAGAACATGTGGTGTTTGGTTTTTTGTCCTTGCGATAGTTTGCTGAGAATGATGATTTCCAGTTTCATCCATGTCCCTACAAAGGACGTGAACTCATCCTTTTTTATGGCTGCATAGTATTCCATGGTGTATATGTGTCACATTTTCTTAATCCAGTCTATCATTGTTGGACATTTGGGTTGGTTCCAAGTCTTTGCTATTGTGAATAGTGCCGCAATAAACATACATGTGCATGTGTCTTTATAGCAGCATGATTTATACTCCTTTGGGTATATACCCAGTAATGGGATGGCTGGGTCAAATGGTATTTCTAGTTCTAGATCCCTGAGGAATTGCCACACTGACTTCCACAATGGTTGAACTAGTTTACAGTCCCACCAACAGTGTAAAAGGAACACATTTTTTTTAACTGTTCACCTGTATTTGGGCATTTGTGTTGTTTCCAGTTTGGGGTTATTACAAATAAAGCTAATATGAACTTTTTCATACAAATCTTGGATGGAAAATTATATTTATTTCTCCTGGACAAATAGTTAAGGGTGAAATAACAGATTGTTTGGTAGATGTGTATCTAAAAATTTAAGACACTACCAAACTATTCAACAAAGTATTTAAAACATTTTATTTTCCAACCAGCAGTGTAAGAGAGTTCCAGTTACTCCACATTCTTGCCAACAGCTGTAATAAATATTTTCTATATTTCTTGTGATATATGCACACATATATATTAGCATAACAGTGTTCAGATCATATAATATTTATTGATAATAAAGATAAAAAATACAGTTTATTTTAAAAGGTGAGAGGACAGAGGCAAATAGCCATTTTTCAAAGGCATCTTTAGAAATCTGTCACCTTTCTGTTAATTCCCAGTCATTATCATTAGCCACAATAAAAATGATGACTCAAAATATTAAATAGATAGATATTATTTAATGCTAAAGCCACAGCGATTATTTATTTATGGATACAGAAGTTACAAATAAACCTAGCAAAACTATAGGTGAAGATCAAAATGGAAATAAATTAGAGAAAACACAGCTTCTCAAGAATTAGGAGTAGAACTAGTATAGCTCTAATGCATCAGCGGGATAAGCAGTATCTATCTACTAAGGTCATTTGTGCTTAGATTAAGGCAGCAATTTTTTTGTCTATTAAATATATTTATATTGGACTCCAAACAATCTAGAGTACCCTGAATCACTAGCGACATCAATAATTTTAGTTCAGCTTCCATCAGAAAATGGGATGTGCTTTTGTCAAGATGTTGTCAGGTATCAGATCTCTTTTCAAAGCTTGCAGGAGATGAAAGTAGCACTCCTTGAGGTCAGAAGCTAACTGGTGTCTTTTAGTGTTATTTATTATCTGAGGAACATGAGTCAATTCATAAGATGCTCCCGGTGGATAGTATTCACAATCGGCCTTCAGTTTCAACCCTTACTGTTCTGCAAGGCAATGGAAGATGAACAGTGATGATTTTCGGGTCTCTGCACAGAGGTGAAGGGGTTAGGGTCTGAACTTTCCTGATCTTCCTTGGGTGCTATTAGCAGTGACATCTACTTACCTTACTCCTTTTTTATAGTAAGTTGAATTTATTAATAAAATCCCATTCTTAATCATTTATTTCATCATGATTACAGAATATAATCATAGACATGAGATCTCAATACCTTCTGGGAAAGTTCATTTTATTTGATAGTGTTTAATGTGTAGACAGTGCTTCCTTTTACCTTTGGAGCTGAAATCTGCCTCTTAATCATTTCTTTCTAACTAATGGAAGATTCCCTACTGGTAACAAAGTGACTTACTGAGAAAAGGATGTAGAAATTTCATGAAAAGAGTATGAGTTTGCATCATACTTCCACCACTTCACTTCCAGATAATATTTGCCTTCCTTATCTTGTGAAATGTCTACAATAATAACCACATCTTAGGGTTGCTTGAACACTAAAGGAAATTATTTTAATGCATAGTCCCTACTTGATAAATTCAAGTTCCAACTATGAGTTACACTATTGCTCCCGGTGAATCTGACAGTCTAGCTTAAGTTAGGAAGGTCAAGCTTTCTCTGGCAAAAACTTTTATTGCTCATGCTCTTTGATTGTGCTTCATTTTTAGAAGTTTCCTACACTGAGATTTTTAATGGGAATTGAGAGCTAAAATTTTAGTGTTTTCAAATAAGCTTTTAACCCCATGTATTCATCAGTTTCTTTTTGGCCTTTAATTTCTAAAATTACAAAGAATGTCTAAAAGCTATCATGTAAAAGAAAACAAATTTTATTTAGTGGCACATTAAATATTTTCCGTTTCCATTTGCCTACAACAACCTAGCCACAGCTGTTTCAGTGTCTATCTATCTGCTTATCTATCAATCACATACTGAATCTCCTCCCTCTGTGATCTGTTACAAACCCACTATATTCCAGATAAATGTTCCCAGTAAAATCAGTAAAATCAACAATAATACTATTAAATCCTAGTCTTGTTGACTGTGGAAGAACTGGGGCAAACTCATCAAACCCAAAGAGAAAATTGGTGGATGTGTGTTTATCTCCCTGGCGCAATAGCATCTTTGTAGGAAATACCCAAACTCTTATTGCATACCTACTGTCAGACTCTATTGACAATATGCTTCATCACCAAGTTCTCTGCATTTGGGAAGCTTCATTCCTTTTCTCTGGTATTTTTTAAAAATATATCTTATTCCTACCTTTCAAGCCATCCACAAAGCTGTCAATTTTCTGATATGCACTTCTTTCTCCAAATGTCTACATTGCTGATAGTACCTGATAATTCAAATAAAATATAGCTCGCATCCTACTCTAAGAGAATACTTTCAACTTAACCAATCTAGTCTTATAAATTTTTAAATTGTCAATTTTTTTTTGTTTTTCTCACTATAATTAAAATTGCCAGTTGCCCAGGAACAAAGTGAAAGTCTGAGACAAAATAAAAAAAGAAATCTTAAACATTTGTGATTTAGAAATCAGATCATTTACACTGTTCATAAAATAGTACTTATTATGAAATTATCATCTTTTGTTTTTTCTGTCTCCACTTCTTCGTTAGCCACTTAAAAAATTATTAGCTAAAAATTCTTCACAAAGGATTCTGTGACTCCCTTTATCCTTTGACAGGTCATCCTGTTGAAAGGCCAGCTCTTTTAAGGAAAGCTGCATTTTCTCAGGATAAAACAAAAATATTTTATTCAATACCTCAGTGTGTGCTCTGGGATTTCATCTTCTCTGTATGTTGACCCTGGACTAAACACTGCCAACCTCATACCCGCTGCATCAGCAAGTCTTGTCAGTTCTACTTGCTGAATATTTTCTGAATTTTCCCTTTTCACTCCTCACGGTTACCTTTCTAGTCCAATGTACATTATTTCTCACCTGAACTACATTCTTCCTCTCTTACCTGGTCTCCCAGTTTCTACTCAGGCTCGCAAATATTTTCCCCTTTACCCAGTAGCCAGAAGAACAATTTAATTCATATTAATAAATCTGATAATGCATTACCCTGATTAAACTTTCCAGTAACTTATCATTACCCTTGGAGTAAAATCCAATTCTTATTTTCAGCTCCAAGGTCCTGCACCATCTGTTTCCCTCTGGGCGCTCCTCTCCTACCATTCTGCCTCACTCATGGTCCTCCAGCTACACTAGCCTTCCGTCTATTTCCGAAATAAACCCAGCTTATCTCTAACTCAGGCCTTGGAATCCATTTTTTCCAGATCTTTATGTTGCTGGCTTTGCTACCTTTCACATCAAAATAATTCTCATCCCAGTGTTCTCTCCCCTTGTATCCTACTTTAATTTCTTACCAGAATGTTTTATTCTTACTATTTATTCTTTGTACACATTTTATTCCTAATATGTATATTATGTATTACTATGTATTCTTACTATGTATATTATGCATTTGCATACTTGTTTATGGTCTGCTTTCCCAATTAGAATGTGAATTTTTTGTGGCATAGACTTTTTGTGGTGTAGACTTTTTGTGGGGTCTACTCACTCCTGTCCTGTCTGCCCCCTTCTCCCCTCCAATTAAGATTAGTGCCTGCTACATAGAGAGTACAAGAAAGATCTGTTAAATGAAAGAATGAAAAAGCAACATGTTGAATAGTGTTACTAAATATATCACTAAGATCTCTAAAGACACCCTTCTAAAAATGCTTTTGTAAATTGCAACAAAAGATGAAACTCTTAAATGTTGTTATAAAACATATTTAGCTTATAAGACATACTGATAGAAACACTAAAAATCTTAAAATATTCCTATAAAAATGACAAGACCATGTTTTATTCACTGAACAAGGATCCGTGGATCATGGAGTCATCTAGTCAATAACTGAGTAGCCTGTCCTAGTCTGAGTATGGCCACTAACCTAGTATGAAGAAACAGTGTTCTTGTTGCAAGGGTAATTCTACTGAAGAGAGAAAATTATTAAAGTTAGTTAATTCAACAATTAATTTTGATATAAAGGATGTGTTATGAAAATTTAGAAAATGGTGAAATTGAAAGCAAAGCAGGCACAAGAGAAAGCATAACACAAGAGCAGTTTACCTTTGAATTTATTGGGTAAGAGGCTCTTGGCTAGTTCATCCATCCTGAACACCAAAAACTGCTTAGAATGATCGACCAGGTTCTCTGGTTAGACAACTTTTCTTAAAATACTTTAAATATTTTCTTAGGAAAGCAGTCTTTCAACAGAGGGCTTTGTAAACCTAGAGTGGTGGTAGGGTTACATGGAGGATTTGGTTGGAAATAACCAAATCCCTATCTGGAATAACATTTCAATGTGTATATAAATTCATGTTTGTGTTAGAAGTGATGTATTTTCTCTATTATGTAGGAATCTGTCAAGATTAGAAAGAGCTTCATATCTTACAAAACCCAAGTAATAATAGCTTCAGCAAGATGAATAAATGATTTTATTTTTCATGCAGAAGGAATTCAGAGACAAGTTTTTTCTGAACTTCTACAATTACTCTGAGAATTTACTAGAGAACTAGGCTCCATTTTTTCTGCACTACATTTACAAATATTGTTTCTATCTTCCCGTTGTCTCATGATCTCAAAATGCCTGCTTCAGCTCCAGGCATTATATTCACATTCTGGATAGGAGAAAGGAGAAAGGAGCAGGTGCAGAGGAATATACCTCCCAGCTGAATAACTTTCTTGAAAAACTCATTCATTGGCTTCTACTTACATTTCACTGGACATGTCTATTTGAAAGGGAGGATGGAAAGTGTCATTATTATCTGAGCACTTTAGTGGTCCCAATAGTATAGAGTTTTTTGGGTTTTGTTTTTTGTTTTTACTAAGGAAAAGGGAAGAGTAGGTACTGGGTAGGCAGTGTGTACTACCACTATACAGTGTATATACCACTATATTTGTTTTTGTTTGATTGTATTTGTTTCGTTCACTGTTATATTCCTGACATCTATCATAGTGCCCAGATTTTCAATAAATTATGCAATCCCAATAAATTAATATATAAGTAAATAATTTTACAATATTTGTCTGTACTTTAACTGTGGTGTAGCTTTGCAACATATCTCTGCCATTGTTCCGGTGTTGGCCACTTCTCCTTTTATCATCTGGTGATGTCACTAAATGAACATCAACTATGTCCCAATTCATGTCAATTATCTGCTTCCCTGTGTGACTCTCAATAGGCTAATAGCATATTGTTCAAAGTTTTGATTTTAAAAGTGCAGAGTATTCACCAATTGTAATTCTATATCACAGGCTATTTCTAGTTCTATTTCCATTTTCTAATGTACATATATAGGCAAATACTGTAATTTCAATTTCAGGCTAAGTTTTCCGATTCTGAAAGTAAGTCAACTACTAGGGAAAATGTTTAAACACATTCTCTTTGATGTAGTGGCTTTGACAGGAAGAAAACAGCTCCATCTCTTGTACCCAAAAGTCTTTGCTCAAAGCTCCCTTCCTGTGTCAATTACCTATCAGCAGCAAAGGTTTAAAAAGTCTACTTTCTACCTAACAATAGTTTTTCAATTTTTATGCCCACTTGTGTGTAAATTAAAGAGGAAGCACCTACATTAGCTTTTGTGAATATTACTTATTTTTGCCGTTTTTGTTTCTGGTCTGTCCACTTTTTACTGCGAAAAATTTTTATATGGGCATATTTGCATTTTGTGGGGGAATTTCACCCTTATTCTCTATATTTTTCTATCTTTTAAATTCTGTTCAAGTAATAAGAAAATAAAGAAAATTCATATATACATAATAATGAATTTTAAGACCTGAACAAAATTTGTAATGGCTCAACATATATGCTGAAACATCACAGCACTATATCATAGCATTTTAACTACACGTACTAGACACCTTCACATATACAATGGATTTGAATCTTTTTATGCCATGAATTCAGAAGTAAAGAAATAATGGAGAAACGGAAAAATCAAGGTCAATGAGTGAAAATAAATATGAAAAAGTTTGAATGTAAACATGTTGAGAGATAATGAGATCCATGTAAACCAAACGACTTAGGCATTAGATACAGAAATAGAGATATGAAAGCAAAAGAACATAAGAGACATGATTACCAAAAACTAATTAAACAAGGTTCAGCAACACCACCACTTACTTCATTTAAGAATTTGCTATTTATGCTCTTTGTTGACTGAAAGAGGTAAGATTACTGTTTTAACTAAATGCCTGTCTCGGCTTTGTTTCTACTCAATTCTTGAGACTAAAAAAAAATGAAGGAATTATTTTTACCAATAAGTAGATTAAAATATACCTTAGGTTTGATTTTTTTAGGATGTATGTTTATTATTATTATACTTTAAGTTCATGTACCCCACGTTTGATGTTTTGATCATCTCGACAACTTGAATCAAACAAATGGCAGAAAACAGTTATTGAATAGGCATATTGTCTATAACTTTAATATATTTCAATGTAGTGTGTGTGTTTGTTCCAGAGATGAAAATCAGTAGACTAGAAATTCATAGGCACACATATTTCTCATTCACTGCTCAACTCCCACACCTAGAAGGGTGCCTGGCATATATTATATACTCAACAAATATTTGATGAGTAAATAGATTGATTTGTCAACAAAAAAATCATTTAATCCATCTAAAAGCAAAACCTACATAATTATAATGTTTATATGAGGTTAAAAGAATGAATTATCCACCTTAATTGAGAAAAATATGTACTATATTAACTAGAAATGAAGTCTAGAGTCCAGAATTCTAACCACATGTATCACATTTATCTGTAGAAATTATCTAATTTTATCTTAAGGTTTCAGCAGAAAACATTCGAAAGCATTTGGAAAACTTGCATAGTGTTCATTATATAATAAGAACTCAAATTTTTCTTTCAGTTTCTACTTTTATTTTAGAAATGCAATGAACTTATCTACCATAACTCTAATTTAATTCATAATGTAAAGGGCTATCAATATTAACCTGGGGTCCACATGATATAATATAAAGTGTATAGGCTTTTACATTAAACTAACCCAACTTTCAACTTAGTAGATGTGCGGCCTTGAATACGTTGTTTGGCCTTTCTTAACTTGAACTTCCACAACTATAAAATGTAGATCATACCTACATTTTATGTCAACTTATATGTATTACTTAATCCTAAGTACAATGGCCTAAGGAATAACACTTCAGCTGCTTGGCATGACTCCAGTTCCTGGCACATCTCTTCAGTCATTTTGAACTCCTTGCTGTTCTCTTCCTTTATTCTACCATCAAGTGAGGGAGCTACCTTCAGGTGGGAGAATTCCTGGAGAGGCATGCAGCTGTGAACCATGAGCACATACTGTAAATCATAAGTACATACATATTAGCATGGTTGTGAGGATAAAATGAGATGATACATCTAAAATGTTTAACATGATATTGGACACATACTAGATCTTCAATAAGTGTTCTCCTTTAATTGCACCACGTGGCCAGAGCAATATAAACTTGTCAAATTTCACATGACATTTTAGCTGATGTGTTTTTAAAACCACAGAAAACATATATGAATTTGCTGGAGTGCAAAGGGGTGATGTTGCAAGACACTGATTCACTAATAGTAACAGAGTTATTTTGTTAATTATCCCAGAAAGAAGGAACTTGGAAGGGTAATGCCCCAAATTTGACCTGGACCTCTCATTCATTCTCTGGTAGACAAATAACAATCTGAGAAATTTAGCACTATTTCACAGGAGCACAAGGCAAAGATGATCTTTTAGTGACAACAGAAATATGGTGGTGGTGAATAATTTCACTACAGATTTTCTCATAACAGTTGACTTTCTAGAGAACATATGACCTGTTAGATTCATTCCTCCAGTCAATGGCTATTTTATTTCAAGTTAATCAAAAGTGATGCACTCATAATGGCAGAAATTATGCTTAAAAATTAGACACATTAACATTGAGTCTTTCATGTTTTCTCTGATGTGTATGTGCATTAGTAAATTGATTACATGAAATACACACATATACTTAACAGAACACTTTCGGAGAATGAGTGGATCAATGAAACATCTCTGTCAATTTCACACTTCACATTTTCCCCATGGTTTCCATTCTAGATCAGAAAAAGGAGAGAAGGCAATAAAATATTCATTAACTGCACTGCAGCCCATTTATAGCAGATGGTCTCTGGAGGGTAAATTTCAAAACACGTGCTAGAGAGCGCTGTACAAAATATGTGGTTGTTCTGACACAGCAACTGGTGTGAAGAATGGCAAACGCAATAGTTGTTATTAGTGAGCGAGAAGATCATCCATTGTGAACCATGATCCAGCTCCCTTTTCATTTAGTTTAAGAAAAGGGTAAGAGTAAAGTTTGCCATCCCTTATCATTTCAGAGATTTTATAGATAGATAAAAAAGTACAAGATTTGCCTCACAGTATCATCAAGTATTATGATAATTCTTAAAAATTGTAATGAATCTTCTTTCAACATTCTTTAAGTTCTTAGAAAATTAAGATATTTGGGGATACATAGCAATGATAATAATTCACAGGTATTGCAATGTAGAGAGAAGAAAAAAGAGGAAAATTATATATTATAAATATTATGCACATGACTGCATGGCGGGTGGATGGATGGATAAAGAGCTAGATGTACAGTTGTATAATTTAAAATACTAGAAGCATAAAATGATAAAAATTCTAATCAGGATATAAAATTAAATATAAATGTGCTCTAAATCTCTCAAAAGTTAATATAAGTAGATAACATTTAGAATAAAGTGAACATTTTTTTGGTTTGCCAAATTGCCTATTTGTTCAATACAATGTAACAATTATCCAGATTTTTCAAACTGTAAGTTTGTGTATGTTACTGACTTTCACTATAAAAATACTTTGGCATTACACTATTCTTTCAAAAATTTGTGGAGATATATTTTTAAATTCACTTTAAATCAATTTTCTTAATAGTGAAAAGTTTGGCAAAATCATCTATATTGGTTAGTGCATATTGAATTATGCAACGTTCTTTTAAAATTTTTTATTGTAGTACAAAAATCATGAGAAAATTTAACATTTTAAAGTGTACAGTTCAGTAGTGTTAAGAATATTCACATTGTTGTGCAATTATCTCTAGAATTTTTCCATGTTGCAAAACTGAAGCTCTATACCCATTGAACAATTCCCCATTTCTCCTTCCTCCCAGCTTCTGGCAACCACCATTCTGTTTCTGAGTTTGACTACTGCCAATGCCTTGTATAAGTGGAATCATCTGGTATTTATCCTTTTGTGACAGTTCACTTAGCATAATGCCCTCACAGTTCATTCATGTTGTAGTATGTGAAAGAATATCCTTCCTTTTTAAGGTTAAATAATATTTTATTGTGTGTATAGACACATATTGTTTAGCCACTCATCCAGTGATGGACATTTGTGTGTTTCCACCTCTTGATTATTGTGAATAATGTTGCCATGAACATGAATATGCAAATGTCTCTTTGAGATCTTGCTTTAAATTTTTTTAGATACTTATTTGGCCCCCTATATCCATGGGTTTTCCATCTGTGGATTCAATCAACCATGGATCAAAGTGTTTGGAAACAATTATTGCACCTCCACTGAATGTGTACAGACATTTTTTTCTTGTCATTATTCCCTAAATGATATAGTATAACAACCATTTACATTATATTGGGTATTAGAAGTAATCTAGAGATGATTTAATGTGTATGGGAGGATGTGATGGGTTATATGCAAATACTGTGGTATTTTATATCAAGGACTTGAAAGTTCATAAATTTTGATTTTCTCTAGAAGTCCTGGAAGCAGTCTCCCACAGATACCAAGAGACCACTGTATATCCAGAAGTGTGACTACTGTGTAATATGAAGTTATAATTTTAATTTCTTCAGGAACCACCATACTGCTTTCCACAGCAGGTTCTCTATTTTAAAATCTCACCCACAGTGCATAAGGTTTCTAATTTCTCCACATCCTCACCAACACTTATTTTCTGTCCTTTTGATATTAACCATCCTGATGGATATACAGTAGTATTTCATTGTGGTTTTGATCTGCATTTCTCTGATGGTTACTGCTATTGAGCATATTCTCATATGCTTGCTGGCCATTTGTATATGATCCTTAGAGAAGCATCTTTTCAAGTTCTTTGCCTAATTTTTAATTGGATGGCTTTTTGTTGTTGAGTTATAGGAGTTCTTTAAATATTCTGGACACTAACTTCTCAGATTAATGATTTCCAACATTTTCTTGCATTTCATATGTTGCCTTTTCAGTCTATTGATTGTGTTCTTTGTTGCACAGAAGTTTTTTTAGTTTGATATAGTCCCATTTATCTATATTTGCATTTGCTGTCTATGCTTTGGGTATCATTTCCAAGAAATAATTGCCAAATCTAATGTCATGAAGATTTTCATTTATGTTTTCTTCTAGGAGTTTTTTGGCTTGGGGTGTTATGTTTAGGTCATCAATGCATTTTGAGTTAACTTTTGTATATTGTGTAGAATAAGGACTCAACTTCATTCTTTCGCATATGCATATTGTAATATTCTTTTATTCTTTTCTCTCACTGTCTCTCTTGCCTCACATTCAAGCATTTACATGAATTTCTTTTTTGCTTTTTTTTAAAAAAAATAATCACCTGCAATTTCTCCTTATTTTCCTTCTTATGTTTGGATCTATTGTTTGGAATATTACAATAAGCCTCAATGAGAATTACAGTGGTATAATAAGCTAAGATTAGCATTTAAGGTAGAGAATAAACAGAAGAAGTGGATGAATACTTGAGGCAAGATTCCTCTCTGTTTCTGACAATATACAGAGAAAAATGCTACAAATTTTGACATAAAAAGAGAAGTATTTGTAGCAACATATTTTTTTACTGTGGCTTCCCCTCAACGGATTGCCTCATGTGAGTCTCAGTACTTATAAAAAGTTTTTTATCATTTATTTCTCACAGAAGGAACTAGAAGACAGAAGACATTTGATGTTTAATTTATGAAATATAGATACTGGCAAAATAATGTTGCATTCTACATTAAAAAGAATGATAATGCCTTTCCAGGAGGGTACTTATATAATTGCAAGACCTGTTATGAGATTTGAGTCTATTCCCAGCTTGTTCCATTATGTTATACAAATCGGCCACCAGGTAAAAATCCTATCACATTGCACAAAAGTATTGTAAGTTAATTATTAGTAAAAACGCTCAAAATCTTGATATTACTACTTTTAAAATATCATTTATTGTCTCAGATGTATCAAGAAGCAACTATTATTGAGACTTTCTTATCTTTTCTATGTGAAATCAAATTCTCTCCAGGGTACTTTATTATAACTTATTAAAATAGTCTGTTGGTAGGCAAAATTCTTCTTACTGTGACCAGAAGACTTTAAAATTAGTGGCAAAGGAATTTGGATATTCCCAGAGAAAAAGAATCACAGAATTGAGTATTTGAAGTTAGGTTTAATGTTCTAATTTGATGTGAAAATATAGGTGCAAGCTCAGACATATTTTGATACAAGTATCTGGGAACCAGATATTGAACTAAACAATTTACAGACCTTGGAATAAGTAGAAAATTACTCTTGAAACCATGTTAAAAAGCGAATGTAAAATTGATCACATTGGAATAAAAATAATCATGTCTAGAAAAGTATTTTCAGTAAGTATGATTTATATTTAAGAGAAAATTATTTTCTACATCTTGGATCACTTGGATATCATACCAATCTTTAAAGAATTATTTCAACCTTCTCAAATTTATATTACCATTTTAAGCAGATAAATGAACCAGTGACTTTATTAACTAAAGTATGTCCAACTAGTGTTCTATAAATCAAAGAGGGGTAAAGGGGTTAAAACTGATGATAAAAGTCTAATGTTATAGCTCTCCAAGTTACTATATTCCAAAAGACAATGGATCATTTTGTTAAAATACTGTATTCAAAAAAGTTCTCATTTTCTTCCTACAGTTTATTTAAGTATGTTTGCATGAAATCTCAAATAGTTCCAATATGTAGTATCAGTTACAACATTTGTTAAGTCCATACAATTTATCACATTAGCAAGCTAAGAGAAAAATAATAAATGCTATTATGAATAAACAATTCATCTTAGGACAGTTCACCAAAAGGCAAGTAAACAAACAAGCAAACAAAAGCCAACTCTTCACTCAGATAAGAATTCAGTCTGTGATTTGTGTGTGTGTCTATTTATTAACCAAGAGTTTAACTTGACTTAATGTTAATATACCAAAGGCATGAATTTTATTTTACTAAGAAAATGCTTTCAAAGAATCCTGATGAACTTTTATCAGCTTTGCTTGATTTTGAAATAATTTTATATGAGTGGTCCACTGATAAAATAGAAAATGTAAAAAAAAAAAATCCCAACTAGATTTAGTGACCCTTTATATGAGTATAAAATGATTTCATGTTATATTGTGAACTTTTCACAAACCTTTTCTAAGCAATTAATGTGTTGGTTTTTAATTCTAAGAACAACATATCCCAAATACTACTCTGCAGATTGAGTTCTCTCTGTCTAAATAAAATGATAGACTTTCTAAAAAGATTTTTTTAAATCATATTATTATCATGAGTTGCAAGAGTCTTTCCAAGTAGATTTCCTCAAAGGCTAAAGTCTACTCATAGCAATGTGAAATACTCTAGTTGTGATTACTCCAGACAAAGGATATCTACATAAGTAAATTCACCCAATAAAAACTAGTATCCCACTTCCTTTTATGTTTATGTGAGAGTTCCATTGGCTTCTAAACATTGAATAACTTTTCATAGAATCATAGAATTTTAGATCTGGTACAATTCTTACAGATACCTCTAAGGAATCCAAGACCACAAATCTTTAAAGATCAAAAATCAATAAAATGAAGAACAAGGACATAGTATCAGTAAGATGCAAAACCCCAAACTGTTACATTGAAAGGACTGATAATAGACAAAACTCTTACAAGAAAGTCCAAGGGGAAGAAAATAGAAAATCACAGACAAATAAAATACAAAATGAAAAGGAGACATATTGTTCACACAGTACAAGTTTTATGTCATAAGAAATACAATGAGTTTATGTTAGTGAAATTGAAAACTTAGATGAAAAGAAAAATTTCTTAGAAAAATATACATAATCAAAATACATGCAATAAGAAATAAATAACCCAACTGATCACTACCACTTAAGAAACTGAATAAAAAATATTCCTCCCAAAAAATACATGGCCCAGATGGATTTATAGTCAATTTATACCAAACTTGAAGAAATGGATAATTCACGTACAATTTGTATCAGAGAAAATGGAAGAAGTAAAACTGTCCAACACATTTTATAAGGCTAATATAATTTTGATACCATAATTTGATGAAAAAAATATAATGCCTCCATTTTTAACCAGCCTTACTTATAAGTAGAAATATAAAAAATACTATATACAATACTACTTGAATCCGGATATATTTATTTAAAATTCACTATTAAAAATCTGTATATTTAATGCACTATACAAACAAACACAAAAAGAACACATGGTAATCCTAAAAGAGCCTCCTTTATTAAACATTCCTTCTAAAAGTTTTTCTGTTTTAAGTATCCATTCCAGGTAGACTATCAATATGTCATATATGCCTTTGATAAATAGTATGATAAAAGGAGACAGAAAGTGGTTTATTTTCACTCAAAATAATATTTAAAATGGAATTTTAACTACAAATATTACTTGTTTGCTTCCCTAATCACTAAGTTCAGAATGCCACTGGGAAATTTCAAACGGGGTCTGAATTAAAAATTTAATTAAAAAACACACTACCAAAGCTTACAGCATTTTTATTTCGATTGGGTGATAACCTAATTATAATTAGGATCATATTTTAAGTGTAGCTATACAAATTCAGGTTACCCAATAACTTTGTAAAATTTAACCCTATTAAAAAATTAAGTATACAGTTCTAACTAACGGAGTTGAGCAATTAGAGTGGTAGAGGGAGCTCCAATCAGAATAGGAAAGCTCAAAAGTAAGCCACACCCCTCCTCCTCCTCATCCTTTTCTATACTAAGAAACTTAACAGGCTAACTCAGACACAGGTTATTAAGCCTGACTTATTTTGTCCATCTAGATTTAAACAGTATCCATTCAGAACAATGACAAGAAAGCTTTAAGTAAGTTCGCAAATCTGAATGATTGGGTTCCTGTGCGATGAGTGCCACTGGGTGGAGGGATTTGAAAATAGGTGTTCAAGTCATACACTTACACCCACCAGTCAGATTAAGTTTAGATTAAGAGGGGCTATCTTATCTTCATTGAGAACAGTCTCTCACAAAGGTGTGTGAATTTGCTAGGGGATGTATATGAGCTAATTGATATTTCTTGCCTTAAGGTATCATTCAGTTCCAAAACTTTTGTGCAGACAAAATATTCCTCATTTAGTACTTGACTCCATGTAGATTAATTTAGGTTTTATCCTTTTCAGACTAAAGCACTGGTTGGTTGCAATTTTCCTTAACTACCAGTGGATTTAGCAATGATATATATACAGCCCTAATTTCTTAAATCCCTCACTAACATTTTTTTGACAATGTAATCAGAAGATTAAAACAAGGATGCAAAATTACAGATAATAGTGTGTGGATTTTTTTTTGTTCACCACATGCAGGATGGTCAGATAGATGTTAATGAAAATATCTTTTAATTGACAGTATGAATGTATATATATGTGTATATATATATAAAACATCTCACTGTTTTTCTTTTAAAAATGTCTAAAAATATAAAAGCACTACATGAAATAAAAGACCGTATTTGCAAGATATAAATTATTTTTCCTCCTTAGAAATGTACTATAATTTTAATTTCATTGATGTGATTATTTCTTTTTAAAATTTAACTGAATGCTTTTTTTTTCTTTAAACAAGGCTTATGCAATACAAGATGCTTCTTGCCCTTCTAGGAAGAATCCCCTACTGAAATGGAAGGTAAATTCTTTGGTCACTCACTAGCTTTGCAGTTTTCAACTTTATTAAAAATACGTTTTCTTTAAAGAAGCTTCAGTGATTTCTCCAAATAATATAAATGGCAAAAACACAAAGGAATTCAGTTTATCATGTGAAATTGTACATTTCACAATTGCTCAATCAAAAAGAATTAGATGAGAACTTTTCATTTTCAAAATTATACACACATAAAATAGAATTATAGACATATATTTACAGATCTACAGAATAATAGGACTCTCTTCTGAAATTATAACCTTTCTTGTTTAGAAAATAATTCAGATTATTTTGAAACAAATGAAAGAAATAAACATTGGAGATATATATATATATATTTAGCTGTTTTTTAAAAAAGTATTCAATAGAATGAGCACCACTTAAATGAGCATCTTTGGCTAAATGGTTCCAAATCTACAATCTTCATATAGTAATGGTAAAGACTGCATGGTGTTTATTACAGCCGTAAACATTTAATGGATGATAATTAAACAGCATCCATATTGAATCTTGCAAGATTTAATTAAACATAGCACACTGCAGATGTGAGATTTAAATTACTATTTATAATTACATGTAAAACACAATTCCTAATATGGTCACATGGAATTCTGAGAGAAATTTGCAATTTCCTCTCATTTTAAACTATTTTAGTTTTGAATTCCTTACTCCATTTTTTAAATTACGGGGCATTTGACAACAGACAATATAACAAATACGTCAAATGTGTTTATGAATATTGGTCCTGAGTGAAGGAGTATTGTCTCAGAACTATTCCTTTAATATTTTTATTCCAAAGGTATAGCAAAAAAAGAAAAGAAAGAAAAGAAAATAGAAATAGACCCACCTAATTACAAATAATTCAAATAAAGGAAAATAGGAACTAGCCCAACTCTATCATTAGATGAATACAAAGCTAGAAAGAAAAAGTAAAAAGGATTTTATTTTTCTTCAGTTTTAGCATCATATGTAACTCATATATTTGCATATTATTTACAAAAAATCAGTGAAGAATATTAGAGTGCAAAATTGATGTAAAGGGAACATTTAAATTTTCATGTGGAAAACCTATTAAATACTGAAAAAAATTCAGCCTTCTTTATTCCTTATTAAAGATGTCTTTGGTATTTTTATCCATACAATGTATAGGAAATACAGTGAATGTGGAGTATTTTATAGTTGATTTCACAGACTAATTGATTGCACAAAACATTTAATACATCTTTCATAACAGAAATTGCTCAGTATCTTATTTGTGCTGTATGTCTCTATGGGGTGGGAAAACAAAAATGGAATGTGCCAAAGACTAAATTCAATTTGCACCATTCTCCAGTCCTTTATGTCTGTAATGTTTCACTTTCGCAAATGTTTACAATGAGAATCTTGTCAGTGAGGACTCTGAGACCAGAGAGGCAAATGGGTAATGTTGAGAAGACTAACAAAGGATGCCTTGAAATTCCATATTCCTCATCTCCACAAGCATAAAGAAAGGCACAATTTATTTTTAGTGAATTATGGGAGTGAATTACACCCTAATATTTAAATTAATTCTCCTGGTCATTCTTGATTAACACTTCTCTTGCCACTATTGTATTACAAAGAGCTACCAAATTTAAAAATCTGCAGGTGAGCTGAGAAAAAACTATAAATAACATATTCAACAAGGAATAATTTGTCTGATCATATATGCTTATTATATGCATATAAAGTACCATAATTGTTCATGGCATTTTAAAATAAATAAAACAGTCTCAAAGTTATCATTCAAAGAGAAGATTCTGATAAAGAAAATAGATGAAACCTAGCAATGGAGCTGTCCAGGGCTCCATATGCATGTGATGGTTTCTTATTTACATGTTGCTCATGTTTATGCATGTTCAGAAGAATACAGCTGCTACCCCATTCTCCAGAAATCACAGACACCGGTCAAGTCTACAAATAGCCACATTTGAGCTTGTAATGTATTTATCATGAAAAGCTAGAAGCTCTAATGGTAGGGAAGGGGAAAAGCAGCACAATTTGCTTTGAAAAGATAACATATTTTTCAAAAAACAAATACTGTATATTCAGTTCAGCTCCTTTAGGTGCTTTTATGTTATAGGAATTCTGCTGGTGATGAAAACAGCATCCAGCCAATCAAATGGTGGTACCCTAGTGCCATCCAAAGTAGAAGCCTAGTGTTTAAAATAACCCTGATGAATTATTCATAGAGCTGATGTTTATGCAAATTAGAGAATCATGCATCCACCTGACCATCAAGGGAAGAAAAAAACATAGGGAAAAAAAACCCCATCATGTTTTTAGCATTCTCTAGAACCGATGAAATCAAATGATAATATTCTTTCATTAAACGCATCAAGGAATTACAATCCTTACCTGGTTAGTTTGTAGGGCCTTCAGATTTTCTGGATGAAATAACTGACTGTGCATGCAACCAATAAAACTGAACTGAAAAGCTGATTAAGGGCACTTACTTAATGCAAAGCCACTCACTGAATATTCATATGATGCCTGTGTTTATGCAAATTAAAGCAAAAGAACGCCCAAGGGGATTGGTTGCCATAGACCACAAATACTGTGTACAGCAGAAAATATAGAGAATAGTGACAAATAAATCTTGAAATTCATAGCTTTGAAGCAACAAAGGAGAAATAGTAAAATATTAAAAAGCTGAGGTGAATTACAGGTTTAAATTGTTTTATTTAATCATATTACTTTAGAACTATCGGCTATTCCTACAATGTGATGATCTATAATTATCTTAATGCCAAAAGATATCTTCACGTTTGTTTGTCAGCTTTATTTATCCTTTAGCCATTCATACTAGCAGATCTCCTAAGCATAGATTAGTGAAGAAAGAAACAATTATGATAAAAATATGAGTCGGTAGAATAATAACCAAATACAGACCCATGTGTGATACGATATTAAGTCTTTTACGTACTGATTCTTCATTGGTAAAACCTTACTAAGTAGCGTCAATGGAAGACCTCCAACATGTCGAGCACATTGCTTTCTCAATATTGATAGATATCTGCTTCATTTGATACGAGGATTATTTTATATTAGATGAGATACTGTGAATCTTTTGGCCAAGAAGATTTTGCCACACGCGGCTTTAAATTCCAAGGATTTTCACTTTTAGAACTCACATACAATAATTTTCTCTGAAATGCCTGCTAATATGTAGTGTCCTAATCATGAAAAAATGTGAATCCTCACATATGTATGTGAGAACCGATTAAAGACATTGGCATGATTCATAATATTTAAAGGATACAACACATATCTGGCATAAAATGCTTTACACTGTTAAGAAGGATCTTCACTTTTATTTCCTGAATAAGAATCAGAGATGGCTAAAAATGCTAGAATGTATCTTACAGGTTTTTTGTTTGCTTTTGTTCATCTCTTTGCTTTTTGTCACATACATTCAAAACTTCAAAAATAAGAATAAGGCAATATTCTCCATGGCAGTTACCACTGACTGAAGAGTATTTATCATTTTCCAATGGTTTCCTAATAATTCTCACATCCTCATTCCACAATGACTTTGGTCTCCCTCAGATAACATAATGAATTTTCAAGCACTTCTAGGAAATAATATTTAAAGTTTTAAGCATCTATACAAAGCTGGCTACACTTATCACAAACGCTATAAAGACTGAATCCAATTCCTGGACACTGTTTTCCTAGAAGAATTTAGAGGGACTTCTTTGTGGCACCTTATGCTTTCCTAATTACAGCTTTCATGGTTGCAGATAATTTCCTTTCTTGTAAAGTTGCTCTTTAGCTTTCCATGACTGTAATCTTCACAGATGTATAGTTATGTGCATACACATACATTTTCTATAAAATATATTGCATTTATTTAATCTAATTAACGTCTCCTTAAAATTCTCTTTTGCTAAGTTTCAGAATTGACTTGAAATACTGTGATCAACATATCTAAAATTCAGAATTAAGTTGTTAAAATTTTAGAAGCTGCGAATTTCCATTTTTGTTATTGGTGATTTCTTTCATTTAATTAATTAATTATATTTATACATATCTGTTCATACAAAATACAGAATCAAATGAATGTGTAACTAGTAGTACACTTTCCTTTATCATCATGCAATTCTTTTTCTTCTATTAAGAACATATTATATAGAAGGTAGACTAGTAATTTCTTAAAGTTTCTAATTAAAGAATCCTAAACTAAAAGCTTCTGAGAAACAATGTTTAGGTTAATCAGCAAACACTTGGCACTTATTAAGGTTTTCTATCACTATAAAAATTATCCTTTTTTGAAAAAGTCAATATTTTAAACATCAAAATTTTCCAACTTTCAAATTAAAATTCAAACACAAGTTTTACCAAGACTAGTTATTGCTTATTGAAGAGACACTGACCATGCTTCAGGCTGCAAAAAAGCTAAGGCTTCCTTCAGAAAGATATTTTTATTTTCAAAGAAAATATACCCCCTTTCCCGCCCCACCCTGCACACACACCTCAAATGAACTGCCAGAGGAAAATGTAAGGGGTATCATTAATGTCGTCCTTTGTCCAATTTTTGATATCATTAGTGGAAATTTTCCTTCCCTTTCTTGGATTGAATCTCTTAATCTCTGGCCCTGTACAACTCTGAGGTATTTCTGACAACTTTAAAATATTTATAAACCAAATCCAAACTGCCGTAGGCCATGGTTGCCTCAGACCTCTTATCCTGTATCTGTGCAGGGCAAGAATAGCTTAGTCAGTGAATTCGGTTCTATAAGAATCAAAATCATCTGTTCCAGATTAAATAAATCAATGCTTTTGAGACTGAATTAACTGACATATTATGAATTTATAATTTCCAGGTTCATGATTCATTTACTATTTTACTCTGCGGGCACAATAAAATCCTAAAGGACTATTTACAAATTCTTGCAGTGTTTCACAAAGAGGTAAACTTTAGCCCATTTGACATTTATGTTAGAAGTCTGAACTCTCTTTTGAGCAGCTCATTTGGACTTTAACCAATTCAAAAAAATGTGAATAAATATATAGAGAGATTCAACAAAAACTCAATCAGTCAGGTGAAATCGGTAGTCGACTATCTCTGATGTAAAATTTGTTTGGTCTATACATGTTTTTAAATTAAAACTAGATACCAGTATTTAAAATTATAAGATTTTACATTAATAAAAAAACAGAATTTTCTTTTTTTCTTGGAAAATCAGAGCTGACATTCTCACTAGGCAACAAACCCCTGGAGCCAGGTAGAGAATCCCCCTCTAAGCGAGTCCTGAGTCCTCCCTTTGCCAGGAGTCCTTTCCAGGATGCTTCTCTCTTTTATGCTATTCCCACAGGTATCTGAATTTGTGACCTGTTGGCATTTGAGTTGGATTTGTGAAATCTGGGGGAGCGCTACATTTTGAGACTGTTTTAAATCCACTGACCATGTCTGATTCATATATATTTTTATTCGATATAGGTATGTTTATAAATCTATTGTTCAAGTAATTCAGAATAAAAGGTAACCCACACAAAGAGTAAGCTGCCCTAGGTATCCAGGCTGCTTCTATGTATATGTTTTGACAATTCTGCTTATACCAGGTATTATCATGCTATCCTTTTAATAAAAAACATCAACAAAGCACCTCTAATAGAAAAGTCGAATAAAACATCATACTAATATTTACAGATTATTTCTTTATAGCATACATAAAAATACACACTATGCACACACACACTTACACACCCTTATGTACACTAGGGATACCATCAACTGTTTAAAATATCCTTTTCAGCAATAACTTTGAAGAGAGAACCCTGAGTTCTTTTCTCTTTTCTCCTTGCTTCAACTTTCAAATACTTTAATTTTCTAGAACATATCTGTGGTTTCACCAGAGAGCACAGTCTTCATAGTTTTCCTCCTAGCTTTCATGATTTGTACCTGATACTCTGCCTCTCTAATTGGTAAGAGTGCAGGAAAAGCAAAAAAAAAAAAAAAGATCTGGGACACTCCTGAGAACCGCCTCGTTCTCTCCTCCATGTGGCCCCCACACAAAACAAGATTGATTACTTGAGTTCATATGAACCCTTTGGCAAAAACCTTGTGATCTAGTCCAGTCATAAGAAGACAATTGTTCTGTGTAACTGTAATAGAGAAACTATTTACTCCACAACTCTCACCTACAATAATTTATACTTTTAGTGGTAATTTACCTAAAGCAGCATTTCTCTCCTGCTTGAGTCCTTAGCAAGCATTGTCCATGAGGGTAAGCAAGTACACTTACAATTAGATAACACCACTTTTTTTTTTTGATACGGAGTTTTGCTCTCCTCGCCCGGGCTGGAGTGCAATGGTGCGACCTCGGCTCACTGCAACCTCCGCCTCCTGGGTTCAAGCGATTCTCCTGCCTGGGTCTCCCAAGTAGCTGGGATTACAGGCATGCACCACCACGCCTGGCTAATTTTTTTTTTCTTTGAGACGCAGTCTCGCTCTGTCGCCTGGGCTGGAGTGCAGTGGCGAGATCTCGGCTCACTGCAAGCTCCGCCTCCCGGGTTCACGCCATTCTCCTGCCTCCTGAATCCTCCGTTTGCTAGGAGTCCTCACCAGCATGCTTCTCTCTTTTATGCTACTCCTGCAGGTATCTGAATTTGTGACCTCTTGCATTTGAGTTGGACTTGTGAAATCTGGGGGAGCGCTAAATTTTGAGACTGTTTTAAATCCACTGGCCATGTCTGATTTATATATTTTTTTTCGAAATAAGTATGTTTATAAATCTCCCGAGTAGCAGCTGGGACTACAGGAGCCCACCACCACACCCGGCTAATTTTTTGTATTTTTAATAGAGATGGGATTTCACCATATTGGCCAGGCTGGTTTCGAACTCTTGACCTCAGGTGATCCACTCAACCTTGGCCTCCCAAAGTTCTGGGATTACAGGTGAGAGCCACCATACCCGGCTATCACCACTCTTTAATAAGACCATTCAGTTGATTATTTTTTCTAAAATAAGGCTCTATCTTCACAAAAGGAAAATATTTTAAATCAACTCAAGGAGGCTTAACTGCTTGTTGAACATTTCGTTTTTATTACATATAAAGATGGGAATTTAGTGCACAGACAACTAGTCCTTCTCTACCCCAAATCAGAAAATAGCTAAAAAATATTTCTTCCTTTATTTCCTCTTCCCTTAGTTTGGTGTGCACTGACCTTACGTCACATTTGTAGAGATGCTCATGACGTTCAGCTATTCTGGCAATACTCTTTGCTCTTGATTTTGTTTTTCCTTCTATCTCAAAATTCTTTTTACTGCTTTCTCTTCTTTAAAGGTTCTGGTTGACGTCTGGTTCACTGAAATTATCTTGATAAATTCATCTGAGAAACAGTTTAATAGATAATAAAAGTGCCAGTGGTAGAGACAATTAGGTTCAAATGAACCTTCTCTCAAAACACTCCTCAAATCACACTATAGAAGCAAGTATCTGCCAAGCCAGCAATGGTTCCAGTGGCACCTAATTTAAGCCTTAAAACCAAAACAAAGAGGTACTGTTAGAGTAAATTCATTTGAAAAAAATAACATTTAAAAACACAGTACCAATCTAATTTTAGTGAGGGTATGAGGCTATTTTAAGGCTTGATTTAACCTATGGTTTAATATTCATATAGGTAACATTGTTGCAGCCTAGGGTCTCATTTCCAAAGATAATTTCTGAACTTAAGTATTTCAGAGCACAGAATAGTGTTTGGATAAGAATATTTGCAGAATAGTAAACAGCTACTGTCTTAAGGTTAATGGTCCACTACAATGTATCTGTAGTGTCTGTAAAACTTGTTTTGTATTATGATCTCCCCATCTTCATTGCAATAACTCACAGCCTTCCAGGTTATTTTTTTTCTTTCTCAAAGATTTAATTAGTTGGTTCAAAGGACTCATTTTCAAACATCTTTTATATTATACTTGGTGATTCTGACTTCTACATCTGGATTCAATGTCTTTAAACATCTCCATTTCCATTTCTATAAATTTCAAACCTAGTCATCACCTGGAACATTTCTTCACCTTTTTTATGAACAAAAATTCTCCTCTCAAATCTTTCTCCTATACCTATGAGTTGCTTCCTCTCTTCCATTACATTTCATTTCCCCTCTTCCATTTAAGCTTCTTTTCCTCTCATTGCATCTAGCATATTAGACCTTCCAGTTTTTATTTTGCTCTGTGTCAATCTCAATTCCACAATCAGCCACATTAAATGTGCTGTATCCCCTTAACTACCCACTTTAAGAGCTCTCTTCATCCTATTTAGGGATAAACCCAAAATCCTTTTACTTTATTCCCATTCCCATATAGTCAGGCACATGAACTTTAAATTCTTTCTTTTTTTTTCTTTCTTTTTTTTTTTTGAGTGCAGTATTAACTCATACGATCTTGATCACTGCAATGAGATAAATGATACCTCTCATAACTTCCTTTGTATGTTCTACCTTTCACCCCCAAATTTCTTCAGGCTCTACTCTTCCTTTCAGTCCTTGAATCAAAGGGAGATTTCTCTCTTCCTGCCACAGACCAACTCTGATCCAAAAACCAATAATAATAATAATGCCTAATATTTACTGAGAATTTATGCCAACCACTGTGCTAAATACTTTACATGGATTATCTCACTGATCTCTATTTTAAACCTATGATATAAGTACAACTATTATTTTTTACAGATAGAGAAATTAAAGCTTGGAGAATCTAAACAAATAACTCATAGTTATACAACTCCTGGTAGAGCCAGATTCTGAACCCGGGCCTGCCTGATTCTTTAGAATTTGATGATATTAAGAACTTGTCATATTTTTTCCATCTTCTCCATGATATTTTACTTTCCTGTTTTGTTTCATAAGTCTCTGAGCAGCTTTTCACATATCATTTGTTATCTACTCTTTTTATGTCCATAAGTTAAATATAGATTGGCCATTCTATTTTTTACTACAAAATTTCCGTCTGGACAATCTTTTTCTCTGCCATGGTATCATATGCCACTCCTGTCAGATTACAAAATATAGTACAAGTGCAGTATAGTAAACCTGCCTTGAGAACAACATCTAGTTGGACATGCCCAGGATGTCCCACTAAATCAAAAAACTAAACAGAGCTCACTCACCTCAGCTCATAAGAGTTCAATATGGCAGTGAACTAGTGAGTTCCCCTTTGGTTTCTCATTCCTGTCTCAAAAAGTCTAAAGTCTATATGTGTGTGTATATATCTATGTGTGTATATAGAAATATATATATACACACACATATATATGTGTGTGTGTGTGTGTGTTTGTGTGTGTGAAGTCACAAATTTGCAAACAACTCAGACCTGCAAAGATCTAGCTGGTCTTCCTTGTAAGCCCTCACCCATTAGGAAGTGGTAAGAAAGTACTCAAACACTTCCTAACATTTAGCCCAATACAGTAAGCTAACTAATTCTTTTAGATAATGCTAAGTCTTTGGGGTTATTTGCTCATTTTTTCACATTTCACTCTCTCTTTCTTGATTTATCTCTAAGACAGTGTTCCAGAACTGACATTCAGCTGATATTCTATTAACTCTTGTGAAACAGGTGTCTGTTTCAATTATTCAGTACCTTTAATATATTGGTTCTTAAATATTTTTAGTATTACCTTTATGTGTTTGGTATATGGTAGAAAGAGGAAGGGCTTACACAAACTGCTAGTGGTAGAATGAATGAGTAATGCTTGTATCCTCACAGTCATTTTAAATTTTCCTCTGATTCATTTGATCACTGGGTGACTTGCTCATTTCCAAAATGGAAGTTAAAAATTGGTCTCTCCAAACTTGGGCAGATTCTAATAGTTCACCGTGAGTGACTCAAAATTAGCTCTTCCTGAAGTTGTCTGTCACATCTTCTTTCTGGCAGTAGGACTACTTCAACTCTTCCCTATGGTAGGTCCACTAAAAAGGTGTTTAATAAATCATCACACAAAATAAAATATTTTAAAAAATTCAAATATGTCAGTATTCACTTTAGTTCACAAAAGGCTGTTACCCAAGTCCCATCCTCCGGGAACTGTGGGATTCCATTCTTGCTACAGGGGATGTTAAGATTGCCTGGAAACTGAAGACTACCTGAGGATCATCCTAAGAAATTACCTCTCTCCGAAGACCTAAAGAGAAATTTTCCAAGCCCTAATGGAAGACCATATTCCCTTGAAATTTCCTATGCCTGTGTAACAGACTTCCTTTTTTCCAAGTGGAAGCCCAAATGTTTCATAGAACACACATCTGTCAGCTATCCTGTCCTTCTCTATTTCCCATTTTCTTCCTACAACTTTTTAGGATGAAATACATAGGGCTTTATTTACCTTACATTATGGGCTGCCTCTTATTAGGAATTCCTAATGTTTTATTTTGTGTAATATATATTCTTTTTTGACATCTTCTTCTTATATTTTGATTGACTAAATTTTCATTTATTTTTAAAATTATATTTATTTCTAAATAAATTTGTATATTTTTAGAAACATAAACCAATGGGTTAAAGCTTTCTCTTTTCATGTTATTATCCTTAAGTTTAATAACCTTAATTTAATTGGTTTATAGAGTTTCCTGCTATCAACATAAAATATGCATTCTTTTAAAACACACAAAACTTTAAAAGGTAACCATTTGGCCTCAACACAATCCCAATTCCAAAAAATATAAGCCATGCAGATTATAACATTAGTAACAATGCAATAATAATGGTAATTAATAATAAAAATTGCTAAAAATTCATCTGGCATGCACTTAGAAGTAACTCATGTTAAAGAAACCCACAAAAAATTACAGATAATAATGGAGTTCCATCATAGCAAATTTAGCTTCTGCATATTCAACTATGCTTACTTATAAGAGAGAAAAAGAGGGAGAGTGCGATAGAAGTAAATAGAGAAATAGTGTGGGTAATTCTACCTGCTGTTCCACTCAAAGAGAAGGTGCATGTGAAAAGCGAGAGTTGTTCTGCTCTGTTAGCTTTGCTGTTCTTCGTGATGCAAATATTACACCACAGTGAAAAGGATATGTGTTTTTAAAGATACATCATGATGCCTTCCACTTTTGGTAATGACAGAGTAGGAGATAATTTGGACCTAACCACTAAGTGAAGCCAACAGAGGAGGACTTACTGTGAACCTACTTAAGCTTAGATTACAGGGATCTTCACTTGCACAGTTCCTCCCAAGGCCTCGTATCTAATTTTGCATTCTGTTTCTTAAAGAGGGACCTACAAGTTGGGTCAGCTTTGGGCTCCACAAAATAGGACAGCCACTAAAAACAATTAAAAATTTCAAAATGATGGTGAAGAATAACCATGTCAAGATCTAGGAAAACATAGAAATCCAGGTAAGTGGCTGGGCCTGGTAGTGGTAGTTCATGCCTGTAATCCCAGCACTTTGGGAGGCCAAAGTGAGGATCACTTAAGCCCAGGAGTATCAGACAAGCCTGGGCAACATAGTGACACCTCATCTCTACAAATTTGAAAAATGAGCTGGGCATGGTGGCAGGCATCTGTCGTCCCAACTACATGAGAGGTTGAGGCAGGAGGATAATTTGAGCCCAGGAGGACAAGGCTGCAGTGAGCTGTGTTAATCACACCACTGCACTCCAGCTTGGGTGACAGGGTGACACTGAGAAAGAAAGGAAAAGGAAGGAAGTAAAGAAGCAAGGAAGGAAGGAAGGAAGGGAAAGAAATAAGGCGGGGAGGGAGGGAGGGACGGAGGGAGGGAGGAAGGAAGGAAGGAGAAGGAAGCAAGGAGGGAAGGAAGAAAGAAAGAAGAAAGAGAAAGAAAAGAAAGAGAAAAGAGAAAGAAAGAAGAGAGAGAGAGAAAGAAAGAGAAAGAAATTAAGAAAGAGGAAGGAAGGAAGAAGGGAAGGAAGAGAGAGAAAGACAAAATGAACAAACAGGAGAAATCCAGGTAAGCCTGGTCTTCAGGACTATTTCTGTGCAGGAGATGTGCACAGATCTAGAAGGAACATTGAGAATCTAAGGAGCACCTCTGACAAATTATTTGATATAGAGCAACAAAAGTGGAGTCCAAGCCTTGGCAAGGGAAGATGTCTATGGTAAATAACTCCTGAGGGTCACACACTCAGAGTAAAAATGAGCAGAAAGTAATGCACCCTTTGCAAGCACTTCAGTCAACCTCAGAGTCATCTGGGGACACAGAAAACCTTACATCTTGAAATTAACTTAAGATCACTTGTTTTGCACATGCCCCAAAATACCTGAAAAAAACAAAAGAAAATTTCCTCTGAAGGAAATAAACTTTAACTTCAAATTATTTCTACAAATGACTTATTAAAATAAAACATCCAGCACACAACTAAATATGAGAAAAAAAGACAATATAGGCAAACAATCTACATGATAAAAAGTGAGATAGATCCACAAGCACTTTAGTCAACGGAATTACTAGCAACAGACTGTAAAATAATGATGACTTACTATGCTCTTAGAATTAAAAGTATAATAGCCAAATATCAACTAAGAACTAGAAATTATGAAAAGTGACATAATCTCTTTGAAAAAACTAGAAATTCTGTGGCTAAAATGCACACAAAAAAGGTAAGAATACTCTGGATAGTATAATGGCAAATAAGACATAAGGAGAGAATTAATGAATGAGAGATTAAAACGAGGTGCCTGTTTTTGGTAAGCAGATGGTTTTCTGGTGATTACAAACCTCACTGGGGGCAAAATGGTCTTCAAGTTTATTTATCATTATTGCAATTTTATGGAGAAATTAATTGACTCTTTCTCTCTCACTCCTAATCCTAATTTGGGTTTGGGGAAGAACCCTGACAGGGCCATATAATATCAAGCATTCACCCTTTGTCTAATCAACTATGCCTAGGAGAGTGATGCATCTTGAAATGTCCCCAAAACATATAGGTTAGAACTTGTATACAACAATTGGAAATGCAGAACTTGGAAATTCAGAAATGCATATAATTTTTTTATGAATAAAACTTTGCCATACATTTTGTTGAAAATTATAATTAGAAATCTTTAGAATATATTTCACTATCTTTATTAACATTCCCTAGAATGTCACTCTTCTTTTGAAATACTGAATATGCTCATTTTTGGTGAGTTTTCTGTTTTCCTACTTAAAGTGAGATCTCCAGGTCACTTATTGAAGGGATATTCATTTTGCTTCATCTTTCTGTGACATTTGATAAGCTTGACTGCTTTCTTTCATTAGAAACTCTTACACTGGCTTATTTAACACGGTGCTTCCCTTGTTTTCTCCAATATTTTTGACCATTCTCCTGTATTTTTACTGTGTTGCCTCTCCCTCTCCAGTGTAAGTATTGGGATTTTTAAAAAAGCATTGCCCTAGTTTCTTTCCTCTTATACTCACTCCCCAGGCAATTTCTTCCACGTTGAGAGCCTCCAAAGCTACCTATATTTAACGTCTAGTCAGAATCACTCATTTTGTAAATCTTTGAACCCTCCAACTCAATATATGTAAGATATAAACAACAGGGGAAACTGAATGCAGGGAATATGGGAAGTCTCTGAATGATCTTCATAATTTTTCCATAAATCTAAAACTTTTCTGAAAAATAAACTTTATTTCAAAAAGACTTAACAACCAAGTTAAAACATTCAATAAATGAATGCAAAAACTGTGGTAAAGGAATGAGTAAAACATTCGGTGCTGGAAAATGGAGAATCAAAATGTACAAAATTGTGAAGAAAAGGAAATCTAACCCAAGGATTTTATGCTCAGCTAAATTGGCCTCTGATTTAAAGTCAGAGATGAACTCTTGGTTATTCTGGAGAAGAAAGATGATGCAGCAATATCCAGCTTAAAAAATAAATAAAAATTTTAAAATTCAGAGAAAAAGTCTGTGTTAGTTATCTATTGTCACATAAGAAATCTCCCCAAAACTTTCAACTTAAAAGAACAAACATTTATTTTGTCACAACTTCTAAGGGTAAAGAATTTGGTGGTGGCTTAGCTGGGTGGTTCTGACTCAGAGTCTCATGAGTCAAGATGTAGGCTAGAGCTGGAGTCATAGGAAGACTTGATTGAGGCTGGAGAATCTGCTAGAGGATCACTCACAAAGCTGTTGGCAAAGTACTCAGTTTCCTTGCTGTTATTTGCAAGAGGCCTCCAAAATCCTTCACCAAGTAAATATCTCCTTAGGGCTGCGTGATTGCCCTAATTACACAGCATCTGGCTTCCCCCAGAATGAGTAGTGAGAGAGAAGCCACAATGTCCTTCATGTCCTAATCACAGTTGTCACTTTTTTCCACTCTCAAAAAGCGGTAGGGAGGTAAGTTTTGAAAGAAGACATTTAAAAATTTGTGGATATATTTTAAAACTTCCAGTGGAAAGAAGTACCAAGGTATTAATTAATTATATTTACTATTTGAAAATTAATTGGTATTATCTACAAATATTTATTGCAGTCAAGATTTTATTTTAATTTCTAATGGATTTATAGTATTTTTCCCCTTCAATGTTATAGGTATGTTTTACGAAGTAACATATCTTGTGGTAAAAGAAAGATTTATATGAAGTCAGCCATTATATAAGCCTCAATTCATTTTCTCTTTTTAGCCAGCATTAAGAACACACCATGATGTCTTACAATGTCTTATGCATTCAACACTTTTCTTGAATAACTGAGATATACTGGGCCTCTCTTCTCCAAGAATATGACATGGAAGTTTTTCAGCAAGAGTATACCAATTCTCCACCAATCTAGGATAAATCTTATACTGTAATGAGTCATAATCCTGTTACCCATGATTTGGCATGCTTCAGCTGTGTTTCTTCTTTTGTTTGTTTGTCTGGTTTTTTTGAGACAGGCTCTCACTCTGTCACCCAGGCTGGAGTGCAGTGGCATAATCTTGGCTCACTGCAACCTCCGCCTACCTGGTTCAAGTGGTTCTCCCGCCTTAGTCTCCCAAGTAGCTGGGACTACAGGCACACACCACCATGCCTGGCTAACTTTTGTGTTTTAGTAGAGACTGGATTTCACCATGTTGGCCAGGTTATTCTCAAACTCCTGATCTCAAGTGATCTGCCTACCTCAGCCTCCCAAAGTGCTGGGATTATAGGCGTGAGCCACTGTGCCCGGCCCAGCTGTGTTTCTTGACACTTTCTACCACCATCACACATAGCATCTTCTAGACGTATTCCTCAAAAATTTTAGAATGAGAAGGTCCAGATAACTGTGTCTGTTACTCTTACTCCTTCTTCAAAAGTGAAAGAATGAATGCTAGGATAATATGTACTTGATTCTTATGTTCTACTCCTACACTGTTAACACAAACTTCTGATACTTTAGGATGTTGCTCTGTTGATTCTGTTTTCTCCTTGTTTCAATATCAAAATCCCCTTGATGTTGGGTCATTCCCATCCGAATAAAAATGTTATTATTTCATTTCTAACTTTTTATCTCAATTCTCTCCATTATTGTTATATTTCTCTACTTTCTTTTACAAAAACAACAAAAATTTCTCCAAAGAGATGTCCATTACTTGCCACCATCAAGTTCTTTCCTCTCATTCTTCTTTGAATCTACCATAATTAGAGTTGTGTTGCTATCACTCTGTCAAAAGTAAGGTCACTAATGATGTAAACCTTACTAAATCCGATGAGTGATTCTTACCCCTCATCCTATTGGAGGCATCAATAGCATTTGACTTCTATTGCATGACATGTTATTGTCCTGGGTTTCTCCTCACTGGCTGCTCTTTCTTGGTCTCTTTCACTTCTGGTCCTCATCCCCTTGACCATTAAACATTGGAATGCAGCAGGTTTTAGTCCTGAACCTCTTCTCTATGCACATCAATCCATGGAAGAACTCTTCTGTCGCTTAGCTTTATATACTTCCTGCAGCCTAAAATATCTGAATTTGTATAACTTCAGTGTGGAAACCTCTGAACTTCAGATCTGTATATCCAACTATCTATGTGACATCTCCATTTGGATATTTCATAGCAATACAAGACTGAACCTCTGGTCTCCACCTCTTCCTCCTTCACCAACACACTTTCCACCCAAAAAACAAAAACAAAATCCTGCTCCAACCATGGTCTTTCCCACTTCAGGCCCACAAATGTAGCCATGGTATTAGACTTGGGGATTACGCATGGGCCCAACAGCACGAACTTGGACTTCTTCTCATTGAGGGTGCATATCTGACTTTGTCAAGAATGGAGTCTAAATGTTCAGTATATTATCAACCCCGCAGGAGACCAATCAGTCATTTGGTGACAAGTTGATTTAATCTAACCACATGTTCCCTGGTGGTGCAATTATGTGTTTGGATAAACTAAGGCATAACTAACACCTCAAAATTCCTTTTGGATCAGGCAGAAGCCACCCTCCAGGGGCTTTTGTCTAAAATCGCACCTGGTTACTCTCAACCTCTTCACTGTCTTTCTTTCGTCTCTCTTTTATTGGTTTCTCCTGGGAGGACTTCCTTACTAAATCACTTGCACATAAATCTCTGGGTGAGGCTCTGCTTCTAAAGAATCCAACCTGAGGCACTATCATTAACACTGGCAAACACACTGCTCTTCCATTGGCCCCGTCTTCTCAGGGTACAGCTGTAGCCTTGTGCATTAAGCTCCAGCACCAGTAGTACTACGATTTTGTGTAAGAATCTGGAGTCACCGCCACCTGATGCTACAATTCATTTACATTTAGAATTGTCCCTGTGAAAGTATTTTGTTCACATTATGTATTTGGTGTCTATAACAAGGAACCCTTGTGCCTTGGCATATTCCATTCAGATCCAGAAGCAGAGACTTGCAGAAAGCTTTATTTTCAAAGGTTACCTTAATTTATTCTGACATATTTGTGCAAGATGTCTGAGAAACTTATACATGGGGCCCTAACTATTATGCAACCAACTTAAAACAGATTTTTAATTTTTATAGTTAAATTTTTAAAGTACAAAGCTAAATACAAGTTTTAGATACTGTTGACATCTACCAACAGTCTAAATATAGGTACCAACAATTTAACTATCTAAAAAGAAATGCTAGTATTGAGTGATTGCTCTGGTTTTTAAGACTTTTAAACAATCACCACGTCACTCTAAGTTGTACCTTATTTGCTAAAGGAACATTCACATTTCATTCTTCCTAATTCAAACCTTGGTTTGAGAAAAAGCATAATTGGGAACTGAACTGAAATAACTTTGGATTTACTTTTTCAGCTAAACTGTTTTTTTTTTCATGTTTTAATTGCTCCCTAATTTCTCTATTATTGCTGCATGTCCTAAAATAAATTTTCCATCTGCTCTTTCCATGTTTGATTGTCATGTTGGTTCTCTTCGAAACTGCTAAACAAGCAGCTTTTCTAATCACATTTTGTGGCTGTGGTGCATTTCAATGCTCAGTCTGCATATAGAAAAGCCACTTGCTGTTAAAAAAATACAAAATAGATTGAATATAACTAGATAATTTCATTTGTGAGTGTAGAGTGTACTATGCAGCAGTTTTATTCCTACATTTAGTATTTTCTGGTGAAATGAACAATTTCTGGGAAAAAGTGATTAAAAGAGAATAGCAAACATCTGTGCATCTATTCTTCAATTTTTTTCTCCAACTTTTATCAAACTCTCCAAAGTTTTTTTTTCAATTTAAAAAGGAATAGTTCCTGTTTGTGTAAAAAAATGAGTAAAATCCTGTATCTCATAATTATTAACAGAAAACTTTTTTAAAAAATAAGAAAACATGTTATGTAAATATGCTTTACACTTCTGAGTAATACATTTACATTAAAGTAATTAGAATAACAGTATCTATGAGATTTAATAGTAGAAAAGACTAAAGGATAGTTAAAAAGCATAAAGATAATTTATACTGATAAAATTACAGATATAACAAAAAAACACACATTCCTCAATAGTAAATTTAATTTTCTATACAAGCTAATGGAAAAATTAGACCCTTTGACTCAAAGCATCCATCATCATTGATTGTTAAGCTATTATTTTCACCATTTAAAAGTTAATTGTGAATATACTATCATACTCTTAGGATAGTAAATTACTGAATTTGGGAAAGGGTGTTTGGCCACATACTGTGTAAACCTTAAAGATGTCAGTATGTATTAGTGTAGTAAGTTAACCACAAGCAAGTTATTCTAAGGAATAATTTATAACTTATCAGAGATACATACAAAGACAGACATTAAGTGACATTCATTGCACTGTTATTCATAATAACCACACCACTACAAATAATTTAACTGTCTAATAAAAGGGGATTGGTTTTATAAATAAGGGTATATCCATATGGAAAATAATTTAGCAATTAAAAATCATTTTAGAGGAATATTTGATGACCTCCTATAAATGCTTATAAATATAAAAATGAAGTTATAAAATAACATTCATATGATTATAATTTGTTAATATAAATATAGATATATAAATTAGAAATTATGGCAAAACATACAAAAATGTTAACAGTGATTTTTTTCTGTGGCATGGTATTATTGGTAATTTTAATTTTCTTCTTTATATGTATATATTTTCCCAAATTTTACAATAGTAATATTGCTTTTTATAAAGGAAAACTAGAAAGATTTTTCTTTAAGCTTTTTATATTCGTAGTGTTAAAACACTGTTTTATACATATATCAAAGAGATGATTGTACACTAGCTTAATTAATCAATAATATTAGTGTGGAGAGAAAAATGTGGGCATATGGCTTTAAGTTCAAGTAAAATATGCTTAGAGGAAGTCAGGAGTTGGTAGTATTGTTTAATTTTTAGAGTAGTTTTTAACAGGAAGAGACTGAGAAACTGTTACCTTTTCACCTCTTGTTTTAAACAGAATTATGTGTGTTCAACCTGAATCTATGGGATGATATTTTGTACTCTAGACCTGTCAATCCCCCCTCGCCTGTTCAGAACACTAAACCAATAAACTGAATTATTTTTAAGAATAACGAAACAGTGAAAACGCAATCCATAAATTGACTTCTTTGTTCTGCCAATTGACTAAATGACACTTAGTCATCTCTAAGTGCCTGGAGAAAATAAAAGGCATTTCTTTTGTGAAGCTGATGAACAATTAGGCAATTGTAAAGCATTGAACACAAAGTGGTGAATGCAGTGTAATATTGTTTTATGCATCTCCCTCCCTTTCTCTTTTTATTTTTATTTTTTGAGGAAAAAAATGCTCGAGGCAGACATTTTACTCTCTCTCCTACTCTCTAGCTTTTAAAATAATGATCAGCATTTGCTATGGCTAACACAGAAGCACACAAGCCATAGTTCAAATGGAAAAGTTGTTTTCTAAGTCAAGCAGCACACTTTTTAGAGAAAAATATGCTGCCAGGCTTTTTAACTTTGTTCAAAGTTCAGAGGGTCTGATAAGTGCTTCCAAATTTCAGTCCCTGCAATAGCTACAGATTTTTCATGTTGGGGATTATAGTACACTACTGTTTGCAATATTCATCATCTTTCAAATTCCACTGAGATATTATACAGAGTTCATTCTAAAACTACAAAGGTTTTGAAAGATGTCAATTGTATAGAATTGCCTTTGATTACTACAAAATAACATAGCTCTTTTTTATCAAGTTAATGCTAACATAGGCTATATAGTATGGAATCAAATGAAATAATGTACCAGTTCTACTACATCACTTAATTGATACATTCACACATGTATATATGTACACAGTATCCGTGTGAGATGGAATGCTCAAGTCCCATATATAAAATGGTGTCGTATTTGCATATAATCTATGCATGTCCTCCCATCTAATTATCTATAGATTACTTATAATACCTAACATAATGTAAATGCTATATAAATAACTGTAATGTGAAATATCATCCCATAGATTCAGGTTGAACATACATAATTCTGTTTAAAACAAGAGGTGAAAAGGTAACAGTTTCTCAGTCTCTTCCTGTTAAAAACTACTCTAAAAATTAAACAATACTACCAACTCCTGACTTCCTCCAAGCATATTTTACTTGAACTTAAAGCCATATGCCCACATTTTTCTCTCCACACTAATACTATTGATTAATTAAGCTAGTGTTCAATCATCTCTTTGATATATGTATAAAAAAGTGTTTTAACACTATGAATATAAAAAGCTTAAAGAAAAATCTTTCTAGTTTTCCTTTATAAAAAGCAATATTACTATTGCAAAATTTGGGAAAATATATACATATAAAGAAGAAAATTAAAATTACCAATAATACCATGCCACAGAAAAAAATCACTGTTAACATTTTTGTATGTTTTGCCATAATTTCTAATTTATATATCTATATTTATATTAACAAATATTAGGGAAAATGACAAGAACAAAAAATATGAACATGTTCAGTTCAGACACAACCATTCTTTTCTTTCCCCAAATATTTTTTATTGCAGTTGGTTAAATTCATGGATGTGGAACCCACAGAAACAGAGGACTGACTATACATACATACTTATTTGTGTTTGATGACACTTGTTAGAGGTAAACTACTCTGTAAAGCAACATGATAGATTGAAATATTCAATGTTACAAACACAGAAGTGCTGGATAAGATACAATAAACAAATTTACCCACTGCTGGTTTTTTTTTTTGTTTTTTTGTTTTTTTGTTTTTACCACAAGTGGACCAAACTCAATGGGTGGCAGTAAGTATTAGGCAGCCCACAGACTATGTATGGGATACTGAATATAGGTTAAAGAGAATAGGGCTGGGGGTATAACATCCACATGGACACAGAAGATATGGCCTTAAGGCTAAATCACTATGGAAAAAAGAGAATGTTGTAAATTTCAGACCGGTAGAAAGCATCAAATAGAATAAAGAAAATTCTAACAATCTAATAATAGCCCGAAAAGAGAAGGACAAAAAGAAGCTAATGTGAAATATAGTAAATTAAACATTCAATATAATAGAAAAAGCTCAAATAACTAGTAGCCATGATAAATATAAATTTAACTGATAAAAGGTAAATCTCAAAAATAAGTTCAAGTGAGTTTTTCAATTTTGGTTTTTGTGTCTTCTGTTATTCTAATATAAGAGAAGACACAAAAACCAAAAATGGAAAGAAAGAAATCATCATCAGACCAATTCAAGTATTTATCCCAGAATTGAAGGAGAAAAGTTTTCAAAGGAAAAGAGCCCATAATAATGGAGCAAATTATTATATACACACATGCCAAAGTGTATGGCCATGAGATATTGTACTGCTGGTGGAAAAGAACAGATCATAAAAGCTTTCAGAGTGTGGAAGTAGAAAGATTTCATATGAAGGATCTAGAAGGCAGACCTCTCAATAGTGACACTGGAAGACAAAAGAAAATGGAGTTTCTGTCTTTGGAATGGGAGAATATATTTGCAAATCACTTATCTTATAAGGGGTTAATGTCCAAAATATATAAAGAACACTTACAACTTAACAACCGAGGAAATAATAACACAATTTTAAAATGGGCAAAGGGCTTGAATAGACATTTCTCCAAAGATTATATATAAATGGTCAAGAAGCACATGAAAAGATGTTCAACTTTATTAGTCATCAGGAAAATGAAATCAAAACTATAATGAGGTATCACCTCTTACCTATTAGGATGTGAACAATTAAAGCTACAGGAAAAAACAAATCTGGCCAAAAATGTGGAGAGATTAGAGTCCCTTGAGCACTGGTTTTGGGACTGTAAAATGGTACAGCACTATGAAAAGTGGTATGGAAATTCTTCAAAAAACTAAAAACAGAATTACTATATGATCTAGCAATTCCACTTCTTAGCATATATATCCAAAGAATTGAAAGCAAGATCTCCAAGAGATTTTTGCATACCCAAGATTACAGCAGCATTATTCCACAGATGAATGGATAAACAAAATGTATATATATATAATAGAATATTATTCAGCCTTCAGAAAAGAAGAAAATTTTGTCACATGCTGTATTAGTCTGTTTTCATGATGCTGAAAAAGACATACCCGCACTGGGCAATTTACAAAAGAAAGAGGTTTAATGGACTTACAGTTCCACATGGCTGAGGGGGCCTCACTATCATGGCAGAAGGCAAGGAGGAGTGAGTCACATGTTATATGGATGGCAGCAGATAAAGAGAGAGCTTGTGCAGGGAGACTCCCATTTTTAAAACCATCAGATCTCGTGAGACTTACTTACAATCACGAGAACTGCACGGGAAAGACCCACTCCCATGATTCAATTATCTCCCACAGGGTCCATCCCACAATATGTGGGAATTCTGGGAGCCAGAAGATGAGATTTGGGTGCAGACACAGAGCCAAACCATATCGTATGTTACAACATGGATGAACCTTGCATAAATTACATTAAATGAAATAAACCCATAACAAAAAGATAAATACTGTGTGACTCCACTTACATGAGACATCTCATGTAGTCAAGCTCATGGAAACAAAAGAGTAAAATGAGGATTGCCAGGGGGTGTGGGAAGGGAGATTTAGGGAGTTTTTGTTGAATGGGTGTAGAGCTTCAGTTTTGCAAGTTGAAAAAGTTCTGGAGATCTGTGGTACGACAATGTGAATATTCTTAACACTATTGAAGTGTACGCTTAAAAATGGTTAAGTGGTAAATTTTATGAGTTTTTTATCACAATTTTAAAAATTATAATTTTTTTAAATGAAAGTTCTTTTCTTGTCAAGATAGAATAAATACACTTCAGCTTGTCTCTCAGAATGAATGCAACTAGAATCCCTGAAGAGAATATATGGGACAGCTGAGAACTAAAAAGTAAATGATAGTACCACTAAACAAGCAGTAAGTTAACAGATTTTTTTTTTCATTTTTTATTTCCTGGCCTGAATGCAAATGCAGTCCAGAACCCAATACTGTATACAAGGTACAGACAGAAAGTGTTTCAAAAGAAGCTCTCTACTTCTTTTATGAGGGATCTCTTTTTGTCAAGGATAATGGGAAACATTCTGTGTTTTTCAATTTTTTTTTCTCTCTCTTGTCTTACCACCCTACTCCGCAGGAGATCACACAGTGGCAGTAGCAGAAACAGAAATGATAACTTGAAAGATATTGACAACTTCATCAAAGAGAAAACCTCTCTGATCAGAGGACCTGTAGTCACAAGAGCACAGGAGAATCCACTTGCTTTTCCTTTTTATCTCTTTCTATTCTTTTTACCATTTTGCCCTGTAGGTATACAGGGTAAAGGAAAGTACATGGCAGAGCCAGAGAAGCAAGAACACCAGCTTTTAGTCAGAGAACCAGATGGAGAGGGCTTCTGGGAACTATAAGGTGTTAGAGAGATATGGAGGGAGCTTTAAAAAGCAATTCTATAAAGTTGCATATGAATGCCATGACTCACTCCTGGGCCGCATGTGCATGAATATGACCCTGAAGAGCATAGTAAAAGCTTTCAGAACTTAACTGTAGTCTTGACTACAGCCCAGGTCCCAGACTGTCCACTAAGTGGTGTGCATGTGGGAATACCACTGCAAAGCCTTTAAAAATTTAACTAACATTGAAATCACAACATACAAAGATAGATATGGACTTGTCTGCACCCAACTGGATCAATTTCCTGTTAAGACAAACAATCAAATATCAACATTCTATATAGGATTTAAACAAGACTAAGAGTTTTAAAATATGATACTTTAAAAGCATAGGATACAATTCAAAATCACTTGATGTAGGAAGCACCAGACACATTTCAACATCTCATAAGAAAAATGACACAAGAGTAACTACACCAAAATGATGCAGATATTGGAACTATCAAACACTTTAAAATAGCGAGTATAACCATGTTCTAGGAAGTAAGAGCAAACATCCTTGAAATATATGGGAAAATAAGAAGTCTTAACATGAAAATAGTCAATATAAATTACAAAAATTTTAGAAATGAAAAATAAAACAATGAAAATAAAAAATTTTCATGTGAGATCAATAGCATAGTGGAAATAAAAGGGGAAAGATTAATAAACTTGAAGATAGATTGATAGAAATTATCCAATCTGAATGACAGAGAAAAAGATTGAAAAAATAGAGACCTGGGGACCTGTAACACAATAATAAAAGGTCTAAATTTATTTAAATTTCCAGACATAGAGAGAAAAGAATGTATGCAGAACAAAATGATTAAAAATATAGTGGCTGAAAGCTTCCCAAATCTGGTGAAAAAATGTAAACTTAGAATTTCAGAATGCTCAGCACACATAAAAATGATACAGCCAAAGAAATCTCTTCCAAAATACATATTATAATCAAACTGCTGAAAGCTAAGGACAAAGAAAGAATCTTGAAAGCAGCCATAGAAAAATAATACGTTACTAAATTTAACTCCAGATTTCTCATCATAATCCATGTAAGGCAGAAAGAAACAGCAACATTTTAAAGTGATGGAAAAAAAGAACTATAAACCTGGAATTCTATGTCCAATGAAAATATCATTCAAGAATAATGGTGAAATAAACACATTCTTAGATAAAGGAAAGTGAAGATAATTTGTTACAAACTGACATGATGGAAAAGAATGAATTGCTAAAGAAAGTGAAGCCACCTTTGCAAAGAGTGTATCAGTGAGAAAAATCTAACATGGCTGACTCCATCTTGCTTCTAGCTTTACAGGCCACTTGTCTTTGCTCATTCCTGGGCGTAGGCCAACCCAACAATGGAGGAATTTAGTTTATGCTTAACTTAGAAACAAAGATAATAATAGTCCTTCCCTAAAACTAAGCCTCTTTTTGCTTAGGGACCAAAAATGAATGAAAAGCCACAAGATTAGAATTATGAGAGGGTCCTGAATTCTGCTAAAATGTAGGCATAGTTTTTATAATCTCTTATTGCTCAGAAATCCTATGGCTTGCGTTCACAACATTTGTGACTTCTCCAATTGCTCCTATAGATAACATCACTATTGAGCTAAGACTGGTCTCTTGAGAAGTTTTTCCAATTTTTGCATTCTGGGAACTGACTGACCCGTCCAAGACCCATGATTCATGACTCAATCGGTCCTGTGTCCCCCCACCCAGAGATGGACTCAGCACACAAGGACCATTTTCCATACTCCATGACTTCATCCCCAACCAATTAGCAGCATCCATTCCATAGCTCCCACCCACAAAATTATCCATGAAAACCCCAGCCTCTGAGTTCTTGGGGAGACTGATTTGAGAGATAGTGATATTGGAGGGATCAGGGAAGTGCTGGGTAGAGAAAGGCGTGGTCCCTGGCGAGGGCTCCACCCCTGGGCCTATGCCCCTGGACCTAGGTGAGGACAAGCACTCCCGTTTACCTGCCAAAAGAGGTAAATTTAAAGCAGAGGGAGACTTTTGGATGGCTGATGGAGGCCCTCATTAAGTAGTAAGAATGAAACTGGAGAGAAGAAAACAATATAACTTGAAGATGAGAATGAATAAGAGAGAGGAGTAAAAAGTAAAACTAAAGTCACTGCTGGGGAAAAAAAGTAATCAATGTTATACTTCTTTATTCAAGGCTTTCCAGTAGTTAACTGTAATTATTTCAGTGAAGTTTGGAAACCAATCTTAGCTCTATAAGTGAAAAAGTGGAATTTTTTCAAAAAGAGAGTTTTGTTTCTCCTGGGAACTGAAAATTGGAGTAGGCTTTCATAAAGAGAAGGGAAGCAAATAAGGATAGTACAGTACTACTGGGGAGAGAAAAAGTGTAGAGGGTGAGAGGAAGTGGGAACAAGTCTAAAATAATGTACTCTGGAGATGGAAAACCCAAGATGGCTAGTTGCAAACTAAATACAAATTGACCTGAAAATGTTGTTAAGTATTCAGTAGATGCCAAGCTGGGGCAATGCAATTGACACAGGAAGTCCTAGTGCTGTGTAACTGCAAAAGTAACTGTAGGCATCACATTAGGCTGCTAGGTTTCCACATTTTGAAGGTGATCATACTTCACTCAAGCATTTTTTTAGTAGAAGTCAACAGAATAGCAGGACTGACTCCACTGTCCCCACCCCCACCCACTTCACCCTCCCTCCCTGTTACAAGCATCGTACAATGGGCAAGTATTGGCAGAATCAGTGTTTTAGCACTGACTCTTTGCAGGAGGAAAGTACCACGAGGTATTACCAGTTGCCAAGGAGGACTCTGAGTTTCCGGCTTTCTCTGTGTAACACTGTTGTAAAAGGAATTAGGCTATGAAGGTCAACCTCTGAGTTTCTGGAATTATCAAAAAGGAGTTAAGGTGAAAGAATCATGATAGGAAAGAAAGATAAGCTTGAGAAAGCCAAACAAGACTTGAAATAGTTAATTTGACTAATCTGCAGATACGAATTTATTTTGTACCACCAAAACTGAGGAAGTGGGGGAAGTATTATTTATATATAGGACAAGTATATTCCAGTCATAATATAAATGAAACATTTTCTTTCTCCTTCAGTAACATGAAACATGAGTTAGACTGGAGACATGATATTATCTATAAACAGAAATGTGAAGCTTTTGTCTTGTAACTTCTCCAACTACCTACAGTCACTCAATACTTTAATCGCATGTTTTGTAAGGCAGGACCAATTTTCATGTAAAAAAAAAAAAAGGACTGCCTCACTAAGGTCTGTCTACTTAATAATTCCTTTTGAAATCTATTTGCTTGCTGCATAGATAGGTCAGATTCACAAGTGAGGTGATTACATAATCAATTAAAGGAGAAAGAATATTTATCTTCTCACTTAAATAAATTAACATTTTAGGTGTACCAGGAGTTCTAATTTTCATTTATTTATAATAATTAGAAATGTTTTTAGATCTGGCATCTTTCTTTAAATTATGGATCTAATCATCAAGTTAGTTTCAAATCAGACTCAAAATAGATAACAGATATTATGAGCCTTTTAGCATTACCAAGTTTAATAAGTATCCTTTGAAATAATTTTAGTAAATATTTTTTCTGACACAAGCTAGAGTTAAATACTTGAAATAGGAAAAAAAAAAAACCTCAACTCTACTTTGATGATTTTCCTTCCAAATTGTGAAAAATAATTACTTCAATTTAAAAAGTAACTTTGTCTTCTATTGCCATCTTAATATAAAACCATCAAAAAACATGTGGTTCATCTGCCTGAGCAGGGTGCACAGGGCCAATTTACAGGAGGGGCTGTGTAGTGCTGATGAAAATCGGTATTTGCTCTTTCCACCGGGCATCACATTGCATCTGTTTTTGTCACAGCATTGGATTCAGAAATTAAGCACAGCAGGAAGGAAGATCTTGCATAGATTTAAAATATATTGCATGTTCTGAAATTATAAAAAAAAAAAAGTGAGGAAGACTGAAAAACCCTCAACCGTACTTAGAGGACACTAAACTGTATTTGTGAGGTGGGGAGATAGGTACCTCCTTTTGAAGAACAGTCATCCGCAAAGTTTACCAACAGCAAGGGCTGGTGTATCATTCTGACCAGAACACCTATGATAAGATTATTTCCAGCATTTCTAACAACCAAATTTCCCAATTTTAGAAAAAGTAATCTCTATTATTAAAGGCATTCTATAGTAATATAACACATTTACAAAATATAGAAAACAAAAATGTATATCTCAGCCCATTATAATAATACAAAGCAAATATCCATGTTACCATCAACCAGGTCAAGAGCACTGCCAGCACCGCAGAAACATCCTCATGCCTCCTCTAAATCATGTGTCTCCAAACATTGTATTTTAGTATTGCATATATTGGGAACTTTTTACAGATAAAAATCTTAGAGTATGTACTATTTTGTTTGAGGTTTCTTCTACCCACATTATGGTTGTGAGATTTATTCAGATGTGAGGACGAATGTAACTCCTTCGTTTTTGTTGCTGTATAGCAGTCTGTTGTGCATATGCACAAAACTTACGTGGTCTGCTATTGATGGACATTTGGGTTGTTTCCAGTTCTTGGGTGTTGTGAATAATGCTGCTATCAACATTAATGTATACCTTTCTTGGTGCATGTATTGGTGCATTTTGTATGCCTAGAAACTGAATCTCTAGAATACAGGATAAATTCAACTTGAGAAGACAATTTTTAAAAGTTGTCAAATGTGCTTAACGTAATAGGTGCTCCACCAGCAACAGTATTGATGTTGCTCCACACGCTCACCAATATTTCATTATGTCAGTATTTTTCCTATTTGCCTGACCACTTTGGTGGATATGAAGTGTGTATCATTGTCATCTTAATTTGTGTTTTTCTGATTATTAATAATGCCAAGCATCCTTTCATGTGTTTCTTGGTCACTTAGATATTCTCTGCTGTGAAGTGTCTGTTCCAATGTTTTCTGTTTTTCTATTGGATTATCTGCATTTCTCATATTGACTTGAAAACGTATTTATAGATTCAATATACAAACCCTTTGACCATTATTTGGGGTGAATGTATTCTCCTACTCCAGGGCTTACATTTTTACTTTCCTAAATGTATCTTTTAATAGATGTCCTAAATTTTTTTTTTGTTTGTTTTTATTATTATTATTATTATTATTATTATACTTTAGGTTTTATGGTACATGTGCGCAATGTGCAGGTAAGTTACATATGTATACATGTGCCATGCTGGTGCGCTGCATTTTAACATAGTAAAAACTATCAGACAGTTTCTTTATGATTAGCACTTTTCAACTCTCGTTTAAAAAATCTGTGCCAATCCGAAGATCATGAAGACATGCTCCTATAATTTTGTCTAGAAGCTTTATTATGTTACCTTTCACATTTAGATCTATAACCAATTTGGAATTAAATTGTGTCTCTGGGACCAACTGAGGTCAATCTTTCCTTCCCCCAACATGTATTTCCAATTACTCACATCATTTGTTAAAAATACCACATTTTACCTACTGCTCTGCAGTCAACTTTTCAAAAATCATGTCACCAAATATCATGAGTCTGTTTCTTAACTCTTGATTCTTTTTTATTGGTCTATTTGGATACCTTTTTGCCCATAACACATGGCATTGATTATTAAAACTTTATAATAGGTATTTCAAGAAAAGGCTGTATGTACAAAGCAACCAACAAATGCAGAAGAAACCAAGAAACCTAAGAAGTAGGCAAACAAACCAAGCTTGTCCTTATAGGACAATTTTATTGGGGAATATAACAGACAGAAGTGTGGTCTTGAGTGGCCACAGACAAGTAGATCTCCATCCCATTGACCCCCAGAACCAGGGACTATATACCATAGGGGAAAGGTATACATGCTTAATTTGATTTAAGGGCAAGATTTATGGTAAGTATAAGTTTATCAAAGTTGATTTGATCTAAGGGCAGGATTTGCAGTAAGTATGTGCTTTTACACAAAGAACAGTAGAAGAACTGGAAATCTTAGAGGCATCCCCAGAATTGGGATTAATTGGAAGTCATGGAAGATTAGCTTCCAAGATAGAGTTAACATTAGCCTCCACAATAGGTCTTTATATCTGCAGAATAGGTCATCAAACTTATTTTTTCTTCAAATTGTCTAGGCTATTCCTGGACTTTATCATTACCATATATATCTTAAAATAGCTTGTCAACTCCCACAATAAACTTAGGATTTGTTTTAGGATTGTACAGAACCTATAGATCAATCTGGAGAAAGTTGACATCTTTACCTTATGAACTTGAATAATTCATTTGTATAGGTCTTCTTAATTTTTCTCAAAAATATTTTATGGTTTTTGCTAAGGAAGTCTTGCAAATTTTCACTTATTCCTAGGTAATTTTTATGCCATTGTAGTGTATTATTTATTAGAATTTCATTTTTATTTATTGCTTATTTAAAAACATAATTTAGTTTTGTATATTGATCTTGCATCTAGAAACCTTACTAAACTCATTAAAGTATATTTATTTATGCATTCTTTCAAATTTTTACTTACTCAACCGTACTAATTTGCAAATTATGACAGCTTTACTTTTTCATTTCCAGTTCATAGAATTTTTATTTCTTTAGCCTTATTCCATTGGCTTAGACCTTTAACATGATGGTAAATTGACATACTAATGAAAAACATACTTGTCTTTGTCACAGTTTCAGGTGAACAACTTTCACTGTATCTCATTGTATATAAATATGAAATATTTCTCAGTACATAAAGAACTTACAACAAATACTTAGTGTTTGTTGTAAGTTCTTTATAAGCAAAAATTTTCTTACAGAATTTCCCTTCCATTTCTAGCCTGTTAAAAGGGTTTATTTAATCATGAATGAATATGGAATTCTATTTTATCAAGTAAATTTCTGTATCTATTGAATTGACTATGTAATTTTTGTCTTATTTTATATTAACTTGGTTGATTTCCAAATTAAATTTATTTCAGAATATGAAAAATTGAATCTCAGAAATAAATCAATTTTTTATGATTTATTATGCTTTTGAAATCATTGGAATCTGTTTGCTAAATTTGGGGGGGACTTTGCATTTAGGTTTATGAAAGAGTTATCTATAAGATTTCTTTTTGTAAGATTATTGTCTTCTTTCATAAAACGACTTGAGAAGTTTTTTTTTCTACACTATTATGCTTTATTCTATTTGGATAAAATTGATGTTCTTTCTTAAATATTTTGAAGAATTTACAAGTAAAGCCATCTAGGCCTGAAATTTTTGTTATAAGAAGGTCTTAAATTACACATTAATTTCTTCCATGTATATTGGCCTATTCAAATTTATTATATTTATTCCCACCAGCAACAAATGACAGTTCCTGTTGTTTCAGTTTCTTGCCAGCACCGGTGTTGGTGTTTTGGGTTTTAACCATTCTAATAGGTATGTAACGGTATCTCATTGTTGCTTTAATTTGCATTTCCCTAATGACACATGTCGTGGAACATCTTTTTATGTGACTATTCGCCATCTGTACATCTTTTTTAGAGAGGTGTCTCTTAAGGTCTTTGACTCATGTTTTAAATCAGGTTGTTGCTTTTCTTATCGTTGACTGTTTTTTTGGGTATTTTCAATTACAGTCCTTTATCTGATGTCTTTTGTAAATATTTTCTCCCACTCTGTGGCTTGTCTTTTCATTCTCTTGACAGTGTCTTTCTCAGAGCAGAAATTTTTACTTATAATGAAGTCTAACTTATTAGTTATTTCTTTCATGAATCATACATTTGGAATTGTATCTAAAAAGTCATCACCAAACCTAAGGTCATCTAGATTTTCTTCTAGTAGTTCTACAGTTTCACATTTACATTTAGGTCTGCGATTCTTTTAGATTTATTTTTTGTGAAGGGTGGATAGGGTCTGTGTTTAATTGTTTTTTTTTTTTTTTTTGCATATGTGCAAGATGTATACTTGTTCCAGCACTATTTGTTGGGAAAAAAACAAACAAACAATTTTCTCTATTGTCATGCTTTTGCCCTTTTGTCAAAGATCAATTAATTATATTTATTGGGCCAATTTCTGAGCTTTCTATTTTGTTACATTGATCTACATTTATTCCTTCATCAATACCACACTGTCTTCTTTACTGTAACTTCACAGTAAGTCTTGAAGTCAGATAGTGTCAGTCCTCCAACTTTTTTCTTCTCCTTCAATAGTATGTTGGCTATTCTGGGTCTTTCGTCTCTACATATAGCATATGATGCAGAGCATCTTTTCATAAGCTTAACTGCTATATATATATATATATTTATATATATTTATATATGTATATATATTTATATATATTTATACATGTATATATGTATATATATTTATATATATTTATACATGTATATATATTTATATATATTTATACATGTATATATGTATATATATTTATATATATTTATACATGTATATATGTATATATATTTATATATGTATATATGTATATATGTATATATATATTTATATATGTATATATGTATATATGTATATATATATGTATATATGTATATATATTTATATATATTTATATATGTATATATGTATATATATTTATATATGTATATATGTGTATATATATTTATATATATTTATATATGTATATATGTGTATATATATTTATATATATGTGTATATATATATATATTTATATATGTATCTTTGGCCAGGTGTCTTGTTAAGGTCTTTGGCCCATTTTTATCTTATTATATTTCTAAAGGTTGTAAGATCAGAGTAATGCTCCTTTTTTCATATTCCATTTTTCCCATATACCACTCCAAAGAATCTTTCACCTCCACTGCTCTACCAAAGTCATCAATGATATTCCTATTGCTAAATCTAATAATAAATTCTTAGGTTTTATTGCTTGTTATCCAAGTGCACATGTCACACACCCTTCTTTCCTTTACATAGACTGTTTACCTGACTTCCAGAACGTATCAGCCTCCTGATTTTCCTTCTTTCTCCCTGGCTGTCTCTTCTCTGTGGTCTTTGTTGATTTCTTCTAATCCCTCCAACTCTTGACATTGCTGTGCTCCATGGAGCTCTTCTTCCCTTTTTCCCAATTAATACCTTGGTGATCCCCTTCAGTTTTATGGCTTTAAGTGTGTTATCTGTACAATGCTGACTCCCCAATTTAATCTCCATTCATGATCTCACTTCCAATCTTTATACTCATATCATCCAATGGCTCCCTTGATGTCTGCACTTGGATTTAACAGTCATTTTAAACTTTACACATCCAAAGCTTAGCTCCTGATCTCTCTAATTTTCCTTTCCCATTGTCTTTTCTATCTCAGTACATGGAAGCTCCATTTTTCCAATTTCCCAGATAGAAAACCTTAGAGTGATTTGACTATTATCCTTCTTTCATTTTCCACAATAAATTGATCAGACTGTATTGTTGGTTCTAACTTTAAAATACATCTATTATTTGATCACTTTGTATCACACCTCTGCTATCAGTCTTGTCAGAACAGCTATTAGTTATTATCTGGTTAATTCCAATAACCTTCTAATTCATTGCTCTTGCTCTTGCCCTCATTCAGTCTATTCTCAACACAACAATCTGATGAACTATGTGCGGTCAAATAGGCCAGTTCTTCATGTAGACATATGCAGTCATAGTCCAATATCAAATGGTATAGATGAGATTGAGCTCAACTAAGTACAAAGCACAATTAAAGCACATCTTTTACCACAAAAGAAGTGAAACAATGAGCTCAGACCCAAGATACTCACTGGTCTTTAGAATCAATTGAACTCCAGAATAATGAAATGGCCTATTTAAGATTTGGTTATAATACCAGATATGAGATAACACCCTGAGAGGCTAAGTGCTATCCTAAAGTGTGTGCTATTTGTCCTGAATCAGAAGATACTATTATAGAGCTATTTCTTTCACAGCCAGTAAACACATGTCCTGAAGCCAGAAGTGAAAATGACCCTTACTACTATTACTGAATAACCCACTAGCAGAGTTTTTGATTCCCATCCCCACAACCTCAGGCTCTGCCAGTATGAAGGCTTAGTTCCTAAGGGAGGAATTTCCCACCAAGGGACAAGCAAACATCTCATAATATGAATGTTAATACTGCCACTTTTCTATCTGTTGCTCCTCATGGCACTAAAGCAATAAGCAGAGGCATTTACTGAATTGGATATTTCAGAGGAGTTTACAGAGTCGGATGTTCAGTAAACATCCAATAAATTGGAGTTTACTGGATTGCAGTCAGGAGGATCTTGACTACAAAGCTCAATTGGGTTTCTGCTATACAGTGGTGGCAGGCAAACAATGTTTTTTTGGGTATCCTCTAGTACTTCTATTTGTGAGGGCAAAGATCAATGGAAGACCACAGCAATTCAATAGATGTAAGACCCATAATGATTCAGACTCTTTAGAAATGAAAGGGTTAGGTGAACTCATCAAGAAAATAACTATCCAGATGAGGAACTATCTGAGAGAAAAATAATTATGAGATTGATAGTAGAAATGATAAATATCAACTATAGATTCATGACCAATTTAAAATTAAACCTGTTGCAGCTACACATATTTTATGTATATATTGATATTTTCTCTTCCCTCTTTCCTTACCATTTTATATTAAGAATGTTGGTAAGGCCTAACAAAGTCAGACCTGGTAGAGACAATTGCTCATCTCCTGGAGATTCTGGGCTTTGTGAAGGATACCATGACTGATGGAACTTTGTTTCTCTCTTTGGAGGACAGAAAGTGGCATTATCTTTTGTTGTAGTTATTCTCTAAATAGCTATTTTATGTTTACTGGAAGCATGAAGTTGAAATATGAAGGTGTTAAGTAAGAGGGAAATCAGTCCTGGGGCCATTTTTCCTCAAAATGATTCCTCAACCTTCCCTGCTCAGCTCTGATTCATGGTACTCATATGACTTAAAATATGGAAAATCTAATGCAGTGAATTTGTACATAGTGATGAAATTGCCAAGAAACCAAACAGACGATGGTGAGGAAATCCAGGGATTAATATTAGCAGGCAACTGAGCCACAGGAAAAGTTTAGCTATTTCCAGACATAGCCCAAGGAAGATAGGAAGGGAACAAACAATCTGGCTCCTCCTTTTTAATCTGCCAATCCTTCTCATTGTCTGAATATCGCTGGAAGCCATTTGACACTGGAGTTTGAGAAATGTGCCTATAGCAGTGTACCACCACCCTCTCCATCCCCTAACTGCAAAAATTTTTTTTGAATCACTGTTTATAGCAGCCAAGCCTTGGATGTATATAATAAAGTGTTCATCCATAAGAGAGTTCACAAATAATAATGGCATATTCATACCACATGTCCTTGTGCATTATGATCATCCTCCTATTTTCTACGTATCGCCAAATTGTACTCTAGATTGGTTTGTACCAACTTACGCTCCTACCATAAATGTATGAGTTCTTAGCGCTAACATTCTCTCCAAAGTTTTATGCATTTTAAACTGCCAATTAATTGGTGGAAGACAATAGTTCACTTCAATTTTAGTTTCCATTTTTCTGACTACTAGTGAAACCTTTAAAATTATCATTGAAAATTCAACTTTCCTGTTTTATTAATTGCCTGTTTGTATATTTTGTTCATTAAAGTTATTTTGGCCACTGTTATCAACTTACAAGAGTTCTTTATATAAGCTATACACCAATGTCTTTGGTTATATGCACTGCCAATATAATAGCCCCATTTATGGCTTATTCTTAATTTTACACAGGGTTCTTTGTGACACAGGACTTTTTTCTTTATGTAACATGGTGGAATTTATTGATCTTTTTTCTTTAACATTTGTACTTTTTGTATCCTGTTTACAAAATTATTTCTACCTTAAAATTACAAAAATACCGTTTTCTTCAAAAAGTTTTAAAATTTTTGTTTTCATGCTTAGGTCTTTATCCATCTTGGGCTTATTATTATAGATATTAAAATATGATAGGTTTTTTATTCAGTTAATAAATGTTAGCCCACTAGCAATATTTATTGGACAGTCCATCTTTTTTCCACAGATTTTTAATAATTACTCTGCCATATGCCAATTTTCTTTGTGTTTATTATGTCTGTTTCTGGGCTTTCTATTCTGCCACATTTTTCTATTTGTCTACCCTTGTATCAAAGCCACACTTTTGAAATTTACTAGGAATTATAATAAGGGGCAAATACATCCTGCTCCCTTTCCCTTTTCTTCTTCAGGTGTCCATGATTATTCTTAAAATTAACCTCTTCAAAATCTCTGGTTCAGATGTTGACTGAAATTTCATTGATTTTTAAACTAATCTGACAAATATTGCAAAATCTTCCATGCTGAATGTTCTTATATGTAAACATAGCACACGGCATCTATTATTCTGGTATTTTATGTCTTCAAGAATACATTTTAATTTTTCTCCATAATCATTTTTCTCATCTCTTGTTTAATATTCCTAGGTGTTTATATCTTTTCTTCTGTGAATGACTTGTTTTTTTAAATACATTCGTGATGGTGTCTAGAAATGCTATTGATTTCAAACTCGCTGAATTCCTTTCGTAATTTTAATAGCTTGATTTGTGAATATTCTTAGATTTTTCTTGCTGTCAGTATTGTCTGTGCAAAATGTTATTTTTTTCTCTTCATCATATATTCCTTTGATTTTTTCCTTCTTGCTTTATTTGATGGGAACTCCAAGATAATGTTGACTAGAAGAAATAATAGTGGGCCTCATTTTCTTATTCCTGACTTTAAAATAAATATTTCTAAAATTTCATCATTGACTATGAGTTTACTCCAGTTTTGCACAGATCAATTTTTTTAAAGTTTTTGAAAGTTTCCTTATATTCTGAATTTGCCCACAGTTTATGTAACAATAGCAAATTCATAATTTAATCTCATGTGTCACACATACTTTGCAAAGCCTTAAAGAATACACACTGAAATGTAAGAACATTCAGATTGTGCCATTATGGCAGAAATTTCTCTTTCTCTAAATTATTTAATGTTATTTTGTTTATTTATTTGTTTTGATAGCTATGAATATATCAATAGAGTTATTTCTTAAGTAAAATGAAATAAACAGTAGACTGGGGAAATAGTTGCATTATTAGCCAAATTGTTCTCCTGTACCTAATTCAACACCTTCTGACACATAAATTTGAAGCTCCTTCCACTACCCCTTGATACTGAGTTTAACCATGTACATTTCTTTGGCCAATTGGATATTCACAGATGTGACCCATGCAGACGGTTCTCTGCTTTTGCCATGAGGCCGCAACTGAGCTGTTGGAGAATGAGATATGAGAAACCAAGCTGCGTCATTGCAGTTGTCCCATCTGTGGCCCTCACAGGTCAGTCAATAGCCAGCCTACCCACACACGCTTGAGCAACAATAGCCATGATCAGCAGAGTCTCCTAGCCAATTAGCCCATATATGTTTAAAATGATAATTGTTTCAGAGTTTGTGGTTTGTTGCACCACAAACTGTAGTGATAAATAACTGATAGAGAATGACATACAATGCTGGACTTACAATGTCTATTTATGCTTTAAACATTTTGTTTATATTTTGGGAGACATGCAAAATCATTCAGAGGTGAAAAATACTAATAATACATTTTTAAAGGAAACAGAATTCTGATGGGTGCTAAGTTTTGGAATTAGAAACATCAGTGATTTTAAACATCTTTCTCAATCAAGCTCTTAATATGAACTAGATGTTACATTGATAAACTCACAAATAAATAGTCATTAAGTTCCAAGATGGAAAAATATTCATTTTTTTCATCTGGTTTCAGGTGTTGTCATTTGTTTTGAATAGTATTATCATTATAACTCGGTTAAATGCTTCATTTAACACCTGGTAAAACAAAAATTTTAAATAAGCAAGAATTGATTTCTTTTCCTGAATTATATTACCAACTTATGAATCTTATTCTGAGATGAATTTACATAAGGGATAGCTTATGTCATAATCCAAGATTTCAGTAGAATAACATCTGTAATAGAAATTTGATTATGTATCTTATAAGTGACATGGCCCAACAGTGTGCATGCTGAAGTTTCACCAGCCTCTGTATTTTACTTTTAAAGAACGGGTTTTCATGTAGTTACTGATATCAACCCCATGATAAAGATAAAAACCAAGGCAATACCTGAATAACCAGAATGTCACAATGGAACCTTGTGCCAGTGTGAAGAATCTCAGGAAACTTGGTTGGATCTGAATTTGACAAGGTGACTCTACAGATTTGGGGGAAAATTCATGAATCCACATTACATCTACAACCTTCTAAATGTGTATATACCTTATACTGCAAGTATCTCTTAAAGTCTATGCCATTTTATACCAACCAAAATGTAGATTAAGTAAGTTTTTTACTTAGTTTCTGCCATTTTGGTATTTGTTTAGATGGTTCTTAAAGAATAACTGTGTTATAAAATAGTAAGTAATGCATTATTTTATAGCTTAAAAACATGAAATTCCTCTTAGAGAATTTCTGAACACTTAACACATAAATTATCATGAAATATTTATAATGAAATTACTTTGGTTAAAATAGGTAAGTAGTGAATATCCTTCTTATTCAAATAGTATGAGATCTATAGAGTTACAGAATAAAATTTTACAGTATTTGGAAGGGAAACACGGGAACTTGAAGATAACATTGACTTATAACTTGTTTTGGAAATTACTTACCTTTTTGAAATTATGCATATACATCATCATCTATAATTCTTTGCAACATGCCCACACTCACTGAAACAACTGCAAGTTTCATTTAAAAAAATGACATTTCCATACACATGCAATTGTGAAAGTTGTAACATGATGCATTTTTTTCAGCTGACACTAAAATTAACATAAATTTATCAGGTTAAAGATTATTTAAATGTAGAAAATGCTACATAATATAGAATACTTGGGTAAACGGTGAATACAAATTATAAATTTTTAGCAGATCCTTGTAACAGTATGTTGGAAACAAATAAATTATTTGCTCAACTATTTAAATTCTACTTCATGAGACAAGACAATAAAAATAACTGTCCCAGTTATTTAGTTTAATCTTGATAGTAAGGAAACTTTGTGGGAAAATGACTTCATTTCTTACTAGACTAGTTGGAAGTTTAGTATCAACAATCTAGGTTTACACATTTTAAGGGAAAATAAGTTCATACATATCGATATTGTATTCATAAGGCCAACTTGCTTAAGACAAAGTTGCGTAGCAAAAGAACATAGGAACACCGTGGTTGTATGAAAACTATGGCTAAGGTATATAATGTGTAGGCTGGCACTAATCATACACCATAGGCATGCATGCACATTATATACTAAGAAATTCTGTCACTCTAACAAAGGGTAAATTTAAAGCTGGGTCCTAGATCTTTAGGTGCTCAGAAATCATTATGAATTAAGTGCATTAAAAGAAATTATCTCTTTGATCTCTGTTTGTCTCCACTCAGCAATATTTGTCATAGTTGATGAATTGCTGCAGTATATTATGGCAAGAAGCATAGAATAATTACAGTGATGCTACTGTTTAGTCCATCTTAATGACATTGCCTGTTTGCCTCATGGAGGGTTGGTCTGGCTGTCTTTCCTCAGATGGTTTTGCCACCTTTAAGTGAAATGTCTAGTTGGCTACACAGCTGACGTTTAAGGAAAATTAAAGTGAAAGTTTTGAAAGAGGTAAATAAAAAGCAAAAATTATCTTGAAACCTTTTAACCCTTTTTAGAGAATAAGGGGTAGGGCTATTCACATATATCCCCTAAACATTTTACAGTAATGATGGCATGTAAAAAGTATGAAATAGAACTAATAATGCTGTTTATAATTTTACATATTTCTCTCATTTCTTCCATGTCACTACACTTTATATAAAGCATCTTAGGCAAAAAGAATCCTCCACATGACTATCTTTACACTTATACTCAACTTATATCATAGAAAGACTTTCTACATTTCAACAAACTATACCACATTTCCCTCCTTTGCCTGGGGTCTATATCATTATTGGAACACATATAAGTAGTTTGTATTGGTTTAGGGGTCTGTTTTTTCTAAACTATTGGTTTGTTCATGTCCCCTATTAAAATAGAAGGTGTTGCTGGCAAAATTGCAGTTCACCTTCACCTCTGGGTCTACTTGGCAGATGAAAGCACTGTTTTTGGCAACTTGTATACAAATAGTGTAATAGAGTGTAATTATGGGACTTCATCTGAAGCACTGATGGTCTCTCTGTGATTTTCAGCCACTATAATAATGAATAAGCTGCATTCTTCTAAGCTTTAAACACACCCATCACAGTGGGAGCTTGTAGCATCTGTTTGTGTGTATGTGCATTTGCACCTGGACATGAGCATAAGCCCATGCATTTAGCTGAATTTCTGAAGTTTTGAAGAACAGTTGAACACAGTTTAGGACTTCTACTCTACTGACTTTTTAAGCGGGGTCCTGTAGGATAAAGGAATGTAAGTGTGGTGCTGAAGTAACCCAAGTTCATAAAAGACTAAAAAAAGAAATTGGGGTTGGAAAATATATTTCTGTTAAATCGAAATGCGTTTATAGTTTCTGCTCCATCTCTCTCAAAAGAGAATGGAAATGTGAAATTGCAGGACACACTCTATACGAGGAATACAGGAATTCTTCTAAAGTTTTTTTTTTTTTTTTGGCTTTTGTTTATTTTGTTGGGCTTTTTCCTTCCTTCCTTCCTTCCTTCTTCCTTCCTTTTTCTTCCTTCCTTTCTCTTCTTTCCTTTCTTCCCTCCTCATTCTGTTTCATTTTTGTTTTAGCATCAGGACTCTGAAGTTAGAAGTGAAAAACCTACTGGAGAGACCATCGAATCTGCACCACAGTCTATAACATTAACATACTTTGAGCTGGGTCTGTGACAAATCAGCATTATCCACATTTCAAAGTCAACCTTAATATCCCATTCCAGACCAGATCTTAGTGGTCCAGAGCATAATTAAATTAGTTGCAGAGATTGTGGTCCCAACATGTAATTTCAAGTGTCTCTCTGTGAAAATCACCCGGAGGCTATGATTTTAGCTACTTCCAGGACTCTTTGAGGACAGTAATGTTGCCAGTGTCTAGTGATCCTATAGTTATGTTTATCTAATTTCTGATTTGCCTCCTCTATGACTGAGTGAAGAGGATTTTACCATACATCAGCACTGAAGCATGACATCAATAATCTCACAGATGTGCCAATCTATCCTTGCCCACTTTACTAGCAAGTCTTATTTAAAAATATTTTTCCTCTGACTATTTTAACCCACTCACAACTGGGAAAAACATTTATCTTTATATATTTTTTAATCCCACTTTAATTATATAATTTAATATATAATATATAAATAAAATTTATACAATTTTAATCTCACTTGCCAAGTTCTGATTTCAGTTTCCACTTTAAAAAAGAGAAAATACAATCCGAAATAGGGAAGACAGGATGTGTTAGTATCTAAGACCTGCTTTCTGCATGGCATTTGCCAGAAAGGATAGAAGCAAAGTTGATTCATTCACTCTTAACATTTTTACATTAAATTTTAAGTAGTGTTCAAAATTACTAAGATAATCTGCAGATTAGTAATGAAAATAATTTCCATATTTACCATTCCAATATCCTTAGTAAATAATGATTTAGGAAAAGGGCTCAGAGTGTCCAGTAAAAATACTTAATAATTTTTATAGTTTTGTGACTTAGTAAATTTTATAATTTAGTGATAGTATTTATCACTAACATCATACACCACAGGAAAAAGACAAGGGAAGGTAGAAAATATTAAAATATTAATAGTGAGCAATTATACAATCCAAGTTAAATCTAATCAAAATATAACAAAAGCCACATATATAATTTAAAATTTTCTAGTAGCTACATTTTTAAAAGTGAAAAGCAGTATGAAATGAATTTTAGGAACATATTTTCATGTGATTCAATAGATCCCGAATAATCATTTCAACATATAATTAACATAAAACTGTTAATGAGGTATTTTACATTATCTTTTTCATATTGCCTTCAAAATCCATTGTATATTTCACACTTACAGCGTATCTCAATTTAAACACCAACATTTCATTAGAAACACTTGTTTTAGATTTTATAAAATATAAAGTGTGATATGTTTGGCTCTGTGTCCACACCCAAATCTCATTTGAATTATAATTCCCAATGTTGGGGGAGAGACCTGGTGGGTAGGGATTGGATTATAGGGGTGGTTTTCCCCATACTGCTCTCATGATAGTAAGTTCTCATGAGATCTGATGGTTTAAAAATGTGTGGCACTTCCCCCTCCCTCTCTCTCACTCTCTCCTGCCACCACGTGAAGAAGGTGCTTACTTCCCCTGTGTCTTCCGTCACGATTGTGAGTTTCCTGAGGCCTCCCAGTCATGCTTCCTGTTAAGCCTGTGGAACTTGAGTCAATGAAATCTCTTTTCTTCATAAATTACCCAGTCTCAGGTAGTTCTTTATAGCAGTGTGAAATGGACTAATAATACAAAGTGGAATAGTAGATTTGAGACCAGCCTGGCCAACATGGTGAAACCCCATCTCTACTAAAAATACAAAAATTAGCCAGGTGTGGTGGCACATGCCTGTAATCCTAACTACTCGGGAGGCTGAGGCAGGAGAATTGCTTGAACCTGAGAGGCGGAGGTTGCAGTGAGCTGAGATGGCACCATTGCACTCCAGCCTGGGGGACAAGAGCGGAACTCCGTCTCAAAACAATAATAATAATAGTAATAGCTAATGTCTATTGAATGATAGCACCATTCTGTGAGCTTTACATAGATGACATCATGTGATCCTCATGACCAATCTGTGTGGCTAGTATTCATATTCACCCTACTTTTAAAAAAAAATGCAAATTTAAGTAATTTTTCCTTAAGTCACCCTTGGTAAACTCAAAACCCTGGCTCAAACACTGCGTCTCAGCCCCTATACTTAGGCAGAAGATTTATACTTATAAGTGACTGAGTAAGGAGTCATACATACAAGATTAAAAATTGGGAGAGAGAGAGAAGAAAATAACTTAGCTAGCTAACCAAGCTAGCTTACCAAGCTATCTAAGTTATTTTCTTCTCTCTCTTTCTCAATTTTTAAGATTGTATGACTCCTTTATTCAGTTATTTGTTTACCTGTTATTTATTATGTATTATTCTTAGTAACTTAGTGGGGTTTTTTGGTTTTATTTTATTTTATTTTAAGACAGAGTCTTGCTCTGTCTCCTGGCAAGAGTGCAGTGGCACAATCTCAGCTCACTGCAACCTCTGCCTCCCCAGTTCAAGCAATTCTTGTGCCTCAGCCTCCCGAGTAGCTGGAATTACAGGCGCACCACCACAATCAGCTAATTTTTTTTTAATCTTTATTTTTAGTAAAGATGGGCTGTTCTCCAATTCCTGGCCCCCAGCGATCTGCCCACTTCAGCCTCTCAAAGAACTTAGAGTTTTTAATCCCCTTACTATTTGAAGACAACTGCTATTTTTCTCAAGCAAAATATTATCAAAATTTATTAGCATTATTGAATATATTTCAGACATTGTGCTGTGTACTGAGGATACAAATACTAATTACTAATGACCTCCTCCTTTCAGAAGAATTTAATCTAGACTGAGACAGCTTCATAAAAAAAGATCTCTAATACAATGGGTAAATACAAGGGGAGTTCAAAGGAAGGAGGAACTAACTCAGCTTGAGTAAGAAGAAGATACTGTCTTAGAGAAGGCTGTGTTGGAATGGAGTGTTGAAAGGTGACTGGAGGGTTATCATGCAAAAAAATAAGAGAAGGCAGGTTCCAGATAATTAGATGAGCACAGGCATTTTGGAAAGAAGCACAGTATCTCCAAAGAGACTGGCACATATTGTGTGGGCTAGGGCTGGGAGCTGGAGGTGGGAAGAGAGGAATTCTGTGAGATTGAAGCTTGGTGTGTATGGGGGGAATTAATGAAAACTGAACAATAAAGGTATATAAAGGTATACAGAGTGGCCTTGAATTGTGACTAGAACCATGTTTCCTAAGTGTAATCTACCTTAGGAAAATACTGAGGAAAGAAAATATTGATGGAAAAAATTTAAGAAAGTAAAGATATCCTAAAAGAGTAAGGAATATTCCATAAGACTTGTGGCACATATACACCATGGAATACTATGCAGCCATAAAAAATGATGAGTTCACGTCCTTTGTAGGGACATGGATGAAATTGGAAATCATCATTCTCAGTAAACTATCGCAAGAACAAAAAACTAAACACCGCATATTCTCACTCATAGGTGGGAATTGAACAATGAGAACACATGGACACAGGACGGGGAACATCACACTCTGGGGACTGTTGTAGGGTGGGGGGTGGGGGGAGGGATAGCTTTAGGAGATATACCTAATACTAAATGACGAGTTAATGGGTACAGCACACCAGCATGGCACATGTATACATATATAACTAACCTGCACATTGTGCACATGTACCCTAAAACTTAAAGTATAATAATAATAAAGTAAAATAAAATAAAATAAAGAAAAAAGGGAGTGTGCTCAAATATAGTATCTTTTTTTCTTGTTTAAAGTAATTTTAGTTCCTTTTCTGAAAACATAGGAGATTTACATTCTGTGTTACTGACATTTTTGTGTTGAAATTTCAACATTAAAATTACATCACATAGACTTAAAATGTTTATTAAATGAATTAATAAACTTTATTAGTTATGTGGAAGTTAAAAAAAGAACTGTATTAATTTTGAAAAAAACAAAACTATAAGCTTTGTATTAAATAATATATTTTCTTGTGAATTAAAATTTATCTTTACCATTACAAATTGGATGAACTAGAACAGTCTGTAAAATTAACATTCAAAACCACAGAAAAGAGATGCATTTATATTCTGCCATATGCCATCTGAGCTCCAGTTTTTGAAAGATGGACAAGCTTCGTGCACTGCTCAACATTTGTTTTTCAATTAATTACCCAATTACTTCACAAATTATATACTTGCTGCAAGTTGTGCTATTTTGAGATATTATTTAAACCAATTTTCCTTCTTCTACGTTGAAAAACTGTCTAAACACCCTCTGCAAGATTTTAATTCAATTCATAAACTTTAGTTTGGAATTTGTTGTGTATTTTGCTCGTTATATACTTTACACACACTCTCTGTCTCTCAGATACACACACACAAACAAGGACTTAATACTGCAACTTTCACACAAATAAATTTGCTGATCCAATATAAAGTATACTGCATATAAGATTTTACACACACACACACACACACACACACACGATAATTCCTCCCTAAAGATGTCAAACTTTTATTGCCATGGAAATTGACTTCAGTCTTTCTTTCTAAATTTCTAAAACAAGATAATAAAATCATTAATCGAATCATTTTTATCTTGGTCCAAAAGCATATAAAATGAGAATTTACAAATCACTTCAACATTTAAATCCATTCCAACAAAAGACAATTTGTGAGCCCACTATGTGTCCAGCTCTCAGATATCAGTTTGTGTCTGTATCATCACCCAAATACATCAAGAGGTGCTCCTGAAATAAAGCAATTAAATGTTACTAAATTCAACCTATGTAGCTTGAAATATTTAGAAAGCAAAGGTAAGTTGAAGTTTCTTTTTTCCAAAAGACCTTCACTTTATGAAGTAATTCAAAAGAATGTTGTTCTAAATAGCAACCTTCTTCATCTCTTTACATCATTTACACATGTTTTTAAAGAAGGTATTTTTTATGTAAAGTGGAGCAGACCACTGTTTTCTATTCTTTTAGAAATGTAGTAGAATGTGTAAGAGTGACTGGAACAGAATGGAACAGAAGAGAAAAAGCCAAGTTGGTATCTTTGAGTCAATGAACTTTAAGTAAGGGAAGTGAAAATCATACACATACTCATAATCTTTTTTCTATTTTAAAATGCCATTGATTGCAAGATTATTTAGCTTTGATTATGACAACTTTTCTGCAAAACAAGATGCAATACCACATTGAATGTGTACACTGATTGTCTGACCTATCCAAATATCAGAAAAATGAAAAATATGGATACCATTGAGAAAGTTTAAGCATATAGAGGAAACTCTTTTTGTGTAATATGTATATGTGTGCGTTTGCACATGCAATTGCCTGTAAATAGATTTACAGAGGGGAGGGCAGGAGGGAAGGAGATTGATTGCTGGCTGGCATGGGTGCATAGAGACTTGTCTGCTTCTTGAAATCTCTTCCACTGTTACCTGGCGGTGCCTCAGGCATTCAGCTGCAGAGTGCGAAATGAGACAACTATCTGCCCACACATCAATACTCTATTTAGTAGTTAAAAATACCTATCATCTAAAACATAGTTCTTTAAAAATTTTAAATGCAGCCGAAATCTGTTACATAATGCTAAAAAGGGAAAAATATATAACAACTGCAGCATTTTTAAATGGAAATACATAGGTGCTCTAGGCAAGATCTACTGGAGAAGAGAAGGATCAAGCTTTGAAGATCCGATTCTCTCCTTATGCCTCTTTTGAACTTTTCACGGTAGTTACTAAGTTCATAACTGTTTTGTGTTCTCGATGCTTAGTATCCTCTAAAAATATTTAATTAGAAAGGAGGAAAGAATGGTATGACTTAAAAGAAAATCATATATGCTACATTTAAGTCTTCTGTTTGACAGCCCTCAGTTAGATATTAGCTAAGAGAAATGTATAGATTTTCTCCCCAAAATATATTGCTAGTACTTTTAAAGCTCGGAGTGGGGATATTTAAAGTAGAGTGGGAAAATAGTCCACTTAACTCAATGTGCTTCACGGAGACACATATGAATAATTTACCCTGTGAATCCAAAGGAATAATAAACTACTTTTATAATTTATGCCTGATACTCTCTGTAGGCCTGCCTCTGGTTGTATTTACATGCACACACAACTGTTTTATTTTTTTTAAGAGGAACAATATGTAAGAGTAGAGGTGCACCTACCCAAAGAGAAGGTTCATGCTGAGTCTCACGAAGGCTTGAAGGCTGTATGGTTTCGATAAAGTTGTAATTAGAATTCAGTTCATGCCAAAATAAAAGAATAAAACTATTTCCATGAAGACTATCTTATAAGTTGTACTATAATAAGTGAAGTTTATTTTTTAAAACTCTAAAGAAAGATAAGCAAAAGTTATGGAAATTGTGAACCCATAAATACCTATGGTTATATTTTGATGCACATATGCGCTTTCCCCTAAATACCATAAGCTCCTCTAGAACAAGAGCCATCTCCTACATTTCTTTGTATTCTCAGGGTCCCACACACTGCTGTACACAGAATGGGTACTTAATAAATTGTTAATGATTTATTTATCCATTCAATTCATTGAATTGCTAGTATGTTCTGTGAATTGCTACTGGGGTACTAAGATGAAACAAATGTAGATCCTATTTTCAAGGAGAAATCTAGAAGGGTAAATAAGATACAAAAATATATATGAATAAAAGACAATAAATAATAAGAAAAACTGAAAAGAAGAAAGTGTTATAGTCAAAGTACAGACAAAATTCAATTGGAAGTTCAAAGGAAGGAGTTGGGGAAATGGGAAAGGAGTTGGGGAAATGGGGAAGGAGTCCATGAACAAGGAAGAATCTAATGATTATTGTACAAAAAATTGGAGTCAATGATGTAGTATCATTTAGGAAATAAATATGATAATAAAAGGAACTTCATATGAAAGGAATTAAGTTCCCTGGAATACAGAAATGGTTACAAATTATTTCAAAAATTTTTCATGTGTTCATCTATGAAATATTATCTTTCTAATAAGTGTAAGCTTTTCCTTGCAACACTACTCATGGATATATAAAATGTAAATTCTTATCTGTCTAATAAGCACTTACTGAATGATAACTATTTTAATATAGTGTACTAAGAGCACAAAAAGATATTAAAATAAATGAAACATAATCCATGTTCTCAAGGAACTTACTATTAACTAAGACTATATATGTATGCAACAATTATCAAAGTAGAATTTACTACGTAAACATTCTCGATAGTTGTGCTTGACTCATCCTACACCTTTAAAGGAAATGTTTCTATGTACAATTAACCAATTTTCTCTGAGTTAAAATGCAGATGATCCTGCTTTAACAAGTTAATTGGTTCCTATCAAGACTTAATAGGTTAATCCCTTGTGTTATAAAGTTAGATTTTATTCCTGAAAAGAACATTTAATGCCATAATATTCTAAAGTTATTTTTGAAAGTAAATTAAAATAAAATACACATGTCTTTGATGAACATATTAAGTATATGTGAGGAAAACACATGAATATGTATATATTATAATATAAAAGTCACATTGTAAATATTTCTTTGGAAGGACATCTCTGCAATTGTTACCATGGTTATTTTAATTACAATATGAAATATGATAAAAGCAGGATGGCACAGTTTCAGATATTATTAAGTCTGAACTTTCCCATGGGATAAAGCGCACTTAGAAAATTGTATGCATTATGATTTTTTTGTTTTTAGAAAGCACTTCAATTTCTTGTATTGCTTTATTTCATCATTTATATGATCTATTTGGTAAAATTTTGTGATCTATTCTTTATATTTGAGCTGAGTCTTTAAATCCTGGATAAATAGGCAATTGAGGAGACTTTTGATAACAATAAACAAACATACAGGATTGACAAGAATCAGACGTAAGATCTAGAGATAATTTCAGCTAGATATTCCATCATTGCCCAAACAAACATAATCACAGTTTTGTATCTTCCCAAATTTTTCTGCTTTACATATCCCTGTTTAAGACTTGAAACTTAGTAAGACTTATTAACATCATTTTTTGCCTTTGCATTTGCACAGCAAATGACATTGTCCTCTTGTTACCACAAGTGTATGACTGTATGTTGCAGGCACTTTTTCTGTACTCATTTACAATCATAATTTATTCATCCCAAGGTAAATACTGTCCAGCACTGGACAAGATTGTTCACTTTATGAAAGAGATAATTCCTGAGAAAGGCCCTTTTCCTCTTTGAGGCCATTACAGCACTAGCTTGGTTATTAATCTCCTAAGGTGATCATGTCCTATTTCAAATACCTTCTTATCCACATGCAAATGAATCACATAAGGAACTATATTCATGTTTTTGATTATTGGGTTTATTTCATTGTTATTTTTGAAAGAAGGTAAGGATCTGAATATGTAAATTGAGGCTATAAATGAAAGTCTGTCATTGCAATGTCTATTTTCCTACATTCTCTGATGTTTCCCCTAAGCTGTTTTGTACCTGACTAGTTGCATGATTTTTGCTCCCATTAAAATAGGTCTGACACTTCAACAAAAAACAAATTGTGCCTGAAATTGGGACTATTAAAATTCTACAGTGCCACCCAGAAGTCAGCAGTGGCACTGCAGGGGGCCTGTGAAGAACAAAAAAATAAAAACATGTGAAATGTGATGCTTCATTCATTGTGACACATCTAACATTTTTAAGCTCCAGAAGTTGGCTTCATATAGTTTTGTCAGGTAATAACTTATAAAACCAAAGTTGGCACAAACTAGCTGCATGTCACTTGGAAAAAAATTCCTTAGGAACTGAATTTTCCCAGTGACAAATATACTCATCTTCATTATAATCAGAATTATTTGTTATGTATAGGGTATTTGCAAGGCAACCCAACAAGTAAAAAAATAATAAACATTTTCTCCTCTAGAAGTTATCTGCTCTAAAAAGCAATCTGCAACAAACATTTGCCTTTTCACTTATATATTACATATAGATTGGATGAAATTATGGTTGTTGTTTTTAACAAATACAAGAAAACAGGGCAAAATTAGTGCGGGAACTCAAAGGAGGGGAAAAGAAGTTCAATGTCCTTAAAAAATAACCTCTTTCTACAGTATCTATTACCACTGCCATCAGTAATAACATTTCCCATATCTTCAAATGGCTCCCTAGAGTCCACAAACACTTTACTACAGCTCGTTTGCCTTTCTGTGTAAGTGCGCACACATTTCGTTATAATCTACCCTCCTTTCCACATACAAAAATTTCAGCTTTGGAGTGATTTAGTTCAATTAAGCAGAATTCTCAACTCCAACTTGAGTTTTTGACACAGAGGAACAGTGCAAATAATGTCAAGGTTTCGTACTGGGGGTATGTGGGTAAGAAAATTGATCTCCTTAGCCAAATTAATTGCACTACAGGAGCAAGTCTAGGTTCCACAATGTCTCATTTTGCTGATTCTGGGATAAGACGAAGTAGGCAGTAGTGTTTGAGTGGCCTATGATTGCTCTGGTCTGTTGTCTACAACAAGGAAAAGTGGGTGGAGATGATTGTTGAGATATGAACACTGAACATACTATACATTTGTAAAAATTCCCCATTTGTATTATTGTGTTTAGTATTTTGTATGGAGTGGGTAGGAGAAGACAGGAGGAGTAGGAGAGGCATCTGAAGGTAAACAATAAGCAATAAGAAAATTTGCATGCAAACAGGAATCTGGTTATACTCTAAGAATAGTCACTCTACAAAGATTCACACCATGCTCTATTTAACAGCTAGAAAAATAACCTGCATTTCAGCTGAGTTGAATTCAAGATAGGAAAATTGTGGCTGAAAGTTGCATTATATCTACCTGTGTTTTGAAAGTCTATTAGGTTCTGAATATTTCTCACACTGTTAATTATCTTCTATGCCTACTATACTACTGAAAACTTATGTATGATTTAGGAAACTGTTCTGTAAAGTAACAGTTCATTCTCAACAGGCTAGTTTTGCAATGCATTTCTGAATAAATATATGTTGTAAAATGTCTTTTCCCATATCCCACAGCTCATCATTGTCATGTCAAACAGCCTTCTCTCTGCTGGGGTCTTCACTATAGAAGCACAATACCAATTAATTGATTATGTTTGTTCAAACCTGTCCAGCAATAAATTTATTATTTCAAATTATATAAAAGAAGCCAAGCAGTCTAATTAAGAGAGATGGAACAAATGAATTTCAGTGTTCTTTGAATTGCAATCAACCAGTTTTTCTAAACTACGTAATCAAACGGAATTAATATTAAATTCTCATGCCATACCACACATTATTTTCAGTGTGGGTGTAAAATAGGCACATTATGTTGGGTTGAATACATGTGGAGATCTGTAACACCATCATCTAAAAATAGACTATGGCTTAGCTTCAAAGTGCATACTCAAAGATACACTGGCATTTTGGGTAACTATTATACTATCCCATGTAGTTAACTCAAGGCAAAAGCTATCCCACTCTAATTGCCATTTTAAAAGTTTATATGATAATGTGTCTTTGAATGCTGATATTAATGTAATTTTCTGATATTCCACAAGACCATATTTGGGGAAATATAAGCTTAAGAATACAACATGACATCTACGAAACTTTCAACTTAATTATGTTTCAATAGCTCAATTTCCATGAGTGTGTATTTTAAGTTAGCTTCCTTCTAACATATTCGTATGATGATTTTTCTCTTGTCTTTGTCTATCTATTGCTCATAAAACTTAATTTTTTTACTTAAGGAAGCAAATACTTTGCTCAATAAACTAGCTAATATATTTATAATTAATAATTCTTACTTTATTTTGTACTTCAACATTGTACAGTGCCAGTTCATAGGTATGTATCTGCTTTTTAAATAAAAAAAAAATCAAGGATTTCCTTTTTTGGTGATATTTGGATCTCTGAAATCTTCCCAGCTCTCCTGATATTTTACAGACACACTATCATCTTCAGATTAATCATAAACATTACATAGTAGGTAAATAAGAAGGGATCTCAGAAATAAAAGAGACCAATTTTAATCAAGAAACAACAGAGTAATTGGGTTGAGTCAGACTAGTAAAAAATGGTAGCAGTTTTCTGAAGGTATTTAAAGCTCTTCTAATGAGTTAATAGAATGAAAACATTTATATTCAGGAACTTCCTGATGGGGCTCAGGTACTATGAAGTGATCTAAGTCAGAGATAATCGTGGGTTCTGATGCTGATTTGAATCAACCTTATGATCCTCAGCATGCAGTTTGGCTTTATTGGGCTTCACTTTTCCCAGAAATTTCACCTAAAAAACAAGATTTTGTTTATGGGAATTAAAAACAAAATGTTATCAAGAATGTTACAAATAAGAAACAGATTAAACAATCATAAAAGAAAGGATAGGAATTACTTTACCATAAGTAAGTATGTTACACATTAATTTCAAATATATAAGCTATATATATTTCTAATAGTGGCAATATTATAAATTAATTTACTACAGTTGGCAAGCCTTTATTACTATACATGCATTTATTATAATTCTTCACATCTTTCATAATCTGAGTAAGAAATTTAATGAATTTTCAGTTATATCAGATTGAATATTTTAAAACAACTGTGATGCTTGTGATATAAACAAAATATTTTCTTTAGAAAATTCTTTAAATGTAAACACAGTCATTACATAGAAAAGACTATAATAAATTTGTACCAAATAAATCAATATTTTCAAGTGTGACTACAAACAATAAATTAGAATTTCAAAAATTCAGTACTGGGTTACTTATTTTTTTTTATGTGTTCCTTTAAGTTTTACTCATTTGAAATTCTAGTGTTAGAATTTCCCCATCTTTTATTTGTCCCAAAAAGTATCCCAGATGATAGAAAAAGTAAAGTCCTAAATTCTTTTAATTCTATTTATGTAAACTTTAAGTTAACAGAAAATGAAATAAACTGAATAATTGCAAGAACTAAATTTATTTGAATGGGAATCAAAATGGATATACAAAATTTAGTAGAATAGAAATAATGGTACAGAAATATACAATAAGACATGCTATAATAAAACATAATACAATGTTGTAATTTCTAAAATACAAAAAATGAGCTGCAAGATACTCAACTGGTAATTTTTCTTGCTTCAATTGTTTAATTTTAAAGTACTTTTAATTGTGTAAACAGTATGCAATCAAAGATAACAAAACTTTTAAAAATGTAGCATATTAGTGAGTGCCAAAACACTTAGCTATGTTAAGAAGGGCCTTAAAGAAAAAAACTTTCAAAAGCTTTTATTCTTCTTTAGAGATCACAATTTATGTCTAAATAAAACTTATTTACAACGGACACAATTGTGCCCCAGTAGTAGAGACAGGGTGGTGAAATGAGCCCTTATCAGTATTCTAAACTTGACTATTCTTAATTTTTTTTCCTTTTTCACATCCCAAGTTAGCTGTCATTTCTGTGGTTATATTCCATGTTTTCTGTTCGCTTTTTAAAAATATGGACTCACCACCAAGAAATATCCGATGTTAAAAGCTCACTAATTATTTTTTATGAACCAAGAAATGTATGTTTTATTTAAATTGACTTAAAAAATTTTGAGGGAAAATCAAACAATGCCTGATATTGTTTGGCTATGTCCCCACCCAAATGGCATCTTGTATTGTAGTTCCCATAATCCCTACATGTTGTGGGAGGCACCCAGTGGAAGGTAATTGAATCATTGGGGTGAGTTTTTCCTGTGCTGTTCTTATGATAGTGACTAAGTCTCATGAGATCTGATGGTTTTATAAAAGGACAGTTCTACACTTGCTGTCTTGCCTGCTGCTGTGTAAGACGTGCCTTTGCCCCTCCTTTGCCTTCTGCCATGATTGTGAGGCCTCCCCAGGCATATGGAACTGTGAGTCCATTAAACTTCTTTTTCTTTATAAATTACCCATCTTGGGTATTTCTTCATAGAAGCATGAAAATGAACTAATACAAAGCCCCTCAGAGTTAACATAAATTGAAATTAATGCAAATTTCTGAATTACTTTAATTATCTTTGCATTATTTACCAAAATAGTGACACCCAATAAATACAAGTAAAAGAATGATCTTAACAGCCAATAAATATCTCCATATTACACTTTACATTTTTATACTTTAAATGGCCTTGTGAAATAAACTTCAGAAGAGTAAAAGAGGGGCTGTGACACCTTAAAACCCTAGAAGGTTCTTGAGAAAGGAGTTACCAAGATGGGGACACTAGACTACGTGACTCCAGAGAGCCTTTCAAAAGCACATATCTTAAACAGTCAGATAAACAGTTAATACCCCTCAGCAACCTAACTAACCCTTATTAATGAAACATCATGGCTTGGGAGAACACTCGCTCTTCACAAAATATCCCCTAACTGTAACATAATTATTCCCTAAATGTAACTGACTTCATCTCACTCTAAGAACTTGGTGCTCTCCCCTCTCCTCCTCCCAGTTATAGTATGAAGTGCCTGGTGGAAATCATTAATGCACCACTTCTTAAGGAGATGCATCTCCAGACATGATCTGCATCAGCTGTCATCTAAACAGCCTCAGCAGGACAAGGGCAGTTTCAACCTGTCCAGGAAAAGCACTGGTGGGGCAAACTCTATCCATATGTCTAGATATAAAACATTAAAACAATACCTTAAGTTTCTATACTGTTTTCCACCTATTATCACATTAGTTTAAAATTCACATATTTTCTAAATTAAGAATATGTATTCTGTTTGGATTTTTAAAATACTATACCTAAATGAACAGAATAATTTTTTGTTTAAACAAAATGCAAAATAAATGTTAGCCAATTATACCCATGAATTTAATCTCCCTAGAGAAATCTTAGAGACATCTCCTTAGAGAAATGTTAACTCTAAAGAATTGAAATACCTACAGCTTCATAACTTACAAATTTTACTAAATGTATGTGCCTACATCCTTTTGCAAAGGAGGTGGCATAGATAATCTTTGATAGCTTAAAAAAAAAAAAAGAAAGAAACAAGATCCTCAGGGCCACTATTCTCATAAAGAATGACAAAGTGATACACCAGGTTTATTCAGCTTCAAAGGCAGAGAGCCTCGGCCTCTTCTCAGGAGAGCAATACTTTTAATGACTCCAGAGACAAGGTTGTTATTTGGAAATCAACAAGCATAGCCTGAATTAACAGTGGCCTCTTCGTGTTTTACCTTTTAATGTGAACCTAATACTTTCTCCAATTTTTCATTTTTTCCTACCCACAAATAAACCAATATAAAGACTGAGATAATAATATTCATCCCACTCACTTCTCTATTCGATATGGCATCACTGATGTACCAGGTCCCTAGACTAATCCTTTATTTGGGGATAGAGCTTTTTTTTTTTTCAGAATAAATAAAATCAGAAATTCCATCTTAATAAGGCAAGTGTACCCCTCTGCTGCAATTTCAGCTGCTAGCAAACAATCATTCTGTGCATCAATTTAGTTTTCTTGGAGAGGAAAATAATGCATCGTTTCTATTTCATTGTGTATAGTGAAGATCACTAATGCACCACTTCTTAAGGAAATGCATCTATAAATGAATGAACAAAGATACATGTGCTGCATAATAGAATACTCTGTAGAATAATTTAGAAAAGGAAAACTTAGGAACATTCAGGAAAGAATTTCAAACCTGAGAAGTTAATAATCTAATAAGTTTTTGAAATAATATTTAAACAATACAACTTTAGCATTATAAAGGCATGTTAGTGGAGCAATCTAAATTATTTTTATTCCTTCATGCTGAGATTTCTTCTCAGAAAGCCATAAGTCTAAACAGCTCAAAAGTAGCAATGTTAATAGAAAAATATAGATATAGAGAAATTAATTTACTGCCATGGCGTATAACTGAGGCAGAATAAATAAACGAAAAAGAATTTTGATTTTTTTTCCTATCGAGGGGACAATACCACCTACCTTTTAAAAGCAATGTATTAACTCCAGTTTCATTTTTGCATAAATTATTCAAGTGAAAAATGGGTGATGAATTTGGGGAAAAATGTGTTGTCTACATTAGAAGAAAATGAAAATAATATCCACCCTAGTTAATTCTGAATTCCTTATGAATCAATAAAGTCTATAACGCATAGTTCTAATAATGGGGGCACACAGCCCACTTGCATCATAATCGCTTGAAGTGAACTTCAGTATTTCGATTTTTTTACTCTATCCCAGATGCAATAATGTGAATTTTAGGGAATCTGTCTTTTAATACATTCTCTAGGTCTTCCTTGTAATTTGATAATTATTTTTACAATCTTATTAGTACTTTTATATTTAACTATCAATATATTAGCCTGTATAAGAGTTGTAAATTAGCACAGGTATTTAGTATCACAAAGAAGATAAATAGCACAGATGTAAGATATAAAAATAATAGGGAGAGGGAGAAGTCAACCACAAATAGATCTGCTTAGAGAAGAACAATAATAATTAATAACAGTTGATGTAATAAAAGCATGTTTTTTATGCTTTCTGAGTGTCAGAAACAAAGATAGGTACTTGGGGTGCAATGATTAATAGAGTCCGATTCCTATCCTTTCATGAGAAAGGAACTCACAGCTGGTGGAATAATAAATATTGATTATTTTATCTGTATTTTGCATATCGTCAAGTTTTTTCAAACTCTCAATCATAATATAACTACGTTGAAACCTTTTTAAATCTTTATCTTTCTCTGAGGCAGACTTTAGTCATTCTGCTCCACATTAAATTGATTGTCATCTACCCCTACTAAACAGTTGTTTTTTCCTTGCTTTTTTGAGTTGGAACTCGTTTTTTGAAGCCCTTGATAGCCTCTTTTTTGGTTTACTCTCTTGCTTCCATGGTGTACATCTACAAGTAAATTTCCCAGTTGCATATGGGAGGTAAACTTTCTAAATCCTTGCATGTCTGAAATTACTTTATTCTATCTTTACTTTTGATGGGTAGTATGATAAGGATACAATTCTAGGTGGAAAGTACTTTTTCTTTAAATTTTGAAGGTTAATTATAGTCTTCTAGCATTCAATATTTATTGCTGAAATAGCTAATACCAGTCTCTTTTTTTTTTTTTTTTTTTGAGACAGAGTCTCGCTCGATCACCCAGGCTGGAGTGCAGTGGCAAGATCTCGGCTCACTGCAAGCTCCGCCTCCTGGGTTCACGCCATTCTCCTGCCTCAGCCTCCTGAATACGTGGGACTACAGGCGCCCACCACCACGCCCGGCTATTTTTTTTAGTAGAGACGGGGTTTCGCTGTGTTAGCCAGAATGGTCTCGATCTCCTGCCCTCATGATCCACCCCCCTCGGCCTCCGAAAGTGTTGGGATTACAGGCGTGAGCCACCACGCCCGGCCTCTTTTTTCTTTATAGTTGACTCTAGTATATAGAACCAGAGAAGTGCATGGTAAGAAAACTCTTGGAAAATTTGCCTTGTTTTCCCTGAAGCTTGGAGTTACAAAATCTGATGGCTTCATCTCAAGTGGAAACTTGATTGAAGAGCGAATTCCAGTGGCTACGACCTTATCACTCAGATTTTGGTAGAAAAAAAAAATGTTGTTTTTCACCATGAAATAGTAAATATCACAGAAAGCAACTTGGCCATAGATGACTTAAAAGGTCACTGCATAAGGTGACTATGTCTGGTGCAAGGCCGCAGCAACAGAAAAAAAATGGACTATTCTGCCAGGGTTGGTGTTGAGAAGTCATAACAGGCCAACCAGAGCAGGTACACTTTATGTCACAGAACTGTAAGGGGGAGACTCCCAGCTCCAGTAAGGTGGAGGTGGAGAAAGTTTAAGTACCTCATAGGAGGAAGACAACGTATTGACATCTGCCAGAAAGTGAACCTAGCATCCAAGAAAGAGTTATAAATAGTATTAGCTAAATAGACATTTTATTTTCCTTTACTACTCATAACTTTTTCCAACTTTAATCTTGGAAGAACCAAAGACAGGATAGTGAATGAAGGGAGAGAAGCAGAAGAGCTGAGAGAAACAGGGAAAATAGAGAATATGTTTCCTTACTTTGTTGAAAGTCTTCAAGGATGAGTCAAACATCAACTAGGGCTGGGAGTGGGGAAGAGGTGGAAAGAAATGTTTGAAATGCATATGAAACAGAAATTTTGGTTTGGATTAGACTAATGAAACTATCCTATTATCTGAAAGTAATAGAAACATATATCCGATATACCTGGGAAAACTTCAGGGTGAAGAAGGAATATTTGACTTTGCACACTTAAAAACAGAGATTAGAAAAAAAATGGAGTCTATTTTTTTCTTGTATGTCCACGAATTCCAGGCCATTCTATAAACCAGTTATAACTTTTATTCTTTAATCATTACTCTAATGAGGTTCTTATAAGAATAGTCAATAAATATGAGCTGAATCTAATAGTTTAATTCGAGTTTCTAGAAATTATTATTTTTTAAAATTTGAATGTGATTCTGTGTTTTTCCACTTCCTCCTTACTATTTCTCTATTTTATTCTTCTTTGTAAATCTGGAAAAGATGGAACTAAGAAACTCTGAAGCTATGACAGAACCCATGAGACACAATGGCTAGTTTGGCTGGTCTTCCTTTCAAATACTGTTTTAAATCAAAACTAACACACTGCTTTGATTTCAGTATCAAGAAGAAATGGAAAAAACCATTCTGTTTTTGCAATTGCATGGGAATCTATCCCTTTTTTGTTAAGGGCGATTGTTGACAGACCAGAGCAACTGCTTACTCTTAGGTGCATTAGTCTGTCAGACAGTTTGTCATTTTCTTTTTAAATACTATCTTTTGTTCCAGTGTAGGGCAACTGTTCTTCTAGTGTTCTTTTTTCCTTATAACATTAACAGGTGTCTTTGTGTAAACTAGGTATAGGGTTGTCTAGTTTCTGGATTTTTCTAATTGCTTAATCTAAGAAGCTATTCATTTTTTCTATATGTTTTTCTAAAACAAACTACCTTTAAAGTATCCCATAGCCCTTGCAATTCAGAAAGAGACAGTATGCCCTGACTGTTTTCTGACTAAATCTGCCAACTCAGATTTAAGACCATCAAAATGAAAGTAGATAAGTAAGTGAAGTTGTGATATCCAAACTCTTATGGAGACCAAAATGTCCCAGAAAGTGGTAGTTAAGGTGATCTCTGAAATAATGGGTAGATTCCTTCTTTCCTGCGTGTATGTAGGATTGGATTTTGACTAATCTATTTCTAAAAAAAAAAAAAAATCTCAGAGGTAGCTACTGAGAGGTCTTATCTATTTTATGCACTTTTTATATCAATCTGTAGTCAAAATTTATCCATATATTTTGTATCAATCAGCCTGATCACAAATTTGTTCTGCTTTTTCTAACCAAATTTTAAGATTCCTGTATCCCATAAGGACATGAGCTAATTGATAGATATTAAAGAGATCCAGACTATATGTCCTAAAGACAATCCTAAATTCTTCAGTGAACTTTTGTCTCTCCTTAGGAGGGTTTGGCAAGTACTTACCTGGGTTATGCAAATTTAATCTTGACCAAAGGTTAAAACTATAAAACCAGCAAGATTGGCCATCATCTCCAACTACATTGGTTGAGAATCACTTTCCTTTATCCTACCAATGGACGAAATGACTTGTTCAGCTGTGCTGTCACTGGGACTCCAAGAGGGAGGCCTCATGGGATCTCCCATAGACTCTATCCTCATGCAAGTGGCTCTGGCTGAGCAGCAGAGGGCCCAATCCTGATCCAAATCATAACACCAAAGATGGGACAAAATTAACCAGAGCAGCTCTTAGCATTATCCAGTAGTTCTCAACTGCAAGATAATGGGGAGCAATTTCTCCCCCAAGGGGCCAATGTCTGCAGACATTTTTGGTTATTGTAAGTTGGTGGGTATGCTACTGGCTTCTAGTAGGGTAGAAACCAGTGACACCGCTAAACGTCTTGCAGTAGGTGCAGCCACACAACAAAGAATTATCCAACTCAAAATTTTATTATTGCAGAAATTGCGAAATCCTGGCATAAGCCTTTGCGCTAAAAATGCCGGACATGAGAAGACGCTAAAGAAGAGCATTTAGGGGGAAACTGGCAGAATTTTTAAAGCTCTAGCAGAATGGACCAGTCAGAATTCAGTTAACTTGGGAACTTGTTGGTCAAAAATGGCAGTCTGAATAGGAAACAGTTGTTATTGCAGGTTAATAGGTGTTGGTTGGGTGATACATGTTTATCCAGGGGGGTGGGGAAAAGGAGTTAGGAGCTAACTAAGTCACATGCAAGAAAGGCTTGAGAGAAAGCTATGGCAGATGAGGACAAGTGAGGGCCAGAGTAGAAATGTGTCTTTCAGGAACAATGTGAAACACATACAAGAAATTCATGGGAGTGGAAACATGATTCCAAAGTGCAGAACGATTCTGTCTAACAGAAAAATTTTCTCCCTTTAGGATAAATAAGAATATGAAGCATGATAATTAAGTTAGTTTACTGTTCAAAGAACTATACAATAAGAGCTATAATCTGCAGTATGGACCTAGCCAAGGCAATGATATTTAGATAGAGAATATTAAATTTGTTTTGTGTCTACTTTATAGTCATATCAAAGATTTTTAATTGAATAATGTTAACTTCATTGCTTTTTACCCAGCTGATCTTTGTACAAACTAAAGTGGGCAGGATTCCTTCCTATGATGGAATGTCTTCTAAAACAAACATGGTGAAAAGTAGTTAAGGGCAACTTCTGTGGAATATAGACAGTCTGGATTGTTTGTCCTGTTTGAATGAAATCTGCAGAGATTGCAGGCTTTTATTCAGCAGTACAGAAGCAAATTTCTTTGAAAAATGTTTTTAAATACAAACATCAATTTATCATTAAACTTACATATTTTTAAATGGTCCTCCAATAACTGTTTTTCTGAGTTAAACAAAAATATATGAAGGAAATTTAACAGGTTTAATAGGTGAAAAAGACTTCCTGTCACAACCAGGCAGAGAAAATGACATTTTCATGAGTGGAGGCCTGCCATCAAAATACTTTTAACAAAGCATCTTCCACAAAGCAACCTGGGCAAAGACTGAGGAACAGAGATATGCATATGAGGTAGCACAATGCCTAGTAATAAACAGGGCTGTTTCTTTTTAATGTGTAATCTTTTAGCTTTCTGCCTGGATGATGTTATATAAGGCCATCATAATCAACAAATTTCACTGCTGCTGAGGAGAACAGGAAGTCTAAACACATCAGCAATTTCTTAAGAAAGTGCAAATGCCAAACAAATCAGGAATTCATTAACTAGATGGTGCTGACATTTCCCAGTGGCTTTTGGAGAACTGAACCATTCATTCTTCAATCTTTACCTAGGGAACAGGGGGCTCTCTGATAGTACATACGAAGTGTGATTTTGTTTAGACTTTTTAAAAATCATGATCTGATGTTCATTCCTACTTTCAGTATTTTATTGGATATGACCTAAGTCACCTCAGGGGGTGATGGACCTTCCATGTCTTATTCCCAATTTATTATGCTCATTGCTCTTCTCTGGCTGGAGACTATGAAGTATCAGTATTATCTACAACTGCTTATAGATGACAGCTATAGTAAAATTTCTTTTTAAACTCCCTTTACATTTTTCTGCAAATATTAGTTGTTCTTTTTAAATTAATTTTATAATTTTGTCTTTACAATATTTGATTTAACGGAGTTGGAATCTATTCACAGCCTATAAACTGCAAAGGTAAATAATAAATGGCAAATTATTTGTCTTTATCACATGAATAGACAGTCCACTGGTCAAAATAGGAGGGATCTTAAAAGGAAGACAGTAAGAACATAGGGTATGGGCACACAACTTCACACAGTGTGGGACAAGTAGAAACAGTCTGTGAGTAATTATATTAAATAATCAAATAATACAAAATCTCACAATCATGTAGATTAACAAACAATTCCCAGATGAGGCTCCTGAGTAAAAAAGCTTTCTAAGATCTTTTCTCATATATCTGTTTTTCATAACATAAAACATGGTTTGATTTTTGAACTATAACAAACTTCCTGTTCACAAAAAGTGAAATTTTTATGTTAATTATGTTAACTGAAGAAGTAGATGCATTCAACGGCCAATTATAATATCAATATTGTGTTAATAGTTCAAATAGCTTCCTACCATAAATCATGTTGGTAGAACTTTAGACATTTACCTGTCTCAAAAGTAATAGGCAGAATATATCTTTTTAAATTAAACTGATGTTAATTGACATTTTTCTGTGTTAAAAATATTAAATTTTGACATTGATTAAATAGCTAGAGGCATTCTTGCTTTGGATATAATTTTGGGTAACATTTTAGCATGTTTTTCAAAGTATAACTTATTTGATTTTGCCATTCAGTAAGAAATAGAGGAAAAGAAGAATATGCTATTGTTTTATAAATGTAGCAACTTATAAGAAAATATTTTTCAACTCAAAGAGCCAATAAGTTTGGTAAATCACCAGTGGTATATTTGCCTAATCGATCAAACTATTTCAAGTTTCATATTTTTCAGTGTTTCCTAGTAGATCCTAAAGTATTTAAATTATGTTCCATCAGAAATAGAAAATTATGCTCTATTAAGTTAAGGACTCATCTAAAATGAGAATCAAGATCCATAGTTTTCAGTGGATTCTAAGTATTTACTGAAAAGGTCAGAAAATGTTTTACATATACACATTCATGACAAATCTTGAGCCAACCTTAGTTAAAGCATGTAGAAATTAAATCTATGTTCATTTTATCTATTTATTGTTATATAGCTCTTACTATTTAACAAACCTGATAACTCACAAGGAAAATATAAGAGGTGAAAGATAAAATGATGAAATTGATGAAAAATAAAATTCTGTATCCCCACAGCAACTTTTGGAAATGCAATGAGAAGTTTAGAGAAACACATAAAAGTATCATTTAAATATTTTGGCTAGAAGACTTTCAGTTCCAAAATGGCAGCATAGAAGCAAGCTGGCTTCACACCTTCCCCAACAGAAAGCCAAAAACAAATATATAGAGTTGAGATTTTCACCAGCAACAACCCAGAACTAAAATATATGAATGAGACAGTTCCTGGTGCCACAAAGAAGGGAAAGAACTCTGAGCAAATAAGAAAAGAATCAATCTTCAATATTTGCAATACCTTCCTCCACCGTTTTGCCCAATACCAAGCACATGGAAAAATCCCACAACCCATGATTTTTCACACTGGAAAAAATGAGATTGAAGTGATAAACCAGCTTCTTCACAATCTTGGCAGGAAACTTGTCCTTGCCTTAACCCATGGGAAGGATCATGACTGCTTGAAGGAAGAAATATCACTAAGGACAGACAGAAACAAAGCAGGGATGTGGGCCTGCCATCCCCAGCCCTGGAAACTCTGCTCTGCTACTCAATGAAAGAGGACACCAAATTGGAGTTGCTGATTCAGCAGTACCAACCTATAGGAGGTACATTCTGCAGCTCCCCTGAGCACAAACTCCTAGCCAGCCCTGACACAATAGTGGGATAAACCCTTTGAGACCTCCCCAAGTCAAGACAGGGAATGCTCCAGTCACTTACTAGATCTGAGGCAAACTTGGGCCTAAGGTGCTACCTAGACCGAAAAAGAAGACAGCAACCTAACAGTAAAGACTCCCTAAGCAAATACATCCCATATAACTCAAAACAAGCCAGACAGAGAACACTGGTATAAATAACCCTTCAATGCAAAGACATAGACATATAAACACAAGAAACAACAGCAAATAGGGAGCCATGACCTCCTCAAAAGACAAAGCAAAAATCCAGTGACTGACCCTAATGATACAGTGATTTTTCAGCTCTCTGATGAACAATTTAAAATAGTAGTTATAAGGAAATTCAGTTATCTCCAAGGTAACACAGAAAAGCAGTTCAGAAATTCATCAGATAAATTTAAAAAAGAAATTGAAATGATTTTTAAAAATCCGACAGAAATCTTGGAACTGAGAAACAGATTTGCTGAATTGAAGAACTCATTAGCGTCTCTCAACAGCAGAACGGACAAAGCAAAGGAAATAATCAGCTTGAAGACTGGCTATTTGAAAATACACAGTTAGAGGAGAAGAACAAAAGAACAGCAAAGACTGCCTACAAAATATACAAAATTACCTCAATAACCAAATGTAAGAATTATTGGTATTCAAGAGGGAGTTTAGCAAGAGCAAGAGGTATAAAGCTTATTCAAAGAAATAATAACAAAAAACATTCCACAACTTGAGAAAGATATAAATACCCAGGGAGGGTCTGAGAACACCAAAGAAATTCAACCAACTAATCTACCCCAAAAGCAGATAATAATCAAACTCTCAAAGGTTAAGGACAAAGAGAGAATCCTAAAGGTAAAAGGAAGTAAATAACATATAAAGGAGTTTCAATTCATCTATCAACAGACTTCTCAACAAAAACCATACAGGCCAGGAGGGAGTGGAAAGACATTTTCAAAGTGCTTAAAGGAAAAAAATTGTATTCAAAATATTGTATCCAGCAAAATTATCCTTCAAATATGAAGGAGAAATAAAGTCTTTCCATGGTTAAAAAAAAGCCAGAAAGAATTCAACATCACCAGACCCATCTTACAGAAAATGCTAAAGGAAGCTCCTCAATCTGAAAGAAAAAGAAACACTAATTTGCAAAAACAAAACTCTTCAAGGTGTAAAACCACTGGTAAAATTAAGTACACAGACAAACCCAGCATACTGTATTACTGTAATGGTGATGGGCAATCACTTGTAACTCTAGTCTGAAACCCAAAATATAAGTCTATCAAAACCAATAATAACTACAGCAACCTGTTAAGAGATGGGTAATATAAAAAATGTCAGTTGAGACACCTGAAGGTCAAAATGTGGAGAAATGTAGTTATAGCATAGGTTTTTTTTGTCTTTATTTCTATTCCTGTATTGATGATCTAAGATAAGTTGTCATCTATTTGAATAACTTATTAGATCTATAAGTTGTTTATTGTAAGCCTCATGACAGAATCACAGCACAAAAACCTGTGATGCACTCACTAAAAATTTAAAAAGCAACAAATTAAAACATACTACCAGAGAGAATTACTCAACCACAAAAGAAGACAGCAATAAAGGAAGAAAGAAATCTCAAAGCAACCAGAAAACAAGACATAAAATCACATTAGTAATTCCTTACTTATCAATACTAACTCTAAATGTAAATGGACTAATATCTGCAATTAAAAGACATGGAGTGGCTAAATAAATAGAAATAAGACCCAGTTGTATGCTGCCTTCAAAAGCCTACTTCACCTATAAAGGCATATATGTCATACATGTACTGAAAGTGAAGTGGTAGAAAAAGATATTCCATGCAACAGGAAACCAATAAAGAGAAGGAGTAGCTATATTTATATCAGATAAAATAGAATATCAGTCGAAGAGTGTAAAAAGAGACAAAGATTCTCACCATATAATGAGACAGGGGTCAATTCAGCAAGAGGATATAACAATTATAAATATCTATGCACCCAACACCAGAGTTCCTAAGTATATAAAGAAAACATTAAGAGATGTAAAAGGAGAAATAGACTTCAATACAATACTAATAAGAGACTTTAACACCCAACTTTCAGTAATGAACAGATCATCCTGACAGAAAATCAACAAACAGTAGTTAAACTACACACTAGATCTAATATGCCTAACTGACATTTACATAACATTTCACCCAACTGTTGCAGAATATACATTATATTCATCATCAGCACATGGAGCATTCTCCAGAATAAACTGTATCTTATACCACGAAATAAGTCTCAACAAATTCATAAAAATGGAAATTATATCAAGGATCCTTTCTGACCACAGTGGAATAAAGCTAAAAATCAAGAAAAATAGGAACTTCAGAAAATACACAAGCATGCAGAAATTAAATAATATGCTTCTGAATGACCAATGAGTCAATCAATAAATTAAGAAGAAAATTTAAAAATTTATTGAAACAAATGAAAATGAAAATAGAGCATACCACATTCTGTGGGATACAACAAAAGAAGTACTAAGAGGGAAGTATATAGCTGTAAACAATTATATCCAAAAAGTAGAAAGAATTCAAATTAACAACCTAACAATGTACCTCAATGAACTAGAAAAGCAAGAACAAAACAAACCCCAAATTAGCAGAACACAAGAAGTAATAAAGATTAGAGCATAAATGAATAAAATTGAAACTAAAAAGAGATCAATGAAACAAAAAGTCATTTTTATAAAGATAAAATTGACAAACTTCTGAGAGACATAAAAACTGAGGTATCATAAATACAAATAATTATGAAGCAATATTATGAACAACAATACACCAACAAATTGGAAAACCTAGAAGAAATTGATAAATTCCTGGACACATATAACCTACCAAGATAGAACTATGAAGAAATAGAAAATCTCAGCAAACCAAAAAGAAATAATAAAACTGAAGTTTTAATAAAAAGTCTTCCATCAAAGAAAAGCCCAGGACCTGACGGCCTTACTGCTGAATCCTGACAAACATTTAAAGAAGATACCGGAGTTTTGCAAGATGGCCTACTAGAAACAGCTAGTGTGCACCACTCTCACAGAGAGAAATGGAAGGGGAGCGTAAATACAGCACCTTCAACTGAAACATCTAGGTACACGCATCGGGACTCATCAAGGAAACAATTCGACCCATAAAGAAAGGAGAAAAGGCAAGGCAGGATGACTGCCCACCCAGGAACAACAAGGAGCCAGGGGGCCTCCCCCGCCCAGGGAAGCGGTGAATGAGTGAGTAACTCCTGGGACCCACCCTTTTCCCACAGGATCTTTGCAACCCTTGCATCAAGAGACCCCTTTGTGAATCCACTCCACCAGGGCCTTATGTCGAACACACCAACCTACATGCAGAGCCCTAGGAGCCTTAGGTACCTGGGGTTCCTGGCAAAAGCTGCAATTCTGGGAAATCAGGTTAGGCTGCCATACATAACCTTGGGAAAAGGGCTAAATCCAGGGAGCTGAGCAGCTACAGCCTGCAGGCCCTACTTCCACGGCACCTCACAGGATGATACCCATTGGCTTGGGAATCCAGCCAGCCACCAACAGTAACGCTACACCTCCCTGAGAAGGAGTTTCGGGGGGAAGTTTGGGCCACCATCTTTGCTCTTTCACAGCCTTAGCCATGGTTGCCCTTGAGCTCTAGGGAGTCTGATGTGACTAGGAAATTTGTCCCCTGGCACAGCCCAGCAGCTCTACAAAGAAGCAGTCAAACTGCTTATTCATGTGGATCCCAGATCCCGCTTGCTTTACTGGGCAGAATCTCCTGACCAGGATCTCCAGTCACCCCTACTGGTGTTTTCTTGCCAACAGCAGTTTAAGACCTGTTGCCAGCCTGAACACACCTACAAGAGGTGGCTGGAAACCCCCGTCAGGAGATCCCGCCTTGTGAGGAGGAGCAGCCTCAGGGACCTGTTTTAAAACACAAGTTTGGCCTCTTTTTCATAGAGCAGCTCAGCTGTGGTAGCGGTACGCTCTAGTCCGGAGTCCCATCAGACTCTTCAAAGCCAGAAGGCAAAAACGATTCAGGCTGTCAGAGAGCAAAGATGGCAGCCTACTCCTCCTTCTGGAAGCTCCTCACTGTGCAGGTCCTGCAGGCCTGGGTCTTCAGCCACCCCCTGCCAGGGCTATTCAGCCAGTAGCAGCTCTGTAACTTCTCATGACAGAGCTCCCATTGGGAGGGATGGGTTGCCATATTTGCTGCCTTACAGCCCTTACCCTTGCTGTCTCCAGGCCTGGGAGAGTATGTAGGGACCAGGGGCTGGTCCAGACCCCCAGCACAGAGAAACTATCTCACTGAAATCAGAGGCAGCCCAGCATTCCTCTGAGGAGGAAATCCCAGAGTGAACCCACAACCCCTCTGCCACCACAGTTACAGAGGTATCACACTAACATCCCTTGGGCTGGGGAAAAAACAAAGGGCCTACTCATTACACTGGCACCTCCAGCACACCATAGCTTCCATATGGAGAGGAGTTCAGACCCTCTTCCCTGGGAACCCCCACACCCACATCTTCACCAGGAAGGACCCCAAGCTCAGACCACAGAAAAGTCGCCCTACCCATGGCTCAGCATACCCACTGGGAGTGGCCCAGAGATTCCCTGGTTCCCAGAGTTTCCTCAGAGGCATATAACCGCCCCTCTGCCACTGCCATGATGGCGGTTCTATTCCTGCTTCCCTTAGTCTGGGGAAGAAACAAAGAGCCTGAGGGTTATATCCAAGCTTACAGCATGCCACCATCACCCTACAGAGAGAAAACCAGTCTCTCCTTCTAGTGAGCCTTCAATCCCCTGCCCGCCAACGAGTGGAGCCTCAAGCTCATTTCAGCAGTGCAGCCACCCTACCCCACTGACTGAACCCACCCAGTAACAGCAACTCCACATTTCTCAGAGGTGGAGATCCCAGGGCAACCAAAAGTTTCTCTGCCACTTGCTCTGCAGTGGTACTACCGCTGCTACCCTTGGGCTAATGAAGGAGTAAAGACCCTAAGTGCCTTATCCATACCTTCAACAAGCTGCAGTCAACCAAAGGAGAAGAGGTTAGTCTGTCTCCCACAGGTCCCACTCTCCCTGCTCATAACTGGGTAAGGAACTCCTAGCTCAGGCCCATAGCACAGATCTCCCCATCCTGGGATGATTGCTTGCATTGAGCAATTGCTGACCCACATCTCCCTGGGGTGGAGCCCCCAGAAGATAAGCAAAAGACCCTCAGCCACAACCACTAATAAAGACCTTCTCTCTGCTGCCTCTAAGTTGGGGAGGCAACATAAACCCTGAGATCACCCCAGAGCTGTGGTGGGCATCCCGGGTGCCAAGCCACAGTCTACAGCCAGCAGCCAAGTGGGAGAGGAGCCCACAATTTCAGAGCATTGAGAGGTAGCATGGCTGCAAATATGAAGAAATATAGGAGAGCCATATGACTGATCAAGAGCCTACCAATTGACCAATATGCCTAAGTACCGCCAACTAATTCACACTTCAAAATTTCAACACCAAAATTACCTCACTAACACATTCCCCTGTGAAACCTAAGACAGGTCAGCTACAAATAAAGACCCTAGACAAAGCCTCAGCCCTACGAAAACATCCAGAAAAGAAGCCTATTGACTGTATTCAATCTATGCTGCAGTTAAAAGAGTACACATGCACAGAGATGAGAAAGAACCAATGCACGAACCCTAGTAACACAAACAGTCAGAGTGTCTTTTGTCCTCCAAATAACTGTACTAGTTCTCCAACAAGGGTTCTTAACCGGGCTGAGTTGGCTGAAATGACAGAAAGAGAATTCGGAATATGGACAGGACTGAAGATCATTGAGATTTAGGAGAATGGCAAAACCCAAACCAAAGAAACTAAGTATCACAATAAAAGCATACAGGAGTTGGCAGATGAATAGCTGGTATAAAAAAAGAAACTACTGATCTGATAAAGCTGAAAAACACACTACAATAATTTCACAATACAATCACAAGTATTAACAACAGAATAGACTAAGCTGAGGAAAGAATCTCAGAACTTGAAGACTGGCTGTCTGAAATTGGACAATCAGCCAAAAATAAAGAAAAGAAGAATGAAAAGAAACAAACAAAATCTCTGAGAAATATGGGATTATGTAAAGAGACCAAATCTGTGAATCATTGGCATCCCTGGAAGGGATAGAATAAAGCAAACAACTTGGAAAACATGTTCACCCCTGAAAACTTTCCCCACCTAGCTGGAGAGACCAACAGTCAAATTCAGGGGACACAGAGAACCCCTGCAAGATTCTACCCAAGATTATCTCCAAGATACATAATCATCAGATTTTCCAAGATTTAAATGAAAGGAAGAATGTTAAAGGCAGCAGCCACAGAGAAAGGGCAGGTCCCCTACAAAGGGAACCCCTTCACACTAACAGTGGACCTCTCAGCAGAAACTATGAGCCAAAATAGATTGAGGACCTATATTCAACGTTCCTGAAGAAAAAAACTTCAACCAAAAAACTTTTATTTGGTCAAACTAAGTTTCCTAAGCAAAAGATAAATCCTTTTCAGATAAGCAAATACTGAGGGAGTTCATTACCATCAGACCTGCCTTACAAAAGATCTTAAAAGAAACACTAAATATGGAAAGAAAAGACCATTACCAGCCAATAAAAAGTCATACTTAAGTACATAGACCAGTGACACTATAAAGCAACCACACAAACAAGCTGGCATAATTAGTTAATAACACAACAACAGGATCAAATCCACACATACCTATACTCATCTTGAATGTAGATGGGCTAAATGCCCCATTTAAAAGGCAGAGTGGTAAGCTGGATAAAAAAAGCAAGATCCAATGGTATATCTTTAAGAGACCCATCTCATACACAATGACACCCAAACTATGCATCTGACAAAGGTCTAATATCCAGCATCTGTAAGGAACTTAAACAAATTTATGAGCCAAAACAATTTTGTTAAAAAGTGGGCAAACGACATGGACACTTTTCAAAAGAAGACATAGATGCAACCAACAGGCATATTTTTTTTGAAAAAAGCTCAACATTACTGATCATTAGAGAAATGCAAATCAAAACCACAATGAAATACCATCTCACATCAGTCAGAAAGTCTATGAGTAAAATGTCAAAAAATAACAAATTCTGGTGAGGCTGCAGAGAAAAGGGAACACTTATACATTGTTGGTGGGAGTGTAAGTGTTAGTTCCACCATTGTGAAAAGCAGAGTGGTGATTCCTCAAAGAGCTGAAAACAGAACTATCACTGAACCCAGCAATTCAATTACTGGATATATACCAAAAATATATATATAAATCATTCTACCATAAAGATGAATGTTCATTGCAGCACTTTTCACAATAGTGAAGACATGGAATCAACCTCAATGCACATCAATGACAGACTGGATAAAGAAAATGTGGTACACGTACATCATGGAATACTAGGCAGCCATAAAATTAGATGAAGTCATGTCTTTTACAGGAACATGGATAGAGCTGGAGGCTATTATCCTTAGTAAACTAAAGCAGGAACAGAAAACAAAATACCACAGTTCTCACTTATAAATGGGAGCTAAATGGTGAGAACTCATGGACACAAAGAGGGGAACAACAGACACTGGGACCTACTTGAGGGTGGAGGGTGGGAAGAGGGAGAGCATCAGAAAAAATAACTATTGGGTACTAGGCTTAGCACCTGGGTGATGAAACAATTTGTACAACAAAACTCTGTGACATAAGTTTACTTATTAAAAAAACTTGCACATGTACCCCTGCCCCTAAAAATAAAAGCTTAAAAAATAATAACTAAATAAATAACTAAATAAATAAAGTACTACTTCTACCCAAATGCTTCAAAAAAGAAATGAAGACAAATAAATATTTCCAAACCCATTCTACCATTCCAGTGATATGGTTTGGCTGTGTCCCCACCCAAATCTCATCTTGAATTGTAGCTCCCATAATCCCCATGTGTCATGGGAGGGACCCAGTGGGAGGTAATTGAATCAGGGGGTGGGTTTCTCCCATGCAGTTTTCATGATAGTGAATAAGTCTCATGAGACCTGATAGTTTTATAAAGGGCAGTTCCCCTGCACAAACTCTCTTGCCTGCCTCCATGTAAGATGTACTTTTGCTCCTCCTTTGCCTTCTACCATGATTGTGAGGCCTCCCCAGCCATGTGGAACTGTGAGTCCATTAAACCTCTTTTTTTAAATAAATAAATTACCCAGTCCCAGGTATTTCTTCATAGCAGTATGAAAATGAATTAATACAGTAAATTGGTACCACAGAAAGTGGGGTGCTGCTGTAAAGATACCCGAAAATGTGGAAATGACTTTGTAACTGGGTAACAGGCAGAGGTTGGAACAATTTGGAGGGCTCAGAAGAAGACAGGAAAATGAGGGAAAGTTTGGAACTCCCTAGAGACTTAGAGGGCTCAGAAGATGGAAGATGTGGAGAATTTGGAATTTCCTGGAAGCTGAAGTGGTCTCAGATGGAGATGAGAAGCTTGTTGGGAACTAGAGCAAAGGCGACTCTTGTTATGCTTTGACAAAGAGACTGGCAGCATATTGCCCCTGCCCTAGAAATCTGTGGAACTTTGAACTAGAGAGAGACAATTTAAGGTATGTGAAAGAAGAAATTTCTAAGTGGAAAGTGTTCAAGAGGAAGCAGAGGATAAAACTGGAAAATTTGCAGCCTGAAGATGTGATAGAAAAGAAAAACGCATTTTCTGGGGAAAATTCAAGCCTGCTGCAGAAATTTGCATAAGTGACAAGCAGCTGAGTGATAATGACCAAGACAATTGGGAAAATGTCTCCAGGGCATGTCAGAGATCTTCAGAGCAGCCCCTCTCATCACAGGCCTGGAGGCCTGGGAGGGAAAAATGATTTCATGGGCTGGATTCAGGGCACCCCCTGCCAGGCCCAGTGCCCCCTTGCTCTATGCAGTCTTGGGACACGTTACCCTGCATCCCAGCTGCTTCAACTCCAACTGTGGCTAAAAGGGGCCAAGGTACAGCTCAAGCCGTGGCTTCAGAGGGTGAAAGCCCCAAGCCTTGGCAGCTTACACATGGTATTGAGCTTGTGAGTTCACAGAAGTCAAGAATTGAAGTTTGGGAACCTCTACCTAGATTTCAGAGGATGTATGAAAATGCTTGGATGTCCAGAAAGAAGTTTGCTGCAATGGCAAGGCAAGCCCTCATGGAAAATCTTTGCTAGGGCAGTGCAGAAGAGAAATGTAGGATTGGAGCTCCCACACAGAGTCCCCACCATGGCACTGCCTAGTGGAGCTGTGAGAAGAGGGCCACTATCCTCCAGATCGCAGAATGGTGGATCCACCAACAGCTTGCACCTTGCACCTGGAAAAGCCATGGACACTGAATGCCAGCCCATGAAAGCAGCTGGGAAGATAGGCTATACCCTGCAAAGCCACAGGGGCAAAGCTGCCCAAGACTATGGGAGCCCACCTCTTGCATCAGCATACCCTGGAGTCATGAGACATGAGTCAAAGGAAATCATTTTGGAGCTTTAAGATTCGACTGCCCCTCTGGATTTTGGACTTGCATGGGGCCCGTAGCTCCTTTGTTTCGACGAATTTCCCCCATTTGAAATGGGTGTATTTACCCAGTGCCTGTACCCCCATTGTTTCTAGGAAATAACATACTTGCTTTTGATTTTACAGTTTCATAGGTGGAAAGGACTTGCCTTGTCTAGATCAGACTTTGGACTGTGGACTTTGGAGTTAATGCTGAAATAAGTTAAGTCTTTGGGGGACTGTTAGGAAGGCATGATTGGTTTTGAAATGTGAGAACATGAGATTTGGGAGGAGCCAGGAGCAGAATAATATGGTTTGGCTGTGTCCCCACCCAAATCTCATATTAAATGTAGCTCCCATAATCCCCACCTGTTGTGGGAGAGGCCTGGTGGAAGGTAATTAAATTATGGGGCAGGTTTTTTCCATGCTGTTCCCACGATAGTGAATAAATTTCATGAGATCTGATGGTTTTATAAAGGGCAGCTTCCCTACACTCGCATTCTTGCCTGCTGCCATGTAAGACATGCCTTTGCTCCTAATTTGCCTTCTTCCATGATTGTAAGTAGCCTCCCCAGCCATATGGAACTGTGAGTCCATTAAACCTCTTTTTCTTTATAAATTTCCCATATCGGGTATTTCTTCATAGCAGTATGATAATGGTCTAACTTGATGGTTAAGACTGAGTGTCAACTTGATTGGATTGAAGGATGCAAAGTATTTATCCTGTGTGTGTCTATGAGGGTGTTGCCAAAGGAGATCAACATTTGAGTCAGTGTGTTGAGGAAGGCAAATGCACCCTTAATCTGGTGGACACGATCTAATCAGCAGCCAGTGAATATAAAGCAGGCAGAAAAATGAGAAAAGGCAAGACTGGCCTAGCCTCCCAGCCTACAGCTTTCTCCCATGCCGGATGCTTCCTGCCCTCAAACATCAGACTCCAAGTTCTTTAGTTTGGGGACTCAGACTGGCTCTCCTTGTTCCTCAAGCTTGCAGACAGCCTACTATGGAACCCTGTGATTGTGTAAGTTAATACCTAATACTTAATAAGCTCACCTTGATATATATATCCTATTAGTTCTGTCCCTCTAGGGAATCCTTACTAGTACAGATTTTGGTACCAGGAGTGGTTCTAGAGGAACAGAATATTAAAGATGGAGTTCTTCCATTGGTTTTGGGGTTTCTGGAGTTGGCTGCTTAATATGGTTAGACCCAAAAATGCTGAGGACTCTACTTCTAATAGTATGGAGAACACTGATAGTCCTTGATGTGAACTGTTTAAAGAGTTATGCAAAATAAATAAATTTGACACTCCTGATTCACTGCTCAGGAGAGGCCAGGAGTTTAGTGAATATATAAGTAATATCTTTGACCATATGTGGAGAATCGAGGAAAATAATGAAGCTGGTTGGTTGTTCCTAAGTTCAGTGGACAAAGTGATGAAAGAAAATGATGATTCAGGGATTCTGTCCCCCAACTTGAAATGCAGATACTGATCCTCAAATCTGCTAAGATTGCCCTGAATGAGAGTCTTATTTTCTGTAGAGAAAGAGCTGAAGTTGTGGAGAAACAGACAGAAGCTCTTATCATGTGAAGTGGCTGACCTGCAATGAAATGTGCATGCACAGCCTTGCCAGGTGTCTACTGTTAAAATGAGGGCATTGGTTGGAAAAGAATGGGACACTGCCACTTGGAATGGGGACATGTGGGAGGACGCTGATGAAGCTGGGGACACTGAGTTTGTAAACTCTGATGAACTTCTCTTGGCCAAAGAAACAGCTTCCCCATCCTCAGTAATGGCAACATCCCCTCCCTGACTCATGCTGCCATCAGCCTTTCCACCTTAGTCTGAGGAGATAAGCCCTGTGCTGCCTGAAGCAGAAATGATGGCCTCCCCTGAGGCAGTTGCCAGGCAAAATAATGTTGATTCTCCTCAGGAGCCACCTCCAACACCTTGGTAGGCTTCTAGAACTATAACTAGACTAAAGTCTCGGTGGGCCCATACACGTGAGGTTGAGTGTGACCCGTGAGAAGATGCACTACACTCGAAAAGAACTGCTTGAGTTTTCTAATGTATATAAACAGAAATCTAGATAACAGGCATGGGAATGGATATTAAAGGTATGGGATAATTGTGGAAGGAACATAGAGTTGGATCTGGCTGAATTTATTGATTTGGGCCTACTAAGTAGGGACTCTGCATTTAATGTTGCAGCTTGAGGAGTTAAAAAAGATGCTAATTGTTCATTATCTTTGTTAACTGAAATATGGATTAAAAGATGGCCCACTCTGAGGAGCTGGAAATGCCTGATCTCCCTTGGTTTAATGTACAGGAAGGGATCCAAAGGCTTAGGGAGATTGGGATGGTGGAGTGGATTAGTCACTTTAAACCTACTCATCCCAGCTGGGAGTGTCCAGAAGATATACCCTTGACCAATGTCATGCAAAATAGATTTGTGAGGGCAGCACCTGCATTTCTGAAGAGCCCTGAAATTGCTCTTCTCTATATGTCAGATCTAACAGTGGACTCCACAGTCAGTCAATTACAAAACTTAAATACAGTGGGAATAATTGGATCCCAAGGTGGCAGGGGCCAAGTGGCAGCAGTTAACCATCAAAGGCAAGGTGAGTATAACTACCATAATGGACAGCAGAGAAAAAGTAGCCATCAGAATAGTCTGACTCATGTAGGGCTCTGGCATTGGGTAATTAATCATGGTATTCCTAGAAGTGAAATTGATAGAAAGCCTACTGCCATTCCTACTTAACTTGTATAAGGAGAAAACTTCTAGGTTGAATGGACAAAAGACTAATTTGAGTTATAAAAATAGAGAATCATGGCCCCTCAATCAATTTCCAGACTTGAGCCAGTTTATAGACCCAGAACCATTGAATGAAGGGGAAGCTGGCTCCCCTTGAGGAAGAACCCCACTAGATTACTGACAATTTATGCAGTGAATCTTTCTCCCATTCTTCCCTAAGGAGACCTCCGGCCTTTTACCAGGGTAACTGTGCATTGGAGAAAGGGAAATGATCAGACATTTTGGGGACTGCTAGACTCTAACTCTGAGCTGACTTTGATTCCAGGGAACCCAAAACATCATTGTGGTCCTCCAGTTAAATTAGGGGCTTATGGAGGTCAGGTAATTAATGAAGTTTTAGCTCAGGTCCAACTTACAGTGGGTCCAGCAGGTACCTGGACTCATCCTGTGGTCATTTCCACATTACCAGAATGCATAATTGGCATAGATATACTTAGCAGCTGGCAGAACCCACACATTGGCTCCCTGAATAGTAGGGTGAGGGCTATTATGGTGGGAAAGGCCAAATGGAAACCATTAGAGCTGCCTCTACCTAGACAAATAGTAAATTAAAAAAATCGCATCCCTGGAGGGATTGCGGAGATTAATGCCACCATCAAGGACTTGAATGATGCAGGGGTGGTGATTCCCAACACATCCCTGTTCAACTCTCCTATTTGGCCAGTGCAAAAGACAGACAGATCTTGGAGAATGACATGGATTATCATAAGGTTAACCAAGGGGTGACTGTAATTGCAAATGTTGTACCAGATGCGGTTTCATTGCTTGAGCAAATTAACCCATCTCCCGGTACCTGGTAGGCAGCCATCAACTTGGCAAATGCTTTTTCTCTCCATTCCTGTCCATAAGGCCCATCAGAAGGAATTTGCCTTCAGCTGGCAAGGCCAGGAATCTACCTTTACTGTCCTACCTCAGGGGCATGTCAACTGTCTGGCTTTGTGTCACAGTCTTATTTGGAGAGAACTTGATTGCATTTCACTTCTATAAAATATCACACTAGTCAATTACATTGATGACATTATGCTGATTGGATCCAGTGAGCAAGAAGTAGCAAACACATGACTTATTGCTGAGGTATTTGCATGCCAGAGGATGGGAAATAAATCTGACTAAAATTCAGGGACCTTCTACCTCAGTAAAATTTCTAGGGGTCCAATTGTGTGGCTCCTGTCAAGATATTCCTTCTACAGTGAAGGATAAGTTGCTGCATTTGGTCCCTCATACAATAAGAAGTACGCAGAATGCCTAATGGGCCTATTTGGATTTTGGAGGCAACACATTCCTCATCTGGATGTGTTATTCCAGCCCATTTATCGAGTTACCCAAAAGGCTGCCAGTTTTTAGTGGGGTCCAGAACAGGAGAAGGCTCTGCAACAGGTCCAGGCTGCTGTGTAAGCTGCTCTGCCTCTTAGGCCATATGATCCAGCAGATCCAATGGTGCTTGAGGTGTCAGTCGCAGATAGGGATGCTGTTTGGAGCCTTTGGCAGGCCCCCATAGGTGAATCACAATGGAGGCCTCTAGGATTTTGGAGCAAGGCCCTACCATCTTCTGCAGATAACTACTCTCTTTTTGAGAGGAAGCTCTTGGCCTGTCACTGTGTTTTGGTGGAAACTGAACGCTTGACTATGGGTCATCAAGTTACCATCCCACTTGAACTGCCTATCATGAACTGGGTGCTCTCTGACCCATCTAGCCATAAAGTGGGTCATGCACAGCAGCATTCCATCATCAAATGGAAGTGGTATATATGTGATCAGGCTCAAGCAGGTCCTGAAGGCAAAAGTAAGTTACATGAGGAAGTGGCTTGGTCAAATGCCCATGGTCTCCATTCCTCCCACCCTGCCTTCTCTCACCCAGCCTGAATCAGTGGCCTCATGGGAGTTCCCTATGATCAGTTGACAGAGGAAGAGAAGACTAGGGCCTGGTTCACAGATTGTTCTACATGATACGCAGGCACCCGAAAATGGACTGCTGCAGCACTACAGCCCCTGTCTAGGACATCCCTGAACAGCAGTGAAGGGAAATCTTCCCAGTGGGCAGAACTTTGAGCAGTGCATCTGGTTGTGCACATTGCATGGAAGGAGAAATGGCCAGATGTGTGATTACATATTGATTCATGGGCCATTGCCAATGGTTTGGCTAGATGTCAGGGACTTGGAAGAAGCATGATTGGAAATTGGTGACAAAGAAATTTGGAAAAAGGTATGTGGATAGACTTCTCTGAGGGGTCAAAAACTGTGGAGATATTTGTATCCAGTGTGAGTGTTCACCATCAAGTGACCCCAGCAGAGGATTTTAATAATCAATTGGATAGGATGACTCATTCTGTGGACACCACTCAGCCTCTTCCCCAGACAGCCCTGACATCCCCCTGTAGACCTATGAACAAAGTGGCCATGGTGGCAGGGATGGAAGTTATGCATGGGCTCAGCAATAGGGACTTCCACTCACAAGGCTGACCTGGCTACGGCCACTGCTTAGTGCCCAATTTGCCAGCAGCAAAGACCAACACTGAGCTCTCAATATGGCATCATTCCTTGGGGTAATCAACCAGCTACCTGGTGGCAGGTTGATTATATTGGGCCCCTTCCATCATGGAAAGGGCAGAAGTTTGCTCTCACTGGAATAGACACTTACTCTGGATCTGGGTTTGCCTATCCTACACACAGTGCTTCTGCCAAGATTACCATCTGTGGAGTCACAGAATGCTTTATCCATTGTCATGGTCTTCCACACAGCATTGCCTCTAACCAAGGCACTCACTTTGTGGCTAAAGCAGTGCAGCAGTGGGTTTATGCTCACAGAATTTACTGGTTTTACCATGTTTCCCATCATCTGGAAGCAGCTAGATTGATAGAAGGATGGAATGGCCTTTTGAAGTCACAATTACAATGCTAACTAGGTGATAATACCTTGCAGGGCTGGGGCAAAGTTCTCCAGAAGGCCATGTATGCTCTGAATCAGCATCCAATACATGGTACTCTTTCTCCCATAGCCAGGATTCATGGGTCCAGAAATCAACGGGTGGAAGTGGAAGTGGCAACACTCACCATCATCCCTAGTGATCCACTAGCAAAATTTTTGCTTCCTGGTCCCACAACATTAAGTTCAGCTGGCTTAGAGGTCTTAGTTCCAGAGGGAGGAACACTGCCACCAGGAGACACAACAATGATTCCATTAAACTGGAAGTTAAGATTGCCACCTGGACAATTTTGGCTTCTCCTACCTTAAAGTCAACAGTCTAAGAAGGGTGTCACAATGTTGGCTGGGGGTGGCTGACCCAGACTTTCAAGGTGAAATCAGTCTACTACTCTATAACAGAGGTAAGGAAAAGTATGCATGGGATACAGAAGATCCATTAGGGAGTCTCTTAGTATTACCATGCCTTGTGATTAAGTTCAGTGGGAAGCAACAACAGCCCAATCCAGGCAGAACTACAAATGGTCCAGACCCCTCAGGAATGAAGGTTTGGGTCAGTCCACCAGGAAAAGAAAAAAAAAAAAAACACAACCTGCTGAGGTGCTTGCTGAAGGCAAAGAGAATACAGAATGAGTAGTAGAGGAAGGTAGTCATCAATACCAGCTAATACCACGTGACCAGCTGCAGACGAGAGGACCGTAACTGTCACGAGTATTTCTTCCTTCTTTTGTTAAAAACATGTTTGCATGTGTACACTTGTGTAAGAAAATGTCTTCATTTTATTTCCTTTTCTTTTATCATGTGACATAAAATTTATTGACTTTATATCAGCATTTAAGCATTGTTAACTTTATGTAATAGTATTTGGGTTGGGGATTGGTGTGTTTCTGGTTGTACTAAGGATAGTTGTATTATGTTAGGTGTAATTATGACTTTATTATTGTCTTTATTTGAAGATTATATATGATCTCAGGAGATGTGTATGGGTTCAAGTTGACAAGGGGTGGACTTCTGACGGTTAATACTGAATGTCAACTTGATTGGATTGAAGGATGCAAAGTATTGATTCTGGGTGTGTCTGTGAGGGTGTTGCCAAAGGAGACTAACATTTGAGTCAGTAGGCTGGGGAAAACAGACCCACCCTTAATCTTGTGGGCACAATCTAATCAGTGGCCAGCAAATATAAAGCAGGCAGAAAAATGTGAAAGGATGGACTGGCGTAGCCTCCCAGCCTACATCTTTCTGCCAGGCTGGATGCTTCCTACCCTTAAATATCCAACTACAAGTTCTTCAGTTCTGAGACACAGACTGGCTCTCTTTGCTCTTTAAGCTTGCAGACAGCCTATGGTGGGAACTTGTGATCATGTAAGTTAATACTTAATAAACTCATTTGTGTATATATATATACACACACATATATACATATATCTACACACACGTATACATCTTCTATTAGTTCTGTCCTTCTAAGGAACCCTAATACAACTAACACAGCCAGCATTATAATGATACTCAAACCAGACAAAGACACAATAAAGAAAAGAAAACTACAGGCCAAAATCACTGATGAACATATATGCAAAAATCCTCAACAAAATACTAGTAAATCTAATTCAACAACATGTGAAAAAGATTACTCACAATGAACAAATATGATGCAAAGACATCATATTGTTTCATCTAGGGATACAAAGACATTTCAACATACATAAATATAAAATCTATTTATTTCAATAGATGCTAGAAATGCATTTGATAAAATTTGGCATCTCTTTATGATAAAAACCTTCATCAAAATGGGTAAAAAATTGATATTTCTCAAAATAATAAAGGCTATATATGACAAACCCACAGCTAACATCATACTAAAGATGCAGAAATTGAAAGCCTTTTTTTGTAAGGACTGAAACAAAACAAGGAGTCCCACTCCCACCATTGTTATTCAACATAATACTGGAAGTCCCAGCCAGAGCAATTAGGCAATAAAAAAACAACAAAGGGCATTGAAATTGGAAAGGAAGAAGTCAAATTAGCTTTCTTCACAGACAACATAGAACCTAGAAAAATATAAAAATGCCACCAAAAAACTGGTAAAGCTGATAAATGAATCTAATAAACTTGTAGGATGAAAAAATCAACATAAAAAAATCAGTAGCATTGATATATGCCAACAGCAAAGAATCTGAAAAAGAAATCAAGAAGGCAATTTCATTTACAACAGCTACAAAAAATGTAAAATACTTAGGAGTCAATATAACTAAAGAAGTAAAAGATCTACGCAAGGAAAGCTATAAAACACTGATGAAAGAAATTGAAGAGGAAACAAAAATATGAAAAGATATTCCAAGCTCATGGATTGCAGAAATTGATATTTTAAAATGATAATACTACCCAAAGCAGTTTACAGATTCAATGAAATCTCTTTCAAAATATAAATGACATTCTTCACAAAAATAGAAAGAAAAATCCTAAAATTTATATGGAATGACCAAAGACCTCAAATAGCCAAAGAAATTCTGAACAAAAAAGATAAAGCTGAAGGCATCATACTACCTCACTTCAAAATTTACTACAAAGCTATAGTAACCAAAATACCAAAACAAGAGAGTACTGGCACAAAAGCAGACAAATACACCAATGAAACAAAATTGAGACTCCAGATATAAAATCATGCATTTATAGCTGACTCATCTTTAATAAGAGTACCAAGAATGGGAACAAACAGTCTTTTCAATAAATGGTGTTGAGAAAACACATGCAGAGGAATGAAACTAGACCCCCTTTCTCATTCTACACAAAAATAAAATCACATTTGATTAAAGACTTAAATCTAAAACCTCAAACTATGAAACTGGTAGAAAACATTGGAGAAATGATCTAGGACATTAATCCAGGCAAAGACTTTTTGTGTAAGACCTCAGGCCGGGCGCCATGGCTCACATCTGTAATCCCAGCACTTGGGAGGCCAAGGTGGGCAGATCACCTGAGGTCAGGAGTTTGGAACTAGCCTGACCGACATGAAGGAACCCTGTCTCTACTAAAAAAATACAAAATTAGCTGGGTGTGGTGGTGCATGACTGTAATCCCAGCTACTTGGGAGGCTGAGGCAGGAGAATCACTTGAACCCAGGGGGCAGAGGTTGCAGTGAGCCAAGATCGTGCCATTGCACTCCAGCCTGGGCAACAAGAGTGAAATTCTGTCTCAAAACAACAACAACAACAAAAAATCAAACCTCAAAAGCACGAGTAACCAAAGCAAAAATAGACAAATAGGATTACATCAAGCTAAACAGCTTCTATACCACAAAGAAAACAATCAACAAAGTGAAAAGAAAACCCACAGAATGGAAGAAAGTATTCACAGAATTGAAAGTATAACTATCCATCTGATAAGGGATTAATAGCCAGAATATATATAGAGAAGAGCTCAAACAACTCAGTAGCAAAAAATTTCAAAAAAAAAAACAGAGAGGAGGGGAGGAGCCAAGATGGCCAAACAGGAACAGCTCCGGTCTACAGCTCCCAGCGCCAGCAACGCAGAAGATGGGTGATTTCTGCATTTCCATCTGAGGTACCGTGTTCATCTCACTAGGGAGTGCCAGACAGTGGGCGCAGGTCAATGGGTGAGTGCACCGTGCAGCAGGGGCGAGGCATTGCCTCACTCAGGAAGCGCAAGGGGTCAGAGAGTTCCCTTTCCAGGGGTGACAGACGGCACCTGGAAAATCGGGCCACTCCCACCCAAATACTGTGCTTTTCCGACGGGCTTAGGAAATGGTGCCCCAGGAGAGTATAGCCTGCACCTGGCTCAGAGGGTCCTACGCCCACGGAGTCTCACTGATTGCTAGCACAGCAGTCTGAGATCAAACAGCAAGTCGGCAGTGAGGCTGGGGGAGGGGCGCCCGCCATTGCCCAGGCTCGCTTAGGTAAACAAAGCAGCCAGAAAGCTTGAACTGGGTGGAACCCACCACAGCTCAAGGAGGCCTGCCTGCCTCTGTAGGCTCCACCTCTGGGGGCAGGGCACAGACAAACAAAAAGACAGCAGTAACCTCTGCAGACTTAAATGTCCCTGTCTGACAGCTTTGAGGAGAGCAGTGGTTCTCCCAGCATGCAACTGGAGATCTGAGAATGGGCTGACTGCCTCCTCAAGTGGGTCCCTGACCCCTGACCCCCGAGCAGCCTAACTGGGAGGCACCCCCCAGCAGGGGCAGACTGACACCTCACACGGCCAGCCGGGTACTCCAACAGACCTGCAGCTGAGGGTCCTGTCTGTTACAAGGAAAACTAACAGAAAAGACATCCACACAAAAAACCCATCTGTACATCACCATCATCAAAGACCAAAAGTAGATAAAACCACAAAGGTGGGGAAAAAACAGAGCAGAAAAACTGGAAACTCTAAAAAGCAGAGTACCTCTCCTCCTCCAAAGGAACGCAGTTCCTCACCAGCAACGGAACAAAGCTGGATGGAGAATGACTTTGACGAGCTGAGAGAAGAAGGCTTCAGACGATCAAATTACTCTCAGCTACGGGAAGATATTCAAACCAAAGGCAAAGAAGTTGAAAACTTTGAAAAAAATTTAGAAGAATGTATAACTAGAATAACCAATACAGAGAAGTGCTTAAAGGAGCTGATGGAGCTGAAAACCAAGGCTCGAGAACTACGTGAAGAGTGCAGAAGCCTCAGGAGCCGATGCGATCAAATGGAAGAAAGGGTATCAGCCCTGGAAGATGAAATGAATGAAATGAAGCGAGAAGGGAAGTTTACAGAAAAAAGAATAAAAAGAAATGAGCAAAGCCTCCAAGAAATGTGGGACTATGTGAAAAGACCAAATCTACGTCTAATTGGTGCACCTGAAAGTGACGGGGAGAATGGAAACAAGTTGGAAAACACTCTGCAGGATACTATTCAGGAGAACTTCCCCAATCTAGCAAGGCAGGCCAACATTCAGATTCAGGAAATACAGAGAATGCCACAAAGATACTCCTCGAGAAGAGCAACTCCAAGACACATAATTGTCAGATTCACCAAAGTTGAAATGAAGGAAAAAATGTTAAGGGCAGCCAGAGAGAAAGGCCGGGTTACCATCAAAGGGAAGCCCATCAGACTAACAGCAGATCTCTTGGCAGAAACTCTACAAGCCAGAAGAGAGGGGGGGCCAATATTCAACATTCTTAAAGAAAAGAATTTTCAACCCAGTATTTCATATCCAGCCAAACTAAGCTTCATAAGTGAAGGAGAAATAAAATACTTTACAGACAAGCAAATGCTGAGAGATTTTGTCACCACCAGGCCTGCCCTAAAAGAGCTCCTGAAGTAAGTGCTAAACATGGAAAGGCACAACCGGTACCAGCCACTGCAAAATCATACTGAAATGTAAAGACCATTGAGACTAGGAAGAAACTGCATCAACTAATGAGCAAAATAACCAGCTAACATCATAATGACAGGATCAGATTCACACATAACAATATTAACTTTAAATGTAAATGGACTAAATGCTCCAATTAAAAGACACAGACTGGCAAATTGGATAAAGACTCAAGACCCATCAGTGTGCTGTACTCAGGAAACCCATCTCACGTGCAGAGACACACATAGGCTCAAAATAAAAGGATGGAGGAAGATCTACCAAGCAAATGGAAAACAACAAAAGGCAGGGGTTGCAATCCTAGTCTCTGATAAAACAGACTTTAAACCAACAAAGATCAAAAGAGACAAAGAAGGCCATTACATAATGGTAAAGGGATTAATTCAACAAGAAGAGCTAACTAAACTAAATATATATGCACCCAATACAGGAGCACCCAGATTCATAAAGCAAGTCCTGAGTGACCTACAAAGAGACTTAGACTCCCACACATTAATAATGGGAGACTTTAACACCCCACTGTCAACATTAGACAGATCAACAAAACAGAAAATCAACAAGGATACCCAGGAATTGAACTGAGCTCTGCACCAAGCGGACCTAATAGACATCTACAGAACTCTCCACCCTAAATCAACAGAATATACATTTTTTTCAGCACCACACCACACCTATTCCAAAATTGACCATATACTTGGAAGTAAAGCTCTCCTCAATAAATGTAAAAGAACAGAAATTATAACAAACTATCTCTCAGATCACAGTGCAACCAAGCTAGAACTCAGGATTAAGAATCTCACTCAAAACCGCTCAACTATGTGGAAACTGAACAACCTGCTCCTGAATGACTACTGGGTACATAATCAAATGAAGGTAGAAATAAAGATGTTCTTTGAAACCAACGAGAACCAAGACACAACATACCAGAATCTCTGGGATGCATTCAAAGCAGTGTGTAGAGGGAAATTTATAGCACTAAATGCCCACAAGAGAAAGCAGGAAAGATCCAAAATTGACACCCTAACATCACAATTAAAAGAACTAGAAAAGCAAGAGCAAACACATTGAAAAGCTAGCAGAAGGCAAGAAATAACTAAAATCAGAGCAGAACTGAAGGAAATAGAGACACAAAAAACCCTTCAAAAAATTAATGAATCCAGGAGCTGGTTTTTTGAAAGGATCAACAAAATTGATAGACCGCTAGCAAGATTAATAAAGAAAAAAAGAGAGAAGAATCAAATAGATGCAATAAAAAATGATAAAGGGGATATCACCACCGATCCCACAGAAATACAAACTACCATCAGAGAATATTACAAACACCTCTACGCAAATAAACTAGAAAATCTAGAAGAAATGCATAAATTCCTCAACACATACACCCTCTGAAGACTAAACCAGGAAGAAGTTGAATCTCTGAATAGACCAATAACAGGAGCTGAAATTGTGGCAATAATCAATAGCTTACCAACCAAAAAAAGTCCAGGACCAGATGGGTTCACAGCCGAATTCTACCAGAGGTACAAGGAGGAGCTGGTACCATTCCTTCTGAAACTATTCCAATCAATAGAAAAAGAGGGAATCCTCCCTAACTCATTTTATGAGGCCAGCATCATCCTGATACCAAAGCCTGGCAGAGACACAACAAAAAAAGAGAATTTTAGACCAATATCCTTGATGAACATTGATGCAAAAATCCTCAATAAAATACTGGCAAACAGAATCCAGCAGCACATCAAAAAGCTTATCCACCATGATCAAGTGGGCTTCATCCCTGGGATGCAAGGCTGGTTCAATATACGCAAATCAATAAATGTAATCCAGCATATAAACAGAACCAAAGACAAAAACCACATGATTATCTCAATAGATGCAGAAAAGGCCTTTGACAAAATTCAACAACCCTTCATGCTAAAAACTCTCAATAAATTAGGAATTGATGGGACATATCTCAAAATAATAAGAGCTATTTATGACAAACCCACAGCCAATATCATACTGAATGGGCAAAAACTGGAAGCATTCCCTTTGAAAACTGGCACAAGACAAGGATGCCCTCTCTCACCACTTTTATTCAACAGAGTGTTGGAAGTTCTGACCAGGGCAATTAGGCAAGAGAAGGAAATCAAGGGTATTCAATTAGGAAAAGAGGAAGTCAAATTGTCCCTGTTTGCAGATGACATGATAGTATATCTAGAAAACCCCATTGTCTCAGCCCAAAATCTCCTTAAGCTGATAAGCAACTTCAGCAAAGTCTCAGGATACAAAATCAATGTACAAAAATCACAAGCATTCTTATGCATCAATAACAGACAAACAGAGAGCCAAATCATGAGTGAACTCCCATTCACAATTGCTTCAAAGAGAATAAAATACGTAGGAATCCAACTTACAAGGGATGTGAAGGACCTCTTCAAGGAGAACTACAAACCACTGCTCAAGGAAATAAAAGAGGATACAAACAAATGGAAGAACATTCCATGCTCATGGATAGGAAGAATCAATATCATGAAAATGGCCATCCTTCCAAAGGTAATTTACAGATTCAATGCCATCCCCATCAAGCTACCAATGACTTTCTTCACAGAATTGGAAAAAACTACTTTAAAGTTCATATGGAACCAAAAAAGAGCCTGCATTGCCAAGTCAATCCTAAGCCAAAAGAACAAAGCTGGAGGCATCACGCTACCTGACTTCAAACTATACTACAAGGCTACAGTAACCAAAACAGCATGGTACTGGTACCAAAACAGAGATATAGATCAATGGAACAGAACAGAACCCTCAGAAATAATGCCACATATCTACAACTATCTGATCTTTGACAAACCTGACAAAAACAAGAAATGGGGAAAGGATTCCCTATTTAATAAATGGTGCTGGGAAAACTGGCTAGCCATATGTAGAAAGCTGAAACTGGATCCCTTCCTTACACCTTATACAAAAATCAATTCAAGATGGATTAAAGACTTAAATGTCAGACCTAAAACCATAAAAACCCTAGAAGAAAACCTAGGCATTACCGTTCAGGACATAGGCATGGGCAAGGACTTCATGTCTAAAACACCAAAAGCAATGGCAACAAAAGCCAAAATTGACAAATGGGATCTAATTAAACTCAAGAGCTTCTGCACAGCAAAGGAAAATACCATCAGAGTGAACAGGCAACCTACAGAACGGGAGAAAATTTTCGCAACCTACTCATCTTACAAAGGGCTAGTATCCAGAATCTACAATGAACACCAACAAATTTACAAGAAAAAAACAAACAACCCCATCAAAAAGTGGGCGAAGGACATGAAAGACACTTCTCAAAAGAAGACATTTATGCAGCCAAAAAACACATGAAAAAATGCTCACCATCACTGGCCATCAGAGAAATGCAAATCAAAACCACAATGAGATACCATCTCACACCAGTTAGAATGGCAATCATTAAAGTCAGGAAACAACAGGTGCTGGAGAGGATGTGGAGAAATAGGAATGCTTTTACACTGTTGGTGGGACTGTAAACTAGTCCAACCCTTGTGGAAGTCAGTGTGGTGATTCCTCAGGGATCTAGAACTAGAAATTCCATTTGACCCAGCCATCCCATTACTGGTTATATACCCAAAGGACTATAAATCATGCTGCTATAAAGATACATGCACATGTATGTTTATTGTGGCATTATTCACAATAGCAAATACTTGGAACCAACCCAAATGTCCAACAATGATAGACTGGATTAAGAAAATGTGGCACATATACACCATGGAATACTATGCAGCCATAAAAAATGATGAGTTCACGTCCTTTGTAGGGACATGGATGAAATTGGAAATCATCATTCTCAGTAAACTATCGCAAGAACAAAAAACCAAACACCGCATATTCTCACTCATAGGTGGGAATTGAACAATGAGAACACATGGACACAGGAAGGGGAACATCACACTTCAGGGACTGTTGTGGGGTGGGGGGAGGGATAGCATTGGGAGATATACCTAATGCTAGATGATGAGTTGGTGGGTGCAGCGCACCAGCATGGCACATGTATACATATGTAACTTACCTGCATGTTGCGCACATGTACCATAGAGCCTAAAGTATAATAATAATAATAATAATAATAAAAAGAAAAAAAATTAGCAAACCAAATCTTGAAATATATAAAAAGATAGTGGATTATGACAAAATTGTGTTTATCCAAAGAATTCAAGATTGGTTTAGCATTATAAAATCAATATTCTTTACCATACTAACAGAGTAAAGGGGAAAAACACATGATAAGCTCAATAAATGCAGAAAAAGTGCTCAAAAAAATTCAACATCCAAAAAAAAAAAAGAATTAAAACCAAATAATCTGATTTTCTAAATAGATGAAAGATCTGAACAAACATTTCTCTAAAGAAGACATACAAACAACAATAGATAAAGGAAAAACTGCTCAACATCACTAATCAGAGAAATGCAAATCAAAGCCACAATGAGATATCATCTCATCCCTGTTAGAATACCTATTATTAAAATGACAAAACAAAACAGATGCTAGTGAGGATGTGGAGAAAAAAGAACTCATACACTGTTGGTGAGAATATAAATTTGTACAGCAACTATGGAGAATCTCATAGTATGAGGATTCCTCAAAAAACTAAATATTGCACTATTATATGATCCAGCAATTCCAATAGTGGTTATATATCCAAAAGAAAGGAAATCAATATATCAAAGGGATATCTGCACTGTCATGTTTGTTGCAGCACTTTTCACAAGAGCCAAGATGTAGAATCAACCTAAGCACTCATCAATGGATGAATAAGGAAAATTTAGTACATCTACATGATGGAATATTATTCAATCATAAAAAGAACAAAATGCTGTCATTTGTAGCAACATGAATTAATCCAGAGGCCATTATATTAGGTGAAATAAGCCGTGCCCAGAGAGACAAATATTGCATGTTCTCACTCATATATGGGAGCTTAAAAAATGGATCTCATGGCTGGGCGCAATGACTCATGCCTGTAATCCCAGCACTTTGGGAGGCCGAGGCAGGGTGATCACAAGGTCAAGAGTGGAGACCATTCTGGCCAACATGGTGAAACCCGTCTCTACTAAAAATACAAAAATTAGCCGGGCATGGTGGCACGTGCCTGTAGTCCCAGCTACTCAGGAGGCTAAGGCAGGAGAATCGCTTGAACCTGGGAGGCAGAGGTTGCAGTGAGCCAAGATCGTGCCACTGCACTCCAGCCTGGGTGACAGAGCGAGACTCCGTCTCAAAAAATAAATAGATAAAATAAAATAAAGGATCTCATAAAAAGAAAGTAGAATGGGAGTAGGGTGCCAGAGGCCAGAAATGGTACAAGGAAAGGAGGGATGTAGGGGGGAAAAAAGAATATAAATGTACTTATTACCACTGAACTATACACTTAGAAATGTTGAAGATAAATTTTATATGTATATTCCACCTCAATTAAACAAAGTGTAAAAAAGGAGGAAAGCAGAAAAAAGTTGAATGTTCTGACTATATACTGGGTGAAGTTAAAAGGTAATCTAAGCCATAGTTGCTGGCCACTAATAATTGAAGTTAAAAGACTAAAATACATTTTTACAACTTAAAATCACTTTCTTAAAAGGTTTTTGAGTGAATAGATCAAAAATGCAATTCCATAATAATTAAATAATTATGTATCAAAGGTCAAAAGCTTAAACCAAAGCTTTACTCAGGGGCAAATTCAGAGTCTTAAAAACTTCTATTTATTACTGGACAGGAAAGTAAGAAAATAAAGAACAATTTCTTTAAGTGCAAAAAGTTAAGAAATAAGCAGCAAAACCAGCTTAAGGAAAGAAGGAAAAAGGAAGTAATTAAAATCAAAATTAAAATTAAAGTATAATTAATATATTAGAATGCTTTGTAAAAAATGTATTTTATTAACATAAGGGCTAAATGTTGGAGAGAGAGAATCTAAATAAAGCAATAACTATTTTAATTAAGATGTATGGTAATCCTTCAAAGAGCTAAAAGCAGAACTACCATTCATCCCAGCAATTTCATTATTGGTTGTATACCCAGAGGAATATAAAGCATTCTACCATAAAGACAAATGCACATGAATGTTCATTGCAGCGCTGTTCACGATAGCAAAGACATGGATTCAACTTCAATGCCTATCAATGACAGACTGGCTGAAGGAAATGTGGTACATATACACCATGGAATATTATTCATCCATAAAAAAGAATGAGATCACATCTTTTGCAGAAACATGGATGGAGCTGGAGGCTATCATTCTTAGCAAACTAATGCAGGAACAGAAAAACAAATACTGCTTGTTCTCCCTCATAAGTAGGAGCCAAATGATAAGAATTTATGAACACAAAGAAGGAAAAAACAGACACTGGGACATACTTGAGGGAGGTGGATGGAAGGAAGGAGAGGAGCAGAGACAGTAACTATTGGGTACTGAGCTTGATAATATGTAAAACAAACCCTTGTGACCTTGTGTTTGTGTAGCAAACCTTCACATGTACCCCAAAGCTAAAATAAAAATAAAAATAAAGGAATATGGAGCAAATGATTTCCATGCTTTAAAAACTGCTGCAGATGATTACAAAAGATTAAAAATTTCCCATTCTTTATTAAGTGGGGTTTACTTTTTTCCCATAAATATAAAAACAAACATCTCTCTATCTCTTCCTCTCCATTTCTCTCTCCTTTTCTCTCCCTCTCTCTTCCTTCCTACATGGCCCCCACACAGGCATATTGAGGAAAAGCACAATAAGTAAAACCAATTCATAGTATTTTTACAGATAAGGAAACAAGTCAAAGGTAATTAGGTGACTTGTATATGATCATAGAGTCACACAGCTGAAACAAGATCTCTCTCCCTATGGCTCCTCTGCATTAATGGTTCCCTACATATACTGACTACATAGTCAGAGTTAGGAAATTGATCTGATTATTTGATGTGATTAGCATATCCATTTCTGAATTCTTTGGTTATCAAATATATTCTGAAGCCAAGAGGGGCTCAAGTATATTAGCAAAAATTTTTTAGATAGTAATAGAGCTTTTAAGTATACATCCACAGTTACCATCTATTAATCTTCATATTCTACCTCTTTACCCAAAAGTTTTTTTTTTTTTTTTGCAGGTTAATTTTTTTTCATTTTTTCTTTACATTAAGTTCTGGGATATATATGCAGAATGTGCAGGTTTGTTACATAGGTATACATGTGCCATGGTGGCTTGCTGCACCTATTGACCAATATTCTAAGTTCCCTCCCCTCACCTGCCCCTCCAACAGGCCCTGGTGTGTGTTGTTCCCCTCCCTGTGTCCATCTGTTCCCCATGTTCAGCTCCCACTTATGAGTGAGAACATATGGGGTTTGGTTTTCTGTTCCTGTGTTAGTTTGCTGAGGATGATGGCTTCCAGCTTAATTCATGTCCTTGCAAAGGACATATCTCATTCCTTTTTTATGGCTGCATAATATTCCATGGTGTATATGTACCACACTTTCTTTATCCAGTCTATCATTGATGGGCATTCTCTCTACCCAAAAGTTTTAACCAGAATATATACCTATGTTCATATACCAGAACATTTACTATGTTTTCAGACATCTGAAGATCCCATGAGTCCCTTTGCTCAAGTTTTATCTGTTGATTACTTGAAGTTTGCCCTCTAATGCTTTCTTCAAAAACAATTTATTTGGACAATATTTCTTAAGTTTTTGCATATTCAAAACTGTTTTACAGTAGCCTTTATACTTGAAGTGAACTTGATTGGATATAAAACCATAAGCTTTTCATATTCTTTCATTGGACAGTTGTAGCATGTTTCTAGCCAATCTTTATCTTTGAAGTCTTGTAATTCTAAGTTATGTCTCTATGTGGATCATTCTGGGCCAGTTTTTATTCAGTCCTTCAATTTGAAATGTAAGTCATTTTGCTTGTCTAAAGAAAGTATTTGGTATAGTTTTAAATAGCTGTTCTATTCTATTGTTTTGGTTTTCTTTTTCTGGGACTTAAATTATACAGTTTTTGGGTCTCCTTTGGCTGATTTATGTATCTATGATTTTTTCTATAATTCATTTTTATCTCTTTATTTTAACTTCATTTTGTTCTTTCTTTTTGTATTTATATCTTCTCTTTGTGTGTTTCTGTTTCCCCTATGTTCTTAGTAATTAGCCTCTATTTCTGAAAATTTTATCTTTTTCTTCAATTCCCCTGCCAAGTTCTTCCGGTTATAGTTTCAGACCTTCCTTTTGTCTTATCATCACCTCCCTGAGATCTTGTACTTCTGTTATGTGAATTTTTCTTAATGGCTCCATTATTTTCTTTTTTGGATTCATGTTGTTATGTTGGCTACAGTTTTCATCTGCTTTACTCAACAATTTTCTGATACATTTTTATAATTAGCTGAAAAAATGTGCTACATATTTTTCATATTTTAATATTTTTGTATGAATACCATAAATATTTCTTTCTTGTTACTTGAATAAGCTAAAATTTCCTTGAGTTAGGAAAATATTAAAAAGGGCCAGGATAACTTTCCAAGTTACACCTGTTAAGAATCTCTGGAGCAAACGGCTGTTTCTTCATTATATGGTGCTTCTGTAAAGACATGTTTTCACTGCCTCTTAGACTCTAACTTAGCTCTGGAAAACTTCTACTGCCAACCCTCAGCTCTTTTTGGTTTCTTTCTAGGTTGTAGTCTTAAGCAAATAGTTTTTCTTTTAAAGGGCTTTTTTATTTCCCCCTTACTGGAACTTTCTATACTCTTTCTCCATGAACCCAAGACATCATGACCCGTGCGATCTCAGACCTGCGCAATCTCAGATAATGCTCAGGTAGGGCATTATCTTTCTGGAATTAAATATTTGCTGTAAATGTATGAGATCTGCTACAGCTGAGTCTCCCCTGTGTTCATTTTTCTTGTCCAGAGCCGTGTCACAACCTCCTATGTGGGCCTAAGGTCAGCAACATTGTTTTTGATACCTTTGCAAATAGTTTTGAGTTTGGTCATCTTGATTCATAAAACACATAGGTTGTTGATTTTGTTTGTTTGTTTGCTCTATGAGATTTCAAGAAGGAAAAAATGAGATGATTAACAACCATACCATTACGTTTAAGAGGAACTGAAAATCTCTCAGTTTTGTTAGTTATAATTCTCCAACAAAATCAATTTTTTCTTTTCTAGAATCAACTTAGTAAACAATGTTGTCTTTTGACAGCAAATTATCTCACATACTAGAATTTAATAAATCAAAATAAATTTTAGCATGCTATGAAGTATACTTGTTTCACTGTGTTATGGATCGAATTGTGTCCCCTTGAACTTCATATATTAAAGCCTTAATTCACAGTATTGCAGAATGTAACTGTACTTGGAGATAAAATATTTTAACAGGTGATTTAGTTAAAATGGAGTCACTGGGGTGGGTCCTAATCCAATCTGACTAGTGTCCTCATAAGAAGAGGAAATTTTGGCACAGAAAGATATACCAGGGATGTACATACACAGAGGAAAGGTCATGCGAGGACATAGCAAGCCAAGCAGAGAGGCCTCTGAAGAAATCAAGCCTATCAATACCTTGATCTTGGACTTCTGGAGTCCAGAACTACAAGAAAATACTTCTATTGTTTAAGCCACAAAGTTTGTTATGTTTTGTTATGGCTGCCCTAGCAAACTAATATGTACTGTTAACACTGAATATTTTCACTGAGAAAGAGTAAGCACACCTCTCTAGTACCCAAGGGAGAAAATGGGGGAGGTTTACTATTATGAGTGGGGGTAAGAGGATTTGAATTCCTATCCTCAGAGTATATGAATATACCCCATATTTAGCTGCAGTTTTTGTTGTTATATGATTATTTCAAAATGATTTTATTTCTGTATAAATAGTTCTTCAATTAATGCGTACACCAGCCATAAAAAAATACTTATTTTTCTATTTTTTCCCACTTTGCCATTTTTTCCTTCTTTCCATCAGAATATTTCTTTTCTCAATGATTAATATTCCATTATCTTCTGCATACATACTTGTACCTTATCAAAAGACCATCATGAGGATTTTCTGGACAACAGCAAAATGCTGGGGTTTTTTTGGTGGTTTTTTGTTGTTGTTGTTTTGGTATTGGCACACATGTTGATGTTCCCACATAGCTGATTAGGGGTTAGAGATTGCAGGTAAAGCTGTTTAGACATGTAGAAGCCACAGGTCATGTGCACTGGCATGTATAACCCAATGCCCTCCAGATGGTTCTAAAACACTTCCCACTCCAGAACCTCACCTTAGCTGTACCATAGCAATTCTACCATCAAAAACTGAATTACCTTAAGAAATTTAAAGAATAGCTGAATTTGATTCTAATTCTGGTTTGAGAACTAATCAGATCTATACTGTAAATAGTCAATTTACAGTAATAGTCAATAAAATAAAATACAATAAAATTGTATGCCACACTTACAGTAACCCTAAAATGTTTACTATCATTGAATAAACACACTTTCCTTTAGAAACTATATTGATACACAACAAGGTGTTTGGTTTACTTTCATTTTCAAAAGTGTATTTATTGTGTGTGATGTAAACTTGTATGTAATTTTTTATTTTTTCACATTTTACTAGAGATATTTTTGAAAAATAACATTGCTGTTTCAAGGCCATATCACTACAAAATCAATTTATTAAAAACACTTCTTTAAAATTGTTTAATGTTCTCTTTGTGGCAGTTTATAACTAAAAGTTAATTGATATTGTACAGATCTAAAACAAATTTTAATGTTTATAAAACTCATCAGCAAGTATTTTTGAACACTATTATATGCTCAATGCTGGGCATTGCAAAGGTATTTAAAATTATTATGTTGATTGATGTAAAATAGTGTAATAGCCAATACTTGACCATATTTGACCTACAAAATGGCAATTTCTTTGGTATAGCCCAATCCTAATAAAAAGCAAGTGCTCTCCTTTCCAAAGGCATGAAAGTTAATGTTCCATAATCATATTTTATGGAATAATGTAATATCTTAAAAGATGCTCACAAAATAAAGTATAAAGCTCCACCTTGACCAAAATTAAAGTAACACCTCAGTTACACAGCCATGGTATCACTTTAGATGCTAATAACCTTTATTAGATTTTATTAAATTATTACAATTTTTTGAACTCTTTGTAAAATCTATTACATATATCATAGCCTTAAAACATACAGAGTCACAAACATTTCTTTTATGAAAATTTAAGGGTGTAATTCTCCATCCTAAATGGTGAGGCCCTTGGAGATAGGGAATCTTATTTATCTTTGTTTCCCTAGACATGTTTTGGAACTTGGGATATTATTACAACACCAGTAGATATACTGCAACACAATTCTGATGCTAACCACCTAGAGTTAGCGCAAACACCACAAGTTAAAGAGCATGGTTCCCAATGAGACTGCCCTTACTTAAGACATTGGCTACACTTTGGAGGTCCCCAGACCACCCACACTTCTCACCAACTAGCTACATAACCCTTTCAGGATTCACAGTTCACTAGAAGAACTGAAAGAACTCACAAAACTGCTATACATATGAGTACAGCTTTATTTAAAAGGATACCAGCCAAAGGAAGAGACATACAAGGTAAGGCCTGGGAGACTCCCAGATGCAGTGCTTCCATGTCCCATCCCCATGAAATCAGAACATATCACCCTTCAAGTCTATCCATGTGTTCACCAACCAGGAAGCTTCACTGAGTTCCAGTGTCCAGATATTTAATTTGGTTAATCCACTACTTAGGCATGATTGAATGAATCATTGTCCATGTGATTGAACTTAATCTTTAGGCTCCCTCTCCTCCATGAAAGTTGGACTGGCTCAACGGCCAAACCCTCTCATCACTAAGTTGGTCTTTCTGGTGACCAGTCCCTATTCTGATTCATCTCCCTAGTATAAATTCAGGTGTGATCCAAGGTGTTCATACATAACAAAGACACTTCTATTATTGAGGAAATTCCAAGGATTTAGTCTTTCTTTCAGGAACCAGGGACAAAAATCAGTCAAATTCTTTATTATGCAACTAATGTACTATGTGCTTGTCAAGATTTATTGAAGAGACTACAGAATATGCATTTAATTCTTTAATTTCTTGTCATTTGTATATAGAGAGAATAAAATGAGTATCACCTTCATTAACTCCATCAGTCTTCTTGCATTTATCTTATCAGAATAAAAAACTATCTAATATTAGCATATGTCACAATTTCATCTCAACAACTACACTCTCCCTTTCTCTGTGCTCCAATAACACATATTTTGTGCTACTCATGTAATACTTTTCAGATATTTTGGATAGTCATGCTTGTCTACTCTTTAAAATTGTTAATTTGATGTCAGTAAGTGTGACATAAAGCTTTGATTTCCACACAAAAGTATGCATTCAAATTCTTTTAATGTTTTATTGAATTTTGTGAATGTTGCTGTTAAAACACACACGTACATATAAGCCAAGCTAAGTTTTCTCAAGAACGCTTATATATGGATTTTATAGATTTGATTGATCACATTCACTTTCAGATTTCTTATAAATTATAGCTTTTGAATTTTGTGGTTATATAATCTGAGCACTCATCAAAAGACAGTAAAACAAAACCAATTTTAAAATGCTGGCTGGCTTACTAAAAACTTTGCTGGAGAGTTGGTTGTTTCCACTTATTTCAAAATTACACAAAAGCAACAGGGAGAAAGCTGAGCATGGTGGTGTACACCTACAGTCCCACCTACTTGGAAGGCTGAGGTGAGAGGATCACTTGAGCCCAGGAGTTAGATACCTGCCTAGGCAATATGAGAAGATCCTATCTCATCAAGAAAGGCAACAAGGAGACTAACAAGATCAAGAAACAGAAATTAAATCTCTGTAGAAAATCTAGAAGACTATTGAAACTACAAACCACAAAACAGGTAGAAGTTGTACCCTAGAGAAATTAATATTTTTGTTGGGGAAGGTGGGTCAGGTCTAGATCTATGATTGCAATACTCAAAAAATGTGGGCTAAGAATGGCTGCATAAGGGGCACACTCAGATAGTCAAACCCTAAATTCCTGTTCACAACATCAGTTCCAAAATGAATGGGCTTAGCTGAAGATGTGGAAGCATCTCTGAACCCAGTTCTGTCTTGATAAATATAGAAAGAAGTGTTATAAAAGTAATCCTGCAGACAAGCTATATTTGCATGAATGATCTAACCAAATGCTGGGGGAGAGTAATAACAAGGACTTTAGTGAAAACAATTTGTTTCTAATGGATTTTTAAAAGGTAAAGGATAAAAAAATCTTGCACCCCAAACCATGGGCTTGAAGGAGATTTTCTGCTATTTTATAACATGGTCCTGAGGACATACAAACTTTATGTACATGGCTAATTAAGGAAAGTTTACTTTATTCATTCAAAAGTAAGTTGTTAATAAAAAAGAAAAACAGCACTGGTTGGCTCTATAGAATGATATTAGAAAAAAAATAACTGGAGATAGAGAAATGATGAAAACACTCTACTACAGATATATTGCCACAGAGCAGATAAAAATCTTGACCAAATATTTTTAATGAGTTAGAATGACTATCTATAAAACAAGAACATAAAAGTTACATGAGCTCAGGAAAAGACTGTGGATCAATAAAGGCAGATGACATGTGAGCTGTCAGAACTCAGAAAATAAGTAGAAGATACAAAGGAAACCAACCCCAAAATGAAGGCCAAATGGAAAGTGCACAGAAAAGAGATTCTGATGAAAGCACAGAAAGATAAATAGAAAACAAAAATAAGAAAATTGAAAGGAACGATGTTGAAACAAAAACATAATTTAAAAGGATTAGAGATATAGCAAATGGACTAAAATATACATATTATTAAAATCTCTGAAGAAAAAAACTAAAAATGAATAGAAATAACCATGTAGTTATCTTCAAACAAAAACAGACTGAGACTCATAAAATTCTTGAATTATAGCCAATCATACATTTTATATAAATAAATGCAAACAGGCCTAGGTTTTCATTAAGAGAAAATAACTTTTACATTGGATCATAAAGCAAATCCAATTCTGTGCTACATAAAAGTGTCATATCTGAAACCATAGAAAACAATATATTTCAGAAATTGTGGAAATAAAAGAATATATTCTAGACAAATTCAAACAAAAAGAATCAGGGTCATGATCTTAATAAAGGTCACATCACCTGCATGACCCCCTTTGAGGTTTTTGGAGTGTACCCAGCAATGGGTTCACATAGTCATTAGTATTAATATTTATAAAAATTGCTAAATAAGCTATTTTAATCATAATCCTTCTACTGACTCTTGTCTCTCCAAGTCCTCTTCTCTCATATTATCCAGTGTCAGTTAACATTAGATTTACTAACTATGGGTGATTGTAGGATCTAGTTACAGAGAAGTTTATCAGGGGAACCCACCCCCGATATTTCAATGTAGGTTCTATTCTATTTTCCCTAAGTGTCAGCTGGTCTGAGAAATAAAGGGAAAGAGTACAAAAGAGAGAAATTTTAAAGCTGGGTGTCCGGGGGAGACATCATATGTCGGCAGGTTCCATGATGCCCCCTGAGCTGCAAAACCAGCAATTTTTTATTAGCAATTTTCAAAGGGGAGGGAGTGTATGAATAGGGTGTGGGTCACAGAGATCACTTGCTTCAAGGGAAACAAAAGATCACAAGGCAGAAGGTCAGGGTGAGATCACAAGGTCAGGGCAAAACTAGAATCACTAATGAACTTCCATGTCCTACTCTGCATGCATTGTCATTGATAAACATCTTAACAGGGTTCAAGAGCAGAGAACCAGTCTGACTAGAATTTGCCAGGCTGGAATTTCCTAATCCTAGCAAGCCTGGGGGCACTGCAGGAGGCCAGGGCATGTTTCATCCCTTATCTGCAACTGCATATGGCAGACACCCCCAGAGAGGCCATTTTAGAGGCCCCCCCTGGGAATGCATTATTTTCCCAGGGCTGTTAATTATTAATATTCCTTACTGGGGAAGAAATTCAGCGATATTTCTCTTACCTGTTTTCAATAACAAGAGAAATATGGCTCTGTTCTGCCTGGCCCACAGGCAGCCAGACTTTAAGGTTATCTCCCTTGTTCCCTGAAAATCACTGTTATCCTGTTCTTAAGGTGCCCAGATTTCATATTGTTCAAACACACATGCTTTACAAAAAATTTGTGCAGTTAACACAATCATCACAGGATCCTGAGGCGACATACATCCTCAGCTTACAAAGATGATGGATTAAGAGATTAAAGTAAAGACAGGCATAGGAAATTATAAGAGTATTGATTGGGGAAGTGATAAATGTTCATGAAATCTCCATAATTTATGTTCTTCTGTCATGGCTTCAGCAGGTCCCTCCGTTCGGGATCCCTGACTTCCCGCAACAGAAGTTGAGTTGGAGAACCTTTAGTCTGCATATGGTTGGATATCCTAATTTTTTCCATTAGAGAAATAATCCCTGGAACAGTACCACTGTCACTTAGCCTAATGTACCCAATATTATGGCACAGAGGTGCAGGACCAGAGGCCGTGCAGCAAATAAGCAAGTCCTACGGCACTCATCATCAAAAGTGTGGGTAATGGAAAGAAAACAAGATTTAAAATGTATAGAGTCAGAAATTATTCTGGTAAAATGCATATGATCAGAGATATAAAATTATAAGCAAAATACCTGAGTCTCACTGATGCCTCGCCAAAATGGAATTTATGTATTGTTAGAACTACACTTGATTAGACAGAATATTTAATTATACATGCAGCTCTTTTTAATGTGGGACTTATGCAAAGTAAAATTTATCAGAAACTTTATCTTTGTAGAGCTCAAAATTATAGCAGTATTAAAAATAGCACATCTATGAGAAGTCACATATTGTATGCACCTCAACTACCAATAAAAAACAAATTTTAATGTTTTTGGCTAAAAGAAAAACTGAGTAGTTTTTCTATTAAAATATTATGAAATATTTATAAATATTTTTTAAAACATTAAATACTTATAAATATATTTTAAAACATGAAATATTTATAAATATTGTTAAAACATTGTTACAAGATGTTACCAAAGTGTATGTAGTCAAAAAATGTACAAAAAATCTTTATAGAAGTGTCATATTAGTTTCCTGTTCCTGCTATTACCAAATTACTAAAAATTGAGTGGCTTACAACAACACAAATTTATTATCTTAGAGTTCTGAACGTCAAAAGTTTAAAATAGGTCTTCAGGGCTGCCTTCCTCTGGAAAAGCTAGAGAAGAATGTATTTTCTTGACCTTTTCAGCTACTAGAGGCATTTATTCCTTGGTTTGTGTCCCCTTCCTCCATCTTCAAAATCAGCAGTAGCAGCTCATCTCCTCTTCAACCCTGCTTCCACCCTCACATCTCTCCTTTTTATCTCTAACCCTCATGCCTTCCTCCTATAAAAACCTTGTAATTACACTGGGCCAATCAGATAATCCAGGATAAACAACATGTCTCAAGATCCTTAATTTAATCACAACTGCAAAGACCCTTTTATTGTATAAAGTAACATTCACAGGTTCCAGGATTAGAATGTGGACATTTTGGGGGGACCATATTGCAGCCTACCATAGCTGTATTAGGCAATTAATTATGCATATATAATCAGGGATGTAAAATCATAAGCAGAAGATTTTATATGTAATACATAAACAGAAGATATATATGTTAGCTATGTTTTGTGACTTTTTTTGGTAGTTGTCACCATTTTATAATTGATAATTTGTTACTTTTCCTAATTCTAAATATATATTCATCTTCAACCCTAATTTTTAAATTGAAAATTTTATCACTTAAAAACATTGTCAAAAACCTGAATCCTAAACTTCAATATCATAATTTGGATTCAGTAAGTATGTAAAGTAGCAGTAATTCTTAGCTGCCCACCAAAATCTACTCTTCTTTTTCTTTAAAAAAAAAAATCCAAGATTGTACTTTCCAGCCTTCTTGTAGTTAGGTGTAGCAAAATGATTATCTTTTTCCAATAGAATATAAGCAGGCATGATGCCTGTTATTTCCAGGCCTGGCTCATAAAAGCCTACCAGATGCACTCCCTTAGGTTCTCTTCTCTTGGCCAGGTAGATGGAAGTGACAGGAGGTGGGACGGCCATGTGATTAAAGTAGCTGTGTCCCTGAATGACCTCATGTGGGAGAGCCACCCCAACAACTATCTGCCTAGAATACTCACAAGAAATAAACTTATTGCTAGTAGCTAAATTACTAAACTGTTTTTATCATGGCCTAATCTATTCTGGCTAATATAAAAATTGGCACCACGTTAAGTACTGCCACAGCTAAGAGCTTTGAAATGTGACAAAAATTACAGCAGGGGCCAAGCAGCAAGAAAATAGATACAGCAAACTAGAAGAATAGAGATCATGCCATGCCAACACATTTGGTAAACCCATTGCCTAGAGATTTTGCCATACCAACACATTTGGTAAAACCATTGCCTACAAAAAGTCGGACAGCAGAACAAACGTCAATCAGTATGCAGTAAAACCTAGAAGAGACTGGAAAAAATTAGACTATTTAGTGTGTGTTAGTAATGATCATATTTAGCAAGATTACCAGAAAGAGATGAGATTAGGTCAAAATTGGATGGTTTCAAGCAGAAATTAAAGTGGATAGAGAGAAGGCAGAGATTAAAATTATAGGGTTGAATAATTCAACTTCTGGAGCCCAAGTATAATTGATAAATTTGGGGAAATGGTTTTGTTTTAGGCTACTAGAAGCTGGTTAACTCTTCTTGTTTGTACAAAAAGATTCAGTTCTTTGTTAAGTATTATTATCATGTATTATTTCATATGACCTCAAGATAGCCTCCACTGGTTAAGAGAAAGAGAGACCTAGGAGCAGGAAAGCAAATAAGTAAGTGGATTTGAGAATATAAGTAGGTTATAGTTATAAGCAAAGAAAGAAAATAGATTATAAGTCTAGTGAGTTTTTGACAGAATTATATTGTGAACCTAAAAAAACAGATGGGAAGGCTTTGAATGTCTAAGTCTTAAAACAACCCTTATGTTCTCAACATTTCATGGGCAGGAAGGAGGCTGTGAAAGCTGAATAGCCTCCAAGCCTGTACTGGAGTCAGACTCTCCAAAACCCACCTCCATTATGGCCATGGAAAACAATGATCAAAATAGTGTCTTTCAGATGTAGAGCCAAGAGGCAAGGAGAACACCAGACAGAAGAGTCCCTTTCAGAAAGCAGAGTCAGTGTCTACTTAAGAAAGTCTCAGGCCAGGTGTGGTGGCTCATGCCTGTAATCCCAGCACTTTGGGAGGCCCATGCGGGTGGATCACGAGGTCAGGAGATCGAAACCATCCCAGCTAACACGGTGAAACCCCGTCTCTACTAAAAATACAAAAAATTAGCCAAGCGTGATGGCCAGTGCCTGTAGTCCCAGCTACTCGGGAGGCTGAGGCAGGAGAATGGCGTGAACCCGGCTGGGGGGGTGTTGGGTGTGAAGCTTGCAGTGAGCGGAGATCATGCCTCTCCACTCCAACCTGGGTGACAGAGTGAGTCTCCATCTCAAAATAAATAAATAAATAAATAAATAAGAAAGTGTCTCCACTGCCAGGGGAGATAGCATGCCTGGTGAGCAGGATTCCATCCTAGGTATGTGCCAGCCACCGACATTGTTTCCTAGTCCTCCTGCGTCTGAGTCCTCATTGCAGTTAGATTATCCCTGTTCCATCATTGTGCATTGGGGGTATGTTTGGGAAAGGTAACAAACCTATTTTTTAGTTCACTTGTTGTTGTACCATGAAGAAGTATATCTGGATCTTATGGCGAACAAATACCCAGAGATCCTAACTTTTGGCATAATGATGTAACTGGACAAACCTTGGGTTTTTCCCTTTGGAGAGTGTATCATATGTTCACTGTGTGAGGAGAAAGACTGCACAAGTATTTGGTAGCCAGGGGCTATAAGAGAGACAGCTAGCTGTATATAAAACTTTCTTCTGCTCTTTTGTGCATATAGCAAGGCTATATTTTCTAGCCTATCCTGTATATAAGTGGATTCATGTAACCAAGTTCTATTCAGTGAATGTGAGCAGAAGTGATACGTGCTATTTAGCAGGCTTGTCAGATAAAAACCTCCAGTGGTGCCCCTGCATGCTAAATGGAGATGACAATGAGGTCATAGGAGATGGTGAAGGCACAGATGGAAGGAGCCTGAGGACCTGAATTACTGTATGAGGAAGAGCTGCTCTGCTGATCAGAACACCCACCTAGGGCAGAAAGTAAACTTCTATTAGAGAAATAGATATAAAAATAGTCTTATAATATGTTAGGATGCACAAAATTCATCATAGTTCTGATGTCTTAAATCTGCTGCATGAACTTAAGAACAGCATATGATTTCTATGTATTTCAATTTCTTCATCTTTATAATGAGGATTTAGCTGATGTCCAAACATATCTCTATACTTGTAAAAGATTGCATTTATCTGATGATATTCCAAAATTAAATATAAATTAATTTAGACCCACTCGTTTTATATTGCCATTCCTCTTCTTAACTCTTTGTGTGTAGTATTAAGATCGAAGATGAAGTTTTCTATTTTTAAAATGCTATGTCAAATACCTGTATATATGATTATTTTTCTAGCCAAATACTAAGACATTTATATGTCAGAAAGGCTTTCTTGAACTATACTTGAGATCCCCAAGTCATTTACCTTACATCTTCCTGATGCCTGGATTTCCTTCCTTACCTATTTTGTGGACCATAATCCAACACTCCCTTAGAACACCCTCAACTCCCTTGATGCACTCTCCCTGTTGTGTTTACAATGTAAAATGGAACTCTATATTATTATCTGTCCACTTCTTACAAGTACCCATGCAATTAATTAGCGTTAGAGAAAAATACACCACAATAGTGACTTCCCTTACTATAAATGTGTAACCACACCCTACAAAAAGACATCAAGTATGCTTAAACATCAAACTTCCCTAGTAAATGTACTCCCTCCCTTCCTAAAATGACTTTCATGCTTTTCCTCTCTCCTTAAATATTCAACTTTCCCCCACCTACTCTGCCTCTTGACTTGCAACATATTATCTTTCCTCATATTTCATTAAGAATAGACTCACATTGGAACTGTCTTATCTTCTCACTACCAAATCTACTAGGCTTTCTGCATCTGTTTAATATTGTCTGCTGTCCCTCCTCATGAAATAGATGGAATTATGACCTATCTTTTACCCAAGGTTTGGGCTTTCCCTTGTGTTGTGGACTCCATCTCCTTTCACCTTCTAGAGGAAGTCACTTAGCAATTATCTCATCCTTCTTCTAATCATCAACTTCTACCATCAGCATATGAATATTTTTTAATTTTTCCTCATCTTTGAAAAAAATTTGTTTGCCCTCCTACTCCTCTCCTGATGTCTTCCTATTCTCTACTTCCCTTCATAACAATTCTGAAAAGATTTATCAGTGGTCATTGCTGTTCTTCCTAATATATTGTTCTTTCTTTAACATGCCCCATTTGGGAATGTTGCCACTCTTCCATTGATTCTACTATTGCCACATTATAAATAGTCTCCAAGTTCTTACCTCAGGTTATCCTTCAGCTGCCTTACACATAATCAACTACTCCCTCTTACTTGTAACTTTCTTGAGTTTTACAACATCACACTCTCTAGATTTTTAAATCTTCTACAATTTTTTTCTGGCCCCAAATTCTCTCCATACATCTAAATATTGATTACTCTGGGATTCAGCCTTTTTATTTTCTCTGTTTACACAAATTCCTCTCTATTTACACAAGCCCTTTTACCTAGTCCACTGCTTTCAATATTAGTATTAGTCAGCTTGGGCTGCTATAACAAAATACCATAGACTGAGTCACAACAGAAGTTTACCTTTTCACAGTTCTTCAGACTAGAGTTTGAAATCTACATGGTTATGTTCTGGTGAGGGCTCTCTTTCTGGCTTAGTGATGACCACCTTCTTGCTGTGTCCTCACTCAGGGGTGGGAGGGTGAAGATATTTGATGTCTCTTCTTGTTCCTATAAGGGCACCAGTTCCATTGAATCAGAGCTCCACTGTTGTGATTTCATTTAACCATAGTCACCTCCCTAAAGGTCCTGTCTCCAATATAGTCACATGGGATGTTAGAGCTTTTACAGATGAATTTGAGAGGGGTACAATTCAGTCCATAGCAAATACCATCTGTACTTAACTTCAGTCTATGCAGCATTCTCCACCTCACTTTGACCACTTGTGCTTTTTATCTAGAGCAGCCTTAGGAGTAATTTGCACTGATTTCATAGTATGGAGCCAGGTCATTTCTAATGCTTCTACATAATATACTCTCCAACTTCATCTCCTAGAACTTTCTCTCTTCTCTTCTGAACACCAATCCCATTATTCTTCCTTGAAGTTAATTCTTACCTTAAAGCCTTTGCACTTGATAAGTCCTCTGCCCAGAATTCTCTACCCTATATAGTCCTAAAGTTGATACTTTTTGGAAAGAATGCTTTAACCAATGAGGCTTTCTCTGACCATCCAATTAAATTTTTAAATCTCCCCCAACAAGTCATTCCTTCATATAATCTGGTTTTATTTTTTTTCATGGCATTTACCACTATGTAAAATTGTCTTGTTTATTTCTTATTTCTCTCCTCCCATTGTCACATACTATTGTGAGAGTAAGAATCTTGTATGTCTTGTTCATCACAATGTCCCTGGGCCCAAAATAAAGACTTCACACATTTATACCAATTGAATGGGCATTTAGTAAGTAGTTGTCAAATATATTATTGAGTGAATGAACACATGACTTCAAACAATTACAGTGTATTCTTTCCAAAATTATTTGAATTTCACTTAGATTATTTGAGTGCTTTATTGCATTTTAAAATAATTCATTTTTATAATAGAAAGCACAGTCTAATTCAATAACTATGCCCATATAGATCACAGAAATTGGGAAAATAATCAAATTAGTTTGTTTAGTAGCTTTGTGTTCCATACTAATGCATTAAAATAATTCAGATAACTTTTGTCTTATAATAACAATCTCACTCAGTTATTCATTGTGCAATAGAGACATAGGCTCCCAAATAAATGACATGTTTTTTTAATTCCTCAAATGAAATGAAAGGACAATTTGAATTTCTTTTCTTTTACTCCATTAAAGACAGTACTAATCCATGGATGTCAGTTATCCTCAGCCTTGGGTGCTGGAAGGGCCAGGATGGCTGGCTGGAGTGGTGATTGTTCTGTAAATGGGTCTGCCTTGAGTTCTGTGGTCTCTAAACCTGACTGAAGGAAATAAAGCAAGAAAGAGGCAGATTAAGAGAGCATCAAGGTGGCCAAACAGCTTGATTTACTCTCACATCTCAGAAACTTTCATTAAGATTTACATCATGATGCTGACCTAAGTGGCAAAGCAATTTTTTCATAGCTGAACAAAAAAGCTAATACTCTTCAATTGGGTCAGGTAACCTTTTTCTTGCTCACAGCAAGTAATGGAGTTTGCCTCATGTGAATGAAACTGACCAATGGACATATATCGCTGTATTCCAGTGAAGCAGGTTCCCCCTGTGATAAATCTGCACTCCACTTATTAAGGTTTTTAAAAAGCCTTTTCTCATTTTACTCATATTCCTTAGTGAGCGTAAGAAAAGCTGTATGCACACTCCTTTATAAAATGTGTAGCTTGACATTAAAATACTCAGCATGATTTTCAAAAGCACCAGGAGAAAAAAAGACCCAATACCTCAGAAGCGAAGTTTCTGAAATAAAACCAAAAAACAAAGCAAAAACCCATACACAAATACTGCATTAAAAAGACCTAAGTCATTGCAGAAATTAATTAGTATCTTGTTTTATGTAATTGATTTCAGAAAAACTGATTTTTGTAAGTGTGAATCACAGAAAGGTAAGACATCACAAAAAGGCAGAGTAATAACTGTCTTAGAAATAATTGTATTAACAGCCCCAAAGCACTAAAACAGCATTATCATCATGTTAACGAGTGAATGAAATTAATGTTATTAAATGACATGTAAGACCAATAGGAGATTGCAAGCTGAGTCTAATCTGGCCATAGCCATGTCAGGGATTTTTTTTTTTTTCATAACTATGACTAACTGTTTTTCTAGGGCCATTGTTAATGCTTATGGCATCTGCAGGTAAATATAAAATAAAGTATTCCTTCCTCAGGTAAAGAGATTTTAGAAGAGTGTATTATTGTTTTCACATTAATAAAAATAACAAATTTATTTTATATAAATTACACAAATCAGATAATGAACTTAAGGTAAAAGAAAATTGAGAATTAAGAATAAAGTCATTAGGATATAATAGTTTGTTATAAAATACTTATTTCTTTTGTTTTCATGGAAACAAAATTCTCTGTGGTTGTTTTGATGTTTGCTTGTTCCAGTATCTCCATTTTTATAGAAAAGATGACTAGAGATTCCTGGGCAAGATGGCCGAATAAGAAGAGCTCTAGTCTGCAACTCCCAGCGAGACCAACGCAGAAGGTGAGTGATTTCTGCATTTCCAACTGAGGTACCTGGCTCTTCTCATTTGGAGTGGTTAGACAGTGGGTGCAGCCCACTGAGGGCAAGCAGAAGCAAGACGGGGCATCGCCTCACCCGAGAAGTGCAAAGGGTCAGGGAATTCCCTCCCCCAGCCAAGGGAAGCCATGAGGGAATGTGCCATGAGGGACAAAGCTATCCAGCCCAGATACTATACTTTTCCACCTGTCTTTGCAACCCGCAGACCAGGAGATTCCCTCAGGTGCCTACACCACCAGGGCCCTGGGTTTCAAGCACAAAACTGGATGGCCATTTGGGCAGACACTGAGCTAGCTGCAGGATATTTTTTTCATACCCCAGTGGTGCCTTGAAAGTCAGTGAGACAGAACCATTCGCTCCCCTGGAAAGGGGGCTGAAGCCAGGGAGCCGAGTGGTCCTGCCCAGTGGATCCCACCCCCATGGAGCCCAACAAGCTATGATCCACTGGCTTGAAATTCTCACTGCCAGCACAGCAGTCTGAAGTTGACCTGGGACACTCAAAGTTGGTCAGGGGAGAGGCATCCACCATTACTGAGGCTTGAGTAGACAGTTTTCCCCTCACAGTGTAAATAAAGCCACTGGGAAGTTCAAACTGGGCAGAGCCCACCTCAGGGCCACAAAGCCTCTGTAGCCAGACTGCCTCTCTAGATTCCTCCTCTATGGGCAGGGCATCTCTGAAAGAAAGGCAGCTGGCCCAGTCAGGGGCTTATACATCAAACTCCCATCTCCCTGGGACAGAGCACCTGGGGGAAGGGGCAGTTGTGGACACAGCTTCAGCAGACTTAAACGTTCCTGCCTGCTGGCTCTGAAGAGAACAGCAAACCTCCCAACACAGTGCTCAAGCTCTGCTAAAGGACAGACTGCCTCCCTAAGTGGGTTCCTGAGCCCCAAGTCTCCTGACAGGGAGACACCTCCCAGCAGGGGTCGACAAACACCTCATAGAGGAGAGCTCCAGCTGGCATCTGACAGGTGCACCTCTGGAATGAGGCTTCCAGAGGGAGAAGCAGTCAGCAATCTTTGCTGTTCTGCAGCCTCAGCTGCAGGAAAACAGGACCCAGGAAAACAGGATCTGGAGTAGACCCTCAGCAAACTCCAGCTGACCTGCAGAAGAGGAGCCTGACTGTTAGAAGGAAAACTAACAAGCAGGAAGCAATAGCATCAACATCAACAAAAAAAAAAACCACTCAAAAATCCCATCCAAAGGTCACCAACATCAAAGACCAAAGGTAGACAAATCAACAAGGGTCAGGAAAAACTAGCGCAAAATGGTGAAAATTCCAAAAACCAGAATGCCTCTTCTCCAAAGGACCACAACTCCTCACCAACAAAGAAACAAAACTGGACAGAGAATAAGTTTGATGAATTGACAGAAGTAGACTTCAGAAGGTGGATAATAACAAACTCCCCTGAGCTAAGGGAGCATATTCTAATCCAATGCAAGGAAGCTAAGAACCTTGATAAAAGGTTACAGGAATTGCCAACTAGAATAACAAGTTTAGAGAAGAACATAAATGACCTGATGGAACTGAAAAACCCAGCACGAGAACTTTGTGAAGCATACATAAGTATCAATTGCTGAATTGATCAAGCAGAGGAAAGTTTTTAGAGACCTACAGGGAGACTTAGACTCTGACACAATAATAGTGAGAGACTTTAACACCCTACTGTCAATATTAGACAAATCAACAAGACAGAAGATTAATGGGGATATTCAGGACTTGCACTCAGCTCTAGACCAAGTGGACCTAATAGACATCTACAGAACTCTTCACCCCAAATCAACATAATATACATTCTTCTCAGCACCACATCACACTTATTCTAAAATTGACCACATAATTGGAAGTAAAACACTCCTCAGCAAATACAAAAGAGCAGAAATCATAAAAAACAGTCCTCAGATCACAGTGTAATCAAATTACAAAGGAGGATTAAGAAACTCACTCAAAACCACACAACTACATGGAAACTGACCAATCTGCTCCTGAATGACTACTGAGTAAATAATGAAATTAAGGGAGAAATAAATAAGTTCTTTGAAACCAATGAGAACAAAGACACAATGTACCAGAGTCTCTGGGACACAGCTAAAGCAATGTTTACCAGGAAATATATAGCACTAAATGCCCACAGGAGAAAGTGGGAAAGATCTAAAATTGACACCCTAGCATCACAATTGTAAGAACTAGAGAAGCAACAGCAAACAAATTCAAAAGCTAGCAGAAGATAAGAAATAACTAAGATCAGAGCAGAACTGAAGGAAAAACCCTTCAAAAAAGTCAATGAATCCAGAAGCTGGTTTTTGGAAAAGGTTAACAAAATAGATAGACTGCTAGCCAGACTAATAAAGGAGAAAATAGAGAAGAATCAAATAGACACAATAAAAGATGATAAAGGGGGTATCTCCACTGATCCCACAGAAGGACAAACTACATCAGATAATACTATAAACACATTTACTCAAATAAATTAGAAAATCTAAAATAACCAAAAAAAGCCCAGGACCAGACAGATTCACAGCCAAATTCTACCAGAGGTACAAAGAGGAGCTGGTACCATTCCTTCTGAAATTATTCCAAGCAATAGAAAAAGAGGGACTCCTCCCTCACTCATTTTATCAGGCCAGCATCATTCTGATACCAAAACCTGGCAGAGACACAACAACAACAAAAGAAAATTTCAGGTCAATAACCCTGATGAACATCGATGTGAAAATCCTCAATAAAATACGGGCAAACCAAATCCCCCAGCACGTTAAAATGTTTATCCACTATGATCAGGTTGGCTTCATCCCTGGAATGCAAGGCTGTTTCAACATATGCAAATCAATAAATGTAATCCATCACATAAACTGAACCAACGACAAAAGCCACTTGATTATCTCAATAAATGCAGAAAAGGCCTTTGATAAAATTCAACACACCTTCATGCTAAAAACACTCAATAAACTAGGTATTGATGGAACGTATCTCAAAATAATAACAGCTATTTATGACAAACACACAGCCAATATCATACTGAATGAGCAAAAGCTGGAAGCAATCCCTTTGAAAACCAGCACATGACAAGGATGCCCTCTCTCACCACTCCTATTCAACATAGTGTTGGAAGCTCTGGCCGGGCAATCAGGTAAGAGAAAGAAATAAACCATATTCAAATAGGAAGAGAGGAAGTCAAATTATCTCTGTTTGCAGATGACATGATTGTATATTTAGAAAACCCCATCGTCTCAGTCCAAAAACTCCTTGAGCTGACAAGCAATAACAGCAAAGTCTCAGCATACAAAATCGATGTGCAAAAATCACAAGCATACCTATACACCAATAATAGACAAAGGAAGAGCCACATCATGAGTGAACTCCCATTCACAATTGCTACAAAGAGAATAAAATACCTAGGAATACAACTTTCAAGGGATGGGAAGGACCTCTTCAAGGAGAACTACAAACCGCTGCTCAAGGAAATAAGAGTGGACACAAACAAATGGAAAAATATTTCATGCTAATGGATAGGAAGAATCAATATTGTGAAAATGGCCAAACTGCCCAAAGTAATCTATAGATTCAATGCTATCCCCATCAAGCTACCATTGACTTTCTTCGCAGAATTAGAGAAAACTACTTTAAATTTCATGCAGAACCAAAAAGAGCCCATATAGCCAACATAATCCTAAGCAAAAGAACAAAGCTGGAGTCATCAGGCTACCTGACTTCAAACTATACTACAAGCCTACAGTAACCACAACAGGTTGGTACTGGTACCAAAACAGATATATAGACCAAAAGTTCAGAACAGGGGCCTCAGAAATAATGCCACACATCTACAACCATCTAATTTTTGACAAAATCCTGACTAAAACAAGCAATGGGGAAAACATTCCCTATTTAATAAATGGTGTTTGGAAAACTGGATAGCCATATGCAGAAAACTGAAACTAGATCCCATCCTTACACCTTATACAAAACTCAAGATGGATTAAAGATTTAAACATAAGACCTAAAACCATAAAAACCTTAGGAGAAAATCTAGGCAATACCATTCAGGACACAGGCATGGGCAAAGACTTCATGACTAAAACACCAAAAGCAATGGCAACAAAAGTAAAAATTGACAAATGGGATCTAATGAAACTAAAGGGCTTCTGCAAAGCAAAAGAAACTATCATCAGAGTGAACAGACAACCTACAGAATGGGAGAAAATTTTTGCAATCTACCCATCTGACAAAGGGCTAATATCCAGAATCTACAAGAAGCTTAAACAAACTTACAAGAGAAAACAAACAACCTCATCAAAAAGTAGGCAAAAGATATGGTCAGACATCTTTCAAAAGAAGACATTTATGTGGCCAACAAACATGAAAAAAAGCTCATTATCGCTGGTCATTAGAGAAATGCAAACCAAAACCACAATGAGATATCATCTCACACCAGTTAGAATGGTGATCATTAAAAAGTCACGAAACAACAGATGCTGGAGAGGATGTGGAGAAATAGGAATGCTTTTACACTGTTGGTGGGAGTGTAAATTAGTTCAACCATTGTGGAAGACAGTGTGGTGATTTCTCAAGAATCTAGATCCAGAAATCCCATTTGACTTAGCAGTCCCATTACTAGGTATATACCCAAAGGATTATAAATCATTCTACTATAAAGATACATGCACACATATGTTTATTGCAGCACTATTCACAATAGCAAAGACTTGGAGCCAACCCAAATGCCCATCAATGATAGACTGGATAAAGAAAATGTGGCACATATACAACATGGAATACTATGCAGCCATAAAAAAAGACGAGTTCATGGCCTTTGCAGAGACATGGATGAAGCTGGAAACCATCATTCTCAGCAAATTAACACAGGAAAAGAAAACCAAACACCGCATGGTCTCACTCATAAGTGGGACTTGAACAATGAGAACATATGGGCACAGGGAGGGGAACATCACACCCTGGGTCCTGTCTGGGGGTGAGGGCCAAGGAGAGGGATGGCATTAGGAGAAATACCTAATGTTGATGACAGGTTGATGGGTGCAGCAAATCACCATGGCACATGTATACCAATGTAACAAACCTGCACATTCTGCACATGTATCCCAGAACTTAAGTATTAAAAAAAAATGAGTAGACAGAAACCTTTTATTAGATATTATTGACTTTAATTTTTTAATAGTTTAAAGTTTTAAGATGCAACATTCTTCAGTGAGAACCAATATTGGAAAAGAAACAAATACTAAAAACTACAAAAGTATTTAGAAATATGTCTTAAATTATTACTGTGAATATGCTACAATATTTCAACAGAAGTCATACCACATTTTAGAAAACAACTGCAAGTTTTACAGTTCCTTATATGTTGATGTCCATTCAATATCATACTCCATGGCTATGTTTATTGTTATTACATTGTCAAGTGTCAAATGTAAATTTTTACATAGTTGTATGTATAATTTTAATATAATTCTCCAAATTACATATGTCATCTAGAACTGTGCTCCTCAAATATTAATGTGCATGCAAATCACACGGTATGTTGTTAAAATGCAGTTTATGTTTTAGGGCCTGAGAGTCTGCATTTCTAACAAGTTCCCAGGATACCATTGCTGTTGGTCTGTGGACCACACAGAAAGGCCATAATATTCTTTTAATATTATAAACATAATTTTTCAAAAAGTTAACATTTTATCTTAGAACTTGCAGCTTTTAAAAATAAAATGTGTCAAACCACTAAATTATAATACAGTAGTTTTTATAATGATGAAATACACCTTATTAAAAAGCAATTTGTATAACTACCTAAGTATCATCTTTAAAACTATTAGTGTATTTATCTGTCTAGTACCTACTTTGTGGATAATTAATGGTAAGTTTATATAGATTATTACAAAGTGAGTCATGTCATAAAGAAGGTACTTATGAATTTAAATTGGGAACTTAGTAAAAAATGGCAATAATAGAAACTAAAATATAAAATATCAAATTAGCCATGACATTAATACTAAACAGGTTTTCTATTTTTTATTTTTTTAAGATACTAATCAATCAGAACATCAGTGGGAAAAGCAAGAAAACCTCATTATTTAGATATTATATCAAAAAGGTCTTTCACTTATTGAGTGTTCTTTCAGAAGAAAACAAATAACAACACTGTTAGAAAAAGACACTTTATTTTCATTTGTCAGAAAATTATTATAATACACTGAGTTTGTTGGAATAACATGCTCTATGGTATCTGCTTTGCTATCATCATTACAAAATATACAAATAATTTATATGTGGAGACAACAAAGTTATAGCAAAAGTGTCAACATATTCCAACTAATAAAGGAATCTCCCAGGTGCACTGTGCATCCTTAGATGTGGCTGCCTCGTGTAGTCTATTAACTAAAGAAACATGTATGCAGGAGATGTGGCTCCACTTCTTTGGTGGGATAGTGAAAGTCAGTCTGTTAGTGGTCCTGGATCATTGAAAGAGGAGTTGATGTTTTTGTCACAACATAGCATCAGGAAGGCCAGGTGGAGAACTCCTAACTACTACTTAGAACTAAGTAGACTCCTTAATCAGTAGTCTATTTAGTTCAGTAGTCACATGAATGGAAGATCTGATTGGTCACCACATTGCTCACCCTGGTGAAGGATGGTGCTTGCTCATGAAGAGGATAGACTCTTACTCTGACTCAACAATCACTTTAGTGGCTCTCACCTCTCAAAAATTCAGTCACAGAGAGATTTCACTCCTTCCTGTTAGGAGGAATTAGCAGCCATCGTAGAATATAATAGCTTCTCTGTCTCCCTCAAATTTACACCACAGATTCTGAAACTTAAACCTTAAGAATTCAGGTTCCTCTTCTCTCTGGTTCCTCTTGTCCATGGGGACATTGCCTGGGGAAAAGCCTGAACATGGAGGTGGGGCCCTCCTGTTATTTCAATACTTCATAGTTTATCTCATACTGATTCATAAACTATAACGAGACACATACTATTAATATAATACACCGTGTTGTTACATTTTAAGAGGAAATGCTACAAGCTAAATTACTTTTCTGATGACTGCACTAAATATAGTACCTGCTGGAAATATTTTTGATAAATAAATACTAAGTAGAAACATCTGTCATCATCTGCTACTTTCCTTTGATTGATATAGTTCAGAAAGTGATCACATAAATCTGACAGAAAAATGTTTAAAAACTGTGTCAAAGGGATGTCTGTGCAACACAGTGGAATAAACTGGTACAAATCATCATTTTTCTCATTATAAACACATAGACAGGCTGGATACAATATAACCAAAAATTGTAAATACACATCCAAATACAAAATGAAAAAAGAGATATCCCCAGGTGTTAGAGAGAAGAGAGAAATAAAACTACAGCTGAGACTTTGCAAGTTCATGGATGTTTCTAACCAGCTACAGGCCCTGAGGTTGTGAGGACCAGGGTGTTAATGACCATATGGGGGAGGAGATATGATCACAAACTATAAGAAGTGAATGATTTCAACCATAAACATTCTATATACTGACAACACTCACATCTATTTCTTCTAGCAAAAGCCCTCTCTGGAGCTTCCTCTACATTTATCCCTTTCTCTTCAAGAAAAATTCAGCACTAAAGCACTTAGGTAGCTTAGAGCAAGGTGGATGTACCCATGATGGGAGTGGAAGCCAGAGGCCCAATGTAGAGAATCAAAACCCAGATGGAATGAGGAAGGAATCTATATGGAGTGGAAAATTGTCCTGGAAAGAGTTTCAGGGCCCAGGAGAGGCTGACAGGCTCAGTGAAGAAGAGAAGTACAGAGGGTTAACCATGAGTAGGGGAAAGAGGGCATCCCCAAATAGAAGGACATCAGAGCCAAGTAGAATGAGGTGGATATGTGCATGGGAGACAGGTTATATACAGGCAGAAAGATGAAATAAATACATATAAACACACAAATTCCTCACTGTCTGAAAACAAAATCACAGATATAAAAAGGGATAAAATTATATTTAACCCTGTGATGTTGATCTAGAATCAAAGGTATCAGTGCACTACTGGTTTTTCAACATATAAAAATAGAAATAGAATCAAATATAGGTATACATGCATATATGTGTGCATATGTACACATATTCCTTGTTCTCTCCACTTAGAAGACATGGTACTGATGTAGGATTTTTTTCTTCTTTGTCACATTGCAAGCCAGGGAACCCCGGCCAGCAATGCCCCAAGGTTCACTCAGCCATGCTGGCATGCCCCACCTCACAGGTGTTATAACTTGTACCCATGTTTGGCAGTTCCCAAGCTCTTGTACCTTGCCAAAGAAGAATGAGGTTATGCTGGACATTGAAGGGTGATGAGGGTGGAGAAGAATTTTATTGAGCAATGAAAATGGATTTCAGCTGAGAGCAAATGTGGGTTTGGTCCCCCTAACCAAAGGTGGGAAAGTTCCCCTGTATAGCTGGGTCTAGGGCCTTTTAGGGACTCAGAATAGGGAGTGCATTCTGATTGGTTTGTGAATATACAGAAAAGATTAAAGTAAAGATATCATTTGAAGATGGGCACAACAGTGTAGAAAACCAATTAGAAAGGGGTAGGTATATGTAAAATAGGTCAAGGGTGGGGACCAACCCAAGGAAAGCACGCCAAACAGGAAGATATGTTCTCAATCCACTCCAGTGACTTAACCCTTTGCTTGGCTTTCAGGCTTTAAACTGTCTTCGGCTTGGAAGTGGGGTTTCACTGGGGACCTGCTTCTATCTGCCTAGGCATTTGGCTGCTTCCTGTCTCTATCAGTACCAGTGAAAATCCTCCAAAGCATTAGATTAGATTAGATTTGGTTTTGGATATCATTTTCCACTTAAAGGAATAAGGGTTCCTGAGAGAAATATCTGATTCCAGGGATAGGGAAGGAAAAGTTAAGATATGCTTGAAAGATTTTGCTGTGCTGGAAAGCAAGGAAATCCTCCAAGAGGGAGGGTGCCATGTCAAAAAGGGACACAGGAGTCAGCTTCAAGAAGCTCCCAATGGTCAAATCTTGGGCAAAAATACCAATAAAAAATTATTCAAATGGATTATACCCTATTGAATGAAATAGTCCATTCTGATGAATGAATAATTGAAAGCTTCTGAGAAAAAGAATATTTATCTAGCTTCACAAGTCAACCACCAAAATGCTTATTAATTATGAAGTAAAAAGAGTAATTTGACAATGGATATCCTGACAAACATTACCTTAATAAAAAGATCAAAGGGAATATCAGCAGTAATGAGATAAATCAAAACTTCTACATCATTTTATAGAATGGAATGATAAGAAAGATTGTACCATCAGTTTTTTGGTACTTTTGTCAAAGTTGTATAAATTGAATCTAATGGTGAGGAAACATCAGATAAAACCAAACTGAGTGACATTCTGCAAAATAACACTCCTATCACGTTCAAAAGTTAAGGCCATGAAAGCCTTTTTAAGAAAAGACTGAGAAAATAGTCCAAGCTAGAAGAGGCATGACAGCTAAATGCAACACATATTCTGAATTGTACTCTTTTGGTAAAGAAAATTATTTGGACAGTGATTGGCTAAACTTGACTGAAGTCTGAGGTTTGAGAATTGTATATAAAGTATCAGTGTTGGTTACTTAATTTTCATGTTGATATTGTGGTTGTATTGAAAAATGTACATAATTGTGGGAAGTACACACTAGAATATTTTGGATTACAAGGAACCAGGATGGTAAATAATTTTCAAATTGTTCAAGTGAAAAGCTATTTTTATTGTTATTTACAATGTATCTCTAAGTTCATAGTTATTCCAACTTTTAAAAAAAGACATTGTTAAAAATGTCAATGACACATCAGCATAAACAGTGACAAATCCAAAAATATTTGTATAACCTAAAATTGTGTAATATAAAAAATAATAGAAGATAATTTAGAGCATATCTATGCTAGGCATGATTCCAATCATTTTTTTGTAAATGTCAACTAATTTCATTTCACAACAAAACTATTGAGGGTCATAAAAAGCAAATCTGCAGTATATAATGGTTAAACAACTTGTCCAAAGTTAGACCAAAAGTAAGTGTCAACATTGAGATTATATTTATATAAAATACTTATAGCCTCTCTAATAATATAGAAATGTAACTGGCCCAGAGTAATTTTTCTCTGAGATTTTCTTTAATACTACCTTTATTCAAATAAAAGCCTGTTGATCCTTTTAAACTATTATATCAAGCTTCAGATATAGGAATTTGTCCAGGATTAAGATGGGTCCTTCCAAAACGTGCCACACAAAAGCTCCCTGCTCAAAGTAAACAAGTGCAAACAACAGGAGCAATCACAACATAATTAATTAGAGAACTGGTTTTGGCACTGCTGAGTCAGTAAAACCACCTTTTCCCCTTTCCATTTTTCATGTGTGTAGAATATGATCACAATTGGCGGCCATGGTAGAGCTTAGGCATTAGACAAGACCTAAAAGCTGTTCTCTCAAGACAGTGGACAGTCTTTCTGGAAAGAGATTCACAATGAACATTGGGATATAAACAATAAAAAAAAATTAGACCATCAATAACATACTAAAAAAGCAAAAATGAAAGTCAGTTCTACTCATAATTCAAACGTTCTAAAGCTACCCACACCCAGAATAAAGTCCTATTTACTTCTGCAGTTAGGAAGACCACTACACTGCCTGTTCCACATATTCACAGGAAACACTGCATGTAACCTAGAACTAGGAGTTGACCTGCCTTCCTCTCACCTACTCCTAAAATGTAATGACTACTGAAGACAAAACATATGTAAGTATAAAAAGAACTTAAATTATTATTTCATTCATAGACACTCTGAAAACCACAGTATCAAACATTTTTAGATAAACTATTAGCAAGAAAAATGAGGATCAAGATGAATATGTAGGACAACCACTTTTCAGAGATCACCAGTGGAAAAATGGAGAAATGATATGAACAGTCAGTTAAGAAAACCTAAATTGCTATTAAAGAAGTAAACAATTTTCAAACTGAGGAAGAAAAAATCTCAATCTCGGTTTACAGATAGTTCTGCATTACATGCAGGCATCATCCAGAAGTGGATAGCTGCATCACTTCAACCCCACCCAGGGTTGGTTTGAAAGGCACCGAAGAAGGGAAATCCTTCCAGGAGGCCAACTGTAAGCAATGTTCTATTTGCCTGGAAAAAAGCGTGGTCAGATATACGGATTTACACTAATATAGGAGTTGTATCCCATGTGAGTGCTCATCAAATGATGACTTCAGCAAAGAAAGATTTTAATAAACAGGTGGAAGATTACCTAATCTGAGGACATCAGTCAACATCCTTCTCTAGCCACCTAAGTCATTGTTCAATGAAAGCATGAATAAAGTGACCATGGCAGCAGATAGGGAGGTTATGCACTAAGCAGCATGGACTTTCACTCACTAAAACCCATCTGCCAAAGAATCAGCTAGCTACTTGGTAGCAGACTGATTAAATTGGATTGTGATATGCTTTGGCTGTGTCCCCACACAAATCTCATCTTGAATTATAGTTCCCATAATCTCCACATGTCATGGGAGGGACTCAGTGGGACGTAATCGTATCATGGGGGTGGTTTCCCCTATGCTGTTCTCATGATATTAAGTTCTCACAAGATCTGATGATTTTATAATGGGCTTCCCCCTGCACTTGGCTCTCATTTTTCTCCTTCCTGCCACCATGTGAAGAAAGATGTGTTTGCTTCCACTTCCACCATGATCGTAAATTTTCTGAGACCTCCCCAGCCCTATGGAACAGTGAGTCAATTAAACCTCTTTCCTTTATAAGTCACTCAGTCTTGGGTATTTCTTCACAGCAGCATGAGAATACACTAATACAGTAAATTGTTACCAGTAGAGTGGGGTGCTGCTATAAGGATACCTGAAAATGTGAAAGCGACTTTGGAGCTGGATAACAGGCAGAGGTTGCAACAGTTTAGAGGACTCACAAGAAGAAAAATGTGGGAAAATTTGGAACTTCCTAAAGACTTGTTGAATGACTGATCAAAATGCTAATAGTGATATGGACAATGAAGTCCAGGCTGAGGTGGTCTCAGATGGAAATGAGGAACTTGTTAGGAACTGGAGCAAAGGTGACTATTACTGTGCTTTAGCACAGAGACTGGTGACTTTTTGCCCTGTCCTAGAGATCTGTGGAATTTTGAACTTGAGAGAGATAGATGATTTGGAGAATATGGTGGAAGAAATTTTCTAAGTGGAAAAGTGTTCAAAAGGAAGCAGAGCATAAAAGTTTGGAAAATTTTCATCCTGACATTGCGATAGAAAAGAAAATCCATTTTCTGGGGAGAAATTCAAGCTTGCTGAAGAAATTTGCATAAATAACGAGGAGCCAAATGTTAATTACCAAGACAACAGGGAAAATGTCTCCAAAGTATGTCAGAGACCTTCACAGTAGTTCCCCGCATCACACGTTTAAAGGCCTAGGAGGGAAAAATGGTTTTCTGGTCTGTGTGCAGCCTCAGGACTGCATCTCAGCCTCTCTACAGCCATGGCTAAAAGAGGCCAAGACACAGCTTGGGCTGTTGCTTCAGAGGGCACAGGCCCCCGGCCTTGGTAGCTTTCCTGTGGTGTTAAGCCTGTGGGTGCATAGAAGTCAAGAATTGAGATTTGGGAAACTCTGCCTAAATTTCAGAGGATGTATGGAAACACCTGGATGTCCAGGCAGAATTTTGCTGAAGGAATGGGGAAGGCCCTCATGGAGAACCACTGCTAGGGCAGTGCAGAAAGGAAATGTGGGGTTGGAGCCCCCATACAGAGTCCCCAGTGGAGCACTGCCTAGTGGAGCTGTGAGAAGAGGCCACCATCCTCCAGACCCCAGAAGGTAGATCCACTGACAGCTTGCACTATGTACCTGGAAAAACTGAAAACACTCAATACCAGCCCATGAAAGCAACTGGTAGGGTGGCTGCACCCTGCAAAGCCACAGAGGCAGAGCTACTCAAGGGTATGGGAGCTCACCTCTTGCATCAGCATGACCTGGATGTGAGACATGGAGTCAAAGGACATTATTTTGGAGTTTTAACATTTAATTACTGCCTCATTGGATTTTCGACTTCCATGAGGCAAGTAGCCCCATCATTTTGGCCAATTTCTCCCATTTGGAAAAGATATATTTACCCAATGCCTGTACCTTCATTGTATCTAGGAAGTAACTAACATGCTTTCAATTTTATGTGCTCCTAGGCAGAAGGCACCTGCCTTGTCTCCGATGAGACTTTGGACTTGGACTTTTGAGTTAATGTTGGAATGAGTTAAGACTTTGGGAGACTGTTGGAAGGGCGTGATTGGGTTTTGAATTGTGAGAACATGAGACTTGAGAGGGGCCAGGGTGGAATGATATGGTTTGGCTGTGTCCCCACCCAAATCTCACCTTCATTGTAGTTCCCACGATCCCGACATGTGGTGGGAGGGACCTAGAAGAAGGTAATTGAATCATAGGGGCAGTTTCTCCCATGCTTATTCTCATGATACTAAGTTCTCACAAAATCTGATGGTTTTATAAACGGCTTCCCCCTTTGCTCAGCTCTCATTCTTCTCCTTCCTACCATCATGTGAAGAAGGACATACTTGCTTCCCCTTCCACCACGATCGTAAGTTTTCTGAGGCCTCCCCAGCCCTATGGAACTGTTTGTCAATTAAACCTCTTTCCTTTATAAATTACCCAGTCTTGGGTATTTCTTCATATCAGTAATACAGATTGTTTCCATCAAGGAAGGGAAAGTGCTTTGTTCTTACTGGAATAGACACTGATGACTATAGATTTGCCTTTTCTATCCTTAAAGCTTCTGCCAAAACTACCATCTCTGGACTTACACAATGCTTTATCCTCCATCATAGAATTATACACAACATCAATTCTGACCAAGAAACTCATTTCATAGCAAATAAAATGTAGCAATGTGTCCATGCTTATGGTATTCACTGGTCTTACTGCCACTCTAAAACAGTTGGCTTGATAGACTAATGCAGTGACTTACAGAAGGGAGTTAAGAACCAGTTGGATGGCAACAGCTTGAAGTTCTAAGGCAATGTCCTCAAGTATGCAGTGTATGCTGTTAATTTATGATCATTATATGACGATGTTTCTCCAAAAGCCAAAATGTATGGGTCCAGGAACAAAAAAAAAGAAACAGGAATAAATTCTATCACTTAACAATGCAAAGATGCCCAATAAAATAACAATTACTTAATATTTCTCTAAAGAAACTAATCAGTATACTTATAAAAGAGGGAGAAAATATTAGTATAGAAATTAGAAATGATAGAGTATCATTTTTTGTAGATAATATAATTGTATCTTGAGAAATGTAATAGACTTAGTGAACTATCACAAAGACAAGAAATTTCAGATAGATAGATAACTTATAAATATAAATAAGTGGCATTTCTTTATACAAAAAAAAGCTGTATTACAGGTGGAAGCTACAATATGAAAGAAGCAAGAACTATAGAAAGAAAATCTCAAAAGGCAGCTACAGATAAGAAAATAACACATGAACAAATAGAACAGCATTACCTGATCTTAGATAAGAAGATTCAATATGATAATATCCCCATCCCCTACTAAGTTAATTTGTAAACATATCACAATCCTAATAAGAATAAAAATGAAGTGTTTTTAACTAGACTGACAGATTCAAAAGTTTTTTATGTAGCGCAAAATGTCAGAAAAAATGTGAAGAAAAAATAGTAATAAAGGGGACTATACCAACTCCCAATGAAATTTCAAATTATGCTATAAAACTATATAAGCAAAAACAGTGCAGTACTGGCTCATGAAAATAAGAATGCATTTCAAAAGTCCAGAAATAGACTCATATATATATATATATGAGAATTTAACATATATATGTAAAAATTGAATTACAAATCAATGTGGAAAAGATTTGCAATTCAATAAACAACGTTTGGGAAACTGCATGTTTACTCCATATCTCACACTAAAATAAATACCAATTGGATCACAAATTTTAATGTAAAAAGAAAAAATTAAAAGGAAAATCAAAACTATTGAAGTATGAGAAGAACCTGTACTATTCTCAATACTATCAGAATGGAGAAGGCCTTCTATGATGGAAAGCTGACAGAGAGGTACAGAAGGCTGCCTCCTTGCCTCAGGATAGGATTAATTTTGTGTAGTTTGTGCTCCAGAGATTCTGTATGATCGGACTGAAGCTAGGCTCCAGTCCAGACCACACCTACTCTATCCTGCTGCTGTTCTTGCTCCTTTTCCTGTGAGCACTTCCTAATACATCATGTAAACAAGAATCTCTGTCTCAGGATCTGCTTCCAAGGAACTGGATCCAAAACACTGCTGAATTTATTGTCTACTAGAAAATTTACTTAAAACAAAAGTTGAAATAAAACATATGTTCTGAGTCCTGGTTAAAAGTTAGTTTTACTGCTCAGCACACCGTGGCTATTTATTTTATTCTTTGAAATCCAACTGAAGCCTTGTGAATTTCCTCATAAAAGCAAACCAGATAATTTAAAAATGGTCCTCAAGCATAATCATGTTCTGGTCCACAAAGACTTATTAAAGGCCTTATGAACATGATCATCCGCCACTACATGAGAAAAAAACTCCAAAACTGTGATATCATTTTTGTGATATCAAGAGTGAGAGACTGGTTAGAGGGGGACAATTGATTCCATCCTTATTTTTATTCTAATGTCTGACATTGGGAACCATGGAGCAATGATACTGAAGACTCAAACCAGAATACCACAATCTTACAAGACTGCATAAGATAAGATCTCTGCTTTCCTGACCAGCTCCCTAGCCCCTACAACCTCAGCAAAAATATCAAGTGAAAATATTGAGCAGAAGATTGTATTTGGGGCTCCACTGGATTTAAATTCCACATGCCAGCCCAGTTTTGTCAAAAGCTTGATTGATTTCTCCTCATCCCACCAGAGACTGGCAGTTCATAGAAGTTTCATTTCTCTGCCTGTCCAATCCAAATCTCAGCAGCTGTCTCCTAACATAAAGGCATCCTCCATCTCTTGACTAATATGCAAGGGATATTTCCACTGGTGTTTAATTCTGTCAGGGTATTTTGTATCTCTAGTTCTTTGGTTATTTTAAAGAAAAGTGTAAGTATTAAGTTTATCTGGCAGGTTTTTGTTGTTATAACAAAAGTAAAAACCTTTATGTCTTTCTACTTTCTAATAAGCATTAGTACCCCAACCCTACCTCTAATTATTTCCAACATTGTTATGAAAGTTCTTTCGATATAATATGGTGCAAAACATAGTAAGAAATTGAGAAATAAAGATTTGCATATCAACTGAATGCATATCAGAACACTTAAAAGAATCACTTGAAACTAGAAAAATGAATTCAAAAGTACTTGGAATGCAAGATAAATATCTAAAAATAATTTTCCCAGCCAGGTGCACTGGCTCATGCCTGTACTCCCTGCACTACAGGAGGCTGAGATGTGTGGATCACCTGAGATCAGGAGATTGAGACCAGCCTGGTGAACATGATGAAACCCTGTCTCTACTAAAAATACAAAAATTAGCCAGCCATGTGGTGCATGCCTGTAATCCCAGCTACTCAGGAAGCTGAGATGGGAGAATAACTTGAACCGGGAGGCAGAGTTTGCAGTGAGCCGAGATCATGCCATTGCACTACAGCCTGAGAAACGAGCAAAACTCTGTCTCAAAACAAATAAATAATAATAATAATTTTCCCATGTAATTAACATGGAAGAGACTGAACAGAGTAAACACTTGTCAATAATAACACCTATGACAAGAAACAAATATTAAAGGATAAACTTAAAAAATGAGTAAGGTCTTAAAAAATACTTTACAAATAATGTTAATTATGTGAATAAATGAAAAAGTATATCTTTTCACTAGAAAAACTAAACATTGTTTTCAAAATCCCATTTTTTGAGAACTGTTTTATAGAATAATTCAATTTCAATCAAAATTGAGGTTACTTGTAATTTCTGATGAGGAGGCCAACATAAATCTCATTGAGAGTGATATTTAAGACAAGGTCTGACTTTTTAATGATAGCCATTCTAACTGGTGTGAGATGGTATCTCATTGTGGTTTTGATTTGCATTTCTCTGATGGCCAGTGATGATGAGCATTTTTTCATGTGTTTTTTGGCTGCATAAATGTCTTCTTTTGAGAAGTGTCTGTTCATATCTTTCACCCACTTTTTGATGTGGTTGTTTGTTTTTTTCTTTTAAATTTGTTTGAGTTCATTGTAGATTCTGGATATTAGCCCTTTGTCAGATGAGTAGGTTGCAAAAATTTTCTCCCATGCAGCAGGTTGCCTGTTCACCCTGATGGTAGTTTCTTTTGCTGTGCAGAAGCTCTTTAGTTTAATTGGATCCCATTTGTCAATTGTGGCTTTTGTTGCCATTGCTTTTGGTGTTTTAGACATGAAGTCCTTGCCCATGCCTATGTCCTGAATGGTATTGCCTAGGTTTTCTTCTAGGGTTTTTATGGTTTTAGGTCTAACATTTAAGTTTTTAATCCATCTTGAATTAATTTTTGTATAAGGTGTAAGGAATGGTCCAGTTTCAGCTTTCTACATATGGCTAGCCAGTTTTCCCAGGAGCTGGAGAGGATGTGGAGAAACAGGAACACTTTTACACTGTTAGTGGGACTGTAAACTAGTTCAACCATTGTGGAAGACAGTGTGGCGATTCCTCAGGGATCTAGAACTAGAAATACCATTTGACCCAGCCATCCCATTACTGGGTATATACCCAAATGATTATAAATCATGCTGCTATAAAGACACATGCACATGTATGTTTATAGTGGCACTATTCACAATAGCAAAGACTTGGAACCAACCCAAATGTCCAACAACAATAGACTGGATTAAGAAAATTTGGCACATATACACCATGGAATACTATGCAGCCATAAAAAAAGATGAGTTCATGTCCCTTGTAGGGACGTGGATGAAATGGGAAACCATCATTCTCAGCAAATTGTCACAAGGGCCAAAAACCAAACACTGCATGTTCTTACTCATAGGTGGGAATTGAACAATGAGAACACATGGACACAGGAAGGGGAACATCACACACTGGGGACTGTTGTGGGGTGGGAGGAGGGGGGAGGGATAGCATTAGGAGATATGCCTAATGCTAAATGATGAGTTAATGGGTGCAGCAGACCAATATGGCACATGTATACATATGTAACAAACCTGCACGTTGTGCACATGTACCCTAAAACTTAAAGTATAATAATGATAAAATTAAAAAAAAAAAGACAAGGTCTGAAGGGGGTAAATAGGCAACCATGAAGACAACTAGGTGGGATTATTCCAGGCACAGGAAACAGAGGCCTGAGACATGCAAAAGCCCTGAGAGGTGGAAGGAACGGCATATTGGAATAAAGTGAATTGGGAATAAAATCATAATAAGAGGTTAATAAAAAATATATTAGAGAGAAAATGGGATCAGAGCATGTCAGCCACTTTAAGAGCTTTTCTCTGAGTAAAGTGGCAAACCCATGGAAAGTTTTAAGCAATGGAATAACATAGAATAAGCTACATTTTAATATCATCTACCTCATTGCTGAGTTAAAAATAGGTCACTAAGTGACAAGGATAGAAGGAGGAAGACCAGTTAAAAAGCTATTACAAAGTTAAAAATCCTTAACATATACACTTAAAAAGCAATAAAATTATTATAGATAACTAGACAAAGAATAAATACAATATTTAAAAATTGAAATAATAAATGTACCTCAACACAAGTGCATATGTGACGAATCCACAACTAACATCATACTTAACGGTTAAAAGTTGAAAGCATTTTCTCTAAGATTAGGAACAAGACAAGGATGTCCACTCTCACCACTTCTATTCAACATAATATTAGAAACCCTAGCCAGAACAATTACACAAGAGAAAGAAATAAAAGACATGCTAAATGGAAAGGAAAAATTTAAATTGCCCCTGTTTTCAGAATAACATAATCTTATACATAGAAACTCCTAAAGACTTCACCAGAAAATTGTTAAAAATAATAAATATCCATAAGCATGGAACCATTTGACCCAGCCATCCCATTACTGGGTATATACCCAAAGGATTATAAATCATGCTGTTATAAAGACACATGCACATGTATGTTTATTGCAGCACTACTCACAATAGCAAACACTTGGAACCAACCCAAATTTCCAAAAATGATAGACTGGATGAAGAAAATGTGGCACACATACACCATGGAATACTATGCAGCCATAAAAAAGGATGAGTTCATGTCCTTTGTAGGGACATGGATGAAGCTGGAAACCATCATTCTCAGCAAACTATCGCAAGGACAAAAAACCAAATACTGCATGTTCTCACTTATAGGTGGGAATTGAACAATGAGAACACTTGGACACAGGAAGGGGAACATCACACACCGGGGCCTGTTGTGGGGTGGGGGAAGGGGGAAGGGATAGCATTAGGAGATATAACTAATGTAAATGATGAGTTAATGGGTGCAGCAGACCAACATGGCACATGTATACATATGTAACAAACATGCACATTGTGACCACGTACCCTAGATCTTAAAGTATAATGAAAATACATATATATAAAAATCAAAAAATAATAATAATAAATAAACTCAGTATAGCATCAGGATACAAAAACAACATACAAAAATCCATAGTGCTTTTTGACACTAACGGTGAACTATCAAAAAAAAAATCTCATTCACAGGAGCTACCAAGAAAATAAAATACATATGAATAAATTTAACCAAGAAGGTGAAAATCCTGTATACTGAAAACTATAAAATATTGATAAAAGAAATTGAAGAAGACATAAATAAATGGAAAGACAATCCATATTCATGGATTAGAATAATTAATATTTAATAATAATTTAATATTGTTAAAATGTCCATACAACCCCAAACTGCAGATGTAATGCAATCCTTATCTAAATATCAAAGACATCCTTATCTAAATATCAAAGACATCCTTTACAGAAACAAAGAAAACAATCCTAAAATTTATAGAGAGCCACAAAAGATGCTGAATAGCCAAAGACCCTGAATAGCCAATCATAAGCAAAAATAAAGCTGGAGACATCACACTACCTGACTTCAAAATATACTACAAAGCTATTGTGACAAAATCAGCATGGAATTAGCATTTAAAAAGACACATAGACCAATGGAACAGAATAGAGAAGCCAGAAGAAAATCCACACATTTATACCCAACTATTTTTCAACAAAGGTGCCAAAACACACAATGGGGAAAGGACAATCTCTTAAATAAATTATTTTAGGAAAACTGGATATCCACATGCAATGCAATGAAACTAAACCATTATGTCACATGATATACAAATGTAAACTCAAAATGTACTAAAGGCTTTAAATTAAAACTTGAAACTATGAAGTTCCTGAAAGAATACATTGGGGAAAACCTCCATGACATTGGTCTGGGCAATATTTTGGATATGATCCAAAAAGCTCAGGCAATGAAAGCAAAAATAAGACAAATGGGTTTACATCAAACTACAAAGCTTTTGCAGAGCATAGGAAACAATCAACATAGGAAAGATACAACCTCCAGAATTGGAGAAAATATTTCAAACTAAACTGTTCATCTCATAATGGGTTAATATCCAAAATATATAAGAAAATAAAACAACTCAATAGCAAGAAAATAAAATGACCCAATTAAAAAGCTAGGCAAAGGACCTGAATAAACATACAAAGAAGACATACAAATGGCCAATGGGAAAATGAAAAATGCTTAATATCACTAATAACTAGGGAAATGCAAACTAAAACTGCAATGAGATACCACCTAACCCCTGTTAGAATGCCAATTATCAAAAAGACAAAAGATAACAAGTGTTGGCAAAGATGTGGAGAAAAAAGCAACATTGCACAATGTTAGTGGGAAATGTAAATTAGTGCAACCATTATGGAAAACAGATGGAGATTCCTCCAAAAATTAAAAATAAAACTACCATATAATCCAGCAATTCCACTCCTAGGTATATATCCAAAGGATAAAAAATCACTATGTTGGAGAGATATCTGCATGCCCATATTTATTAGAGCATTGCTCACAAGAGTCAAGATACAGAAACAACCTAGGCATCCATCAATAGATGAATGGATAAAGAAAATGTGGTATATATATGCATGATATGTTTTGTCTCTATGTCCCCACCCAAATCTCATCTCAAATTGTAATCTCCACAATCCCCACATGTCAAGAGCAGGACCTGGTGATAGGTGATTGGATCATAGGGGCAGTTTCTCCCATGCTGTTTGAATGATAGTGAGTGAGTTCTCACAAGATCTGATGGTTTTATAAAGGGCTTTTCCCCCTTTGCTTACTCTCACCTGCTGCCATGTAAGACATGCCTTTGTTTCTCCTTTGCCTTCTGCCATGATTGTGAGTTTTCTGAGGCATCTCCAGCCATGCTGAACTGTGAGTCAATTAAACCTCTTTCTTTTATAAATTACCTAGTCTAGGGTATGTCTTTATAACAGTGTGAGAAGGACTAATAATACAATGCACAATAGAATACTATTCATCCCTAAAAAGAAGGTAATCCTGCCATTTAGCACAATATAGATGAATCTGGGGGACATGAATAAATATATACAATTTTTGTCAATTTTAAAAAGTAAAATTTAAAAAATGTTCACACTAAAATATGTGAGAAATTTAATTTCACTTATAATAAAACATAAGTGCAAAAGAAAGCCTGAGATAACATTATTTTAGCCAACTACCACATTACCAAATAGCTTCTTTTTCTTTTCTTTCTTTTTTTTTTTTTTTTTTTTTTTGAGACAGAGTCTTGCTCTGTCACCCAGGCTGGAGTGCAGTGACATGATCTTGGCTCACCGCAACCTCCGCCTCCTGGGTTCAAGTGATTCTCTTGCCTCAGCCCCCCAAGTAACTGGGACTACAGGTGCACACCACCTCACCAGGCTAATTTTGGTATTTTTAGTAGAGACGGGGTTTCACCACATTGGTCAGGCAGATCTTGAACTTCTGACCTCATGATCCACCTACCTCAGACTCCCAAAGTGCTTGGACTACAGGCATGAGCCACCGTGCCTGGCCACAGGTGTCTTTTTGTTAAAAGGATCTCTTTCTCTTTGGGTAGATAACCACCAGGGGAATTGCTGGATCAAATAGTAGGTTTATTCTGAGTTCTCTAAGCAATCTCCATACTGCTTTCCATGGAGGTTGAACCAATTTACATTCCCAACAACAAGGTTTAGGCCTTCCCTTTTCTCTACATCCACACCAATGTCTGTTGTTTTTTGACTTTTTAAGAATAGCCATTCTGATTGGTGTGAGATGGTATCTTATAGTTTGATTTGGTTTGTTCTGATTAGTGATGTTGAGGATTTTTTTTATGTGTTTGTTGGCTGCTTGCATTTCTTTTTTTGAGAAATATCTATTTGTATCCACTGCCCAGTTTTTAATAGAGTTGCTTTTTTCTTATTTGAGTTCCTTGTAGATTCTGGGTATTAGACATTTTTCAGAGGCATTTACAAATATTTTCTCCATTCTGTAAGTTGTCTGATTACTCTGTTGATTATTTCTTTTGCTGTGAAGAAGTTTTTCAGTTTAATTAAGTCATTTGCCTACTTTTGGCTTTGTTACACTTACTTTCATAATCTTCATTGGAAATTTTTTTGCCTAGGCCAATGTCCAGAAGAGTTTTTCCCAGGTTTTCTTCTAGGATTTTTATTGTTTCAGGTCTACTTTCATTATATTTAAGTCTTTAGTCTATCTCGAGTTAATTTTTATATATGGGGAGAGACAGAGGTCTACTTTCATTCCTCTGCATGTGGCTAGCCAATTTTCCCAGCATCATTTATTAAATATGGTGATTTTCCCCATTGTTTATTTGTGTCAGCTTTGTTGAAGATCAGGTGGTTGTAGGTTTGTGGCTTTATATCTGGGTTCTCTTTTCTGTTCCATTCGTCTATGTGTTTTTGTACCAGTACTGTGCTGTTTTTGTTACTATACACTTGAATTATTTGAAGTCAGACAATGTAATGTATCTGGATCTGTTCTTTTTGTTTAGTATCATTTGGCAATTTGGGCTCTTTGGGGGTTCCACATGAACTTTAAGTTGTTTTTCTAATTCTTTGAAAAATGGCATTGGTAATTTCATAGAGATTGTGTTAAATCTGTAGATTAATGTGAAGTATGGTCATTTTGGTGATATTCACTCTTCCAATCCATGAGCATGGACTGTTTTTCCATTGTTTTGCATAATCTGTAATTTCTTTCATCAGTGTTTTGGAGTTCTCATTGTAAAGGTCTTTCTCCTCCTTGGTTCAATGTATTCCTAGGTGTTTTATTTTTTTGTGGCTATTGAAATTGGAGAGCCGTTTGTTTGGTTCTCAGCTTGAACATTATTGGTGTGTAGGAATGTGGCTGCTTTTTGTATGTTGGTTTTGTATCCTGAAACTTTACTGAATTTGTTTATCAAGTCTAGGAGCCTTTTGGATGAGTCTTTAGGGTTTTCTAGGTATAGGATCATATCATCAGTGAACAGAGATAATATGATTTCCTCTTGTCCAATTTGGATGCCTTTTATTTCTTTCTCTTGCCTGATTGCTCTGGCTAATATTTTCAGTACTGTGTTGAATAGGAGTGGTGAGAATGGACATCCTTGTCTTCTTCCAGTTCTTTCAACTTTTCTCCATGCAGGATAATTTTGCCTGTGGGTTTGTCTTAGATGGCTCTTATTATTTTGAGGTATGCTCCTTCAATGTCTACTTGGCTGAGGATTTTTATTTGAAGGGATGTTGGATTTTATCAAATGCCTTTTCTGCATCTATGTTTTTTGTCTTTAGTTCTGTTTAGGTGATGAATCACAGTTATTGATTTGTGAGTGTTGAACCACCCTTGCATCCCTGAGTGAAGTGGGTTTTATTCCAGGGGTGGGCTGTATTTTTCATGTGCTGTTGGATTTGCTTTGCTAGTACTTTGTTGAGGATATTTGCATCTACGTTTATCAGGATATCAGCCTATTGTTTTCCCTTTTTGTTGTGCCCTTGCCAATTTTGGTGTCAGGGTGATATTGATTTTGTAGAATGAGTTAGGGAAGAGTCCCTCCTCTTGGATTCTTTGGAATAGCTTCAGTAAGATTGGTACCAGCTTTTCTTTGTACTTCTGGCATAATTCAACTGTGAATCCATCTGGTTGTGGGCTTTTATTCATGGGAAGATTCTTCATTACTGATTTGACTTCATTATTTATTATTGGTATGTTCAGGATTTCTATTTCTTCCTGGTTCAATTTTGAGGAGTTGTATGTTTCTAGGTGTTCATACATTTCCTCTAGGTCTTCTAATTTTTGTGCATAGAGATATTCATAGTAGTCTCTGATGATTTTTTTCTATTTCTGTGGTATCGGTTGTAATGTTCTCTTTCTCATTTCTGATAGTACTTATTTGAATATTCTCTCATTTGTGTTGGTTAAAAGCTATTACATAAATAATGTTACACTGGGCTACCTCTGCATTAAAAGTATTTAATATATGCTATATTGCACACAGATCAGTAAGAAGTGCTACTGCATTCTTAAAACAAATTTAGGTTTTTCTGAAGATAAACCATCAGAGAATAAAAATAGAATTTTAAAAATTAAAACTTTGTTGATTAAAATGTAGAAAACAATCAACAAAAGTGTTGGGAGATAAAGTAAAAAAAAAAAGTTCCAGAAAGTAGAGCTGCAGAGCTATAATATAAGATAAAAAGAAAGATAAGAGATAAAAAATAAAATTAATCCAGAACTATCTAAGATATAACAGTTCTAGAAAGAAAAAAAGTGGTAAAGAAGTAATTAAAGAAATAATAAAAGCAAATTTCCCAGAACAAAAAACCATAAGTCTCCAAATCAGGTGGGCCCATCAAGAGTCCAAAAAAGAGAGTTTTAAAACACCCATCCTAAGGCATTTTCTCATGATATTAAAAGATACAATCCTAAATTCTTCCAAAGAAAATAAACATATGACACAAAAATTCCAGAGATCAAAGTGGCATAAGATTTTAGGGTTATATTGAAAGTTAGCATGGTGGAAGATTGGATTCAAAATTCTAATGGTGAATACACTTTAACATAAAATTTTACATATAGGTAAATCATTAAGCAAATAAAAGGATAACATGAACATTTTCATAGTGCTATTCTTTAAAACATTAATTTTCATGCATCCTTTCTTAAGAAGTCACTCCATTATATTATGTCACAAGAAAAATGAAGTAGTAAACCAAGAAAGAAGAAACAAAGATTCCTGCCCAAGAAAGTAGTGAAGAGAAATGTTCACATGACAGTGCCAAACCTGTTGGGAAACCAAGTCAAGGAGCATGTGTATGAAGAAAGGAATAATATAGAAAAAATAAATACAGCTGCTGGATTATTTGACTTTTATGTGCTTTTGAAAAAAATCTGATAGATGTTTGAAAAATCTGTTGGAAAAACTAGTTAGTAAATACTGGTTGATAGGTATAAACAAGGAACAAAGCAAAAGTAAAATGAAGTAATTATTAGCATACCCCTCCTACAAAGGAGAAATGTTCTAGAAAAATACATAATCACAGTACACAAATTGGTTCAGCAATAAGCAATATTTTCATATTTATGATGGAAACATTTAGTATCAGTTTTTAAAAATATAACATAAATTATAATAGGAGGATAGAAGAAAGAGAAGATAGTATTGAAGTCACATAAAAGCTAAATCCTCAACTGTCAAAATAGGTTCATAGGTAACATTTGAAATTGATAAGGAAAGAAATACTATAGTTATGTCATTGAGCAATATAATCAGCTAAAATGACTCAACATAGTTTTTCCTGAGGAGGTGGACTGAGACATAGGGTGGTATATGGCAAGGAAATACACTTTTTTGTTATAAGGCCTGTTAACATAACTGGAAATGTTTAAATGCATTTGTATATACAAATGAAAATAAACCAAAAAGGAAAACTGAAAGCATTTGGAGGATTTAAGTAACTAAATTAATAAGCATGTCAAATAATGTACTTTTAAAATCAAGATAAGGTTTTTTTGGGGTGTTGTTTGTATTTTTTAACATTTTCAACATCTTAGAAACCTAATGCATTTTATAACCAATGATATCCTTTTTATCAGAATTGGTTGATTTTCTTTCTTACTGCAATATAAAATAATGTTTTATACAATTAATAACATCTTAGATTTGATGAATATGATTTTTGTATTACTATAAACAAGCAAAGAATACATATTCTTTTGTAGCACAGATCACTTGTAAAAAGTAGCCAAGTATTAAGCCATAAAGATTTTGTCACAACTGTGGCTACAGTGGACAATTAGAAGTATCAGGCATAGCAGGTGAAGTAGACACAACAGGTTTAGTGATACAAAACATGATCGTAAAATGAAAAAAAAAGAACAAAAATCAATATAGAGTTGGCAGCAAGATGCCTATTTTCAGGTCAATACAAATATATGCTTGGATCTTGAGAGTTATCTGCAAATACACTGAAAAGAAAGAAAAAAATCAGAAGATCATAAGAATAACTGGGAATGATTTTGGAAAATGTCAAATAGCTAAGACCAAATAAAATTAATCTATTATTGGTTATGACATCCTGGACACATGGGCGAATGTCTTATTTTAGCAAGCTAACACTGGAGAAGTAAGTCTTTCTGCTATACAATGGAGGGAATCATATAATTAAATTTGCCACAAGAAGACAAGATGGTGATTTTACAGAATTCATCGTGCTTTATAAAGTTCTATGATAGTGCAATGGCAGAAATATTCTTAGTGTAACCCATTAAGCTTAGGTCTCATAATTTTTCCACATTTTACTGTAAAAAACTACTCAATTACCCTAATGGAAGCTGCAGACTTAAAAAGGACCTTTAGACTATGCAGTTACAAAAGTGGGAATAATGATTAGAGAATAGTATAACAACTCCACAATTATCATGCAATTGTTACATGAAAAACTCATTACGGACTTCAGCCAGCCACAGTGACTATGAAAAACAGAATAAGTAAGTACTCTAGGATGTGGAAGATGGAAACCAGTGAGTCATCAAAGCCAAAGGAGGATTCACTCTGACTACCCTACTCCTGATCATCCTGCCCTTCCAAAATCCCCTACAGTCACTAAGGATAACCAACTCTTATTTTCACTTTGAAGTATAGAATGTAAGCTCTGTCCTGTGGATTTTTCCTCTCATTTGTTTTTATAAAAGTTTTCAAAGGTCTTGAATGCCGAGAATAAATTTTGGTGGATTTTGCTAATCCTTGTTTTAATATTCATTGAGACATTGAGACACAGGCTTCTTCAAGATTTCAATATTATCTCCTCACCAGTGAAAAATATAAGAAATAGATATTCTGTTTTTTAAAAAAAATCAAACATGCTCCTAGTAATATAACAGGCCAGAAGAAAGATTTATTCCTTACCATGTAAAGAATACATGGTAACATATTTTGTTATTTATATAGCTATTTTATTTAATTTCATTTTAGTTATCTTTAAAATTTCAACTTTTATTTTAGGTTCAGGGAATACATGTGCTTATTTGTTATATGAGTATATTGCATCATGCTGAGGTTTGGATTATGGTTGATCCTGTCACCCAGGTAGTGACCATAGTACCCAATAGTTAGATTTTCAACCCTTGCCCCACACCTTCCCTCCCCCTTCCAGTAGTCCCCAGTGTTTAATGTTGCCATTTTCATGTTCATTAGTACCCAAAGTTTAGCTCTCACTTGTAAGTGAGAATATGTGTTGGATTTTCTGTTTCTGAATGAGTTTGCTTAGGATAATGGCCTTCAGCTGTATCCATGTTCCTGCAAAGGATATGATTTCCTTATTTTTTTATGGTTGTGAAAGTATTCCATGGCATATATGTACCACATTTTATTTACTCATTCCACTGTTGATGGGCACCTAGGTTGATTCTATGACTTTGCTATTGGGAATAGTGCTATGATGAACATACAAGAGCATGTGTCTTTTTGGTAGAATGATTTATTTTCCTTTGATTATATACCCAATAATGGGATTGCTAGGTCAAATGGTAGTTCTAAGTTCTTTGAGAAATCTCCAAACTGTTTTCCACAGTGGTTGAACTAATTTACATTCTCACCAGCAGTGGATAAGCTTTACCTTTAATTTGCAGCCTGGACAGCATCCGTTTTTTTTTTGTTTGTTTGTTTTGTTTTGTTTAGTTTAGTTTTTGACTTTTGGATAGCCGGCTAACCATATACAGAAGACTGATTTGAGTCCCATTCTGACTGATTTGAGATGGTATCTCATTGTGGTTTTAATTTATATTTCTCTGATACTTAGTTGAGCACATTTTCAGAGGATTGTTCTCTGCTTGTATGTCTTCTTTTGAGAGGTGTCTGTTCATGTCTTTTGTCCATTTTTAATGGGATTGTTTTTTTTTTCCTTTCTTATTGTTTGAGTTCCTTGTAAATCTGGACTTTAGAACTTTATCACAGGCAAAGTTTGCAAATATTTTCTCCCTTTCTGTAGGCTGTTTACTCTGTTAGTAATTTCTTTTGCTGTACAGAAGCTCTTTAATTGAATTAGGCCCCACTTAATTTTCATTTTTGTCACATTTGTTTTTGAGGACTTAGTCATAAATTATTTCCTAAGGCTGATATCCAGAATGGTATTTCCTAGATTTCCTTCTAGAATTCTTATAGTTCAAGGTCTTACATTTAAATCTTTAATCCATCTTGAATTAATTTTTGTCTATGGTGATTGATAAGAGTCTAGTTTCATTCTTCTGTATATGGCTAGCCAGCTATCTCATCTCTATTTATTGAATAGGAAGTCCTGTTCTCATTGCTGATTTTTGTCAACTTTGTCAAAGATCAGATGGCTGTAGGTGTGAAGCTTTATTTCTAGGTTCTCTATTCTGTTCCATTGGTCTATGTGTCTGTTTTTGTACCAATCCCATGCTGTTTTCACTACTGTAGACCTATAGCATAGTTCGAAGTTGGGTAATGTGATGCTTCCAGCTTTGTTCTTTTTGTCTAGGATTGCTTTGACTATGTGGACTTTTTTTGGTTCCACATGAATTTTAGAATAGTTTTTTCTAGTTCTGTGAAAAATGACACTCATAGCTTGATAGGAATATTATTGAATCTGTAGATTAGTTTAGGCAGTATGGTCATTTTAATGATATTCACTCTTCCAATCCATGAGCATGGAATGTATTTTCCATTTGTTTTTGTCATCTATGATTTCTTTCTGTGATGTTTTTTAGTTTTCCCTGTAGAGCTCTTTCACATCCTTGGTTAGATGTATTCCTAGGGGTGTGTGTGTGTGTGTGTGTGTGTGTGTGTGTGAATTGTAAACGGAGTTGCATTCTTGATTTAGCTATCAGCTTGAACATTATGGGTGTATAGAAATGCTACTAATTTCTGTACATTGATTTTGTATCCTGAAATTTTACTGAAGTTCTTTATCAGTTCTAGGAGCCTGGCGAATCTGACCATGGGAATTTTTTTAGGTATAGAATTGTATTTTCAGTGCAGAAAGATCATTTGACTTCTTCCTTTTGTATGTCTTTTGTTTCTTTCTCTTGCCTAGATTGTTCTGGATAGGACTTCCAGTACTTTGTTTATTAGGAGTGATGTAAATGGGCATCCTTGTCTTGCACCAGTTCTTGCCTGTTCAGATAATGTTGGCTGTGGGTTTGCCACTGATGGCTCTTATTATTTTGAGGTATATTCCATTGATGCTCAGCTTCTTGAAAATTTTTATCATAAAGAGATGTTGGATTTTATCAAAAGCTTTTTTGGCATCTATTGAGATGATCATATCATTTTTGTTTCTACTTATTTATATGTGGTAAATCATATTTATTGATCTGTGTATTCCCACCTTGCATCCCAGGGATGAAGTCTACTTGATCATAGTGAATTAGCTTTTTGATTTCCTTCTGGATTCAGTTTGCTAGTATTATGTTGAGGATTTTTGTGTTCATGTTAAGCAGGGATATTGGCCTGTAGTTTTCTTTTTTCATTGTGTCATTGCCAGGTTTTGCTATCAGGGTGATGCTTGTTTCATAGAATGAGTTACAGAGAGTCCCTTCTCTTCAGTTTTTTGGAATAGTTTCCATAGAATTGGCACCAACTCTTCCTTGCATGTCTGATAGAATTTGGCTGACAATCCATCTCATCTGGCTTTTATGGTAGGCATGTTTTTTATTACTGATTCAATTTTGAACATTGATATTTATCTCATCAGTGTTTCAATTTCTTCCTGATTCAATCTTGGGACATTGTGTATTTCCAGGAATCTATGCATTTTCTCTAGAGTTTCTAGTTTTTGTGCATAGAGGTGTTCATAATAGTCTCAAAGAATCTTTTATATTTCATGAGTTTGGTTATAATGTCACTTTTGTCACTTCTGATTGTGCTTATTTGGATCTTCTCTCTTTTTTTTCTTTGTTAATCTAGCTAGCAGTCTATCGATATTGTCTAAACAAAGATCCAACTTTTGGTTTTGTTGATTCTTTGTATAAATTTTGGAGTCTCAAATTCATTCAGTTCTGCTCTTTTTTCTTGTTTTTCTAGTTCCCCTAGTGTGATGTTAAATTGTTAATTTAGAATTTTTCTAACTTTTTGAAGTAAGCATTTAGCATTATAAACTTTCCTGTTAACATTGTTTTTGCTGCATCTCAGAGATTTTGATACGTTGTGTCTCTTTTCATTTACTTCAAATAATGTTTTAATTTCTGCCTTAATTTTATTGCTTACTGAAAAGTCATTCAGGAACAAGTTGTTTAATTTCCATGTAATTGTGTGGTTTTGAGGGATCTTCTTGGCATTGATTTTCATTTTTATCCCACTGTGGTCCGACAGTGTGGTTGGTATGATTTTGATTCTTTTGAACTTATTGTCACTTGCTTTATGGCTGAGAATGTGGTTGGCCTTGGAGTATATTCTGTGTGAAGATGATACGAATGTATATTCTGTGGTTAATGAGTGTGGTTAGTGTGGTTAATGACATCTACTCTGTAGATGTCTATTAGGTCCAATTCGTCAAGAGTTGAATTTAAATACAGAATTTCTGTTAGTTTTTGTGTCTCAATGATCTGTCTAATGCTGTCAGTGTGTCGCCTAGTATTATTGTGTGGCTAAGTCTTTTTGTAGGCCTAGAAGAATTTATTTTATGAATCTGGGTGCTTCAATGTTGAGTGCATAGATATTTAGGACAGTCAAGTCTTCTTGTTAAATTGAAACTTTATCATCACATAATGCTCTTCTTTGTCCTTTCTTATTGTTGTTGGTTTAAAGTCTGTTTTATCTGCTACAAGAATAGTGACCCCTGCTCTTTTTTTCCATTTATATGATAAACGTTTTTCTAACCCTTTACTTTGAGCCTATGGATGTTGTGATGGGTAAGATAGGTCTCAAGAAAACAGCAGACAGGTGGGTCTTATTTTTTTATCCAACTTGCCACTCAGCCATTTAAGTGAGGTGTTTAGGCCAATTACATTCAACGTTAATATTGTTATGCAATATTTTGGTCCTATTATGAAGTTATTAGCTGGTTTCTGTGTAATCTCTATTGTGGGGTTGCTTTACAGGGTCTGTAGGTTATGTTTTTAAGTGTGTTTCTGTGGTAGCAGGTATCATTCTTTTGTTTTCATGTTTTTAACTCCCTTAAGGACCTCTTGTAAGGCTAATCTACTGGTAAAAAATTCTCTTAGCACTTGCTTGTCTGGAAAAGATTTTATTTCTCCTTCACTTTTGAAGCTTAGTTTCATGGGATCTAAAATTCTTGGTTGAAATTCCTTTTAAGAATGATGAAAATAGGCTACTAATTTCTTCTTGTTTGTAAGGTTTCTGAGAAGCCTGCTCTTAGCCTGATAGGGTTCCCTTTGCAAATGATCTGACCTTTTTCTGTAGCTGCCTTTAATATTTTTTCTTCACTGGTGATCTTTAACAGTCTCATGACTGTGTGCCTTGGTAATGTTCATTTTGACCTCAGGTGATCCGCCCACCTCAGCCTCCCAAAGTGTTGTGATTACTAGCATGAACCACTGTGCCCCAGGTTAGATTTTTTTTCTTCTTTTTTAAGATGAAGTCTCACTCTGTTGCCCAAGCTGGAGTGCAGTAGCATGGTCTTGGCTCACTGCAAATTCTGCTTTCCAGGTTCAGGTGATTCTCCTGCCTCAGCCTCCTGAGTAGCTGGAAATACAGGTGCCTGCCACCATGCCCAGCTAATTTTTGTGTTTTTTGGTACAGATGAGGTTTCACCATATTGGCCAGGATGGACTTGAACTCCTGACCTCAAGTGATCCACCTGCTTTGGCCTCTGAAAGTCCTGGGATTACAGGTGTGAGCCACCATGCCCCATTTTGTATAGTATCTCAAAAGTGTTCGCTGGATTTCTTGTATCTGGGTGTCTATCTCTCTAACAAGATAAGGGAAATTATCTTGAATCAATCCTTCAAGTATGTTTTCCAAGTTATTTACTTTTTCTCCTTCTCTCTCAAGAATGTCAATAACCATAGGTTTGGTCATTTTTCTAATACTATATTTCTTAAAGACTGTTTATTTGTTAAATTTCTTTTTGCTTTATTTTTGTCTGTCTGTTTTAGTTCAAAAGACCAGTCTTAAAGCTCTTAAATTCTTTCTTCTGCTTGATATAGTCTATTGATAAAGTTTTCCATTGTATTTTCCAAATCCTTAAATGAAATGTTCAATTCCAAAGCCCTGATGGATTTCTTTTTAAGATGTTCATCTCTCATGGGTAGCTTTAGAAGTTTTTTTGTGTTGATTTTTAACCTTGTCTTGGATCTCATTGTGCTTCATTTTAACCCATGTTTGAATTCCTTATCTGTCATTTCTGAGTTTCCATTTTGGTTAAGGACCAAATGGAGAGGTAGTCTGACCCTCTGATGATGCATTAGTTCATTTTCACACTGCTGATAAAGACATACCTGAGACTGGGCAATATACAAAAGAAAGAGGTTTAGGACTTACAGTTCCACATGACTGGGGAGGCCTCACAATCATGGCAGAAAACAAGGAGGAGCAAGTCACATCTTATGTGGATGGTGGCAGGCAAAGAGAGAGAGCTTGCACAGGGAAACTCCCCCTTATAAAACCATTAGCTCTCATGAAACTATCACTATTGGGAGAAAAGCACAGGAAAGACCTGCCCTTATGATTCAATTACCTCCCACTGGGTCCCTTCCACAACATATGGAAATTCAAGATGATATTTGGGTGGGAACACAGCCAAACCATATTATTCCACCCCTGGCCCCTCCCAAATTTTGTGTTCTGTCATTTCAAAACCAATCATGGCTTCACAACAGTCCCCCAAAGTCTTAACTCATTTCAGCATTGACTCAAAAGTCCACAGTCCAAAGTCTCATCCAAGACAAGGCAAATCCCTTCTGTCTATGAACCTGTAAAATCAAAAGCAAATTAGTTACTTCCTAGATACAATGGAGGTACAGGCATTTGGTAAATATAGCCATTCCAAAAGTGAGAAATTGGCCAAAACAAAGGGCTGCAGGCCATGCAAATCCAAAATCCAGTGGGGCAGTCAAATCTTAAAGCTCCAAAATCATATCCTTTGTCTCCATGTCTCATATCCAGGTCACACTGATGCAAGAGGTGAGCTCTCACAGCCTTGGGCAGCTCTGCCCCTTTGGCTTTGCAAGGTATAGCCCCTTTTTCCTGGTTGCTTTCACAGGCTGCTATTGAGTGTCTGTGGCTTTTCCAGGCACATGGTACAAGCTATCAGTTAATCTACCATTCTGGGGTCTGGAGGACAATGGTCCTCTTCACACAGCTCCACTAGGTAGTGTCCTAGTAAAAACTCTGTGTGAGGGCTCCAAGCCCACATTTCCTTTCTTCACTGCCCTAGCAGAGGTTATCCATGATAGCCCCACCCCTGCAGCAAGCTTCTCCCTGGGCATCCAGGCATTTCCAAACACCCTCTGAAATCTAGGCAAATGTTCCCAAATCTCAATTCTTGACTTCTGTGTACATGCAGGTTCAACACCACGTGGAAGCTGCCAAGGCTTGGGGCTTGTACCTTCTGAGCAACATCCTGAGCTATACCTTGGCCCCTTTTAGTCATGGCTGGAGTAGTTGGGACACAGGGTACCAAGTTACTAGACTGTACACAGCATAGGGACCCTGGGCCCAGCCCATCAAACCATGTTTTTCCTCCTAAATCTCCAGGGCTGTAATGGGAGGGGCTGTCACAAATGTCTCTGACATGCCCTGGAGACATTTCCCCCATTGGCTTGGGGATTAACATTAGGCTTCTGATTACTTAGGCAAATTTCTACAGCCAGTTTGAATTTCTGCTCAGAAAATGGGATTTTTCTTTCTGTTGCTTTGTCAGGCTGCAAATTCTCCAAACTTTTATGCCCTGTTTTCCTTTTAAAATGGAACACCTTTGACAGCACCCAAGTCCCATCTTGAATGCTATGCTACTTAGAAATTTCTTCTGCCATATACCCTAAATCATCTTTCTCAAGTTCAAAGTTCCACAAATCTCTAGGGCAAGGGCAAATGCTGCCCATATCTTTGCTAAAACATAACAAGAGTCATGTTTGCTCCAGTTCTCAACAAGTTCCTCATTTCCACCTGAGACCACCTCAACCTGGACTTTATTGTCCATATCGCTATCAGCATTTTGGGCAAAGCCATTCAATGAGTCTCTAGGAAATCCCAAACTTTCCCACATTTTTCTGTTTTCTCCTGAGCCCTCCAAATTTTTCCAACCTCTGACTGTTACCCAGTTCCAAAGTCACTTCCACTTCATTGGGTATCTTTTCAGCAGCACCCCACTCCCAGTACCAATTTACTGTATTAGTCCATTTTCACACAGCTGATGAAGACATACCTGAGACTGGACAATTTACAAAAGAAAGAGGTTTAATGGAATTACAGTTGCTTGAGAAGTCTCACAATCATGGCAGAAGGCAAGGAAGAACAAGTCACATCTTACATGGAAGGCAGCAGGCAAAGAGAGAGAGCTTGTGCATGGAAACTCCCTCTTATAAAACCATCAGTTCTTGTGAGACTTATTCACTATAATGAGAACAGCAGGAGAAAGACCTGCCCCCATGATTCAATTACTTTCCATCATTCCTTCCCACCACACGTGGGAATTCAAGATGAGATTTGGATGGGGACACAACCAAACCATATCAAGTGATGACACTATATTCTTTTTTTTTTATAGTTCAAGAATTCTCTGATGATTCCTTCTTATCTGGTGACATTACCACTTTCAATTTTTGTAATTTTTTGAGCAGGTAGTATTTTTTTCTTTTTATTTCTTAATGTTTAACTTTTTTTTAGATTTCCCTTTCCTCACTTCCCTAGGGAGTGTGACCATACATAATGCTACCTAGAGTTTTTGGCTTTGCTTCTATAGCCCTATGCATTTCTGGCTGGCAGTTTTTACATTGGGCTGTGCAGTTTGAACCACAAGCCAGTAGATGGTGCATATGGATAACAGCCAGCTTCAGCCAATATGGTTGGGTACATACTTGATCCTTGTTTACTGGGAGAACCTCTCTGTTGCTTCACACAATAGGCTGATTTATGGAGTGAACAGTGGTCCGAGTTCCCATTTCAGTCCCAAGGGATTAGGGAGCAAGCTGTGCAGTGCTGGACCAAGCAGGTCTGCTACAGGTTCCCCAATGGCAGGCACAATCACCAATGCCAAAGGAAAATCCAGTGGGTGACCACTACTTCCCCAAGGATGTATGTAGCCATGAAGCTAGGAAACAGCCTTGGTCCTAAGTTCTCTGTATGGGGATGAGTGGCTTAACCTTCTAATTCAGGAGAGTGGATGCTCCAAATGGCTGGAGATCTGCTTGGGTGTTTAATGAGGAGGGTCCTGCTGCACTACAATCTCTGCACAGGGACGGTGGGGAAGCTCTGGCTGCTGAACCATGTGAGCAAGTGCTCCAAATGCCTGGAGGTCTGCCTAGGCATGGAATGGAGAAGACCTGACTGCCCCACAATCTATAGTCCATGAAGTGTGGGGTGGGGTCAGGCTGCTGGTCCAGACAAGTGGGTGCTTTGAGTACCTGGATATCGAACTGGGAGTGGAGCAGAGAGGGCCCTGCTGCATCACAGTCTTGGGAGAGCAGGCTGAGGCACCTAACAATTGCACACACTGACAGGTTCCAGGTCACCAAGCTGCCCATCATGAGAAACTACACCTAAGTAGTTCTCCTTTTACCCCAGGCCTGTGACAAGGGAGAGCACAATTCTAGCACTTACTGCTGAGGCACTTTTCACAGTTCTCGCTATGGGGGTCCGTACCCTACTTCCAATGCCTGCGCAGCCATGCTGCTAAGTAACCTAAAAATGGCTACATACCCAGATTAAAAATAGAATCCTGATCTTGATCCTGGGTCTGGGAAAATCCTTGTAGCTTTCCCTGGTGTGTTTCTGCACAGTATCTCTAAACCTCTCCCTCTCAAGTTACCTCCAGGGCTTGGGAGAAACAAAGTGCTCCACCTTGCCCTGGGTTGCTCCAATCCCCAGTGGAAAGATGAGTAACAGAGGGAGGCTCACTGCCTTTCTCACATACTGGGCTTCACTCACCTTTATCAGCTGAATGCAATCATGGGAACTGTTTGTCCACATTCTCCTCCCTATGTTCTCTGGTGTCCTTCATGAGTCTGGTGGATTTCTGTTTTTTTCTTGAATTAAGGCTCTCAGAGTTGATCTGTATGCACCATCTTGCTATTTTCAAGTGGTGGAGGCATACTAAACGTCTCTAATCTATTATCTTGGAAAAGAAAAAGGAAAACTTTGTTTTTTAATATAAGGTCTTAAACTGAATTCTATATTGATGTTTCCAATTAAATGGTGTTTAACTTGAACCTTCCAGTTGATACAATTTCTTGTATTTTTATAATAGCTATGCTGCCAAATTTTTCTGAAATATGCCAAGATGTCACTAAAGAACCTGGGCACAGAATTTCGTCTCTTTTACCTTCTTTCAAAGCGGATTTGTATTGAAGTCTATATTGACAAGCTTGCAACACTCTTCAGTCCCTTATTGTTTTTATTTTAAATGGACAATAATATTGTATGTATTTATGGGATACAATCTAAAGTTATGGTATGTAGAATGATTAAACCGGGCGAATAAATATATCCATTACATACTTATCATTTCTTTGTAGAGAGAACATTTAAAATCTACTCTCTTGGCAATTCTTATTATTTTGTTGTCTGTTTACAGATTTTCCCTTTCCCCTCAGTAGTATACCAAGGGCTGGTTGTGGGAGTAGTAGGAAAGAAGGAGTATACTATGTGTAGAGAATATCAAAACAGTCAGAAAACTATTCAGAATTAATCTGCTTTGTATTATCATCATGCTCCAGCAATTTTAAACAATGTTGATGATAAATTTACTTCTGCCCCAAAATATTTTGGGTATGTTCTAAATAAATATTGTAGTTATGGCTGAGTTTTCATAATGTATATGTAAGCTTTAAATTAGCATGATTTATACTTATCCTGTAAATAAATATTGTACTCTCCCTAGAAGTTAATTCAGAGAACTCCCAGTTATAAAATTGCTCCCATACATGTGCGGATTCATTACATGCATTTGTTTGGAGAGTCATTTCCTATCATTACAGATCCTTTGACTTGCTTCCTGTGGTCTGCGTCCTCTAAGGTAACACATATTCCTGCCTTCAAAAAGTAGACTCAAAATAATAGAATGATTGTAAAGACAACAAAATGGAACGTAATCCACCTCAATTCTGTCATCCTATGTGGCCACATAGAGTTTTTATTTGTTCTTCAAATGTTTAAAACTGAAACTGTGCAAATAACAAGGTGTAATATTTTTGTTCAGTAAATGCAAGTTGTATAAATGTGAAAAATAGACATGAATATGCCTAAGATATATTCATTTCATTTTATGATTATTATTTTAAAATTTATTTAAATAAAGGAGGAAGACTTTATTTTTTTCTTTTGTTTTATTATACTTTAAATTCTAGAGTACATGTGCACAACGTGCAGATTTGTTACATATGAATACATGTGCCATGTTGGTGTGCTGCACCAATTAACTTTCATTTACATTAGGTATTTCTCTTAATGCCATCCCTCCCTCCTCCCCCCACCCCATGACAGGGCCCTGTGTGTGATGTTCCCTGCCCTGTGTCCAAGTGTTCTCATTGTTAATTCCCACCTATGAGTGAGAATTGCAGTGTTTGTTTTTGTGTCCTTGTGATAGTTTTCTCAGAAGATGGTTTCCAGCTTCATCCATGTCCCTACAAAGAACATGAATTCATCTTTTTTATGGTTGCATAGTATGCCATGGTGTATATGTGCCACATTTTCTTAATCCAGTCTATCATTGATGGACATCTGGGTTGATTCCAAGTCTTTGCTATTGTGAATAGTGACACAATAAACATACCTGTGCATGTGTCTTTATAGTAGCATGATTTATAATCCTTTGGGTATATATCCAGTAATGGGATCACTGGATCAAATGGTATTTCTAGTTCTAGATCCTTGAGGAATCACCACACTGTCTTCCACAATGGTTGAACTAGTTTACAGTCCCACGAACAGTGTAAAAGCATTCCTATTTCTCCACATCCTCTCCAGCACCTGTTGCTTCCTGACTTTTTAATGATCAACATTCTAACTGGTGTGAGATGGTATCCCATTGTGGTTTTGATTTGCATATCTCTGATGACCAGTGATGATGAGAATTTTTTCATGTGTGTGTTGGCTGCATAAATGGCTTCTTTTGAGAAGTGTCTGTTCATATCCTTTGTCCACTTTTTGATGGAGTTGTTTGATTTTTTCTTATAAATTTCTTTAAGTTTTTGTAGATTCTGGAAATTAGTCCTTTGTCAGATGGGTAGATTGCAAACGTTTTCTCCCATTCTGTAGGTGGTTTGTTCACTCTGATGGTAGTTTCTTTTGCTGTGCAGAAGCACTTTAGTTTAATTAAATCCCATTTGTCAATTTAGGCTTTTGGTGCCATTGCTTTTGGTGTTTTAGACATGAAGTCCTTGCCCATGCCTATGTCCTGAATGGTATTGCCTAGGTTTTCTTCTCGGGTTTTTATGGTTTTAGGTCTAACATGTAAGTCTTTAATCCATCTTGAATTAATTTTTGTATAAGGTGTAAGGAAGGGATCCAGTTTCAGCTTTCTACATATGGCTAGCCAGATTTCCTGGTACCATTTATTAAATAGGAAATCCTTTCCCTGTTTCTTGTTTTTCTCAGGTTTGTCAAAGATCAGATGGTTGTAGATGTGTGGTATTATTTCTGAGGGCTCTGTTCTGTTCCATTGGTCTATATCCTGTTTTGGTACCAGTACCATGCTATTTTGGTTACTGTAGCCTTGTAGTATAGTTTGAAGTCAGGTAGCATGATGCCTCCAGCTTTGTTCTTTTGGCTTAGGATTGTCTTGGCAATGCAGTCTCTTTTTTGGTTCCACATGAACTTTAGAGTAGTTTTTTCCAATTCTGTGAAGAAGGTCATTGGTACCTTGATGGGGATGGCATTGAATCTATAAAATACCTTGGGCAGTATAGCCATTTTCACGATATTGATTCTTCCTATCCAGGAGCATGGAATGTTCTTCCATTTGTTTGTGTCCTCTTTTATTTTGTTGAGCAGTGGTTTGTAGTTCTCCTTGAAGAGGTCATTCACATCCCTTGTAAGTTGGATTCCTAGGTATTTTATTCTCTTTGAAGCAATTGTGAATGGGAGTTCACTCATGATGTGGCTCTCTGTTTGTCTGTTATTGGTGTGTAAGAATGCTTGTGATTTTTTCACATTGATTTTGTTTCCTGAGACTTTGCTGAAGTTGCTTATCAGCTTAAGGAAATTTTGGGCTGAGAGGATGGGGTTTTCTAAATAAACAATCATGTCATCTGCAAACAGGGACAATGTGACTTCCTCTCTTCCTATTAGAATACCCTTTATTTCTTTCTCTGTCCTGATTGACCTGGCCAGAACTTCCAATACTATGTTGAATAGGAGTGGTGAGAGAGGGCATCCTTGTCTTGTGCTGGTTTCAAAGAGAATGCTTCCAGTTTTTGCACATTCAGTATGATATTGGCTGTGGGTTTGTCATAAATAGCTCTTATTATTTTGAGATATGTCCCATCAATACTGAGTTTATTGAGAGTTTGTAGCATGAAAGGCTGTTGAATTTTGTGGAAGGCCTTTTCTGCATCTATTGAGATAATCATGTGGTGATTGTCTTTGATTCTGTTTATATGATGGATTATGTTTATTGATTTTCATATGTTGAACCAGCCTTGCATCCCAGGGATGAAGCCCACTTGATCTTGGTGGATAAGCTTTTTGATGTGCTGCTGGATTCAGTTTTCCAGTATTTTATTGAGGATTTTTGCATCAATGTTCATCAGGGGTATTGGTCTAAAGTTCTCTTTTTTTGTTGTGTCTCTGCCAGGCTTTGATATCTGGATGATGCTGACCTCATAAAATGAGTTAGGGAGGATTCCCTATTTTTCTATTGATTGGAATAGTTTCAGAAGGAATGGTATCAGCTCCTCTTTGTACCTCTGGTAGAATTCGGCTGTGAATCCATCTGGTCCTGGACATTTTTGGTTGGTAAGCTATTAATTATTGCCTAAATTTCAGAGCCTGTTACTGGTCTATTCAGGGATTCAACTTCTTCCTCGTTTAGTCTTGGTAGGGGGTTTGTGTCCCGGAATTTATCCATTTCTTCTAGATTTTCTAGTTTATTTGCATAGAGGTTTTTATAGTATTCTCTTGATAGTTTATATTTCTGTGGGATCAGTGGTGATATCCCCTTTATCATTTTTATTGCATCTATTTGATTCTTCTCTCTTTTCTTCTTTATTAGTCTTGTTAGCAGTCTGTCAATTTTGTTGATCTTTTCAAAAAACCAGCTCCTGGATTCATTGATTTTTTGAAGGGTTTTTTTGTCTCTATCTCCTTCAGTTCTGCTCTGATCTTAGTTATTTCTTGCCTTCTGCTAGCTTTTCAATGTGTTTGCTTTTGCTTCTCTAGTTATTTTAATTGTGATTTTAGAGTGCCAATTTTAGATCTTTCCTGCTTTCTCTTGTAGGCATTTAGTGCTATAAATTTCCCTCTACACAGTGCTTTAAATGTGTCCCAGAGGTTCTGGTATGTTGTGTCTTTGTTCTCATTGGTTTCAAAGGACATCTTTATTTCTGCCTTCATTTTGTTATGTACCCAGTAGTCATTCAGGAGCAGGTTGTTCAGTTTCCATGTAGTTGTGCAGTTTTGAGTGAGTTTCTTAATCCTGAGTTCTAATTTGATTGCTCTGTGGTCTGATAGTTTGTTATAATTTCTGTTCTTTTACATTTGCTGAGGAGAGCTTTACTTCCAACTATGTGGTCAATTTTGGAATAGGTGTGATGTGGTGCTATGAAGAATGTATATTCTGTTGATTTGGGGTGGAGAGTTCTGTAGATGTCTATTAGGTCCGCTTGGTGTAGAGCTGAGTTCAATTCCTGGATATCCTTGTTAACTTTCTGTCTCGTTGATCTGTCTAATGTTGACAGTGGAGTGCTAAAGTCTCCCATTATTATTGTGTGGGAGTCTAAGTCTCTTTGTAAGTCCCTAAGGACTTGCTTTATGAATCTGGCTGGGTGCTCCTGTATTGGGTGCACATATATTTAGGATAGTTAGCTCTTCTTGTTGAATTGATCCCTTTACCATTATGTGATGGCCTTCTTTGTCTCTTTTGGTCTTTGTTGGTTTAAAATATGTTTTATCAGAGACTAGGATTGCAACCCCTGTTTTGTTTGTTTGTTTGTTTGTTTTCCATTTGTTTGGTAGAAGGAGGAAGACTTTATAAGATTATCTACTCTGGGGTCAAATAATTAGTTACTCCACTGCCCATTTTTACTCTCTTCCATGCTAAGCCTCTCTCAATCAGCATGTGTAACATAGCTCTGACATGGTTATGATCTATCCTGAGGAGACACATATATAGAATCTTATTATTGTTACTGAAATAAAGCATCCAATTAACATTTAACTTACCTAACATGAAATTAATTTCAGAATGCCCACCAAAACAGAATTATAATCAAATAGTAAGTAAATTATTTCTAAATAAACAAACATGTACATATATGTAAGACACAAAGACATATTCATATACATATTATTTTATATTTTTTCTTGGAAAAAAATTTTAAAACCCCTCTAAATAACTCATCAGTGAGAGAAAATTAAAACTGAAAGTATATAATAGTTAGAAATAAGTAGCAATGAAAAGGGGCTACATGCCAAATTTGTGGACATGATAGAAGTGAAAGAAAATTTCAGAAGCTTAAATGTCTTTATCAGAAAAAAAAGCATATGGGTCATAAATGAATTAAAACTTTAATTCAAGAAGCTATCAGAAATATTAACCATGTTTTAAAAAGAGAGAAAAAGAAAAGAGTAAAAATTAGTGAAGTAGAATAAATATAATAAACATACATAAGAAAAAACATACTAAGAATTAATAACAATTTATAACTATCTCTTGTAAGTTAATAATGAAATAACATAAGAACTAATTACTTAAATGGACCAATAATGTAAAAAGGCAAGAAATATAGAAACCTACTTAATTAAACTCATTTGAAATCAAAGAATTATAAACTAAAATAAAAAGATAAAATTTTTTCCATCTTATGGGCAAAATTTATTGCTGATGTCATCCAGTGACAGAAAAGCTGTAATAAAATGAGATTTCTGATACACTGTAGATGAAGTCTGAGTTTATGCAGTCCTTTTGTTTTTCTTTTTTTTTGAGATAGAGTCTCACTCTGTCACCCAGGCTGGAGTGCAATGGTGCAATCTCACTTCACTGCAACCACCCTCTCCCAGGTTCAAGCCATTCTCCCACCTCCACTGCCTGAATAGCTGAGACTACAAGCAAGGTCTGGCTAATTATTGTACTTTTAGTAGAGATGGGGTTTCACCATGTCAGCCAGGCTGCTGTTGAACTCCTGACCTCAGGTGATCCTCCTGCCTCAGCCTCCCAAAGTTCTGAGATTACAGGCATGAGCCACCGCACCCAGCCTGGTGCAGTCTTTTTGGAAGAAAATTTGTCAGTCCTCTTATCAACACTACAAGTGACCATAACTTTTTGACCTGACAATTCAATCTATAATAATTTGTTTTACAGAAAGTCTTGCTTACCTGTCCACAAGAATACTAATTGCATCATTCTTTATAGTAACGAAAAATAGAAAACAATCTAAAAGTTAGCCATTTCTGTCTTATGAATGGTATGCTACCATTGATAGAATGATGCGGATCTGTATACAGTAAAATCCAAATCCAAATCTCTCTAAGTGCCTAAGCAGATTATTAAGTAAAGAAAGTAAAATCATAAAAAAGGTATAGTATGATCACATTTTTGAAATCAAGCGTTTAAAACTCAAGTAAATGTGTACATCTCTCGATACCAATCTTGATAAGTAAATGCATGGAATGCAATCTGGAAGAAAACACAACAGTTTCTTTTTGGAATGACATTGGAGTTAGGATATGGGGATAATAGAGTACTTTCATTTATCATCTCATATATTATCTGTATTATCTGTAATTCTTACCAGAAAGTATTGGTGAATAACTTTGTAATTTTAAAACATATATATCTATAGCATAAAAGTGGTCGGTGGAAGACAGCCCCAAAACTAATATCAAAGACAAGATAGTAGTAGAGTCATTTCTGGAATCAGCATGCCACAGTTCTAGTCCTTCTACCACTGTGTTATCTTGAGGAGGTAATCAGCCTCTTTGTTTCTGCTTCCTCATCCGTGAAATAGGGGTAGGTATGGTGTCTATCTCACGGGATTGTTATAAGCATTATCTGAAGTAATATATGTAAAATCCTTAGACCAGTGTCTAGCACATATAAAGCACTCAATGCATATATAAAAATAGTGTTAGGTATTCTCATTAAAGTCAAGGGATCAACATTTTTCAAGAAGAAATGTTTGATATTCTAAAATTAGTGAGACAGCCAGGTGGGAGGGTGTCTCTGGAGAAACTCCAATCAGCCTGCCCGCTGAGGTGGAGCCTCACGAAGTTCACGCATTTGCAGCAGGGAGGAGCCTGGCCCCTCCTTTTCCTGTGTGGAACCTGAGATTCAAGCTGCAGGCTGGAAGCACTCTAGCAGGGAGTCTGGCCTAGCAAGAGTCCCTGTTTCCCCTTTTTCTTCCTTTTCACCCCATAAAACCCTGCTTCACTCACTCTTCAAACCATCTGTAAGCCTAAATTTTCATGGCTGTGGGATGGACAAGGACCCCATCTTTAGGTGAACTAAGGAAAAGGCTTGCAAGGGTGGGGGAACATGCCCCCAAACACCATTGCTCCCAGGGGTCAGGGGAAAGGCCTTTTCCTTCCTTTTTTGGAAGGGGCCAGTGAGCGGCAGCTCCCCTTCAACCTCCCCTCCATGCTAGGGCTAGAATGCATGGCCCGAGGTTCCAACATGGTCCCTGCCACACTCTGCTGCTGGAACCTTCCCCTTTCCTAGCCAAGGAATTTTACTCCATCAGACAGTAATTGAACTAATCTCCCTGGTGGAGGGACCTCTTGCACAAGAATAAGAGGTTCTTCCCCAGGTATTTTTAAACTGTTGCTTTTTTTCTTTCCTCTCCTCATCATATCAGCAGTAAACCCTAAAGTTTTTTCCCCCCCTTTACTAGGCCAGGACCCCAACTATTACTGTTTACATTTTCTGTAAAGCTTTAATTGTGAAAAAGGATTTGTGGGGCTAGTCTTGGGCTGTGGCCAATCTGTTGTGCTTCGCCTATCTGTATGGTTTAAGCTGCAAGCCACCATCTTGCTTTACACCCTTGGGCATGGCTGGTAATGGCTTGGCAAGGCTTTGTTTAGCAATCTTGCTTTAGGGAATAAGTTTCTTTCTGGTTTGATATCTGGATGCTCTCCTAGCCCTGTCTGTTGAAGAACCACACACAGGGACTGGGTTTTCTTCTGTTGGTCTGTGTGTGTCCTATGTGTGATGTCTGTAAAAAGAGCTCTAATTAATTTGGCCTAAAGAAAGACAAGCACTTGGATCTAATATTTTTTAAAGGGAAGATAAAAGTAGTGGTACCTTTTGAGAAATAAAAACAGCCTTAAAGATTATTGATAAACTGCAGGTCTGATACAAGGTTTGCTGTGTTTTAAGGTTATAAACTGCTTCTTGGGTTTTGAGCACTATTTGACTTGCAGCTTCACAATTGGTAAGGCCTGGGGACATACAGAACTAATCACACCCAAAGATGGCTGAATAGGAACAGCTCCGGTCTACAGCTCCCAGCATGAGTGATGCAGAAGACGGGTGATTTCTGCATTTCCATCTGAGGTACCGGGTTCATCTCACTAGGGAGTGCCAGACAGTGGGTGCAGGAGAGTGGGTGCAGCACACCGGGGATGAGCTGAAGCAGGGTGAGGCATTGTCTCACTCGGGAAGCACAAGGGGTCAGGGAGTTCTCTTTCCTAGTCAAAGAAAAGGGTGACAGACGGCGCCTGGAAAATCGGGTCACTCTCACCCTAATACTGTGCTTTTCCAATGGGCTTAAAAAATGGCACACCAGGAATTATATCCCACACCTGGCTTAGAGGGTCCTATGCCCACGGAGACTCACTGATTGCAAGCACAGCAGTCTGAGATCAAACTGCAAGGTGGCAGTGAGGCTGGGGGAGGGGCGCCTGCCATTGCCTAGGCTTGATTAGGTAAACAAAGCAGCTGGGAAGCTCCAACTGGGTGGAGCCCACCACAGCTCAAGGAGGCCTTCCTGCCTCTGTAGGCTCCACCTCTGGGGGCAGGGCACAGACAAACAAAAAGACAGCAGTAACCTCTGCAGACTTAAAAGTCCCTGTCTGACAGCTTTGAAGAGAGTAGTGGTTCTCCCAGCATGCAGCTGGAGATCTGAGAACTGGCAGACTGCCTCCTCAAGTGGGTCCCTGACTCCCAAGCAGCCTAACTGGGAGACACCCCCCAGGAGGGGCAATTGACACCTCACATGGCCGGGTACGCCTCTGAGACAAAACTTCCAGAGGAACGATCAGGCAGCAGCATTTGCAGTTCACCAATATCTGCTGTTCTACAGACACCACTGTTCTGCAGCCACTGCTGCTGATACCCAGGCAAACAGGGTCTGGAGTGGACCTCTAGCAAACTCCAACAGACCTGCAGCTGAGGGTCCTATCTGTTAGATAGAAAACTAACAAACAGAAAGGACATCCACACCAAAAATCCATCTGTATGTCACCATCATCAAAGACCAAAAGTAGATACAACCAAAAAGATGGGGAAAAAACAGAGGAGAAAAACTGGAAAATCTAAAAATCAGAGTGCCTCTCCTCCTCCAAAGGAATGCAGCTCCTCACCAGCAACAGAACAAAGTTGGACAGAGAATGACTTTGAGTTGAGAGAAGGCTGCAGATGATCAAACTACTCTGAGCTCCAGGAGGAAATTCAAACCAATGGCAAAGAAGTTAAAAACCTGGAAAAAAAATTAGAAGAATGGATACCTAGAATAACCAATGCAGAGAAGTCCTTAAAGGAGCTGATGGAATTGAAAGCCAAGGCTTGAGAACTATGTGAAGAATGCAGAAGCCTCAGGAGCTGATGCAATCAACTGGAAGAAAGGGTATCAGTGATGGAAGATGAAATGAATGAAATGAAGCAAGAAGGGAAGTTTAGAGAAAAAAGAATAAAAAGAAATGAACAAAGCCTCCAAGAAATATGGGACTATGTGAAAAGACCAAATCTATGTCTGATTGGTGTACCTGAAAGTGATGGGGAGAATGGAACCAAGTTGGAAAAGACTCTGCAGGACATTATCCAGGAGAACTTCTCCAATCTAGCAAAGCAGGACAACATTCAGATTCAGGAAATACAGAGAATGCTGCAAAGATACTCCTCAAGAAGAGCAACTCCAAGAAACATAATTGTCAGATTCACCAAAGTTGAAATGAAGGAAAAAATGTTAAGGGCAGCCAGAGAAAAAGGTAGGGTTACCCACAAAGGGAAGCCCATCAGACTAACAGCGGGTCTCTCAGCAGAAACTCTACAAGCCAGAAGAGAGTGGGGGCCAATATTCAACATGCTTAAAGAAAAGAATTTTCAGTCCAGAATTTCATATCCAGCCAAACTAAGCTTCATAAGTGAAGGAGAAATAAAATCCTTTACAGACAAGCAAATGCTGAGAGATTTTGTCATCACCAGGCCTGCCCTAAAAGAGCTTCTGAAGGAAGCACTAAACATGGAAAGGAACAACCAGTACCAGCCACTGCAAAAACATGCCAAAATGTAAAGACCATCAAGGTTAGGAAGAAACTGCATCAACTGGTGAGCAAAATAACCAGCTAGCATCATAATGACAGGACCAAATTCACACATAACAATATTAAATTTAAATGTAAATGGGCTAAATGTTCCAATTAAAAGACACAGACTGGCAAATTGGATAAAGAGTCAAGAACCATCAGTGTGCTGTATTCAGGAAACCCATCTGACGTGCAGAGACACACATAGGCTCAAAATAAAGGGTTGGAGGAAGATCTACAAAGCAAATGGAAAACAAAAAAAGGCAGGGGTTGCAATCCTAGTCTCTCATAAAACAGATTTTAAACCAACAAAGATCAAAAGAGACAAAGAAGGCCATTACATAATGGTAAAGGGATCAATTCAAAAAGAAGAGCTAACTATCCTAAATATATATACACCCAATACAGGAGCACCCATACTCATAAAGCAAGTCCTTAGTGACCTGCAAAGAGACTTAGACTCCCACACAATAATAATGGGAGACTTTAACACCCCACTGTCAACATTAGACAGATCAACGAGACAGAAAGTTAACAAGGATACCCAGAAATTGAACTCAGCTCTGCACCAAGCAGACATCATAGACATTTACAGAACACTCCACCCCAAATCAACAGAATATATATTTTTTTCAGCACCACATCACACCTATTCCAAAATTGGCCACATAGTTGGAAGTAAAGCTCTCCTCAGCAAATGTAAAAGAACAGAAATTATAACAAACTGTCTATCAGACCACAGTGCAATCAAACTAGAACTCAGGATGAAGAAACTCACTCAAAACCACTCAACTATATGGAAACTGAACAACCTGCTCCTGACTGACTACTGGGTACATAAAGAAATGAGGGCAGAAATAAAGATGTTCTTTGAAACCAATGAGAATAAAGACACAACATACCAGAATCTCTGGGACACATTCAAAGCAGTGTGTAGAGGGAAATTTATAGCACTAAATGCCCACAAGAGAAAGCAGGAAAGATCCAAAATTGACACCCTAACATCACAATTAAAAGAACTAGAAAAGCAAGAGCAAACACATTCAAAAGCTAGCAGAAGGCAAGAAATAACTAAAATCAGAGCAGAACTGAAGGAAATAGGGACATAAAAAACCCTTCAAAAAATTAATGAATCCAGGAGCTGGTTTTCTGAAAAGATCAACAAAATTGATAGACCGCTAGCAAGAGTAGTAAAGAAGAAAAGAGAGAAGAATCAAATAGATGCAATAAAAAATGATAAAGGGGATACCACCACTGATCCCACAGAAATACAAACTACCATCAGAGAATACTACAAACACCTCTATGCAAATAAACTAAAAAATCTAGAAGAAATGGATAAATTCCTCGACACATACAGCATCCCAAGACTAAACCAGGAAGAACTTGCATCTCTGAATAGACCAATAACAGGCTCTGAAATTGTGGAAATAATCAATAGCTTACCAACCAAAAAAAGTCCAGGACCAGATGGATTCACAGCCAAATTCTACCAGAGGTACAAGCAGGAGATGGTACCATTCCTTCTGAAACTATTCCAATCAATAGAAAAAGAGGGAATCCTCCCTAACTCCCTTTATGAGGCCAGCATCATCCTGATATCAAAGCCTGGCACAGACACAACAAAAAAAGAGAATTTTAGACAAATATCCTTGATTAACATTGACGCAAAAATCCTCAATAAAATACTGGCAAACAGAATCCAGCAGCACATCAAAAAGCTTATCCACCATGATCAAGTTGGCTTCATCCCTGGGATGCAAGGCTGGTTCAACATGTACAAATCAATAAATGTAATCCAGCATATAAACAGAACCAAAGACAAAAACCACATGATTATCTTAGTAGATGCAGAAAAGGCCTTTGACAAAATTCCACAACCCATCATGCTAAAAACTCTCAATAAATGAAGTATTGATGGGACGTATCTCAAAATAGTAAGAGCTTTCTGTGACAAACCCACAGCTGATATCATACTGAATGGGCAAAAACTGGAAGCATTTCCTTTGAAAACTGGCACAAGACAGGGATTCCCTCTCTCACCACTCCTATTCAACATAGGAGTGATGAATAGGAAGTGTTGGAAGTGCTGGCCGGGGCAATTAGGCAGGAGAAGGAAATAAATGGTTTTCAATTGGAAAAGAGGAAGCCTAATTGTCCCTGTTTGCAGATGACATGATTGTATATCTAGAAAACCCCATTGTCTCAGCCCAAAATCTCCTTAAGCTGATAAGCAACTTCAGCAAAGTCTCAGGATACAAAATCAATGTGCAAAAATCACAAGCATTCTTATACATCAATAACAGACAGACAGCCAAATCATGAGTGAACTCCCATTCACAATTGCTTCAAAGAGAATAAAATACCTAGGAATCCAACTTACAAGGGATGTGAAGGACCTCCTCATGGAGAACTACAAACCACTGCTCAAGGAAATAAAAGAGGATACAAACAAATGGAAGAACATTCCATGCTCACGGATAGGAAGAATCAATATCGTGAAAATGGCCATACTGCCGAAGGTAATTTATAGATTCAATGCCATACCCATCAAGCTACCAATGACTTTCTTCACAGAATTGGAAAAAGCTACTTTAAAGTTCATATGGAACCAAAAAAGAGCCCGCATCACCAAGTCAATCCTAAGCCAAAAGAACAAAGCTGGAGGCATCATGCTACCTGACTTCAAACTATACTACAAGGCTACAGTAACCAAAACAGCATGGTACTGGTACCAAAACAGCATGGTACTGGTACCAAAACAGAGATATAGATCAATAGAACAAAACAGAGCCCTCAGAAATAATGCCACTTATCTACAACCATCTGATCTTTGACAAACCTGACAAAAACAAGAAATGGGGAAAGGATTCCCTATTTAATAAATGGTGCTGGGAAAACTGGTAGCAATATGTAGAAAGCCAAAACTGGATCCTTTCTTTACACCTTATACAAAAATTAATTCAAGATGGATTAAAGACTTAAATGTTAGACCTAAAACCATAAAAACCCTAGAAGAAAACCTAGGCAATACCATTCAGGACATAGGCATGGGCAAGGACTTCATGTCTAAAACACCAGAAGCAATGGCCACAAAAACCAAAATTGACAAATGAGATCTAATTAAACTAAAGTGCTTCTGCACAACAAAAGAAACTACCATCAGAGTGAACAGGCAACCTACAGAATGGGAGAAAATTTTCACAACCTACTCATCTGACAAATGGCTAATATCCAGAATCTACAAAGAACTCAAACAAATTGACAAGAAAAAAACAAACAACCCCATCAAAAAGTTGGTGAAGGATATGAACAGACACTTCTCAAAAGAAGACATTTATGCAGACAAAAAACACATGAAAAAATTTTCGTCATCACTGTCCATCAGAGAACTGCAAATCAAAACCACTATGAGATACCATCTAACACCAGTTAGAATGGCAATCATTAAAAAGTCAGGAAGCAACAGGTGCTGTAGAGGATGTGGATAAATAGCAACACTTTTACACTGTTGGTAGGACTGTAAACCAGTTAAACCATTGTAGAAGTCAGTGTGGTGATTCCTCAGGGATCTAGAACTAGAAATACCATTTGACCCAGCCTTCCCATTACTGGGTATATACCCAAAGGATTATAAATCATGCTACTGTAAAGACACATGCACACGTATGTTTATTGTGTCACTATTCACAATAGCAAAGACTTGGAACCAACCCAAATGTCCATCAATGATAGACTGGATTAAGAAAATGTAGCACATATACACCATTGAATACTATGCAGCCATGAAAAATGATGAGTTCATGTCCTTTGTAGGGACATGGATGAAACTGGAAACCATCATTCTCAGCAAACTATCGCAAGGACAAAAAACCAAACACCACATGTTCTCACTCATAGGTGGGAATTGAACAATGAGAACACATGGACACAGGAAGGGGAACATCACACACTGGGGACTGTTGTGGGGTGGGGGTAGTGGGGAGGGATAGCATTTGGAGATATACCTAGTGCTAAATGATGAGTTAATGGGTGCAGCACACCAACATGGCACCTGTATACATATGTAACAAACCTGCACATTGTGCACATGTACCCTAAAACTTAAAGTATAATAATAATAAAATAAAAAAGAACTAATCTCACCCTTAATTAAGAAGGCAAACATTGACTGCAGTTAGCACACAATTAAAGCAACTTACCAAGTTTTACCTTAAAGTTAAAAATTGCCAGGAGTTACCACTATAACATGTAATTGAGACTACTGAAAATAGATTTATATGCAAGGCATATTAGAACAGTAAAATGTAGGGGGGGTTTTTGTAAAATGTTATAACAAGGTTTTCTTAAAGTGCTAATCTGCTCTTTGACAAAATTTGTAAAAGGTCATAAAAGGTTTTTGCTTCTTTAAAATGTCTGAGTCATTATTTTGGCAAAATAAATAATTTATGGTAATCTGGAACTCTATTTCATAATACCAAGTGTTTCAAACTTAACATATTTAATAGCCTTCCCAAAATCAAACTTAAGTTTCAAAATTGTCTTTCCTGACACCTGGCTTTTCAGTGTGATACCCTACCTTGTTTTAAACTGATTGACTCTCTTAGCTGAGAGAGCCAGACAGACTCCATTTTGGTTTCTTCATTTGCAGCCCCTTGTCCTCCCTCCCTTAAGGACATAACTGGTGCAAGCTGACTCCAAGCATACCCAGGAATGCGCTTACTGTTAAGATACTGAGGCAAGCTGTACCAGCTGCTCCTGGGAATGCACTCAGTTGATGGTACCCAAAGCCCCTGCATTTATCACTTTGTAATAGTTTAAGCCCCTGCACCTGGAACTGTTTATTTTCCTGTAACTGTCTCTGTAATCATTTATCTTTTTAACTTTTTGCCTGTTCTGCTTCTGTAAAAAAATTGCTTCAGCTAGACTTCCCCTCCCCTATTTAGACCAAGGTATAAAAAGAAATCTAGCCCCTTCTTCAGGGCTGAGAGAATTTCAAGCTCTAGCTGTCTCTTGGTCACCAGCAATAAAGGACTCCTGAATTAGTTTCAGAGTGTAGCGTTGTCTCTATAACTCACTCGGTTACAACATTTTGGAGGCCCCAGCGAGATTCACCACTGGTTGAGGACCAGACTCGTTCCAGGCTTCCCAGGACAGACGGTGGGCTTATAGGGGAGGTGCCACCTGAAGATGTTCCAGGGCCCCATAGGCCACCATTTTCCCTAGGGGAGTGGATCGACTGCCAGTGTGCCCACCAAATTCAACTCCTGAGTCCTCAGTCTCTGGTCCCAGGAAGGTAAGTCAGATCTGACTCTGTCTCTCTGGAAGGGAAACGGCCCCGATGAGGGTCCTCCCTCAGACTCTGTCCACACTCCAGGACACTGGAGGACAGAGTCCTGGTTTCTGTCAGGCTTCTCTGTTAAGTCTGGTCTCTCCCTCTCTCTATCTCTTCTCTCTCTCTTTCAGGTCCCCAGGAGACCTTTGTTTTAGAACGGGTATAAAAAATTATAATAAACTCTGTGTGAGTGAGTGAGTGAATGTGGAGTTCAAGGGCTTGTGCTCAAATTTCCAGTTTGTAACTCCACGGTGAAAGCTATGGAGTTCAAGAGGGCTCTCACCTGTGGTTCCACGGCGACCTCATAAGGCTTAGGGCAGCATCAGGCATAGCTCGATCCGAGCCGGGGTTTATACCAGCCTGCCCATGCCAAGATGAGCCTAAGTCCCCATGAGGGGAGTGGCCAGGTGGGCATCTGACTGATCCCATCATGGGACCCCATCCCCTTGTCTGTCTATAAAAATTGCCATACTTGTTTATATACCCTAATGTCTGTTTTCCTTCTTGGTATCTGTCTAAATTTCGTAGGTCGGGTCATCAATACTGCCCAAGACAACTGGGCAAGGATTTCTTCAAGGTCCTCAGTACAGGTTTTCTATCCCAGGAGGTCAAATTCCCCATTAGTCAGTTAGGCTGGACATCCCAGTCCTGCCTTTTCTGTCAGAAACAAATCAGGTGTTGTTAATGGGGAAGGGTGTGGAAGAAATTCACCCATTTGGGATTTCTGGCACCATAAAGATTGCTGGCATTTGGATGGCCATACCCCACACCCCAATGACTGGTCCACCTTCTCCTTAGACCAGTGGTGAATCCAAAATAGCCACCCTGCTGACCTCCTTGCTCACCTTTTCTGTCATCCTGTAACTATCCCCTTGCCCTTAAATAAGGCACTGTGCAGAGAAACCTACACCCATACTGCTCTACCCCATCTAGACTCTTATTTTACCCCTCTGTGGCTACTTTCCAACCTTTGGGAAGATCTAAGTGGCCCCTTTCTTCCTCATCCCCATCCCTTATCCTGCACATCTCACTTTCCTGTGTCACAGCAAGTCCAGCACATCCAAGAATTGGCTCTGTTTCCCTCCTTAAACCCTTGAAGGAAAGGGCCGAGTTTGAACTTTTTGCCTTCGAGTTGTGGAGACACCAAAAATATTTGGGCTATAAGTCAAGAAGGAGTGGGGGATCACCTAGGTCCCACTAGCTAAGGATCCCTTGGACCCACCTCTTGTCCTCTCCCTAGATCTCGAAGCTTGGGGAGACAGAACTTATGTGGCAAGTAGTGTTGACTATAGTTGTTTTCCTACTTCTTCTAGCTATAATACTTCTGTTCTTCTGACACTATAGCCCCTCAGGCTGTAAATATCTCTGTCCATGCTGGATTTAATATTTTTACTCAAACCTTGTTAATTGCCTCCAGAATGGGAAACTCTTCTTCCTGGCCCTGTAGAGATTGGAGCCCTCTCCAATGTATGTTGCAGAATTTCTCTCTAGGCTTCTCAGATGATTATGGAGTCCACCTTTAAAAAGGCAAACTCCAGACACCCTGTGAAGTAGAATGTCCAAAGTTCAGAACTGGGTGGCCCCCAGAAGGGTCACTAAACCTCACAGCTGTCCAGGCTGTGTGGCAGGTCATTGCTGGAAATCCCGGTCACCCTGATCAGTTTCCCTACATTAATCAATGGCTAGATTTAGTCCGAAGCTCTCCTCCATGACATTCATGATCCTACCTCCAAGGTCCTTTTAAGCCAGACCTCACTTTGCCCCTGACCCTCAGCTGCCTTGGCTCCTCCTGTACTGCCTCCTTCTGAAGAAGTGGAAAGTTTTCTTCACCCATTTCCACCACCCTATAACACTCCTGCTCCCCCAGAATCTTCCCTTGTCTCCTCAACTACATCCCCTGTGGCCTCTCCGCCTATATCTTCCTGATTACAGCCTCAGGTGGAGGAGGTGGCCCCCCTCCTCCCGCTGAGAGAGGCCCAAATCCCTCTGGGCAGTAAGCACTCTGCTCCATTTTTAGTTTATGTCCCCTTCTCTACTTCTGACTTGTACAACTGGAAAGCTCATAATCCCCATTTTTCTGAAAAGCCCCAGGTCTTAACCTCACTGATGGAGTCCATGCTCTGGACTCACTGGCCCCCTGGGATGACTGTCAGCAACTCCTTTTAACCCTTTTCACCTCTAAAGAGAGAGACCATATCCGAAGAGAAGCCAGAAAGTATTTCCTTACATCAGCCAGTAAACCAGAGGAGGAAGCCCAAGACTTCCTTGAGGAGGTTTTTCCCTCTTCCCATCCTGATTGGGATCCAAACTCTTTGGGTGGGAACAAAGCTTTGGATAATTTTCACTGGTATCTCCTTGCAGGTATCAAGAGAGCCACTCAAAAGCCCATGAATCTGTCTAAGACAACTGAAATTGTCCAGGGGCCTACTGAGTCACCAGGAGCATTTTTAGAATGCCTCCAAGAGCCCCATCAGACTTACACCACTTTTATCCTGGCAGTTCCCGAAAATAGCCGTGCTATTAATTTGGCATTGTGGCTCAGGCAGCCCCTGATATCAGGAAAAAATTACAAATTTGGAGGGATTTGCTGGAATGAACATTAGCCAGCTTTTAGAGATAGCCCAGAGAGTTTTCAACAATCGAGAATTTGAAAAGCAAAAACAGGGCAGCTCAGGCAGCTGAAAAGGCCACAGACAAAGCATCAAAAAGACAGGCAAAAATCTTAGCGGCTGCCATCCAAGGAGCCAAAAAGGAAGGGCCCACATCACAGATCACTGGACAGGGGACCCCAAGCCCCTGCCAGAAATGCCAGAAAGGTGAGCAGGCTCCCCTACAAAAAAACCAATGCATTAATTGCAAGCAGATTGGACAAAGGAAAAAGGAATGCCCACTAAAGCCAGAAGAGAAACCAGAAAAGAAAAAAGTCCTCACCCTCCCCATAGTGGAGGAATCTGATGATTGATGGGGCCAGGGCTCCTTCTCACTTGGCCCCTGGGAGCCCATGGTGACTACCACAGTGGGGGGCCAGCCTGTATGCTTCCTAATTGACACCAGGGTGGAATACTCAGTACTGCAAACACCCTTGGGCAGTGTTGCTAATAAAAAGGTGGCTGTACAAGGGGTTACCAGAGCTATTCAGGAATACCTTGTCACCCACTCACGAGAGGTGAGTTTGGGACAAAAAGGAGTAACCCACTAGTTCCTCGTGGTCCCAGAGTGCCCTTTCCCCCTCCTCAGACAAGACCTGCTTCATAAGCTACAGGCGTCCATCTCCTTCTCGGCCCAACAAGCTCACCTCATGTTAGGGGACACAACACCCCCTACTGCTCAGCTCCAGCTAACCACCCCTCTGTCAGAGGAATATCTCTTAGTTGCACCCTCACAACCACTGGAGAATAAAACTAATCCTCTCCTACTGGGTTTACAGACTCTCTTTCCTCAAGTCTGGGCCAATCCAAACCCCCCATGACTGGCAAAGCACCATCTGCCAGTTGTTGTAGAACTCCTGGCCACCACCCTGCCAGTCCTGGTAAAACAATGTCCTATGAGTCAGCAGGCTAAAGAAGGAATCAATCCCCATATTCAGTGACTCTTATGAGCTGGTATACTCACACCATGTCAGTCCACCTGGAATACTACATTTTTGCTGGTCCAGAAACCTGGAACAAATGATTACTGGCCTGTACAGGACTTGCAGGAAGTTAACAAGTGGACAGTCACTATCCATCCAACTGTCCCTAACCCTTATACTTTACTCATCCTGCTCCTGCCAGAACATATGGTGTACACTGTCCTTGACTTACAGGATGCTTTTTTTGCTATTCCTCTGGCCCCCAAAAGCCAACCTATCTTTGCTTTTGAATGGACAGATCCTAGCTCAGGAGACACCACCCAATTAACCTGGACTCAGTTACCCCAGAGTTTTAAAAATTTCTCCACCCTTTTTGGGGAAGTTCTCCAAAGGGATCTTATACTATTTCAAGCCAGTTACCCTAACTGCACTCTTCTCCAGTACATAGATGACCTGTTATTGGCTACTAAAACTACTGACAGCTGCCTGCAACATACTAGGGACCTACTTTACCTCCTTCAGGAATTCAGGTATCAGGTCTCAGCCAAGAAGGCACAGCTTTGTCTTCCCAGTGTTTCATACCTGGGGTATGAGACAAACTAGGGAAAAATGGTACTCACCAATGCTCGAAAGGAAGCCATCCTGCAAATCTCCACTCCCACTACTAAGAGACAGGTATGTGAATTCCTGGGGGCCATGAGATACTGTCATCTATGGATATTGGCGTTTGAAGAAATCACCAAGCCCCTATACACTGCTACTGGAGGGAATGGCCTGCCAGTTTAGACTGACAAGAACAGGCTTTTCAAAATCTGAAGAAGGCATTAACTGAGGCCCCTGCTCTTGCCCTCCCAAATATCTCAAAACAATTTCACCTTTTTGTACATGAAAGCCAGGGAATTGCTAAAGGGCTGCTCACTCAGACTTTGGGGCCATGGTGATGCCCAGTGGCCTATTTGTCTAAGAGACTGGACCCTGTGGCCTCCAGGTGGCCAAGTTGTCTGCAAGCCATAGTGTCAACAGCAAGCCTGGTCCAGGAGGCTGATAAACTGACCCTGGCCCAGAATTTAACCCTTATAGCTCCTCATGCCATAGAGACTTTGCTACAAAGTGCTTCTGGCAAATGGATGTCAAATGCTCACATCCTGCAGTATCAGAGTTTACTGTTAAATCAGCCTCGTTTAACTTTCTCTCCTACAAGGTGTTTAAACCCAGCTACCTTGCTCCCTAATCCAGACCTTACCACACCCGTCCATGACTGCCAAGAACTGTTAGAAACTACTGAAACTGGCCAACCTGATCTCCAGGATGTGCCTTTAAAGGGGGCAGACACCACTTATGTTTACAAATGGTAGCAGCTTCCTTGAACAGGGAGTATGAAAGGCTGGTGTGGCCATTACTATGGAGACAGATGTACTGTGGGCCCAGGCACTGCCGGCAGGTACCTCAACACAGAGGGCTGAATTAGCTGCCCTCACTCAGGCCCTCCAATGAAGTAAGGACAAACTTATTAACATCTACACTGACAGCAGGTATGCTTTTGATACTGTACATGTACACAGAGCCATCTATCAACAGCGAGGACTACTAACCTCAGCAGGAAAGACTGTCAAAAACAAAGAAGAAATTTTGGTCCTGCTTGAAGCTGTTTGGCTCCCTCAACAGGTAGCTGTAATTCACTGCAAAGGACATCAAAGAGAAGATGGCTGTTGCTCATGGTAACCAAAGAGCAGACTGCAGCTCGAGAGGCAGCTCGGCTCCTGGTCACACTTTTAACCCTGCTGTCTTTTGTGTCCTTTCCACAACCTGACTTTCCAGACCACCCAGAATACTCCCCAGAGGAAGAAAAACAAGCTTCGGATCTTCAGGCCAGTAAAAATCGGGGAGGTTGGTGGATTCTTCTTGATTCCAGAATCTTCATGCCCTGAGCCCTTGGGGAAACTTTAATCAATCATCTGCATTCCACCACCCATTTGGGAGGAGTAAAACTGGCCCAGCTTCTAAGGAGTCATTTCAAGATCCCCCACCTTCAGGACTTAACTAACCAAGCAACTCTCCAGTGCATGGCTTGTGCTCAGGTAAATGCCAAGCAAGGTCCTAAGCCCAGCCCAGGCCACCGCCTCTGGGGAGGCTTACCAGGAGAGAGGTGGGAAATTGACTTTACAGAGGTAAAACCACACTGGGCAGGGTATATATACCTCCTGGTGCTAGTAGACACCTTTTCCAGATGGACTGAGGCATTTGCCACCAAAAAGGAAACTGCCACCATGGTAGTTAAGCTTTTACTCAATGAAATCATCCCTTGGCATGGACTGCCTGTTGCCATAGGGTCTGATAATAGACCAGCCTTCACCTCGTCCATAGCTCAGTCAGTCGGCAAGGCATTAAACATTCAATGGAAACTCCATTGTGTCTATTGACCACAGAGCTCTGGACAAGTAGAATGCATGAACTGCACCCTAAAAAGTACTCTTACAAAATTAATCCCACAAACCGGTGAAAATTGGGTAAAGCTCCTTCCTTTAGCGCTTCTTAGAGTAAGATGCGCCCCTTACCAGGCTGGGTTTTCACCTTTTGACATCATGTATGGAAGGGCTCTGCCTATCTTGCCTAAGCTAAGGGATACCTATTTAGCGGAAATCTCACAAGCTAACTTGTTACAGTACCTGCAGTCTCTCCAACAGGTATGAGACATCATTCAGCCACTTGTCCAGGGAGCACACCCCAACCCAGTTCCTGACCAGACTGGGCCCTGCCCCTCTTTCCAGCCAGGTGACCTGGTATATGTTAAAAAGTTCCAGAAGGAAGGACTCACTCCTGCCTAGAAAGGACCTCATACTGTCATCCTCACCATGCTGACGGCTCTGAAGGGGGATGGCATTCCTGCTTGGAATCATCACTCTCACATCAAGAAGGCCAACAAAGCCCAGCAAGAAACGTGGGTTCCCAAGCCTGGGCCAGGCCCCTTAAAAATGTGCCTTGGGGCCAGGCCCCTTAAAAATTTGCCTAAGTCAAGTGAAGCCATCAAATTAATTCGTTTTATTTACCTCTTTTGTCTGTTTCTGCCTGTTATGTCCTCTGCTCCTTCCTACTCTTTTCTCCTCACTTCCTTCATGACAGGACATGTGTTTGCAAACACCACCTGGAAGGTGGAAACCTCTAAGGAAGTATCTTTTGTAGTTGATTTATGTGCTTTGTTCCCACAACCTGCCCATACCCTCAAAGAACAATGCCATCTGCCAGCCATAGGAGAAGGAAACATTGACCTGGCTGCAGGATTCGGACACACAGGAAGCCAGACTGGATGTGGAAGCTCTAAGGATGCAGAAAAAGGACTCCAGAGTGTTGACTTTTACCTTTGTCCTGGAAATCACCCTGACTCTAGTTGTCAAGATTCTTACCAGTTTTTCTGCCCTTACTGGACGTGTGTAACCTTGGCCACTTACTCTGGAGGATCAACCCAATCCTCAACTCTTTCCATAGCTCAAGCTTTCCATCCTAAACTGTGTACTATGGGAAATTGTAATCCTCTTACTATAACTGTCCATAACCCTAGTTTAACTCGATGGTATTATGGCATGTCATGGGGATTAAGGCTTTATATTTCGGGATTTGATGTTGGAACTATGTTCACCATCCAGAAAAAAACCCTAGTCCCATGGAGCCCTCCTAAGCCAATTGGACCTTTAACTGATTTAGGTGACCCTATGTTCCAAAAACACCCAGACATGGTCGATTTAACTGTCCTGCCACCATTCCTGGTTCCTAGACCTCAGCTCCAAGGACAACACCTCCAACCCAGCCTGATGTCCATTCTGGACAGGGTACATCACCTCCGTAATCTCACCCAGCCTAAACTAGCCCAAGATTGCTGGTTGTGCCTAAAGGCCAAACCCTCATATTATGTTGGATTGGGAGTAGAAGCCATGCTCAAAATTGACTCTCTTTCTTGTCATACACACCCCCATGCCCTTACGCTAGGAGACGTGTCAGGGAATGCCTCCTGTCTAATTAGTGCAGGGTATTACTTACCTGCTTCTCCCTTTCAGGCTACCTGTAATCAGTCTCTACTTACTTCCTTAAACACCCCAGTCTCCTACCAGGCACCCAACAATACCTGGTTTGCCTGCAATTCAGGCCTCACTTGCTGCATCAATGGAACTGAACCTGGACCTCTCCTATGCATGTTGGTTCATGTACTCCCACAAGTTTATGTGTACAATGGGCCAGAAGACAACTTCTCATCGCTCCCCCTGAATTGCATTCCAGGTTTCACTGAGCTGCCCCACTCCTTGTACCCCTTCTGGCTAGCCTTAGCATAGCTGGGTCAGCAGCCATTGGCATGACTGCCCTAATTCAAGGAGAAACTGGACTAATATCCCTATCTCAACAAGTAGATGCTTATTTAAGCAATCTCCAATCAGCCATAAATATACTGCATACCCAGGTAGAGTCTCTAGTTGAAGTAGTTCTTTAAAACCGCTGAGGCTTAGATCTGCTATTTCTCTCCCAAGGAGGTTTATGCGCAGCTCTGGGAGAAAGTTGTTGTTTCTGTGTCAATCAGTCTGGAGTCATAAAAAATACTCTTCAAAGAGTTTGAGAAAATCTAGATAGATGCCAGCAGGAAAGGGAAAGTAACACCCCCGGTACCAAAGCATGTTTAACTGGAATCCCTGGCTAACTACTCTAATTACTGTGTTGACGAGACCCCTTCTCCTCCTCTTGTTAGGGTTAGTCCTTGAGCCTTGCATATTAAATTGGTTTCTTAACTTTGTAAAGCAAAACATAGCTTCTGTCAAACTTATGTATCTTAAAACCCAATATAACCCCCTTGTTATAACTGAGGAATCAATGATTTGATTCCCCAAAAATGCGAGTGGGAAATGTGATACTCTACTTTGTTTTATCCTGATTGACTCTCTCTTAGCTGAGACAGCCAGACAGACTCCATTTTAGTTTCTTCATTTTCAGCCCCTTGTCCTCCCTCCCTTAAGGACATAACCGGTGCAAGCTGACTCCAAGCATACCCAGGAATGCGCTTACTGATAAGATACTGAGGCAGATGTACCAGCCGCTCCTGGGAATGGGCTCAGTTGATGGTACCCAAAGCCCCTGCGTTTATCACTTTGGATAGTTTAAGCCCCTGCACCTGGAACTGTTTATTTTCCTGTAACTGTCTCTGTAAACATTTATCTTTTTAACTTTTTGCCTGTTCTGCTTCTGTAAAATAATTGCTCCAGCTAGGCTCCCCCTCCCCTATCTAGACCAAGGTATAAAAAGAAATCTAGCCCTTTCTTGGGGGCTGAGAGAATTTTGAGCTCTAGCTGTCTCTCAGTCACTGGCAATAGAGGACTCCTGAATTAGTCTCAGAGTGTGGCGTTCTCTCTATCACTCGCTTGGTTACAACATCAGATACTTCAAAGGGCCTGTATTTGACATATTTAGGTACATGGGATTGCTAAAATGATGCTCAATCTTCTTTAGGTTATATCTTGGTAAGTAATGCTAATATATTGATATGGTTTGGCTCTGTATACCCACCCCAAATCTCATCTTAAATTGTACTCCCATAATTCCCAAGTGTTGTGGGAGGGACCCAGTGGAAGAAAATTTGAATCATAGGAGTGGTTTTCCCCATACTGTTCTCATGGTAGTCTCACAAGATCTGATGGCTTTGATATGGCTCTGATGACTGGAAGAACACCAGGGTTCTTGGTCTCTCACTAGTTTAGATAAAATGACACAGACACATGTGGAGTGGTTTTTAGGAGCAAAAAGTTTGATAGGCAAGAAAGAGGTAAGGAAGAAGAAAACAGCTCCCCTGTACAGAGACAGAGGGAGGGAGGATTTGAACAAAGAGAAAAGCCTCATGTGCAGCAGAAAGTGGCTGCTTATACTGGGAGGCTGGAGGAGGCAGTGTCTGATTTCCATAGGGTCCAGGGATTGATTTGACCAGGTGTGTCATTTACATAGCCCGCAAAAAAACCTGGCCCTCTCACCTTAGCCCTTTAATATGCAAATGCGGGTCACCATGATGTTCCGAACACATGGTGTTATCTGAAGGTGGCCTTGACACTTGGTACACCAGGTGATAAGGAGGAAATGGTGGGAATTGTCATATTGAGTGAACCCAGTTTCTAATGGTTGGAATTTGCATATCAAAGTTTGCTAGCCTAGCCCTTCAAGCCACCTTTTCTGTTATAAAAGACATGGATCAGGGGTTGTTTCTTATTACAAGAAAATTTCCACCAAGAACTTTTACCCTCACTAGCTGCCTAAAAATTGTTTCTTAATAACTCCTATATCAGTTTTATCAGGGGTTTCTGCTTTTACATCTTCCTCATTTTCTCTTGCTGCTGCCACATAAGAAGTGCCTTTTGCCTCGTGCCATGATTCTGAAGCCACCCTAGCCATGTGGAATTGTAAGTCCAATTAAACCTCTTTTTCTTCCAAGTCTCAGGTATTTCTTTATCAGCAGTGTGAAAATGGACTAACACAATAAATTGGTACCAGTAGAGTGCGGCATTGCTGAAAAGATACCCAAAAATGTGGAAGCAACTTTGGAACTGGGTAACAGGCAGAGGTTGGAATCATTTGGGGGGCTCAGAAGAAGACAGAAAAATGTGGGAAAGTTCGAAACTGCCTAAAGACTTGTTGAATGGCTTTGACCAAAAGCCTGATAGTGATAAGAGACAGGACTAGCTGGATTTCCTAGGCTGATTAAAAATCCCTAAGCCTAGCTGGGAAGGTGACTGCATCCACCTTTAAACAAAGGGCTTACAACTTAGCTCACACCTGACCAATCAGAGAGCTCACTAAAATGCTAATTAGGCAAAAACAGGAGGTAAAGAAATAGCCAATCATCTATTGCCTGAAAGCACAGTGGAAGGGACAAGGATCAGCATATAAACCCAGGCATTCGAGCTGGCAATGGCAACCCCTTTTGGGTCCCCTCCCTTTGTATGGGAGCTCTGTTTTCACTCTATTTCACTCTATTAAATCTTGCACCTGCACTCTTCTGGTCCATGTTTGTTATGGCTCAAGCTGAGCTTTTGCTCACCATCCCCCTCTGCTGTTTGCTGCCATCACAGACCTGCCACTGACTTCCATCCCTCCAGATCTGGCAGGGTGTCCACTGTGCTCCTGATCCAGCAAGGCAACCATTGCCACTCCTGATCAGGCTAAAGGCTTGCCATTGTTCCTGCATGGCTAAGTGCCTAGGTTCATCCTAATTGAGCTGAACGCTAATCACTGGGTTCCATGGTTCTCTTCCATAGCCCATGGCTTCTAATAGAGCTATAACACTCACCGCATGGCCCAAGATTCCATTCCTTGGAATCCATGAGGCCAAGAACCTCAGGTAAGAGAACACGAAGCTTGCCACCATCTTGGAAGTGGCCCACCACCATTTTGGAAGTGGCCCACCACTATCTTGGGAGCTCTGGGAGCAAGGACCCCCTGGTAACAGCAATATGGACAATAAGGTCTAGGCTGAGGTGGTCTCAGATGGAGATGAGGAACTGGTTGAGAACTGGAGCAAAGGTGACTCCTGTTATGTTTTAGCAAAGAGACTGGTGGCATTTTGCACCTGCTGTAGAGATTTGTGGCATTTTAAACTTGAGAGAGATGATTTAGGGTATCCGGCAGAAGAAATTTCTAAGATGTGACTTAGGTGCTGTTAAAGGCATTCAGTTTTATAAGAGAAGCAGAGCATAAAAGTTGGGAAATTTTGCGCCTAACAATGTGATAGAAAAGAAAAACATTTTCTGAGGAGAAATTCAAGCCTGCTACAGAAACTTGCATAAGTAACAAACAGCTGAATGTTAGTCCCCAAGACAATGGAGAAAATAACTCCAGGGCATGTCAGAGGTCTTTATGGCAGCCCCTCCCATCACAGACCCAGAGGCCTAGGAGAAATGGTTTTGTGGGCCTCACTCAGGGTCCCTGTGCTGTGTGCATCCTAGGGACTTCATGCTCTGCATCTCAGCAGCTCCAGCCATGGCTGAAAGGGGCCAATGTAGAGGTCAGGCTGTGGCATCAAAGGTGGCAAGCTCCAGGCCTTGGCACCTTCCACATGATGTTGAGCCTGTTGAGTACACAGAAGTCAAGAATTGGAGTTTGGAAACCTCCATCTAGATTTCAGAAGATGTATAGAAATGCCTGGATGCCCAGGCAGAAGTTTCCTGCAGGTGTGGGATGCTCATGGAGAACCTCTTCTAGGGCAGTTCAGAAGGGAAATGTGGGGTCAGAGCCCCCACACAGAGTCCCTACTGGGGCACAGCCTAGTGGAGCTGTGAGAAGAGGGCCACCATCCTCCAGATCCCAGAATGGTAGATCCACTGACAGCTTGCACCATTCACCTGGAAAAGCTATAGACACTCAACACCAGCCCATGAAAGCAGCTGGGAAGGAGGCTGTACCCTGCAAAGCCACAGGAGCAGAGCTGCGCAAGACCATGGGAACCCACCTCTTGCATCAGCGTGACCTGGATGTGAGACATGGAGTCAAAGGACGTCATTTTGGAGCTTTAAAATTTGACTGTCCCAATGGATTTCAGGCTTTCATGGGCCCTGTAACCACTTTGTTTTAGCCAATTTCTCCCATCTGGAATGGCTGTATTTACCTAATACCTGTACCCCCCTTGTATCTAGGCAGTAACTAGTTTGCTTTTGATTTTACATGCTCCAAGGTGAATGGGACTTGCCTTCTCTCAGATGAGACTTTGGACTGTGGACTTTTGGGTTAATGCTGAAATGAGTTAAGACTTTGGGGGACTGTTGCAAAGGCATGATTGGTTTTGAAATGTGAGGACATGAGATTTGGGAGGGGCCAGGGGTGGAATGATATGGTTTGGCTTTCTGTGCCCACCCAAATCTCATCTTGAATTATACTGCTATAATTCCCACATGTTGTGGAAGGAACTCGGTGGGAGATAATTTGAATCACGGGGGAAGTTTTTCCCATACTGTTCTACTGGTAGTCTCACAAGATCTGATGGTTTTATCAGGGGTTTTCACTTTTGCATCTTCTTCATTTTCTCTTGACACCACCATGTAAGAAATGCCTTTTACCTTCTGCCATGATTCTGAGGCCTCCCCAGCCAAGTGGAACTGGAAGTCCAATTAAACCCCTTTTTCTTCCCAGTCTCAGGTATGTCTTTATCAGCAGTGGAAAAACGGACTAATACATATATATCCCAAAATTGTATGGGATTTCTAATATTCTCATGTCTGAGTATATGTTACAAATCATAACTATGGTTTTTATATTAAGTTATTGTAAACCACAGAGATAACCAAACTTCTTTTTCAATTGTTTTTCTAACTGTAACTACCCTGGACATTTTGCTATTCACAAGTAATTGTTGTCTTGTTTTAATCCTTTTCAAAAATGGTTTCTAATGAGCTATAGAACTTTAACAGGTGCTCTCAAATGCAGGCTCTTGATAACTTTAGAGACTGTAACATTGGAATAAAGGAAAATGTACAGGACTCATAAAGACCTGAAATGTTCACAAATATCAAGCAAAATAAGAGTTAATTAAATGGACTGAACTCGGGAAGCTGAAAAAAATCTTCTTGACTTTTGCTTGGAATATTGCTGATCCTCATTTTGTTTTTCAGAGTCAGACACTTATTTTGAACTATTTATGGTATTTAATAATTAAGATATACACTCCTATGAACAAAATTTGGAGCATATTTGTTTCTCTCTGCCTGATTCCTCTAGAATTTGGAAACTATCTGTGAGTGTTCTTAACTTATGGCAATACAGTTGTTTGCATCAGTGCAATAAGAATCCATTGTTTCTTTTGCAACAGGACACAATTGGAAAAAATTTGTTATTTTACTAAGGGTTTTACTGGGAGTGTACGCTTCCCTTAAGGACTCAATCTTGACTTGCAGAGCCGATAAAAGCCCCATGGGAGAAACTGGTCTCATACCCTTGCCTATGCAGTCCCTGTAAAGGGTTCCTGATTGGTAGTCAGTAAAGAATGTCACTTTCTAACAGGTCCAGGAGCTGTTTATCTTGTGACCTTAAGAGAGGATCACCCAACTCACAGGTATTTGAGGATAAACCCGTGGCTGGGCTCAGCTTTAAAAGGCCTTATCTGAGATTCCTTGTGGAACAGAGTTCCATCAAAGCCAATCCAAAAGGCCTAAGCAGAAATAGTTATTCTTGGTGCACATTATGCAAATAATCAGGCCAAGTATAAGACTAAAATTTATTTTGCAAACCACTCAGTCCTATGATGATTTGTTTTTTTAACAAAAATGAGGACTGGAGAGAGAGAAATTATGTTCCAAAACTTATCATACATTTGTCATTAAATTTTAAACTCATTATTTGTTTTTAAGTTTTGCTGACATTTTAGACTAACCCTGCTTGGTCCTGTGAACCAACTGGCAATCTCTGGCTGCAGCTCAGAAAGAACAAGAGGGATGGGTAATGTAAATATCTGGATGAATATTCTAGTTCTAAGCAATTATCCTGCAAATCCTGCCAGGTAATGGAATAAATAGGATGCCTATCACATGAAGGTTTCCTTTTTGGGAAAGTAAGACCAAGGGAACCAACCAAAGCCAAGCATCATGCACTTAAATCCTAGCAAGCTTAACTATAGCCACCAGTTATCTGGGTGTGTCATGAGACATCCTTTTATCTCCTTTTTTGGAGCAGGACTCAATTCCACAGCTTTACCTTAACATTTGGCCTATGATAAGGAGTTCATGCAATGCCCCCTGAGACACATGTTTGTCCCACACTCAATTCCAAGCTTCAGGTCAAAGCTCTAGGAAAGAAAACTGGATCCGAGGGATCCAGAGGCAAATAACAACAGAGATTAAAAGGCACAGTGCAGGTAAGCATGGCTGATTCCTGCTGATTAAGCCAATCCCAAGCTTACTGTTTCATTGATGAAGGCCACATTAAAACCCATGGCATAAATAAAGTCTAGGGAATTCCAAGACTACTGACAGCAGCGGGGATAGAGGCATAGGTGAGAGCAGATAACTTCTATTCTCTAGGCCCTCCCTGCTTCATGGGTGCAAGCTGCTTTGACACTCATGGCAGGGCCTGCCAAGGTCACTGGGACTCAGGGATGCAAGGATGGAAGAAGGGAAAGAGGACACTCTTCCCTCTCTCCCTCACATGCCTGAGTATCTGCAGGAAGAGAAGAGAACCAGGGATTCCTGTTCTCCTCTTTCTAGATGGGTAGCCATTCATCTGCAGTCTGTAGCCCTTTCAAATGCATCCTGAAACCCTGGGACTCCTTTGGAAAAAGGTCTTCTTTTTCCTTTCTTCTCCTCATTTCTGTCTTCACTAATAGGTAATTCTGTCTCTTTACTACAGGATGCTCCCCTCAGATGCATCCTCCAAACTGGAAAGAGTTAATTTCTCAAACCTTAAACTGGTCGGCTTAGGATTGGGCTCAGAGGAAACGAACCCAGAAGCCCAACATGCTGGCAAAAGGGTAAAGTTTTTCTGCCAGTTGGATTTTTGGCCTCCCTCTCCCCATACAAACTGGTAAAGGGCCTTGGAATTTTGAGCTGTCTTTACCCCTCCCCTTGTTTTGTTATGATACATGTTTTCTAATAACCTTGTTTGTCTGTTCTTGCCTTCAGGCCATTAAACTCCAAACAGTCATGCAACTGGAGCCTCTGACAATGGCACCTTCTGCTGGGAACCCTTAGGCCTCTAGGGAAGCTCTGACAGCTGTTTCTCCAAAACAGTGCCCCCTGTCAGCAGGAAGCAGTTAAGATCGGTCTTTCTCCTTATCCTTAATCTAACAGCAGTTAGCTGTATTTCTTTACAGGGGGAAATGAGACAGCCAGGTAGGAAGAGTTCCCAGAAGAAACTCCAACCAGCCTGCCCACTGAGATGGAGCCTCAGGAAGTTCATGACATTTGCAGCAGGGGGAACCTGGCCCTTCCACTTCCTGTTTGGAACCTGAGATTCAAGCTGTGGGCAGGAAGCACTCTAGCAGGGAGCCTGACCTAGCAAGAGTCCCTGTTTCTCACCTTTTTTCCTTTTCACCCAATAAAACCCTGCTTCACTCACCCTTTGAACCATATGCGAGCCTAAATTTTCATGGCTGTGGGAAAGAAAAGGACCCTGTCTTTAGCTGAACTAAGAAAAAGTCCTGAAACATTAGGAATGGATGAGAAATGAAGGGAAATAACTGAGATGTTATTTTCACATTTGGTAAGACTAAAAATTAAAAGAATAGTTGACTGTTGAGTCCTTCAGTGAGTAAGAAATGAAAACTTGGGGCACCAAAGTACTAATGCCTTAAATAAATACACAAGAAAAGAAAGAAGTGATTATACTATTGATTAATTTGTGGGAGCAAACTTGAAAAAAACGTTTTTAGAATAAAAATGTTTGGGATGGGCAGGGCATGGTGGCTCACACCTATAATCCAAGCACTTTGGGAGGCCAGGTTGTGTGGATCACTAGAGCTCAGAAGTTTGAGACCAGTCTGGCCAATATGGTGAAACCTCATCTCCTCAAAAGAAATGAAAATTAGCCGGTCTTGGTGGCACATGCCTGTAGTCCCAGTTACTCAGGAAGCTGAGGGGGGAGAATCACCTGAGCCCAGGAAGCTGAGACTGCAGTGAGCTGTGACCATGCCACTGTACCCCAGCTTGGGTGACAGAGCAAGACTCTGTTTCAGAAAAAAAAAAATTCAGTACGTATGTAACAATGGAAAAATGAGTCCATGGTCCATGGAAAAAAGCCTGAAAGGGTATCGAGGGCTGAAGGTGACTGATGGAAAACGATCCTAGAGGGGATAGAGGGAGATGGAATTAGTAGCATGGCAGAAGGTGACAAGGAATTGTTATTTCCAAATAGGAACAGACACATGGATCCGACATTCTGAAACAGTAAAGCTAACATAGAATTATAACGCTAGAGTTTGATATATTGAGAATACTTACATAGCCAATATGAAAGAAGGGAGTGGTGCCATGGCAGCTTAGAGATAACTGTGGCTATCCTTCATGCTAAAAATTCTCAATAAATTAGGTATTGATGGGACGTATCTCAAAATAATAAGAGCTATTTATGACAAACCCACAGCCAATATCATACTAAATGGGCAAAAACTGGAAGCATTCCCTTTGAAAACTGGCACAACACAGGGATGCCCTCTCTCATCACTCCTATTCAACATAGTGTTGGAAGTTCTGGCCAGGGAAATCAGGTAGGAGAAAGAAATAAATGGTATTCAATTAGGAAAAGAGGAAGTCAAATTGTTCCTGTTTGCAGATGACATGATTGTATATTTAGAAAACCCCATTGTCTCAGCCCAAAATCTCCTTAAGCTGATAAGCAACTTCAGCTAAGTCTCAGGATACAAAATCAATATGCAAAAATCACAAGCATTCTTATATACCAATAACAGACAAACAGAGAGCCAAATCATGAGTGAACTCCCTTTCACAATTGCTTCAAAGAGAATAAAATACCTAGGAATCCAACTTACAAGGGATGTGAAGGACCTCCTCATGGAGAACTACAAACCACTGCTCAACAAAATAAAAGAGGACACAAACAAATGGAAGAACATTCCATGCTCACGGATAGGAAGAGTCAATATCATGAAAATGGCCATACTGCCCAAGGTAATTTATAGATTCAATGCCATCCCCATCAAGCTATCAATGACTTTCTTCACAGAATTGGAAAAAACTACTTTAAAGTTCATGTGGAACCAAAAAAGAGCCCACATTGCCAAGAAAATCCTAAGCCAAAACAACAAACCTGGAGGCATCATGCTACCTGACTTCAAACTATACTACAAGGCTACAGTAACCAAAACAGCACGGTACTGGTACCAAAACAGAGATATAGACAAATGGAACAGAACAGAGCCCTCAGAAATAATACCACACGTCTACAACCATCTGATCTTTGACAAACCTGACAAAAACAAGAAATGGGGAAAGGATTCCCTATTTAATAAATGGTGCTGGGAACACTGGCTAACCATATGCAGAAAGCTGAAACTGGATCCCTTCCTTACACCTTATACAAAAATTAATTCAAGATGGATTAAAGACTTAAGTGTGAGACCTAAAACCATAAAAACCCTAGAAGAAAACCTAGGCAATACCATTCAGGACATAGGCATCATAGGCATGGGCAAGGACTTCATGTCTAAAACACCAAAAGCAATGGCAACAAAAACCAAAATTGACAAATGGGATCTAATTAAACTAAAGAGCTTCTGCACAGCAAAAGAAACTACCATCAGAGTGAGCAGGCAACCTACAGAATGGGAGAAAATTTTTGCCATCTATTCATCTGACAAAGGGCTATATCCCAAATCTACAAAGAACTCAAACAAATTTACAAGAAAAAAACAAACAACCCCATCAAAAAGTGGGTGAAGGATATGAACAGACACTTCTCAAAAGAAGACATTTATGCAGCCAACAGACACATGAAAAAATACTCATTATCACTGGCCATCAGAGAAATGCAAATCAAATCCACAATGAGATGCCATCTCACACCAGTTAGAATGGAGATCATTAAAAAGTCAGGAAACAACAGGTGCTGGAGAGGATGTGGAGAAATAAGAACACTTTTACACTGTTGGAGGTAGTGTAAACTAGTTCAACCATTGTGGAAGACAGTGTGGTGATTTCTCAAGGATCTAGAACTAGAAATACCATTTGACCCAGCCATCTCATTACTGGGTATATACCCAAAGGATTATAAATCATGCTGCTATAAAGACACATGCACACGTATGTTTTTTGCAGCACTATTCACAATAGCAAAGACTTGGAACCAACCCAAATATCCATCAATGATAGACTGGATTAAGAAAATGTGGCACATATACACCATGGAATACTGTGCAGCCATAAAAAAGGATGAGTTCATGTCCTTTGTAGGGACATGGATGAAGCTGGAAACCATCATTCTCAGCAAACTATCGCAAGGACAAAAAACCAAACACCGCATGTTCTCACTCATAGGTGGGAATTGAACAATGAGAACACTTGGACACACGAATGGGAACATCACATACTGGGGTGTGACATGGGGTGGGGGGAGTGGGGAGGGATAGCATTAGGAGATATACCTAATGTAAATGATGGGTTAATGAGTGCAGCACACCAACATGGCATATGTATACATATGTAACAAACCTGCATGTTGTGCATATGTACCCTAGAACTTAAAGTATAATAAAAAAAAAAAAAGAGATGACTGTGGCTATCATACTGAATGACTAACTAGGCATTGGAAGGACAGGAGCAAAGAGCAGAGGCTCAAAACCATTGATAAAAGTTTAAGGGACTTGTGGGTTTATGAAAGAAAGTTAAATCTATGTGTGGAAACTTAAAGAGTTTGCTAAATCAGTCAGTTTCACAAAATTCTGAAGTTTTAGTAAAATTTTCAAACTGTTCTCTAGCACAGGAAATAATGAAATTTGTGAAACGAACTAGCTACATAAATCTCTAAAGGATGGAGACACAATTTTTTTAGTACTATCATTTCTTTTAGCATTTTGCTAGCATTTTAAATACCATGTATTTAACATATTTAAATATATTCAGTCATAACACTCTGCATTTGCTACTGTTTTTAAATAAACTTAAAACATGTATTTGTTGACTGCTAATTTTCAGAGTCTAGTTTGTTTTTATAATTAGAAAATCGATATGGAGAAGAACCCAAAAGCATAATTTCAGCAACCTTAGTTACAGCTAACATTACTCATGTTTACCATGTTTTAAATCCCTTGTCAAAAGATAATGCCATATAAGGAAAGGCGAGGCCAGGGTGAAGAGTGAGCATGGGGAACAAATGGAATGGGAGAGACATAAGACATTTATTCCTCCACGTGTCCTGACCTGTCTTTCACACGCCTAAAATTATTCTAGTGGTACCTACTTCTTATTTGGCAAGTGTGTTGGAAGAAGACAGATGAAGAAAGTGGACAGGCACATGGAGAAAGTGAAAAGTAATAATATATGCCTTTTTGACAAGGAAACATATTTTTATGCATACGTACATGAATCCTTGAAACTAGTAAGACTACCTCATTTTAAGTAAACTCCATATAATAATATTTAATACTGAAAATTATTATTCACTAATTTCTTTTAATTAAAAAGCAATCCCAGGGCACTAAACATAAAATTCAATTTACACATAATGCTTTAAAATGTATCAAATACTGCCCCAATTCCAAAAGCAGAAACATAACTATGCCAAATATGGATCAATAGTGATATATCTACAGTTCTAAGGGTCTAAGGTAGACAAGAATGATCATAGTTCTATAGGCCTAATTATCATGGGTATAAAGATTTTCCTAAGCTATTTGTAAAGTGAAATTACACAAATTAATAAAGCGTAAGTTTTTGCTCAACAAGTGGATTGGCTGAATTAGAAGTATTTTGTAGCATTGTCATCTATAATATTCAGGAAATGTTTTATAATATACCATTGAATATCTATGTTCTTTTTCTGATCTTAGATCTCTGTAACACTTAGAGTGGAAACTTTGCCCAGCTTTATCCCTTTTTGATATCTAATTAAACCTGATTTAGTAGAGAATTTATCAGTATGCCTTTTCCCTCATATTTCATTTATGGATATGGACAGCCACCCATTTTTACCACGCACTCTATGTTGAAAGATCAAATACATCAGCATAATTTAAATAAATCTGAGCCCTATAAATTCCCACTGGATACAAGACCACAAATGGAAACAAGAACAAGGGCATGTTCAATGACATTAAAATGCAACTAATTTAAAACACAAAAGAAATGCATTTCTATAGAGTGCCTAATAAATCTACAGCACTCATTTCCACAGGATTTTAGTGAGCCAAATACCCAACAGCTTTCAAGAAAGAATTATACATTCATAGCTTAAGGACAAAATATTTGTGGCTGTTAACACTACATGGACTATCAATTTAGAAGCTTTGTTTTTGAGTCAAAAGAGACTGCAACAACTTTCTAGATTAGTAAAATTTCCTTGACAATTAGGAAATGTGCTAACATAAAAATATCTCTAAATTTGGAGTCTTCATTTACTTAGTTCTTTTATTTGACTGCTGGGCTTATTTCAAATAACACTGGGGTTATGGATGTAGCCATAATCTTTTCTTGGCTATCTTTGAATTGGTTATATCAGTAGACCATTAGCACAATTAATCACCTCAAAAAAACTGGATCATGTGCAAAAGCAGTAATTTTTATAGTAACAGAAATATATTCGTATGTGAGTATGAATGGAAAAGAAAGGAAAGAAGAGAAAAAATAGAAAAAGAAAAGAGGGAGGGAATGAGAGCTAGAGGAGAGAAATAAGAAAAAGACCCAAACAGAGAAGAGAAATCAAGTTTTGCTAATGAAATACGAAAAACTTTACTTTTTTTCCTTGATACTAATGTTTCTTAATGCATAGTCTTTCATATAAAGTGAATTCCAATGTTTTCCTTTTTATTCCTCCTTCTATGCCAGCAATCACCAAAGGAGAAATGTTCATATAAGCTTCCCTTTACCCAATTACCTTCTTACAAGTACCTATGAGGTTTAAGAAATCCAATTTTCCCTTTCTATGAGTCTAATTTCCTGATTACCACTAGCAAACTCTGCAATTCCAGGCCCATGATCTTTCCATTTATTCAACTATTTAGTGAACAACCACCTATATCACAGGCATCAAGATAGGCTCTGGAGATACAACAGTGATAAAAATAGGCATGAATCCCTACTTCCAAGGGGCTTGTTCTCTACCAGAGGAAGAGAGGAATGGGAAAGAAGGCAGATAACAAACAAGATAAAAAAGTAAATATAGAGATGATTATAAATGCAATGGAAAAAACAAAGCAGGAGATGTGAGTAGAGAGTGTATTTGTGGAGACTAAAGAAAGAGTGTAGTTTTAAATACAGTGGTCCGGAAAATTCTCACTGATAAGTATGTTAAACGTTGCACAAAATAAGAGAGTGAGTCACTGGCATATCTTGAAAAGAGGACTCCTAAGGGGAGAAAGAGAATGCAAATTCCCAGAGACAGACTCCTCCTGGCATCTGTACCTGGAGCAGAGTGAGCAGAGAGCAGTAAGAGGTGAATTCAGAGAGGTAATAGGGGCAAGGAGATATGATACAGAAGGTGCAGGTCCTTGTAGACACAGACAACAATTCTAAATTTAATTTTTAGAAAGATGGGGAGCCTTTGGGAATATTGACAGAATTGTGTCATGATTTGAGTTGTGTTTAATGGAATAATTCTTGCTTTGTGTTGAGAGTAAATAAATCTGAAGCTCTGAGTAGGTGGATGTAGGGTAGAAGATGTAGAAATAACAGGCCTAAGAATAGACACAGAAGTTAAAACCATGAAGGTTAATGGAAACTTCCAAAAAAGCATGTGGAAAGAACAATAAAACAAGGACAATGATGGAAGCCTACTGAGGCTAATTTGTAAGAGATGGAAGGAGAGGGATGAACTCATGGAATCCAAGAAAGAGCTGGTCAGAAAAGCATGAAAAGAAACAAACAAGCACAAAATGTGAAGACTGATGAGCTCCACTAAGGCTCCAGATGTGCTTAAACATCATAAATTTGGACTGAACTAAATTTGAACTGACATATATATGGTTGTGTATGTCACTTAGAAGTACTTCTATGCCAGTAGTAGCATAGAAACCTGATTGACGAATTGATTCAGTTGTGGTTTTCCTGAGCAGGTACAATAAATAATAGGAATATCAGATAACCAAGATATTGATGAGAGAACAGATAAGATAGTCAGCCATATGTTTCTGTGCAGGAAGAAGTAAATAAATTCAAAAGACGGATAAGTAATTAGGAAATGTAGGAATTAAGATACGATGTGTGTCTAAGAGTGTGAAGAGCAGATTTCCTAGGAAAGAGGTTAAAATTGAGGACAAGAAAAATTGTTAGAGAATGAGATTTTTGTGTTTACAATTTGTAATATGAAGTATAATTGAATGTAATGATGTGGAACACAATAATTAAATTAAAAGTTGATGACTTTGATGTATCTTAGGCTGAAGATAGTTTCATTTCATGATATAGATCTGATCATTCTCATTTAACTTTTTTTATTGCTGTCATAAAATCCTAAGTTTCTTCCAGGTGTTTTTGCTAGAGATATCTGTTCTAGTGTGTGCCATCTGACCACTATTGGCAAGATTCAGGAGCCCAATGTACAAAAGCTGCCCCCAGCTTACAGAATCCTCATTGTGAAGTGAGGCTTATTTCAGACTGGATATGAGCATTTTACTCAAACTTACATGAAGTTCCAGGGAGTCCGGACATCATGAAAGAAGTTTTGGCTGTGCTTAGTCCTCTAAGTGCCATGTGCTTTTTTCTACTAATAGTCTGGGTTAGAAGCATTCACACTCATTATGTAAAACCAAAGAAAATTAGATAAAAGGAAGCAAAAATATATTATTTAAATGGAAACATATTGCTTACAACCAAATATAATCATAGGATTGATAAATAGATAATCCACCTTAGTTTTATTTTTAACTTCAGTTGACTATCTCTCTTGAAGCAAGGTAACATAGTTGACTAGTTATGCATATGCTTCCCCAACTTTTTGTATCTTTTGTTTCTAAATCACTAGAACAACATCTGCTAGGTGGAATTTCATTTTCTCACAGTGAATGCTGAAGAAAATTGCTTCACCTTCTTGTAGGCGAAGTGCACTACTTTGAATTTGCTGCTAGCCCCTTTAAATTTCAGTCACTAAGTGTGAACCTAAGTTTTCAGCTTCACACCTCTTTTCCTAGTATTTAAATCTGTCTTACTGTCAATGGATGCTCATTGTCTTAAAGCTCTGCATAACATCCAAACATAGTGACCCATAAGACTTCTTTTGCTCATTAATCTCCAAGTGTCTCTAATGTAAACCTACAAAGGAAGAATTTGGTAACTCCCTGCAAAATAATTAAATCAAGACTTTATGATCCTCAAAGGGAGAGTACTCCCTAAAGTAAATCTAGCAGCAAAAGCTCCTCCTTTTTCACTTAAACCAAATATCCATTTTCTGTAGCCTAATAGAGAATTCATCAAATGAAATAAATTCTCGTAACAGCTTAATCTGATGTTAAAAAGAAATAAGTAAAAGACAGAATTAATAAAAGGGAAGATAATATCAGGTATAATTTGGTGATTAATGTCCAACAATGTGTTAAAATAGAGAGTGAAAGGAAACTTATGCAAAAAGGGAAAAAAGCAGAGAAGAGAAAAAGGAACAAAATCTTGAAGATATATAAGGAGAAACTGAAAAAAGGAATAAAAAATGACAATAAGAAGTAAATTTTTTAAAGAGATTGGAAATGTCTTACTATTGTAAAGCAAACCATTATTATTTTAGTAATAATATCAAAAATGTTAAATCATAGGGTGATTAGTAAACAAATACAAAATATTTTTTAAAGTTGTTACATACCACTGTATTGCTTTTTATTTAATTGATTACTGCCATTTTAATAAAAATATCTATATCCTCTTATATGATGGTTTATTTCATATAGATAAGCTCATATGAAAACAAAGTAATCACACAATGTCTCAAATGCAGAGGACTCATTACGTGTGTACATTAATCAGAATATTCAATTCTACTTGAATAAACACAATTTAATGCTAAACTTTTTATATTTTCTGGATGCATAACTATTCAATCAATGCTTTAAGATTACCCACTTAGGTCAAGTGTAATTGGGATATTGCCCCAAAAGTCTAATGGTTGCTTCCTTATTATAGCCTGGTGTTCAGATTTATGCAAATAGAAAACAATTTCTGCAGTATCCTTTAAAAATAAAAAAATAAATAAAGTATCTGATTGTGATTGCTGTTTTGTAGGTTCAGACATTTTAATGCATTCTTTCTTGGAAAAAAATAACAACAACTAGGAACAATAATCACAGACAAAACTTTGCAACACCAATTGCTTTGAAAAGGAAACAAATATTTCCCACACACACAAGAAAAAATACTGTCCATTCCTGTCAGCCTTTTCAACCTCTTTTGTGTTCCAAGAAATTGCAAGTAATGAAAACAGGGCAGAGCCAATCAAATGGGTGTGTATACTAGTGCACTGCGAGAGTTGAAAGCTCTGCATTTAAAATAAGGTTTATGCATTATTCATAGACTATGCATGTTTATGTAAATTACCAAAGGCGGAAGTGTATATGAAACCAGAATCTGAAGTAAAATGACGATGTTATAATATAGTGCTGGACTTGCATCTCGCCAATTCAACGTACCTTCATTATACTATTCTTCAAAATTACATCATATGCCAGTTCACACTAGAAAAACTAATAAAACTTTGAGACTTACACATATTATATATTTTTCAACATTTCTTTCAGATTCAATATATTATTAAACAGTGAAACTTAGCCATGTAAAATTCAGACAGCCTAGGAATAAAGATGTACACATACACTCCCGTAAGCGGTTGTTACACAAGTTGAGGGACATAGAAAATGGAGCTTAGAAATTTAATTTAAAGATAGGAAGGTTTTTAATATATGGGGATTTCTGCTTTTAAAAAAGAGAAAAAACTTGAACCCTTCCTTTTTCGGAAATAGACCCAGTAAATTTTGGAAGGCAATATAGTATTTGGAAGGCAACCTCCCACCTAGCATGGAACACTGGAGTGGTTTCTGGCCAGCAATAATCAGCTCAGACTCATCTTCTGGGTTAAAGTGTTCTTTTGAATCAGTCATTGTGGGCTGCCAGCCAAGGGGAAGAGTTCATTTGCATGAGATCTCCACGTCCTGGTCAGCTCTGAAAATCTTGGCAGCTTAGCACTGCAATTGGCAAAGGAGTGTTTTTTTAAAAAAAAATTAGTAAATAAGGGCTTCCAAAGAAAACATTGTCACTGAATTAAGTCCAATGCACCTGAAATACATTGCTCTGTTATCTTTTAAACTGTTATGAATATAGCAGGCATTTTAAAGTCATTTCTGTTTATTTCCTTCCTAATGTACCGTGTGAACCATTTTTCTCATGTGTTAACGTACTATATGCAAATGGCGTTTAATGTGTTTTATTCACAGAATACATTTACAAATCATTTTGTGTGGGGGGGAAAGCAGTTGTTTCACTTTTGCTGTGAAACTGAAAAGTAGGAGTATATATCACTACATTTCTAAAATGAGAGAAAATTTAAATGGAATGAGAAAAGCCCACAGATGCTATAATAAAAATTGTCTATGTTCCTAATTCACCTATTAGTACCTTTTTCTCACTTCATAGATTTTCAAAGTCTGCTTGCTAAATTTCCCTCCCTAAGAATTTTAAGCCCTTGTCATTTGAAACAATTATCTTTGCCATTATTTGTGCTTAGGTCCATGTGTGCTGCTCCTCTTAGAAATCAAAAGAAAACCTCAGAAACAGCAAACACTTTTTAGTAAAACAAAAAATTTAACTTAAACATTTGTGCTTTACATACTACCACAATAACTGAGCGTAATTTCTCACATATCTAATCAACATATATTTCGTTCATGGCATTTAAAGACTTTCAAATAATTTGCAACATAATTTATTTTTATATAATTCTTACACTCTAAACAATATAAAATCACTAGGTGTTTAAAAAATGTTGAGAGTAGGTTAAATACTGAAGGAGCATTCAAATTCCATTTTATATAATATTAAATATGTAACCAAAAAGGAACATAACTGTTATAAAAATAATGTAAAGAATGTGTACAACATAGTATTTTTTTCCTGTTAATTCATAGAAATAGATCTCTAAATGGCTATTTTCATCCCATCTATAGAACGGCCAGGAAAAATGTTGGCAATTACTCTGTGAATGGTGTTCTATCCTGGCATGAAGGTATAATTAATTTACATATAGCATTGTTGGAAATGAAGCCTGCGACATACAGAGTATCATCAACATTGGGAATGCACACTGCCAATTGTACCTCCTCATACAAATAGATACTGCCACTTATGGATCAAAAGGAGTGTTGCGACTGTGGTCCTGAGCTATTAAAACATGTTACAGAACTTTAAAGGTGTTTTAGAAGAGGGGACTTTATCATTAGAAGGCTATTTTTCCCTTTGTCATGTAAACTTACTCCATGGAAATATTTATGTTTTACCTACATTGTCATATTTTCCCCAAAGGAAAAAGGCATATAGCACAAAAATTAAAAATGTTTAATTATTTTATGTTAGTAAAACAGAACTTCGTATTTTTTAAATAATAGAAACACAATAAAGTCTTCTTTAAATTTTAGAATAGGAAAGAAAAAGAACAAAATGTAGATACAATCTACTAATCTTTGAGCAATGGCTTAGTAGTTTCCATGGTGACATGAATCTACAAATATAAATTCAAGTGAGGCAACTTTTACTTCATTTATCAGAAAAAAATGCAAAAGAGAATTTTATTTTAAATTACATGGATAATTATCTCAGTTATTTCCTTCATGTTGCATACATATCACTGATTGACTTATCTCCTACTATTCATCTTTGTATTTTAAAAAATCTAAAAATTTGCTGTGTGCATTTTAGAAGACTAAGTATTTTTAATTTAACACAAGATTATTATTATTTCTTGATGTTAAAAAAGCTTTCTTGATAACTAAATAGTGAATTGGTTATGAAACTTGAAGAGAATTAAGCTCTCAGCAGTAAGAGATTTTTCTAACAAAATTTTTGAAAGAGGAATATGAGTGCATTCGAGATTTTACATCTGCCTTATGGGAAAATCGATAATAGATTGTTTCTATACATTATGTGTCAAGATTTGCCTATTGAGGCATATGCAATAGGTATGCACTGGAGTATAATTTACAAAGTACATTTACAAGGTATTTCCATAGTGCCCTAATCTATTACATTTTCTGTCCTCTAATTTTCATGAGGCTTCATTGTGCACCTTATTTTCTATTTAGTGAAGAAATTGAGTGATTGATTATGAATGATAAGTGAAAAATCAGTCAAATGTGGACAAGGCTGGCCTGATAAGACCGAAATGAAGTATGCTTTTGGTTGTGTAATAATTTCCAGCTGTGTTCTAGTTTAAGAAAATGTCCAACATGACACTCCTAGCTTAACTCAGTCACACATTTCATACAGGTAGTATTTTTCAGATGACACCAAGTTAGAAGGGATTGCTAACACCTCGGAAGAAAAGATCAGAATTCAAAGTGACCTCGATAAACTGAAGAAACAGCATGAACCTGGCTAGCCACAGGCCCTACAGGGAAAAAAAATCTAACGTAGTATTCATCATTTATTTATTTTTTCATTCATTCATAAAATATTAATTGAATGCCTACTATGTGCCAGCTACAAGCTGAATATTGTTTAACACAAATGCATTTTTAGTTTGGCAATCTACCCCTGCCTTCAATGCATGGCTGGACCCTTTCAGGAAATCAGTTCCTTTCAAAATTGTGTGCTCCCACATTATTCAAAATCAATAGATTTAAGAGAAAAAATACAAATAGGTCAAAAAGTATGACATCACACCATATATAGATATATATACTTTATATATATATATACACACACATACACACACACATTTATAGATAGATACACACACGTCTCCTCGTTCTTTTTTAAAGGTGAGTCACTTTGGGGGGACAAAATAAGTCATATGTAGTGTTTAATTGTGGGTTTCTATAGGGTTATAATAAAAGTAATTTAAAATATTTTTATGGCTCAATCTTTCCATGTTAAATTGAAGAATAATCAGGATATCTTTAAAAATCTGATTCTGCTAGAGTCTTACCTGTGTTTCCATCCTGGCTGCCTTAAAGAAGAGTAATCATGCATCCTGGTTTGATTTGAACAGTTTACATCTGCTGTCTCAGCACAATTATTAATCTGTCTTTCACTTTCAGAAATGATCAATTTAAACAATAAATTATGTGACCCCTGTGTCTTGAGGTGCCACTTCAACTATACCCAAGCACTGCACCTTTTGATGGGGTCAAACAAGATGCCATTCTAGCCCTCAGGGAGCTGACTGGAAACCGAGGGAGACATAAATATCAACAGCTCTTTTCAAGGGAAATCAAGGACTTGAAGAAGAACAAACTTCATACAAAAGTATAGGTTAAAAAAAGGATAGTATTCGAGAAGCCATTAAGGCTGTCAAATTTGAGAACATAAGACAGCCAAGCCTAATAATTAACAACTTATTAAACACAGTTTATTTTTGAAGAAAAACCACTTTATCTAGGAGTTTTTAATTTGAAAACCATGTTCCACAAGCTATTGCAAATAACAGCCAGAAATAATAATAGTGCATAACAGTAATAGCAATACATGAATGATATTTACTTGTGTATAATGAAAAGTATTTTCATTACTCTTCCAGGCTTTCACCAGTCCTTGACAATGGATAATGCATATTTTTTTAGTTAACAAATATTTCCGGTTTTGCCTGAATTATATTTCTCATGTTTTTCTCCTCTCACTTTTGTAACCTTAGGTTTGAGGAAATAAAGAGTTAAATTTTTAAACAGCCACTGATATGCTCTCTAAAGCAATTATTCCTTCTGTCACCAAGAGATAAATGTACTACCACAAGACATTACAAATGTGCTCCTCTAGACTCTAATACAAATTACTGTCAGACCACACCACTTAAAGCCTTCCTCCTCTTATTTAGTAAAGCCAATTTCTTGTGATTTTTTTACATATAAAGAAGAAAATATCTTGTTCTGAAGACTGTTAACACATTTTAACAATTTTTAAACTGTTTAAAATAACAAAACTGTTTATTAACTCTCTTAAAACCATTAATACTGAGACTGTTGAACCTTCTGGAACAAGTCAGTAGGGAAGAAAACCTCTGGAATCAAGTGAGTTTCCTACTATCTGGCAGGGTTGCAGAAGGACCTAAATCATTGAAAGCAATTCTAAAGTTAGTCCTAACCCCAAACAAGCTTCTGGAAGAAAAATTTAAACTGCTAAAATTGAAGTATAGATTTACCTCAATTATAGTCTTATCCCCAGAAGAAATTATCTTAGGGTTATTCAAAGCATATCAATAATGCTCATAGACTGTGAACATATTTCTCTTAAAAAACAATGTGCATTTTAATGAAATATCTTCTCGTCTACTTTCCAATGGGAGGATATGTATTATGGTTCTAATATTTACTTCCTTCTAGCTCTCTGTGTGGTTATTGACTAATAACTCGATCTCTCTGTTCACATTGATATGATCATCCATAAATGTAAGAACTTCTATTAAGACTCTGTGGAGAGTTTGTGTTGTACCAAAGCTAATGATGACCTTAAGGAGCAGCCACATCTGTTTGGTACCTGTTTGGTAGGGAATTACTGCTCTCAACCTGCATCCCTCCTCACAGCCCACTCCCAGTATCACACCTTGAAGTGTCATTTCCCAGACTTCACATCGCTTCCGTGGCTAAACACTATTAGTGGCTTCCAGTTGTAACAGGTGATGAGGCCAGCCTTTGTCATGACAATGAGGACCTGCCTGACCTGACTCTGCCTAACTCTTCAATCATCCCGTACTACTCTGACCTTCAATATCTACTCTAGCTATATAGGCCTTAGGTCAGTTTTCAAATATGCCTAACTCTTTCCCAAGGAATGTTTCTGTACACACTCTTCCCTCAGACTGGAAGGCACTTTCCCCTGTGCTTCACAATGGTTGCTTCTTTATCCTCTTCATCTCTGTTTAAATGTCACTTCTCAGAAAGGCTTTTCCTGATGCTTTATCTAAAGTATCCCTTTTCATTGATTATCTCAGCAGTCTTTATTCTAAAAGCAGATCGATGAGGGTAAATGATGGAACCAGCCAGGGACAAAGCTGGTATTACTCATACACACACACACACACACAAACAGGGTTGTAAAAATTATGCATTAAAGCAAATGAAAATAATGTTTTAACATCTGAAGAGGTTAAGGAAGAGTAACTCAGCTCTTGAAGATACCAATATCTTGGAAACACCAAAAAATCTTTCCCTTTCTAATCTCCAAATACTCTGGCAGTCAGTAATTAAGTGGCAGACAGGAGGCCATAGGATCCCACTTCAGGGAAGCTGACCAGTGCAATAGAAAAGACCCACAGATAAAGACAGCTGGGAGTCATGAAACAGCCAGCCAAGTCCCTGCCTAATCACCCTATAATGAAGCTTATAATTTACTATTCCTGCTTATTCATCAGAATTTTCAGTCAGTCATTTAGTGGTTCTTTTAAATATAAACAGACAATCAATGATCACTAGAAATTTGAAGACTCTAGCATAACAGCTCAAATAAATAAAGAAAAGGGAGAAGAAATAAAAGAAGACAGAGAAAGAAAGAAAGAAAGAAAGAGAGAAAGAAAGAGAAAAAGAAAGAAAGAGAAAGAAAAGAAAGAAAGAAGAAAGAAAGAAAGAAAGAAAAAGAAAAAGGAGGAAGGAAGGAAGGAAAGGGAAGAGAGAGGAGGAAGAGAGAGACAGAGAAAGGAAGGATTCAGAGAAAACCCAGGCACTGAAAGAAACTTTAAAATGCTTTCTTCAGAAAACTCATAAAATAAGAGAAGATATTGGATCTATGAAGAAGGAGGAGTAGGAAAAGAGAGAATGGAAGGGGAGAAAGAGGAACTAAAACAGCAGCAGCAGCAGCAACTATGACTATACAAATATCATGGAGAAATAAAAAGGCTACTGAAGATGACTAATAGAAAAAAAAATGAAGACCAGGTAAAGGGTCAACATTATAAAACAAGAGTTTCAGAGCGATAACAGAGAAAGTAAAGGAAAGAAAATTATCAAGAAGTGATACAAAAAGTGCTTACAGAAGAAGAACAAATACCTTCAAATTGAAAGACCTCTTCAAATACCTAGCACAATGAATACAAATGGACCACACTAACATACATAGTCATGAAATTTCACCCCCATGGCAAAAATAGAAACATTCAAAAATTTCTCCAGAGAAAAGTAACAGGTTTTATTAATAGGCTTAACATTCAGAATGGTATCAGACTTCCTAAAAGGAAACTGAATCTGGAGAAGCAATGGATTGACACCTTTAAAACATTGTGGACAAAACATCTCCAATACTGAATGTTTTACCCAGCCAAACTAACATTCAATTGTTTTGGTAAATCAATCTTCAGGCATACAAAAACTCAAAAATTAGGTTCTATACACTCTTTCTCAAGAACCCACTGGAGGATGTGAACCATCAAGGAAAAGAGAGTTACCAAGAAAGAGAAATGCATGAAAGTAAGGAAATGGGAATATAGCATTAAAAAGGTTAAGGGAATTCCTAGCAGATAATTGCACAGGAGACTCAGAGAACAACTGTACAGATGAAATCCAGAAGGCTGGAGGACTACAGAAGGGTTATCTTAGAACCAAATGAAACTGGTAGACTTTCATTTAGTAGTCTACCAAGTGAAAACTGGTAGACTTCCATTCATTTGTATGAATGGAACTGAAAGGAAATTTACACTTTGGTCACAGAGTCTGGAGACAAATTAATTCTAGGAACATGGAAAACAACTAAGAAAATAAACTTGATCACACTTTTTTGTTGTACACCTTTTAATTATACTCTAAAAGTTTAAAAAGAGTGATCAAAAGTTCATTATACTGCATAACTGTAAATAATATTTATATAGTCATTATATAAACAGTTAAGCCCAAGTAGAAAGAAGCTGCTAACCCAGCTCAGCTATTTTGCCATGTAGAAATGCAGGGCCAAGTATTGCCAGAACTTGCCATGTGGTGCCAAATTATAACTTCTGGCTATTCTGATTGAGAAATTAAAATGGTCATATTAGCTCACACAGAGAAAAGCTAGAATAAGGCTATCAAATCAATTGTGTAAGACAAAGATATTTTGGGTCATTCATGCCCAACCGGGGGAGCCCATATTTCTTCTCTGTCAAATAGCTCATGTATCAGGAGAATAGCTTGGGATTCAAATGTCAGAATGCTTGGACAGTCATCTTTTGAACAAAGCATTGCATCTCTAAGATTATCAGTCACATCCTTGTATACCTAGTGCCACAGAACAATGACTGTTACATAGTAGACTCTCAGCAAATATTTGTAATATTTTTAACGAATGCATGAATTTTTACCTTTCCCAATGCCTTGAAAATGTTTACATTGTCCCTAAGCACTCTCAAAAAGAATTAATCATTCCACATTTTGTGCTACTTCTATAATGGGTACATACCACATTTCTTTAAATTATACTTTAAGTTTTAGGGTACATGTGCACAACGTGCAGGTTAGTTACATATGCATACATGTGCCATGTTGGTGTGTTGCACCCATTAACTCGTCATTTAACATTAGACATACCACATTTTTGGTACGCATCACTCTGTACAGAAAATATTTATTTATGTCTACCCTCCCAAAAGAATTTAATTTCCTTGAATGCAGGAATTATTTATTTATAAATTTTGTATTCCCACCCTGGAGTCTCAATAACAGGTGACTTGTTTCTTTCTAGCCCCAGTTATAATTCATTGCATTTATTGAGTACTTGATATGTACCAAACTTCTCATATAGTAACTTTACAACATTTAATCTTCACAACAATCCTATAAGACAGGTACTATTACTATCACCATTTTACTAAAGCATAATGCCTGACATCTAGGAATTATTTACTAAATGTTGCTGAATGAATAATTATACCTTTTGGATCTGGATATGTAGATTTGTTCCCAGAAAATTTGAGAAGATACATCACCTCTCAGGCTATGTGTCAAAGTAAAAATAATGATTTTCTTTCTTTACTTGTGACTTTGCACACACCTCTGTTGACCATGATGAATATTCAATTGGGAACCCCTTGACACAAGACACATTTGACTATAAACTCAAAGCAGCACCAACACAGACCATGGATTGTCGCAGAAAGTGATCTTGAATGAGAGAGAACATTATGAGAAGATACTGTTAGTCTAATGATTATTTTGAATGTACAATAGAGTTAGGGAGGGAGTAAAGAAATCTTTTAAATTATTCAACATTTTAAGATTATTCTTGTGAAAACTTAAGATACAGGCTCTCTTAGTCTGGTTTCCCCCTAGAAGCACAGCCTGAGACAAAGGTTTGATGCAGGTAGTTAATTTTGGGAAGTGATCCAAGGAAAAAAAATGGGGAAAACTGGAAGAAATAAAGAAAAGACCTTGGGCCCAATGAAAAGACCTTGAAAAAGTTGTGGTTACAGTTGCAGGTCATGAGGACTCAATCTCACTGAGAATATTCTGAAGAGGTATATAGAGTGAACCTCGGGATTGTCTGACCAAGATGTGACAGAGAAACTTATTTATCCACCACCTCCCATTGGTCAAGAGTTGCCCCAACAGGTGTTAGCCCTCTCATATTTCCAGGCTTTTGCATGCCCCCAAAATAACTGAATTAGTGCTGTAGGCATACTACAAGGCAGTAGCAGAGAAGGATCACACAGAAAACAAGAGGCAAGGGGTGAGGTTCTGGCAGGATACATTCAGACAAAAACAAAAAGTGGACCTAGAAGATGTGAGAGTAGCATGAGAAACGTTTACATGTATACAATCTCATAATGTACTTATAAATAAACAGACCGAAGTTTAGAGGGGAAAAGATAAAATGTGAACATTTTATGTGTTTTTAGCTAATTAGTAAAATATCTTAAGCCCATACTCTGTATAAAGCACTAAACCTGGAGTTGGGAGGAATGTAGAACAAATATATAATATGCATCCTGTCTTCATGCATCTTTAAATTAAAACGAGTCTAAACACTAACAATGTGAATAAAAACAGAAAATACAAAGTAAATATAAATAAAAAGCTGAAATTTTTTGGTTCTAATTATATGGGTTCCAGGAGTTCAGAGGGAAAAAGGGATCAATAAAGGCCAAGGTTGCTAAGCAAAGCCTCATTGAAGAAGTTGTACCTGAGCAGGTCCTGTTATGAAGAACACATTTTGATAGGACGAGAAAAGGACAATTTGAACATATTGGTGAGGTTAATATTGCTGCCATCCATATCCTCTTCTGGAGGAGTTAATCTTTACACAGCCATTGTTGACCACATAGTGGTGTTTTCTACCAGACAGTGCCATATTCCCAGTACTCAGACCAAACAATTGCTCAGCTCAAGTGACCAAAAAAGTGTGGGTACACAAAAGAGAGAAGGAAGGAGGAAGGGAGGGAGTAAGAGGGAGGGAGAGAGATTTCACTCTAATGAATCTATCCAGAGTTTTAAGATTTGAAGTTATTGAATCAATCTATTTTAATTAGAGCACACACGTAAGCTTATCATTTCACACTATAGTTTCTGATTCTTTGTACTCCTAAAGGTCATAATCAGGCCCTTCCACCAGGTGATTTACTTCTTTCTAGCCACAACAGTGTCAACTAGGAGTTGGCATCTGACTCAAGGGCTACTGATTCTTAGCACTGTCAACAACCTGTGACATAGTCTTTTGCGAAAAGATAAACAAGTCCAATAAGTAACTCGTTCTTGAGAAGCTGAAATTAAAGACCGAACTATTTGGCAGCCTACAGTCCATAAAAGGATGCCATGAGTTAGGCTAGGGACCAAGTAAGGTCGTGAAAAAGCATCAATTTTTAGACAAATGATTCTAGTTGGTGGGGAGTGGAAAATGATGTATTAATAGATATACAGAGGGAAGAGAAGATTTGACATAAGTCCAAGAGACTGATCTGTCCTTAGATGTGTTTTCAGATCATCTTTCCAGGTTCAGCCCTTGTTCCAGCCCCAGGCATCTACTCTAACCACCAACTCCCTTCAATTAATATACCTTACAAGTATCTTTTTTGCTTTTTCAATGAAATAAAGATCAATTTGAGGGGGAAAACGTGAAAAATTAAATGTATGAGTAAGTATAGTGTGGAACAGAAAGATCGTCTTGAGTACACAGTAGAGGTTATGCATTGAAATTAATGGGAAATAGGTTAAATACTATGCCAAGAAACTTGGAAAATCTGGATTTTGTACTATTTATCATTTAAAAAATCTTCTCTATACCTGATTTTAAAACTTTCACTAAGTTTAGAATAGGAGACGACAAGGCCTTGGCCTTTCCTACAAGATAATGTACACAAGACATAATAATGGGAGCAGATAGAAGCATAAAATATTCTGCAAGTCACGCTGTCTGTCTGTAGAAAGTATGCATACTTTCAACTTGATAATATCTCTATTAGATATCAAAACCACTTCTCAGTACCTTAAGTAAGAATAGTTGTGTTTGATAGCCTCATTTTCAGTCCTCACATTCATAAGAGAGGGAATCCTGTCCCCTCACCCTCTTTGAAAATGGTCAACAGATTATTTTCTCACAGTTTGTTTATGATGAGAGACATTTTTATAGCCCCTCATAAGACTGAATGGAAAAAGAAGAACCTCTGAGCTAAAACTAATAACTAAAACTAATTAGTTCTAAAACCAATAGGCAGGATAAGGCAAGCATAAAGGAGGCCTTGAGAGTCCATTAACATTATATTAGAAAGGCATTTTAATTCAAACAAGTTTGGTTCAACACATATTTATTTTTTGAGGTCTTTATTACCATTACAGAGAGAGATAAAACAAATGACCAAGTAAAAAGAAGAGTAGACAGGTGGTAATTAAGAGCAGAAAAAAATAATTCTTAAACATTCAGAAATACTTGAGTGTAGTGATTGCTTTGCTATGACTGCAGAGATATGAGAACTATTCATTAGTTTAAAAGTAAAGAAAGAAAGGAAGAAAAAGAAAAAGAAAGAAAGAAAGAGGGACGGATGGACGGAGGGAGGGAGGAAGGAAGGAAGGAGAAAGAAAAGAAGGAAGGAAGGAAGAAAAGAAAGAGAGAAAGAAAGAAAGAGAAAAAGAAGGAAAGAGAAAGAAAGAAGAAAAGGAAAAGAAAAATCGTTGGCATACCAAAACATGAAGCAAAATAATCTCTGCTTCTATTATTAAAAGCAGGGTTAGGATGAATTTCATACTAAAATCTCCTCACCTCTAAAGAAAATGGCATTTTTCAAGAGACAAGAGAGCATCAGGACGATATTTAATAAAATATTCTTTTCTTTTTCTTTTTTCTTTTTTTTTTTTTTTTTTTGAGATGGAGTCTGGTGCGATCTTACCTCCCTGCAGCCTCCACTTCCTGGGTTCAAGCAATTCTCCTCCAGGCCTCTGGAGGCCTAAGCCTCCAGAGTAGCTAGGATTACAGGCATGCACCACCAAGCCCAGCTAATTTTTGTATTTTTAGTAGAGACAGGATTTCACCATGTTGGCCAGGCTGGTCACGAACTCCTGACCTCAGATGATTTGCCTGCCTTAGCCTCCCAAAGTGTTAGGATTACAGGCGTAAGCCACCGCCCCCAGCCTTTTTTTCCTTTTGATTGACTATCCAGGGCTTTGAGAATCCAGGTATCCCTTTATATATTGCAAGCCAATATGTTAAATTTGTCTACCAAAAAACATTATGAAATAGGAATTAATTCAGCTAAATTAACATTCATGGATTTTTAATGGCCATGTGATACTTTTCTATGCTACTGTGAAGTGCCATTCTCATGCTCTTTTTCCATTGATTGTTCTTTGCCAGAAAAAAACAACACAATTTTCCACTTGCTTGCTTGATCTCTGCCAAATATCAAGGAAGAAATCATCAATTAAAAACTGATAAATGGTAAGAAACTTCCAACTGTCAGTTATAAAAGCAGCAAGTCTCTTTCCTCAGAAAAATGGCAGAGGCTCCACTTTGAATAGAATGCTATGTTTCTAAAGGATTATTTTTAACAGAAGATTTACTTCCCCATTTTGTAGAATATAAAAGACAAACATATGAAAAAATCATGAGACTTTCCTCTTGTTTTTGCATGTTTTAGTGACATGCTGACCTGAGTCCAAAGACAGAGATAAAAAGCTTTGATTAAGGTTCTAGGTAATAAAGACCTCTCCTGTTTTCCTCCTACTTACTTTCTCCTTACTGAGAGAAATGAAAGGATTATGGCTATATGTATCAGCTCTGAGCGAAGTTATTCATTAAAAGAAATTTCCCACTGGGGCTTCCCAGCTATCCTTTCATCACCCCTCCCTTGGTAGTGGGATACACGTTTGGTACAGCCTTTTGGGAATATCTTTAAAATTTAAAATACACATACTCCTTGATCCTGACACTTGTATTAATATTTCTGTAGGATTGATTTTGAGAAAGAGAAATCAGCTCCTGACATCCAAGAACTGGCCTGACACTTACAGTTAGGCCTTGATCTTGCTTGTCTGATGCCCATAGAGATGTTCTGTTGGACATAACGGTCTCCTAGAACACCAACATCAGACAGGGTCACTTTGTGACTGTGAAGAAATGAGATCAAAGCAAAGCAAAACAACACTAGCAAACAAAGACCACTTCTTTGAACCTTATCCAGAATTACCTAGCCACAATGCAAATTTTATAAGTCCTTCCTAACACACTCTTAGGTGAGATGGCCCTGTGGCTCCTCATGATGTGTGTGGTCTCCATTACTGCAACAAGCAATAAGCTCAACTTGCTTTCTGGTGGTCTTTGGCAAGAGGGCAAGAACAGTTATTAGAGGCAGAATTTTTTTACAACAATATTCATAATCACAAAAACTGGAGACACCAATTTGCTCAGAAATATGAAAATGATTAAATTTGTTATGGCTCATTTACTTTATGAAACAACCCAAAAAAAAGTAAGGCAGATGCTTGAGTATTATAATGGGGAACTGTTAAGGTATACGTTGGAAGGTAGAGCAAGAAAGTTAAATGTCAATTACAAAGAATAGGATACTAGCCTATCTTTAAGAAAAAACAAACTGTGTGTGTGAGTGTGTGTGTGTGTGTGTGTGCAGAAAAAAGTTTGGGAAGAATACACATCAAGCTCTTAACAGTGACATGGGGAAGAAACAACTTCCACATTTTAACATATACATCTTGTATTTTTCTAAATTTCATAAGATTTCATAGTTACATTTATAATTTTTAGAATGGATTATATTATTAAAAATTGGCTTCTCAGTAAATATATGTCCATATAATTAAATAATGTGTGTGTATATATATTGTACAGACTGAGTTTCCCTTATCTGAAATGCTTGGGGTTAGAAGTGTTTCAGATTTAGAATTTTTTTTATTTTAGAATATTTGCATATACATAATGAGATATCTTGGGTATGAAACCAAGTCTAAACATAACATTCATTTATGTTTTACATATGCCTTATACATATTACCTGAAGGTAATTTAATGCAATATTTTTAATAATTTTGTGCATGTTGCAAAGTTTTGACTGCATTTTGACTGCGATGGTTATTGATTTTGTGAAATAATTTTTACCATATTAGGTATAGTTCCTTTGGTTTTCTGATTCAAAAAGTCTCCTTTGAAACTTTTGTGCAGCCTCAATTAGTAGAGAACTATAAATCACAATCTGATATGGATTCCTTGCACAAGGAAGAAACAATCTCATGAACCTGAGGATACTTTTGTTTATTCAGAAGCTTTGCCATAGTCTTTCTCTATCCTGAAAAGGCAGATATAAATTTTTTACAAGTCTGTGAACTTGAAAATAAAGCCTTACCATCTGACTAATCACGCTAAAACAAATAAGATGAGATTCGACCATGCTCTGGCTTGGCATAGTGGCTCATGCATGTAATCCCAGCATTTTGGGAGGCTGAGGCAGGCAGATCACTTGAGGCCAGGAGTTCAAGACCAGCCTGGCCAATATGGTGAAAGCCCATCTCTACAAAAAATACAAAAAAAATTAGCCAGGTGTGGTGGTGTGTGCCATCCCAACTGAGAGGGAGGATGAGGCATGAGAATCACATGAACCCAGGAGGCAGAGGTTGCAGTGAGCTGAGATCGTGCCACTGCACCCCAACCTGCATGACAGAGTGAGACTCTGTCCCAAAAAGACAAAAAAGAGAAAAGAAATTGACCATGCTCTGTTCATAATTGTAAATTACAGATCTTCTATATTGTGTTTCCTAACACTAGCGTCAGCCACATAATTTGTAGGGCCAAGTGCAAAATGGAAATGTGGGGTCCTTTGTTCAAAATGCGAGAAAAATGTACCATTAATGGTACTAAAATAAAAACATTCTCCTTCTACAACTTTCTCTTTCTTGGCCTGTTGTAGTTTTTAATTTGCTCTTTAATTTCACACTCTCTGGAGCATGGCAATGTTCTTGAGCAAGTATAGACATTCACCAGGCACTCAGGAACTGGACTGTGATTTGGCCTGTTTGGAGCCCACTGGCTGCCAAGTCCAACAGCTGGCCAGCAGCCAGACAGAGGCTTCATATCCTCCTTCCTTAGGAGAAGGGAAGGAAAGCTAGGAATTTCCCTTTACCATAAGGCTGCTGCTCTAATCAATCACAGATGAATGAACCTGAGGATTGCAACGCTTGCCTCTAACAGATCTAACTCAAAACTGGATGGGGTGGAAAAAAGCTTTCTTCCAGGAGTCATGTGCCCCAAAGCACTATGATATTGCCAACCAGCTGCCAAGCCCTGCCCCAAGATGCCATGGGGCTCAGGTATCCAGACCCAGCCCTTCTTGTCCGGTTCCTAAACCCATGCCAAGGAGAGGGTTGTAGCAGTCTCTGACGGAGAACAGAGAGCTGGAAAACAGGCAGGGTCTGGAGAGCTGGGAGTCGGAGAGCTGGGAGTCAGAGGGCAGGCAGCTGAGAATCCATCCAAGGAGGCAGAGAGGTGGCAGGAGGCAGGGACTACATGTGACTCCAGGCTCCAAGTTCTCCTCTTCCTCTCACCACCATGCATACTCCATTATCCCATTGGACTTCACTTTTAAAATAGAAATTCAAAGAAAAATTATTATGATTGTCAAGACAGTGACTGCAGACCATTCAACCTCAAGCTTGGGGCCCTTCTGAGCACAGGACCCTGTATAACTAAACTAGTCTTCTGCCCGTGAAGCTGGCCCTGCATGGCCCTTAACACTAAATATAAAGAGATAGATATAGATATATCCACTGGGCATGGTGGCTCACACCTGAAATCCTAGCACTCTGGGAGGCTGAGGCAGGTGGGTTGCCTGAGTTCAGGAGTTTGAGACCAGTCCGGGCAACATGGTGAAACTCCATCTCTACCAAAAAAAAGCAAAAAACAAAAAATTAGCCTGGTGTGATGGCATGTACCAGTGGTTCCAGTTACTCCGGAGGCTAAGGTGAAGGGATCACTAGAGTCTGGGAGGTAGAAGCTGCAGTGAGCCAAGATTGCACCATTGCACTCCAACCTGGGTGCAGAGTCAGACTCCATCTCAAAAACAAAAAATGATATATCATGATCACGGAGATACCAAATTATTTTACAACAGAGAATATCATCACCTTAACATCAAGTCTTTTATGAAATCTGAAACTTGAAAAAAAGTGTTTTAAAGAATGCCATGTAATCCTAAAACCTGCTATTCAGGAGTATCATTAGTTCATGAAACATATTATATAAATAGTCACTTGAATTGTACATGCCATCCTTACTTTGGAGGAATTTTTCCTTTTTTCCTTTCGTGATTCCTTAACTGAGCTGAGATAAAAACATTTATGTTAGCTTGTGTCCCTGCAGCTGCTGATATCAAACCAGTACTAAAAGTATGCAGTCGCTTTTCTGAATCTAAACACAAAAACAAATCTTTGTTTTACCACAATTTCTCACACTTAGATTTTTATTTTTCTTAGGGCTTTTTAAAATTAGGTATAGCTGCTGAATTTTATCAAATGCCTTTCCAGCATCTCTTATGAAAATTTTTTCCCTTAATTCCTTTTCCTTTAATTTCTTCATGCATTAATTTATTTTGTTACACTTTCCTGATATGATTTTTTTTTCTGTAGTTTTTCTTTACCATCATTTTCAGGTTTTATTATTAAATTTAATGCTTTATTTATAAAATGAAATAGAAAGTTTAAAGAGTATTTTGATACCTATTATTTAAAGGTAAGATAGGATTTAGTGGTAGTGTTACAGTGGGTAGCTAGTTAGGCATGAGCAGGGCAGAAGAGGGCTTTACATACACACACATCAGGAATGTCAGGTGACCATCAGGTGATGGTCAGACGGTTATTAACTGTCTCTCTAAAAGAATCATTGGTCACAGCTGGTGCCAGAGAAAGGCTGTCTCCTGATAGATACAAAACACCTGAAAGTGGTGATCAGCAGCTTCCTGATAAGATCTCAAAAGCTGGGTAAGTGGGCTCAACCATGTGAGTGTCGACAGCCCACCCCAAGGCAAGAATCAAGAGAGAAGTGACGCAATACCCCAGAAGTTTGCTGACGTAATAAATTTCACTCCTGCTCTAAAACTTGCCTCGGTGGCTCCTTCTGCCTTATGCTCCTCAGTCAAATTCTTTCTCATGAGGAAGCAAGAATTGAGATTGTGCAGACCCATATGGATTTGCCACTGCTAACAGTGGAGCATTTAGTACCGGTATGTTTTGTAGTGGCAGGTCTTAATCACTTTTCCAGGATCTTCTGCAGTTACTGATTTATTAGTTACTTCTGTTTGGATCTGTCTTAGAGAAAAAGAGAGAGACACATACATACATACATACTAGAATTTCAAATGTTTTACAATAGAATTGCACACTTTTTTACCATTTTAATATCTTGTAAATATGTATTATATCTTACAATATTTTTTATTCATCCTTGCTTTAATTTCATAGTTGTTTTCTATTCTTTAAAGTCAACTTTTGCTTTTATTAGTTTCCCCTAGAAAACTTTGCTTTTTTGCCTAATGCCTTATGATAAGTAGTAGTTTCCATTATTTTATTATGTGTGCTTTAATAATTAAGCTATTTAAGGCTAAAAAGTTTTCTTTAAGTTCACCTTTCACTGGGTTGTATTGATTTTGATATGGCTTCTTCTCTTCTTAATTTCAAGATAATTTATAATATCACTTTTGATTTCCTTTTGGATCCAAAGATTTTATGTAAGAGTATTAACTACTTTCCATGTAGTTAAGATTTTTGGTCATTTTAAAGTGTATTGATTTCTAATTTTATTTTATTTTGATCAGCAACTGAGACCTATATATAATATTCCTACCATCTTTAAGTATTGCTTTCTGATCAAGAACATGATCAAATTCTGTGAATGTTTAGGAGACATACAAAACAGTGTATTCTCTATTCAAGTAGTACAAATTTATATGCACACATAAAATCAAGTTATTGAGTATATTGATACATTCCACTGTAATCTTAATTACTATATCTACTAGAACCTTATTATTTAGAAATGTTGAAGTGCATTATTTTCCTCAACAATGGTATTTTAATCAAATTATCACTTTTGATTTATCTCTTTTTTAAATTTAGTTTTTCCTTACTATACATGATAGCTATATTGACTAATCATAGAGTTTGATGACTCTTAAGCTGAACTTTTAAAATCACTTCCTTATGTATCTTTCTCTTCCTTAATGCTTGTAATGTTAAATTCTACCCTCTTTGATGTTAATATTGCCAGTATGCTTTCTGAAAATTATTGTTAGCCTTGTCTTTTTTACCCATTCTTTTATTTTCAGCCTTTCTTCATATTTTAAGTGTGTTTGTTTTAAACAGTATGGAATGGATTTCATGTTTAACTCAGTCTGATAGTTTCTGCTTCAAATAATGTTATACAGATTCTTGATATTTCATATAACGTATATTACTGTATTACTTTTTTTACTTCTTGTTCTTAATTTTTACTGTTTTTTCCCTAGTTTCTATTCATTCCCTTTTTTCCCTCTTTTAATATGGAAGTTCTACTGTATTTTCTTACTCTACAAGTGGTTACTTGTCTTTCCTTGACAGTCAAACACATATTTTTCTACTATTGTAAGAAAACAAGATGTAACGTATTTTCATCACCATTGTTTCTATTTCCTTTTCTGTGTAATATGGCATGATTTTAGATTCAGTGTTCTCACTTCTCACTCTCTTCACTCCCTTTGAGAACTTTGATGGCTTTTACTTCTCAGCCTCTTCCTCTTTCCCAGCCTTATCTCAACTGTTAAACTTTGCTGAGATAATTCAGTATTTTAATTTCCAAAAATTACAAAGTTATTTTCATACAATGTATATTTTCTTTTCTTTCTCTTTTTCTTTTCTTTTTTTGTTTTATTTTGAGATAGAGTCTCACTCTGTCACCCAGGCTAGAGTACAGCGGCACAATCTCAGCTCACTGCAACCTCTACCTCTCCTGAGTTCAAGCCATTATCATGCCTCGCCCTCCCAAGTAGCTAGGATTACAGGCATGCACCACCACGCCCAGTTAATTTTTGTATTTTTAGTAGAGACAGGGTTTCTCCATCTTGGCCAGGCTGGTCTTCAACTCCTGACTTCAGGTGATCCACCCATTTCAGCCTCCCAAAGTGCTGGGATTACATGTGTGAGCCACTGCACCCAGCCTTCTGTTTTAAGAGTTGGTTTCTAACACTTAGATTACACATTGCCAGTCATCCTCTCATTAACCACTTAAATATAATTTCATGTAGCATACATGTAAATATATAATATAAAATTTTATACATAATAATTTATGTTGTATGTATATACCATATACATATACATACACACACATACATACATATATAGATTTTGCTCATCACTTTTTCTCATCTCATCTTCCCCTATTTTGAAGTCTGTTCTGATTCATTTGTTGGTTAGAACCTGCATATTTTCTTTAGAGAGGGTATACTAAAAGCATACTCTCTGAATCCTTGCACATTTGCAAATACCTATTTACTTTAAGTAAACAATATGTGGACTGTATATAGGATACTCAGGTGGCAGCTCTCTTCTCCCTGTAATACTTTATGTTTCTAGTATTCACTCTCACAAATAAGAGGTTTAATATCAGTTTGGTTTTCCTTATATAAAATTTCTGTTTGGAAACTTGCATAATTTTCTCTTTATCTTTAGAGTTGGAAATTTTAGTTATATATGTCTTCTTTAAGTTCTGCCTGGAAACTGAATTTTCAAAATGAAAATTTAGACTTTTTTGGTTTAAGTTTTTTCTAGCATTTATTAATTATTGATTCTCTTTCTTCTTCTGGACCTCCTAGTGGGTCTTCTTGATAGTTCCTCATAGTCCCCCTTTTTTCCCCTCATGACTTCTGTACTTTGGAATTTCTACTCTGTGTTTTGAGATATTATTTCCATTTCATCTTCAAGATCACTATCAGTCTCTTAATGGAAACCACTGTCTCAGTCAATTCATTTACCAATTTATAATTTTAAAAATCTTTGAACTTTTTTCTTAATTTCAATTTTGGGAAAATAAAATTACTGTGATATATTGGAATCTCCTTAAGAGCTCTGCTTTTATCATGTTTGTCTGTTTAATAATTTTTCAAGGTAAAATTCATGTAAAAGATTTCATAGTGAACAATAGACAATTAGTACATTTACAGTGTTGTATAAGCACCTCTATGTAGTTTCAAAACATTTCCATCAATCCAAAGTAAAACTCCCCTCAGTTCCTAATAATGACCAAAATGCATTCTAACTCTGGATTTATCTATTCTAGATGCTTCATATAAATGGAATCATACAATATGTGATCTTTTGAGCCAGAATCTTTCACTTAACCTAATGTTTTGAAGCTCACCTACCTTGCAGCATATATCAGTACTTTATTCTTTTTAATGACTGAATGACATCTCATTTTAAATACATATCAAAATTTGCACATTCATTGGTTGATGGACATTTACACTGTTTCTACATTTTTACTGTCATGAATATCAAATATATGGTTTGCAAATATTGTCTTTCATTCTGTGTGTTGTATTTTCACTTAAACTGTCCTGTGATGCATGAAAGTTTTTAATTTTGGTAGAGACAAACTTATTCTATTTTTTCTTTTGTTGCTTAGCTTCTGGTGACATATCTAAGAATCCATTACTAAATCCAAGGTTATGAAGATTTACTTCTTTGTTTTTTCCTAAGAGTTTTATGGTTTTAACCCCTACATTTAGATTGTTTGTCTATTTTGAATTCATTTTTGTATGTGGTGTGAGGTAGGAGTCTACCTTAATTATTTTGTATATGATGTAAGAAAGGGGTTCAGTTTTAATCTTCTGCATATGGCTAGCCAGTGATCTCAGCACCATTTATTGAATAGGGAATCCTTAACCCCATTGCTTGTTTTTGTCAGGTTTGTCAAAGATCAGAGAGTTGTAGGTGTGAGGTCTTATTTCTGGGTTCTGTATTCTGTTCCATTGGTCTATGTATCTATTCTGATAGCAACACCATGCTGTTTTGGTTACCACCAAGACCAGCTCGGTTGTGGAGACCCTAAACCAGTGGTGCTAGAGGAATTAAAGACACACACACAGAAATTTAGAGGTGTGAAGTGGGAAATCAGGGGTCTCACAGACTTCAGAGCTCAGAGCCCTGAACAGAGATTTACCCACATATTTATTAACAGCAAGCCAGTCATTAGCATTGTTTCTATTGACATTCAGTTAACTAAAAGTATCCCTTATGGGAAACAAAGGGATGGGCTGAATTAAAGGAATAGCTTGGGCTAGTTAACTGCAGCAGGAGCATGTCCTTAAGGCACAGATCACTCATGCTATTGTTCGTGGCTTAAGAATGCCTTTAAGCGGTTTTCTGCCCTGTGGGGGCCAGGCGTTCTTTGCCCTCATTCCTGTAAACCCACAACCTTCCAGCTTGGGTGTTAGGGCCATTATGAACATGTTACAGTGCTTCAGAGATTTTGTTTATGGCCAGTTTATGGCCAGATTTTGGGGGGCCTGCTCCCAACATATCCCCCTTCTCTTATTTGCAAATTGATAATAGCAAAGGCAGCTTTGTCATGGTGAGCTACTTCTCACAGGAGTCAGGATCCACATCTGTAGACTATACTAAGACAAACAACACAGATTAAAAGCACAATCATCATTGAAATCACAGAGCTTCCAAGTGTTTTTATCCATTTTCAGCTCCTTTACATAATCCAGTTCCTGGCATTAAGGCCAGGTGTGCCTGGGATGCTTTAAATATTTGTTCTTTTAATTTTAAATCCTTATGTTAAGCTCCTAGAGTGGGCCATATCATTTGAGGTTGAGGTGCCACTATACTGCCATGGTTCTAGATAAGAAGAACTTTTGCCATACTTCTTATCATTTCTACCATCTGACCATTTTGTTCAGATCATCTGAACATAGTGTGGCTGTGGCATGCAGACTGAGAGGTGCAATTCAAACTAAACATCCCCTTAGGGGACCAATTAATAACGATTCCATAGGAATTGTTGTGCAGCACCTCTGCCTGTTCTGCAATGCAATCTTCCTAGACAAGTACATTCATTTTTTCTAACTGGGTCCAATCTTGTTTACAAATAGGTTTTTGAGAGCAGTATGCCTCAATTATAGGAGCAGATTATTTTATGTTTTTTATTATTATACTTTAAATTCTAGGGTACATGTGTACAATGTGCAGGTTTGTTACATATGTATACATGTGCCATGTTGGTGTGCTGCACCCATTAACTTCTCATTTACATTAGGTATATCTCCTAATGCTATCCCTCCCCACTCCCCCCACCCCACAACAGGCCCCGGTGTGTGATGTTCCCCTTCCTGTGTCCAAGTGTTCTCATTGTTCAATTCCCACCTATGAGTGAGAACATGCGGTGTTTGGTTTTCTGTCCTTATGATAGTTTGCTGAGAATGATGGTTTCCAACTTCAACCATGTCCCTACAAAGGACATGAACTCATCCTTTTTTTATGGCTGCATAGAATTCCATGGTGTATATGTGCCACATTTTCTTAATCCAGTCTATCATTGATGGACATTTGGGTTGGTTCCAAGTCTCTGCTATTGTGAATAGTGCCGCAATAAACATATGTGTGCATGTGTCTTTATAGCAGCATGATTTATAATCCTTTGGGTGTATACCCAGTAATGGGGTGGCTGGGTCAAATGGTATTTCTGGTTCTAGATCCTTGAGAAATCACCACACTGTCTTCCACAATGGTTGAACTAGTTTACACTACCTCCAACAGTGTAAAAGTGTTCTTATTTCTCCACATCCTCTCCAGCACCTGTTGTTTCCTGACTTTTTAATGATCTCCATTCTAACTGGTGTGAGATGGCATCTCATTGTGGATTTGATTTGCATTTCTCTGATGGCCAGTGATAATGAGCATTTTTTCATGTGTCTGTTGGCTGCATAAATGTCTTCTTTTGAGAAGTGTCTGTTCATATCCTTCACCCACTTTTTGATGGGGTTGTTTGTTTTTTTCTTGTAAATTTGTTTGAGTTCTTTGTAGATTCGGGATATAGCCCTTTGTCAGATGAATAGATGGCAAAAATTTTCTCCCATTCTGTAGGTTGCCTGCTCACTCTGATGGTAGTTTCTTTTGCTGTGCAGGAGCTCTTTAGTTTAATTAGATCCCATTTGTCAATTTTGGCTTTTGTTGCCATTGCTTTTGGTGTTTTAGACATGAAGTCCTTGCCCATGCCTATGATGCCTATGTCCTGAATGGTATTGCCTGTGTTTTCTTCTAGGGTTTTTATGGTTTTAGGTCTAACACTTAAGTCTTTAATCCATCTTGAATTAACTTTTGTATAAGGTGTAAGGAAGAGATCCAGTTTCAGCTTTCTACATATGGCTAGCCAGTTTTCCCAGCACCATTTGTTAAATGGGGAATCCTTTCCCCATTTCTTGTTTTTGTCAGGTTTGTCAAAGATCAGATGGTTGTAGATGTGCGGTATTATTTCTGAGGGCTCTGTTCTGTTCCATTGGTCTATATCTCTGTTTTGCTACCAGTACCATGCTGTTTTGGTTACTGTAGCCTTGTAGTATAGTTTGAAGTCAGGTAGCGTGATGCCTCCAGCTTTGTTCTTTTGGCTTAGGATTGTCTTGGCAATGTGGGCCATATGAACTTTTTTTTGGTTCCATATGAACTTTAAAGTAGTTTTTTCCAATTCTGTAAAGAAAGTCATTGGTAGCTTCATGGGGATGGCATTGAATCTATAAACTACCTTGGGCAGTATAGCCATTTTCATGATATTGATTCTTCCTATCCATGAGCATGGAATGTTCTTCCATTTGTTTGTGTCCTCTTTTATTTTGTTGAGCAGTGGTTTGTAGTTCTCCTTGAAGAGGTCCTTCACATCCCTTGTAAGTTGGATTCCTAGGTATTTTATTCTCTTGAAGCAATTGTGAATGGGAGTTCACTCATGATTTGGCTCTCTGTTTGTCTGTTATTGGTGTGTAAGAATGCTTGTGATTTTTGCACATTGATTTTGTATCCTGAGACTTTGCTGAAGTTGCTTATCAGCTTAAGGAGATTTTGGGCTGAGACAATGGGGTTTTCTAAATATACAATCATGTCATCTGCAAACAGGGACAATTTGACTTCCTCTTTTCCTAACTGAATACCATTTATTTCTTTCTCCTGCCTGATTTCCCTGGCCAGAAGTTCCAACACTATGTTGTATAGGAGTGGTGAGAGAGGGCATCCCTGTCTTGTGCCAGTTTTCAAAGGGAATGCTTCCAGTTTTTGCCCATTCAGTATGATATTGCCTGTGGGTTTATCATAAATAGCTCTTATTATTTTGAGATATGTCCCATCAATACCTAATTTATTGAGAGTTTTTAGCATGAAGTGCTGTTGAATTTTGTTGAAGGCCTTTTCTGCATCTATTGAGCTAATCGTAGTTTTTGTCTTTGGTTCTGTTTATATGCTGGATTACATTTTTTGATTTGTGTATGTTGAACCATCCTTCCATCCCAGGGATGAAGCCCACTTGATCATGGTGGATAAGCTTTTTGATGTGCTGCTGGATTTGGTTTGCCAGTATTTTATTGAGGATTTTTTCATCAATGTTCACCAGGGATATTGGTCTGAAATTCTCTTTTTTTGTTGTGTCTCTGCCAGGCTTTGATATCAGGATGATGTTGGCCCCATAAAATGAGTTAGGGAGGATTCCCTCTTTTCTATTGATTGGAATAGTTTCAGAAGGAATGGTACCAGCTCATCCTTGTACCTGTGGTAGAATTTGGCTGTGAATCCATCTGGTCCTGGACTTTTTTTTGTTGGTAGGCTATTAATTATTGCCTCAATTTCAGAGCCTGTTATTGGTCTATTCAGGGATTCAACCTCTTCCTGGTTTAGTCTTGGGAGAGTGTATGTGTCCAGGAATTTATCCATTTCTTCTAGATTTTCTAGTTTATTTGCATAGAGGCATTTATAGTATTCTCTGATGGTAGTTTGTATATCTGTGGGATTGGTGGTGATATCCCCTTTATCATTTTTTATTGCATCTGTTTGATTGTTTTCTTCTTTATTGGTCTTGTTAGTGGTCTATCAATTTTGTTGATCTTTTCAAAAAACCAGCTTATAGGAGCAGATTTATCATGGTAAATACTGAGATCAGAAAGCATATGTAATTGTGTTATAAAGTGATTATATCCAGGCATTTTTGCCAGCCAAGATTGATAAGTATGCCCAATAATTATATTTGTTCTCTGTTTCAGCCCTTGTTGAAGGAATACTCATGGCAGTGGTGATAACCACTATCATAGCTATCATTAAATTACTTGTTGTGACTGGTGGTCCTGCTTTCCTCAGATTTTCTTCTGCCATCTGTGACAGCTTCTTGATCTGTCCCCAGGTGGGTGGCTGTGTTCGATGGGTGTTGCTTGTGACAGTTGGGGTCCTCCTCAGCATCAGTCTCAACATGATTGCAACTGGGGGTCCTCAGGATCCTCCCAGAATGTCTTCCTCAGCATCTGGCTCATGTTAAGATTTCAAATGTCTTGATGGTATCCAAATTGGCTGTCGATTTTGGCCTGGAGAAATACAAGCATAACCTCTACCCCAAGTTATTATTTTACCTATTTCTGAACTTTTTGTTATTGGATCTCTCCACCAAATCAGTTGTTCTGCTTCTGTCTTTGCAACTGGTTTCTGTAGATGCTGTTCAGCTGCTGATAACATCTGGCCTTTCGGCAGCCTCAAAAAATTTAAAGTTAATAATGCTAGGTTCACTTGCATCTGTGGGGTTCCATATTCTCTGTCTCCCCCTTTCTGCTTTTGCAACTGCTGTTTTAGGGAGAGATTCATTCTTTCCACTATGGCTTGTCCTTGAGAATTGTATGGGATACCAGTAATGTATTTAATATTCCACATAGAGAAAAATGTAACTAGAGCTTGGCTAGTATAGCCTGGGGCATTATCTGTTTTAATAGAAGCTGGAATGTCCATCACCACAAAACACTGCAAAAGGTGACATTTAACACAGGCATGAGACTCTCCTGTTTGGCATGTAGCCCAGACAAAGTGAGAAAAGGTGTCCACACATACATGTAAATAAGCTAGTGTCCCAAATGAGGGAACATGTGTGACATCCATTTGCCAAAGAGAGTTAGATTCCAATCCTCAAGGATTAACTCCTCCTTAAAAGATGAGGAATGTACCATTTGGCAAGTTGGGCATCGCTGGATAATAGCTTTAGCTTCTTTCCAGGTAATGCTATATCTGCATTTGAGACCAGAAGCATTAACATGGGTTAAATTGTGAAAGTGTCTAGCATTAGATATTGCATTAGCAACTAGGCAATCAGCCTTTTGATTACCTTCAGTTAAAAATCCTGGTAAGGATGTATGAGCCCTAATGTGTGTGATGTAAAAGGGGTGCATTCTACTTCTAACTACTGTTTGCAATTGGGTAAATAAAGTCATCAGTTGTTCATCTGTATGAAATCATAACTGAGCATTTTCAATTAACTGTGTGGAATGAACCACGTATGAAAAATCAGAAATCACATTAATAGGCATATCAAAAGCAGTCAGTACCTCAATTACCACTACAAGCTCCACTTTTTGAGCTGAAGTATAGGACATCTGGAAAACTTTACTTTTTGAGCCTAAATAAGAAGCGTTACCATTACTAGATCAATCTGTAAAGACATTCTCAGCAGCTTCAATTGGTTTAAATTTAGATATTTTAGGGAGAATCCAATTAGTTAATTTCAAAAATGGAAACAGCTTCATATTAGGAAACTGATTATCAAGAATACTCACAAAGTCAGCTAAATGCATTTACCAAGTAAGACTATTTATAAAAGCTTGCTGTATTTGTGCCTTCATGAGAGGGACAATAATTTTTCCAGGATCATATCCATGTAATTTAACAATCTGAGTTCTCCCAATCCCTATCATAGTAGCGATTTGATCTAAATAAGGAGTTAGAGTCCACGAATTAGTATGTGGAAGAAAAAGCCACTCTACTAAGTCCTGTTCTTGGACAATAACACCAGTAGGTGAATGCTGAGTTGAAAAAATTAACAAATCTAGAGTCTTCTCTGAATCTATCCTATTTATTTGAGCCTTATGGACTTGCTTTTCAATCAGCTGTAACTCAATCTCAGCCTCTTTTGTTAATTGGTGAGGGCTAGTAAGACTAGGATTTCCTCTAAGGATAGAAAACAGATCACTCATGGCATAGGTAGGAATGCCTAGAGCAGGTCATATCCAATTAATGTCCTCTAGTAATTTCTGAAAGTCATTTAATGTTTTTAGTTTATCCCTATGTATGGTTACTTTCTGTGGCACAATGGTAGTACCATTTACTAAGGTCCCCAAGTAGGAGTAAGGAGTAGTAGTCTGAATTTTGTCAGGAGCTATAATTAAACCAGCATGAGAAATTGAATTTTGCAAGTGATCATAACATTGGAGTAATATTTCTCGAGTGGGGGCAGCACAAAGTATATCATCCGTATAGTGAATAATGTAACACTGTGAAAATTTTTTATGAGTAGGTTCAATTGCTTGCCCCACATATGTCTGGCAAATTGTGGGACTGTTTAACATGCCTTGTGGCAACACTTTCCAGTGATAACACTTAGCAGGCTGCAGGTTGTTTACTGCAGGAATTGTAAATGCAAACCATTCACAGTCTTGCTTGGCTAAAGGGATAGTAAAGAAACAGTCTTTTAAATCTATGACTATTAAAGGCTAATTTTTTGGAATTATAGCAGGAGAAGGCAATCCTGGCTGTAATGCTCCCATAGGTTGTATAACTGAATTGATAGCTCTTAAGTCAGTTAACATTCTCCATTTGCCTGATTTTTTCTTAATTATGAAAACTGGAGAATTCCAAGGGGAAAATGTTGGAGATATGTGCCCATTTTCTAATTGTTCAATAACTAATTTCTCTAAAGCCTCCAGTTTCTCTTTACTTAGCAGCCATTGTTCTATCCAAATTGGCTTATCTGTTAACCATTTTAAAGGTATAGGTTCTGGAGGCTTAACAATGGCCACCATCAAAAATTATTTCCTAATCATTGGCAGGAATTTTGTTTTTCCATTTGAAGTGGTTTTTTCAAAATTTGCAAATTCTTTTCTAGTCCTATACTAGAGACATACCCCATTTCATGCATTGTAGGTTGACTTTGAGGGCTACATAATTGTTCTGGAATTAGAACTTGTGCTCCCCATTGTTATAATAAATCTCTTCCCCATAAATTTATAGGTACAGAAGTTATAATTGGTTGAATAGTCCCAGGTTGTCCATCAGGCCCTTCACAACGCAAAATATAACTACATTGTTATACTTCAGGGGCTTTACCAACCCCAACTATGTTAAATTGAGCTGGTTGAATTGGACATGTGGATGGCCAGTGCTGTAGAGAAATGATTGAAATGTCCACTCCTATATCTGCCAAACCTTTAAATTTCTTTCCCTGAATAGTTATTTCACAGATAGGATGTTTATCGGTAATTTGACTTACCCAGTAAGCTGCTTTGCCTTGTTTATTTGTGCTTCCAAATCCTCCTGTTCATTTAATTTCACTTTTCCCCATTTCCACATATGGCACAATCAGGAGCTGTGCTATGCACACTCCTGGCTCTGTTTTCCAGGGAACAGAAGTAGATATAACAATTTGAATTTTCCCATTGTAATCTGAATCAATGACTCCTGTATGTATTTGTATCCCTTTTAAACCTAAACTAGAACTTCCTAAAAGTAATCCTATTGTCCCCGCTGGCAAGGGTCCACAGACTCCTGTTGGGACCTTTTGCGGGGGTTCCCCAGGCAGAAGGCTCGCAGCTTTTGTGCAGCATAAATCTACTGTGGCACTACTGGCTGTGGTGGGGGACAGACATTGTACAGGGGTGAGGTAATGGCCTGAGCTGGAAATGCCCCAGTTTAGAATGGGGCCCGGGACAGGCCCCTCATGGTGTTTCCCAAAACTGGGTTCCCAGCTTTATCAAACTTAGAGTGACATTGATTAGCCCAATGTTTTCCTTTTTTACATTTTGGACATATTTCAAGCTCAACAGTTTTCTTTTTTTCCCCTATCTGGTGGCCTGACTGCATGATTTTTTCTACATTCTTTTTTAGTATGACATACTTCCCACAGTTAAAACAAGCTCCAGGAAATGGAGTATTTCCTTTATCCACTCTCAGTCCTGCCATTGCCTGTGCTAGCAGAGTAGCTTTATGCAGATTACCTCTGATATCATCACAGGCCTTGATATAATCAACTAAATGTGCTTTCCCTCTGATAGGTCACAGAGCAGCCTGGCAATCAGGATTAGCATTTTCAAAAGCTAATAACTGCAACACTATATCCTGAGCAGCTGAATCTGCAATCATCTTTTTAAGAGACTCCTGTAACTGAGCTATAAAATCAACATATGGTTCCCTTGGTCCCTGTTTTATAGCACTAAAGGAAAGGTATTTTTCCCCACTTGAAGTGATTTTTTCCCAAGCTCTAATGCACACTCTGCTAAGCTGTTCTATGGCATCATCCTGTATGACCAGTTGTGCATCTAAACCAGCCCAGCCACCAACCCCCAAAAGTTGGTCTGCAGTTATATTAATTTGAGGTTGGGCCTGGGCTTTGCAAGCAGCCTGAATGGAAGCTTCATCTGCCCACCAAGTTTTAAATTGTAAGAACTGAGCAGGAGTTAGACAAGCTCAAGTAAGAGCATCCCAGTCAGTAGGTATCATCTGACTGGGAACAGCAACATTCTTTAACAGTCCCATTACAAAAGGAGAACCTGTTCCATACTGATTTATAGCTTGTTTAAATTCTTTGAGTAATTTAAAAGGAAAAGGCTCAAATGTAGCTATAATATTTCCCTCTTGATCTGGGGGATGTATTCTAACAGGGAATTGCCAAGCCTCTAAAACACCCTCTCATCTAGCTTGCTGAATTCCTGCCTGAATAGAACTAAGAGCAGTTGCTCAAGGTGCTGCTTGAACAGTCACTGGGGCGACTACTTTTTGCCCAGTGTTCTCTGGAAAAGAAAGATCTGGAGGGTCTTTTTCTTCAAAATAATAATGAGGGGGTGCAGAAAGGTAGTGATGAACCTCTCCCTCCTTTGCCTCTTTAGCTTTAGCTGACAAATAAACATGCTCTGTAACCTCTTCTGTTACTTTGCTATACTCTTGTTCCTCCTCATCATCAGTGTGAAAAAGTTCCAAGGTGAAATGAACCAGACCCCACACTTGTCCCATTGTTACCCTGACACTTCCGAGCTCCACTTCTTACTCACCATGGGATTACTTTAAGAGTACTCAGGTGTCCTCCAGCTAGTTTTCCATTCCAACCATTGCTCCAGTGACCCTTCAACCTGGATTCGAGCCCCCATGATGGACGCCACTTGCCAAGACCAGTTTGGTCAGGGAAACCCTAACCCAATGGCACTAGAGGAATTAAAGACACACACACAGAAATATAGAGATGTGAAGTGGGAAATCAGGGGTCTCACAGCCTTCAGAGCTCAGAGCCTCGAACAGAGATTTACCCATATATTTATTAACAGCAAGCCAGTCATTAGCATTGTTTCTATAGATATTTGATTAACTAAAAGTATCCCTTATGGGAAATGAAGGGATGGGCTAAATTAAAGGAATAGGTTGGGTTAGTTAACTGCAGCAGGAGCATGTCCTTAAGGCACAGATCGCTCATGCTATTGTTTGTGGCTTAAGAATGCCTTTAAGTGGTTTTCTGCCCTGGGTGGGCCAGGTTTTCCTTGCCCTCATTCCTGTAAACCCACAACCTTCCAGCTTGGGCATTAAGGCCATTATGAACATGTTATAGTGCTGCAGAGATTTTGTTTATGGCCAGTTTGGGGACCAGTTTCTGGCCAGATTTTGGGGGGCCTGCTCCCAACAGGTTACTGTAGCCCTGTAGTATAGTTTGAAGTCAGATAGCATGATTCCTCCAGCTTCATTCTTTTTTTTTATTATTTTTTAGACAAAATCTCACTCTGTCATCAGGATGGAGTGCAGTGGGGTGATCTTAGCTCACTACAACCTGACTCCTGGGTTCAAGTGGTTTTCCTGCCTCAGCCTCCTGAGTAGCTGGGACTACAGGCACATGCCACCACACCCAGCTAATTTTTGTATTTTTAGTAGAGATGGGGCTTCACCATGTTGGCCAGGATGGTCTTGATCTCCTGACCTTGTGATCTGCCTGCCTCAGCCTGCCAAAGTGCTGGGATTACAGGCATGAGCCACCATGCCTGGCCTGCTGTGTTCTTTTTGCTTAGGATTGCCTTGGCTATTTGGGCTCTTTTTTTGGTTCTATATGAGTTTTAAAATAGTTTTCTCTAGTTCTGTGAAGGATGTCAATGGTAGTTTAATAGAAATGGCATTGAATCCATAAATTGTTTTGAGCAGTATGGCCATTTTCACAATATTGATTCCTCCTATCCGTGAGTATGGAATGTTTTTCCATTTGTTTGTGTAATCTCTGATTTCTTGTAGTGGTGGTTCATAGTTCTCCTCATAGTGGTCTTTCACCTCCCTAACTAGCTGTATTCCTAGATATTTTATTCTTCTTGTGGCAATTGTGAATGAGAGTTTGTTCCTGATTTTCTTCTTGGCTTGACTGTTGTTGGTGTATAGAAATGCTAGTGATTTTTGCACATTGATTTTGTATCCTGAGACTTTGCTGAAGTTGTTTATCAGCTTAAGAAGCTTTTGGGCTGAGACCATAGTGTTTTCTCAATATAAGATCATGTCATCAGCAAACAGAGATAGTTTGACTTTCTCTCTTCCTATTTGAATGCTATTTATTTTTTTAACCTTGCCTGATTGCCCTGGCCAGAACTTCCAATACTATCTTTAATAAGAGTGGTGAGAAAGGACATCTTGTCTTGTGCAAGTTTTCAAGGGGAATTCTTACAGCTTTTGCCTATTCAGTGATGTTGGCTGTGAGTTTTTCATAGATGGCTCTTATTATTTTGAGGTATGTTCCTTCAATATCTAGTTTATTGGGAATTTTAAACATGAATGGATTTTGAATTTTATCAAAAGCCTTTTATCCATCTGTTAAGATAATCATGTGATCTTTGTCTTTAATTCTGTTTATGTGGTGAATCACATTTATTGATTTGCATAGGTTAACCAACCTTGCATCCTGAGGATAAAGCCAACTTGATTATGGTGGATAAGCTTTTTAATGTGCTGTTGGATGCAGTTTGCAATTATTTTGTCGAGAGTTTTCACGTCAATGTTCATCAAGGATATTGGCCTAAAGTTTTCTCTTTTGTTGTTGTATCTCTGCCAGGTTTTGGTATCAGGATGATTCTGGCCTCATATAATGAGTTAGAGATGAGTTCCTTCTCTTCAATTTTTTGGAATAGTTTCAGTAGGAGTGGTACCAACTCTTCTTTGTACATCTGATAGACTACAGCTGTGAATCTATCTGGTCCTGGGCTTTTTTTTTTTTTTTTTTTTTTTTTTTTTTTTTTGTGGGCCATTTATTACTGCCTCAGTTTCATAACTTTTTATTGGTCTATTCAGGATTCAATTTTTTTCTGGGTTAGTCCTGGGAGGATGTATGTGTCCAGGAATTTATCCATTTCTTCTAGATTTTCTAGTTTATGAGCACAGAGGTGTTCATAATATTCTCTAATGGTTTTTTGTATTTCTATGGGGTCAGTGCAATATCATCCTTGTTCTTCTGATTGTGTTTATTTGAATCTTGTCTCTTTTCTTCTCTACTAGTCTAGCTAGTGGTCTATTTTATTATTTTTAAAAAAATCAGCTCCCAGATTTGTTGATATTTTGAATGGTTTTTCATGTCTCTATCTCCTTCAGTTCAGCTCTGATTTTGGTTATTTCTTGTTTTCTGCTACCTTTTGGATTTCTTTGCTCTTGATTCTCTGCTATAATATCTTTTGGATTTCTTTGCTTTTGATTCTCTAGTTCTTTAGTTGTTTAGGTTGTTAACTTGAGCTCTTTCTAACTTTTCAATGTGGGCATTTAGTGCTATACTTGTGTCCTAGAGATTCTGGTATGCTGTATCTTTGTTCTCATTAGTTTCAAAGAAGTTCTTGATTTCTGCCTTACTTTCATTATTTACCCAAAAGTCATTTGGGAGCAGATTATTTAATTTCCATGTAATTGTATGGTTTTGAGTAAACTTGTTAGTCTGGATTTCACATTTGATTGTGCTGTGGTCTGAGAGACTGTTTGTTATGATTTCAGTTATTTTGCATTTGCTGAACAGTATTTTACTTCTGATTGTGTAATTGATTTCAGAGTAAATTCCATGTGATGATAAGAAGAACGTATATTCTGTTGTTTTGGGGTGGAAAGTTCTATATATTTCTATAAGGTCCATTTGATCTACTCCCAAGTTCAAGTCCTGAATATCTTTGTTAATTTTTTGTCTTGATGATCTGTCTAATATTGCCAGTGGGATGTAAAAGTCTCCCATTATTAGTGTGTGGGAGTCTAAGTATCTTTGAAGGCCTCTAAGAACTTGCTTTTATGAATCCGAGTGCTCATGTGTTGGGTGCATATATATTTATGACAGTAAGTTCTTCTTGTTGAGTTGAACCCTTTAGCATTATATAATGCCCTTCTTTGTCTTTTATGATATTCATTGGTTTAAAGTCTGTTTTGTCAGAAACTAGTATTGCATCCCTTGCTTTTTTCTGTTGTCCATTTACTTGGTAAATTTTCCTCCATCCTTTTATATTGAGCCTATGTGTGTCATGGCATGTGAGATAAGTCTCTTGAAGACAGCATATAAATTTGTCTTCATTCTTTTTCCAGCTTGCCATGCTGTGTTTTTTAATTGGGGCATTTAGCCCATTTACATTTAAAGTTAGTATTTATATGTTTGGATTTGATCCTGTCATCATGATGTTAGCTGGTTATTTTGCAAACTTGTATATGTGGTTGCTTTATTGTGTAACTTGTCTGTGTACTTCATTGTGTTTTTGTACTGGCTGAGTAATGGTCTTCCCTTTCCATATTTAGTTTTTCATGCTCCACGTATCCAGGGAAATTTCTCTAGGAATGAACTATAGAAATGATCCCTGAAAGTTTAGTCTTTGTAAAAAGTTTTCAAATCAGAAAATGTGAGTCCTCCAACATTATTCTTCTTTTTCAAGATTGGTTTGGCAATTAGGGGGCACTCACAATTCCATATGAGTTTGAAAATTAGCTTTTTCTTTTTTAAAAAATAGGTCATTGGAATTTTCCTGGAGATTGCATTGAATATATAGATTTATTTGGGTAGTATGACATCATAGCAACATTAAGTTTTCAAATTTATTAACACTAATATATTTCAATTCATTTAAGTATTCTTAAATTTATTTCAGTAATGTGTTGTAGTTTTCAGTGTACAAGTCTCTCACACCTGTATTAATCAGGGTTCTCCAGAGAGACAGAACCAATAGGATATACATATATAGAAATATATAGAAAAAGATTTATTATGTAGCATTGGCTCACACAATTACTGAGGCTGAGAAGTCTCATGATCTGCCATTTTCTAGCTGAAGACACCAGAAAGCTGATGATATAGTTTCATTCCAAATTTGAAAGCCTGAGAACTGGAGGGCTGATAGTGTAAGTCCCAGTCTAAGTCTGAAAGCCTGAGAACAAAGACCACTGATGTCGAGTGCAGGAGAAAATGGATGCCCCAGCCCAAGCATAGAGCCAATTTACTCGTCCTCTGCCTTTTTTTCTGTTCAGCCTTCAGTGGATTGGATGTTCACCCACACCAGTGAGGATAATCTTCTTTACTCAGCCTACCACTTCAAATACTAATCTCTTCTGAAAACATCCTCACAGACACATCCAGAAATATTTTATCAACTATATGGGCATTGCTTAGCCCAGTAAAGTTGACACATAAAATTAACCATCATAATCTACTTGGGCAATTTTCAGGGGGCACTTTATTCCTTTGGATGCTACCATAAATTTAATTAATTTCTTAATTTCCTTATCAGATTGTTTATTGGTGCTGTATAAGAGCACAATTGGTTTCTATGCATTGATCTTGTACTCAAAAACTTTGCTGAATTTGTTTATTAGATTTAGTAGCTTTTTTATGGATTATTGGGATTTTCTATTATGTCATCTGGAAACAGATAGTTTTACTCTTTTACTTCAACTTCAATACATTTTGTTTCTTTTTCTTGCCCAATTACTCTGGCTAGAACTTCCAGTACAATTTTGAATAGCAATGGTCAAGGCAGCCTCCTTGTTTTGCTCCTGACCTTAGAGAAAATGCTTTTATTCTTTGATCATTGCATAATGTGCATAGCTGTGGGTTTTCCACAATACCCTGTATCATATTGAGGAAGTACCCTTTCATCTTTTGACTTAGTTTGCTCTTTGTTTTTTCTAATTTTTAAGATGTACATTTAGGTTATTGATCTTTACTTACATTTTAAATTTAAGTTTTCATTTGTTTCTTCCAGCAGTTCTTTTCTTCTAGTTTTTTCTTTCTTTTTTCTTTTTTTTTTTTCTCACGAGTGCTGTATCCCCTTAAGTGATTTGGTATTCTTCTTTGACTACTCACCAGGATTCAGCCAGCCACAGGGCTACCTTAGGCAGTGTCAATTCTAAGAGTGGTGGTAATTTCAGTGGCCTTTACCTCAGTGAGCTTAGCTGCAGAGCAGCCAGCAAGTTACCAGTATTCTATCTGACAATGTAAAGAAATCTCTCTGCTTCTAGACTCTTCTGTTTGAAAGACAAGTTTTCTAGCCATTCTATCTACAAGGTAGAGAAAACTCACTAGCCCACTTAATAAGATTCCCTGTATCTTCTCAGATCCATCAGGCTTGAATACAGCCCCTAGAGATAGTCACAAGAGTCTCCATGAGCCAAAATTAGTCTAAACATTCTCCCCACTTGTTGCTTCAGGGTTCTTTGCTACTGGTGCACAATCTATTGTCTATTCCAGGAGGACAATTTCAATATGTCCTCTCTTTCCAGACCTGGAAAACCTCAAGGCTTCTAGCGTCACATTTCCCCATACCTCTGCCTATCAACATAGCAGCTGCTGGATCAGGAAATGGATTTATCTAAACTGTAATTAAGAACATACATAGGACAACAGTGGTATATTTTAGCTGCCATCTTCCCAGTAATTTTAAAAATTTTATATATAGGGGCCAGGCTTGGTAGCTCATGCTTATAATCCCAGCACTTTGGGAGGCTGAGGCAGGTGGATCACTTGAGGTAAGGAGTTTGAGACCAGCCTGGCCAACATGGTGAAACCCCCTTTCTACTGAAAATACAAAAATTAGCTGGGCATGGTGGTACATGCCTGTAATCCCAGCTACTCAGGAGGCTGAGGCAGGAGAATTGCATGAACCCAGGAGATGGAGTTTGCAGTGAGCTGAGATCACACCCCTGTACTCCAGCCTGAGCAACAAAGCGAGACTCCATCTAAAAAATATATAAATATAAATATAAATATAAAATGTATAAATAGGTAATTATTTTTTAATTCTAAAAGACAGTTTTGTTATGTCTTGTAGCCATCATTTATACATTGGAATAGATCTTAGAATTTTAAATGGGAAATATGATTAACATACAAAAATTTCATATATGGATAAATTTTCATGTATTCATCTCAATTATTCATCTACCTTATGTAAATAATCACCATGATCCATAAAGAAATAGATATTAGTATTTGTTCCAGGAAAATAAATTTCATTTTGTGCTGTAGCCAAATTATTTCTTTTAACCTATGAGTAAACAAGCATACTATACTTTGGAAGGCTGATTTGCTTTAGAGTTTTCAAATACTTGTTTTTATTTTCTTAGTATGCTCATTTTTTGACAAATAAGAGAAATGAAACTATTCTTTAATTATACTAGTGAACCATGACAAGAAATAAGTGGGAAATTTTGCTTGCACAATTACATGATGTTCAAATTAACTGATTCTATATTTTAAAAGGAAAAGATACTATCAGTTTTATATCTTTGTCATTATCTATACATACTTTTAATAGCTTTTTAAAATACCAGTTTTATTTCTTATTTGAATAGCTTGCCAATACTTACCATCTGAGCAACATTTCTCTGCTTGCAGCTGGTTTTTGCTTACAACACTGTAAGGTAACATATTGTGATTTGGAAGTGCAGCTGTGACTAAAAGTTCCAGTGCACTACTCATGCCACATTTCACAATGAATATAGTGCAGATAGTTGCACAGGATTCAAACTTCATTCAAAGATTTACCCAAACTGTGTATCAGCCACACATATTCATAACCCATGGACAATTTTATTTTTAATAACTTTTAACATAATAATAGTATTTTTTTGAAATTTTGGGAAACAAGAAAAATTATGAAGAAGCAGCTAATGTTAATGAGTTACATCTACCACTAACTTTACATTTCAGTGTGTATCTTTTTATAAATATATACTTAAAGTCTCCCCCTAGTTGAGATCATACTATACATATTATTTTGAAGACTACTTTCCATACTAAGTATAATACACAATGTTTAAACATACTGGGGATTTATCTTTAAATTGCAATTCTTCTGAGGTATAATTGTAACTAGACCATCATTCCATGCTCTGAATAGTAAATTTGTTTCTTACAGATACCCAACTACTCCTTGAATTTTGCCTGGGTACTTATAAGAATCTACCCTCTCTTTTAAATAATTAATAAAAATGAGTACCCTGATGGCTAAAATTCATAATAGGTATGGCTTATACAATGTAAAAAGTCTCTTAGTAGTTGTATTTTAATTATTAAACTCTAAATTGTATTAGCATTTTCCCTTTTTTATTTTTTATTTTTTCTTATAACTTCAATATTTTTTTAAGATTCAGGGAGCACATGTGCAGGTTGTTACATGGATATATTGCATGATGCTGAGGTTTGGGATACAAGTGATCCTGTCACCTAGAGGGTGAGCCTAGTATCCAATAGTTAGTTTTTCAGCCCTTGCCCCCCTCTCTTCCTCTCCTGTCTAGTAGTCCCCAGTATCTATTGTTGTCATCTTTCTGTCCTTGAGTGCCCGAGGTATAGCTCCCACTTATAACTGGTGGTTATCTGTTCTTGCATTAATGCTCTTAGGATAATGGCTTCCAGCTGCATCCATGTTCCTGCAAAGGACATCATTTCATTCTTTTTTCATGGCTGTGAGTATTAGCATTTTAAAAAATGTAAGAGTCTGTGAAAAAGCTGAGTCGAGCTACTATGTATGTGAGATTTTTGTTGTTGGTAGGTTTTTTTTTTATTAAGACACATTTAGGAATGTTATTCTAAATGATGAAAAGTATTTAATACTTTAGTAATTTATGAAAGTTAAAAAGCACCATTCCTAAGTAGATAATTTTTTTGTTTTGCATCCAATTTACTCAAACACATTCTTTTGGAAAGGTCACTTAGAAATTAACTATGAACCCATTAAGGGGCTGACCTGTGTGTTTCTCTTCATCCTCAGTGCCTAACACAAAAATTTTTGTTTGTTGCTGCTACTACTGCTTCTACTGGTATTGATAAAATTGGTAAGAAAATTATATTGCTTTCTGCTTTACTCTATTGCTCATCAATAATTTGAGAGAGTTAATGAATACTTAGGTAACCTCCAAGATGGAGTTCAACAAATATGAAATAACAAGGCAAAAGAAATCTAAGCTTTATCTCTTGGTAGAAGTATTAAAAAGACTTTGAAACTGGGGTATAAAAATTGATTTGGGAGGATCAATTATGTGCCCTGATCCATAGGCAAAGATCTTGCAGTGAAGAACTCACATCTCCCTTATTACTCTGGTCTTTCTCTCCATTCTTGCACACTAAATAATGCCCTCGGTCCTTTGCCCTTTACAGATAATGTATTTTATGACAATTACTACTGCTCTTTAAGCACCCTGCATTTTTAGCAATAAACTATATTCTTAAGATTTAACATATCAGCTACAAGGCACCAAAATATTCTGGTGTTCAACTTATTTATTGGTGTTTGACATTAGGGAAAACAAATATGATCTGAATGGTATCCCTGGAGCCTAGATACGGAAGTCCTCCAACATTTAAGTGTGGATTGGCTGGAGCTATCAGAGGTCACCATCTACAATTCCTCAGAGGATGGGGCTGCTAAAAACAATATCTCTAAATTGGAAATAAAGTTTTTATTTGCAGGCTTTCTGTTTGAATGCTTGATAAAGATGAGAAGGCTACACTGGGTGGCAAAGTGAAGACTGCTTCAATAGGGAAAGAGCCTTAGTCGTTAAAATGTTTTGTGAAACTCTTGAGTGCTCAGCTTCTTACAATTACATAGTATATTTGCCATGATTCCATTGTATGTCATGAGGTCAGTAGGTTTTATCAGATTCTGTAAATCTAACACTTAAGGCTTTATCAGATTATCCCTATGACTTCATAAATTCTAAGTTTACATGAGTAGAGAAGTCTCAATACCAATAATACTGTACTTACCTTAAATTTCTATTTAAATTTTTAATACTTATAAATAGATTGATGCTTAAAATAAATTTATTTCCTTATTTTTAATGTTTGCATTAAAAACAAATAAGCTCATAACAATTCCTGCAGTCTAGTGTGTGGTCTATCTCTTCTTACAACAGATTTAGATAATGCGGTCTGGAGAAACATGGAGGTGATGACAGAAGGAAAATGTCATAGATGGAGGAAAAAAGATAACTAAAACTGATTGAAAGAACTCCATAAACATAAAACTTGTCTGTATATTCACTTTCTTATACCATTTATGATTTAAATCAATGATTTACTACAAAATATTTTTATTGACTACTTGAAATTTACTTCATTGGCATTTTTTTCATTAAGGTTTTGACAGTGAACTGTAAACCCTAAAAATAGCCTGTCTTCATTTGCTTCATTCTTAGAAACTCTCATAATGTAAGAGTTTTGCTTTCTTGCCCCATTCCAGCTCCATCAGCATTTCTGTCTATATCAAGCACATTTATGCATATAGTCACTTACTATTATCTTCTCTATCTCTTTTTGGTTTGCATGAATACAGCTTAAGTAATTTAAAGATCCCAGATATGTGCTAATTAGAGTGTCCACCCTAAAGGTATCAGTAAATCAGACTGCTGCTAATCTAGCTTCTCAATGTATTACTTTTAAATGCCCTAGGATGCATAAGGGTATTGAAAAATATCAACCCCAGAGAACAAAATTTATCACCTCTGTCAAATAATACTCACACTGATGAATTCTGACATTCACCTCAATATAAGTCAGAATCCACTTATTATTTAATTAGCCAATTCTATGTAATGTTTGCCATTATGTTTGACAACATATACAGCTTCTTTCTTTTCTCATATTATGGTACAACGTAACATGAACTAAAGAGGAATCTAAAATTGAGAGTTCAATCTTCAAAGTCGTGTATTCTTTGACCTGCAGTTTGACATTCTTTCAGTGATATTAGTTTTTGTGAAGAATTAAACCCTGTTGTAGCATTGTAAGTTCTGTGACATTTTTAAAATGCAACTTCTTGACATCAAATTGAGAATTATTTCTGGGTGTAGCTTATGGGTAACATAATGACCCATATGTTTTATCTGAAATATGATTGTTGTTATTCAAGTAGTCTTCGTCCCAAATATACATTTATTGAAAAACTGAGCCAGATTTTCTAATCATATGGAAATAGTGGTATTTGCCTATACAACCAAACGTGCGTCTAATTCCACTTCTTGTATAGGTGGTGTAGCTAGATCTCTAAGACTAGCGGGAAGCTGGATGATCATTCAATTAAGCACCTCATTGCCCTAATCCTCATTCAAGAAAAAAAAAAAAACCTCACCAAAATCCTAGTGTCTGGGAATGCTTGCATGATATAGTGTATAGAAACTGTTCTGTTAACCAGCACTCTGCCCCTCATTACGTTATTCTAATAACAATATCCTCTTCTTTTGTGGAATTTCTCCTTCCCCATTCCATCCATGTGTTTCTAGTGGGGACTGTCATTAGTATACCACTTCACTAATCAGAAGTTGGGTGAGTCCCTGACTCATACTGAGACCAACTTATTGCCTCATTCCCAAGGCCACAGTGATCTTCCTAACACCAAATGGGTGACTCAGGCTGAACCAGAGGACATCTTAGTGATACAGGATTTTTCTTGGCTTCCTTATCAGACTTGCAACAGGGGTGAGCCTTTACTCAGCCCATGGCCCTCAACCCCATGCAGAAACGAGCACGTGAGTGAGTGAGTGCGGGACCCGGATGGCCACTCTGGGCGCTGTCACAGGAATAGGCTCCATGCAGGGCCCATAGCAGGCCAGACCAGGCATGAGAGAGTGAGTGCAGGATCTGGCCAGCCAGCCACTCCCGGTGCCAGAAGAGCAAGCTCCCTGTGGGGCCTACGACCAGACCAGGTGTGACTGAACAAGTGTGGGATCCGGCAGCTGCTCCAGGCACCAGCAGAAGCAAACTCTGGGTGTGAACTGAGCCGGTGCCTAGGTGGGGGTGCCTGCAACTCTGAAGCCCCACAGGGCGTGTTACAGTGCTCTCTTAGCTCCACTGTCTGTGGATGCTTGTGTGTTAACAACTCAGTTGGGCTCTTGCCTCCTCATGTGGGGCAACTGCCCTCCACCAGTGAGGGCAAAGTGCCAGTGTGACAGCCTTTATGAGTACCTGCACTTGGTGGGCCCCGAGCTGTTGTCAGAATACAAGAAGAATAAGGTCAGGCAGACACTTGAAGGATAGTGAAGGTGGAGAATTTTATTGAGCTATGGAAATGGCTCTCAGTAGAGAGGAGAGGGGAGCTAGAGAGGGGAATGAATGGCAGGTAGTCTTCCCTGATGTCAGCTTGTCTTCTCCCTGAAGTTTGGCTGCCTCATCCCCAAAGATAAGCCATCTCTCTTCCCCAGAATTTGGCAGTCTCTCTTCTCTGCTGACTGAGTCTGGGATCTTTGAAGACACAGGATCAGGGTGGGGCAGGCCATAGGTAGTTTTGGAAAAGGCAACATTCAGTTTGCTCTTTCTGAATAACGCCTTTTTACCAATCAGGAGAGAGTGGGCAAACAGAAATAGAAGTTCTCACTTTGGGCTGCAGGTTTCAGACTTTTCGGCTTGAAGGTAGGGTTCACTGGGAACTGCTCCTGTCTGCCTAGAATTTCTCTACCTCTATCTTTAGTAGGATATAACTGGAAATTCTAAGAATCTCCTTTTTGCCTCTTGAGCTAAATAGATGGGAGGTTTTTAGTCTGGAGTGGTCTAGAGCCATAGTCCCAATTCTGGAGAAATTTATCTGGAATAGGAAAATCTGATATGCAGAAAAAAATCAGAGATAAGAATCAGTGAAAGGAAATAACTGGGTGAAGTTTATAAATTCTGTCATCTCTGAGTCCAATTCTACACTTGGATTTGTTGTAGATGTTTATATTAGACAATAAATTTCTCATATTTGCCTAAGTTAGTTGAGTTGAGGTTTTGTCACTTGCAACTATAAGAAATTTAAATATACTGGAATACCTGGAAGTCTTAGTGGTATTTTTCAGGATGTCTAGCAGCTTCTGATAAGCCTTAAAAGTGTTTAAAAGAAAAGCAAAGTTGCATCTAAACAGATATGATATGCAATATACACAAGATACATAGTGTTATGGAAACATAATAACTGCTTTTAATAATCTGTCTCAAGGAGGAAGCACATTTATAAAGATTTTTAGATCATGAGGTCTTCTTAGATAATCTGAATCCTGGTTATGCTACATCCCAGCTGTGTGGATTGGGCAATTTATATAAAGTCTTCAGTCTCTGTTTTCTTATCTGTAAAACAAAGATGATAATACATATCTCATTTGATTGTTACAGTGTCTGGCACATATAAGGTGCTCAGAAATAGTATCTATGATTAATATCTCATCTATACTATTTTAGGCACTTAAGGTGTTCTAACCAAATATCTTATTTAGCATAATGAGTCCAAAAACTTTAAGTTATAGTATTTACTACCTGTAGAGATAAATAAGGCTTATAGCTTTCACTTATAGAAGTTACAGTTTTATGCGAGAGAGCATAAATATGCATATGTTGTAGAATTCCACCGAGTGGGACACTTAGTAGTGTCTTGGGAAACAACACACATTATAGAATTATTGTGTCTAGAAATTCACCTTGACAGAGTTACCTAAGCAAACTGTTGTGAGTGCTCTTTAGGATAGGTTTACAGACAGATTTCTAATCAGAAACTGTAAAAGCCAGAAGATGAAAGAACATCTTTCTTTCTTTTTTAAAAAATATATTTGGAGGGCATAAGTGCAGATGCTTTACATGCATATATTGCATAGTGGTGAAGTCTGTGTTTTTGGTGTACCCAACACCAAAATAGCATCATATCCAATAGGCAATTGTTGAACCCTCACCCCTACCTTTTGTTGTCTTCCATGTCTATTTTTCCACTCCATGTATCCACGTGTACCCATTGTTTAGCTCTCACTTGTGAAAACATGCAGTATTTGACTATTTGTGAGTTACTTCACTTAGTATAATGGCCTTCATTTCCATCCATGTTGCTGCAAAAGACAAGATTTTATTTTTTATGGCTGAGTAGTATTCCATAGTGTGTGTGTGTGTGTATGTGTGTGTGTTTAGCTCACATTTCCTTTATCCAATCCTCTACTGATGGACACGTAGGTTGATTCTATATCTTTAATATTGTGAATAGTACTGTGATGAATATATGAGTGCAGGTACCTTTTTGATATAATGGTTTCTTTCCATTATATAACCAGTAGATAACCAGTAGTGGGATTGTTGGGTCAAATGGTAGTTCTATTTTTAATTCTTTGTGAAATCTCCATACCGTTTTTCATAAAGGCTGTACAAACTTACATTCCCACCAACAGTGTATAAACATTCCCTTTTCTCTGCATCTTCACCAACATCTGTGGTTTTTTGACTTTTTGGTCATAGCCATTCCAACTGATAAAAGATGGTATCTAATTGCAGTTTAGATTTGCATTTATTTAATGACTAGTGATAATAAACACTTTTTCATATTTTTGCTGCTTATATGTCTCCTTTTGAAAAATATATGTTCATATCTTTTGCCACTTTTAATGAGGTTATTTGTTCTTTTTTTCTGATTGAATTGAGTTCCTTATAGATTCCGGGTATTAGCCCATTTTCAGATACATAGATTGCAAATATTTTTTCCCCAATCTGTAGGCTGTCTGTTTACTCTATTGATTGTTTCTTTTGCTGTGCAGAAGCATTTTAAATTAAGTCTCATGTGTTTTTGTTTCGTTGTGTTTGCTTTTGAGGACTTGGTCATAAATTCTTTGCTTAGCCAATGTCCAAAAGACTTTTTCCTAAGTTTTCTCCTTTGATTTTTGTAATTTCAGGTCTTACGTGTAGGACTTTAATCCATCTTGAGTTAATGTTTGTAGGTGGTGAGAGGCAGTGGGTCCAGTTTCATTCTTTTGCATATGGCTATTCAGTTTCCCCAGCACCCTTATTGAAAACAGTGTTTTTTCCCCAGTGTATATTTTTGTTAACTTTATTGAAGATCAGTTGGCTTTAGGCATGTGGCTTTGTGGGTTCTCTATTCTGTTCAATTGGTCCATGTGTCTATTTTTGTACCACTACCATGCTGTTCTGGTTACTATAGCTTATAGAATAATTTGAAGTTAGGAAATGTGATACATCCAGCTTTGTTCCTTTCTTCTTTTTGCTTAGGATTGCTTTGACTATTTGAGTTCTTTGTTGGTTCCAGGTGAATTTTAGGATTTTTAAAAATTCTATGAAAATTTACATTGGTAATTTGATAGGGATTGAATTGAATCTGTAAATTCCTTTGGATAGTATGGTCATTTAAATGACATTGATTCTTCCAACCCATGAGTATGGAATGTTTTTTCATTTGTTTGTGTCATCTATGCTACTTTGTACTTCTCCTTGTAAACATATCTTACCTCTTTGGTTAAATATATTGTTAGGGTTTTTTGTAGCTATTGTAAATGAAATTGAGTTCTTCATTTGGTCCTCAACTAGATCATTATTGGTGTATAGAAATGTTACTGACTTCTGTACATTAATTTTGCATCCTGAAACTTTACTGAATTCATTTACCAAATCTAAGAGTTTTTTTGGCAGAGTCTTTAGGGTTTTCTAGATAGAAGATTAGTGCATCAACAAACAGGGATAACTTGACTTCCTCCTTTCCAAGTTGAATGTCTTTTTTTTTTCCCCTGGTCTGATTGCTCTGGCAAGAACTTCCAGACTATGTTGAATAAGAGCAGTGAAAGTAGGTATCTTTGTCTTTCTTCAGTGCTTAGAAATGCTTTTAACTTTTCCCTGATAAACATGATGCTGCCTATGGGTTTGTCATATATGACCTTTATTATGTTGGAGTATGTCATCCATTTACATTCAAGGTTAATATTGATATGTGAAGCTTTGTTCCTATCATATTGTTGTTTCCAATTTTTAAAATAACTTCTTTGTTTCTTTATCTGTCTTTTTGTCTTCATAATTTCATGAAATTCTGTCATGTTACCATTTGATTGCTTTCTCTTACTCCTACTCCATTGTGTGATTGTTTTATAAGAACTGTTAGTTTTATATTTCCATGTGTTTTCATAATAGTGAATATCAACCTATCATTTTTTCCATGTTAAAACTCTTTTGAGCATTTCATGTAGGACTGGTCTAATGGTGACAAATTCCCTCAGTGTTTACTTATCTGGGAAAAAAATGATTTCTCCTTCATTTAAAAAGCTCATTCTGGCAGGTTATAAAATTCTTGATTGACAGTTTTTTTCTTTCAGCTTTTTGAAAATGCCATCCCATTATCTTTTGGCTTGTAAAGTTTCTGCTGAAAATTCCACTGTTAGTATGATGGGGTTTTCTTCATAGGTGACTATATACTTATCTTTGATTTCTCCCATAGGGGAAAGAGAGAACAAAGTGAGCATCCAGCTTACCTATCCTTTTGAGATGTTGCCAAGAAAGCTGCCTCTCACCTCACCCAGAACACTGAGGGAATCTACACAACTATATCAGCTAATCTGTCTGTGGCCTGTTGGGCCAGCTGACCCCAGTAGCCAGACAACCCATGGACTTTGACAGCTGGTGTTCCACATACCACCACAGCTGGAACCAGTACATTTCCACAGTGGGCATGCAGACCTCAGCATCGAGCAAAGCCCTCAGCAGATGTCTCAATTTTGCAGGATTGAAAGAAGGTATGCAACCCTGATACTGTTTCATCAGGAGGGAGGGAGAGAAATGGAGCTTGAACTCATCATTCCAGCATCTTGGCATACTACCCTACAAAAAGGAGGCAGATTAATCTTAGGGCTTAGTATGGGTCTTCAAGTGAGCAGAAGGTATGGAATCCTAATAAGTCTCTTTCAGAAGAAAGAGAGAGAAATGAAGCTTTTTCCAATACCCAGGTGTATTAGTCTGTTCCCTTGCTGCTAATAATGACATACTCATGAATGGGTAATTTATAAAAGAAAGAGGTTTAATTGACTCACAGTTCCATATGGCTGTGGAGGCCTCACAATCATGGTGGAAGGAGAATGAGGTGCAAAGTCACATCTTACATGGTAGCAGGCAAGAGAGAGTTTGTGTAGGGGAACTCCCCTTTATAAAACCATCAGATCTTGTGAGACTTACTCACTTTCACTAGAATGGAACAGGAAAGACCCACCCCCATGATTCAATTACCTCCCATCAGGTCCCTCCCACAACACATGGAGATTATTACAATTCAGGATAAGATTTTGGGGGACACATAGAGTCAAACCATATCACCAGGCATTGCAGAACACTGCCCTAGGGAAAGGAAGGAGCATCCAGGATGGTTCTAGCATGGATAAAAATCACATAATCCTAAATCTTTTCCCTCAGAAGAGAATGAAAAAAGTAGAACAGATGCATCCAATAAAAAGTTTGAGAGGCTCCCCCATAATCCTCAGCTTGGCTGACTAATGAAGGCCTTTCATTGCTAAAGCTAGTCTAAAGACTGAAACAGATAATAAACAGCAACACAAAAGCATATTTAAGGCAGAATTAGGTAGTACTATAATGGTGATACATAAATAACTTTTAACCCTAATACAAGTGCTACAAGATAAAAGTATTAAGAGTAATTATAGTTGCTGGGTGTGGTGGCATGTGCCTGTAATTCCAGCTACTGAAGAGTCTGAGGCAGGAGAATCATTTGAGCTCAAGAGTTTGAGACCAGCCTGGGAATATAGTGAGAACCTGATTAAAAAAAAAAAAAAGGAAAGAAAAGAGAAAAAGCAAAATTCTAGCCAAAAATATTTGTTAATAAATACAGAATATAAAAAGAAGTAAATTCAGACATTAATAACATAAAAGTGTGTAGTTTTTATATGCAATTGAAGTTAAGTTGTTGTCAGTTTTAAAAAGACTTAAACTGTAAGATATTTTAAGGGAACCTTAAGGTAACATCAAAAAAAGAAAAAAACAACCCTATAATAGAAACCAAAAGGATAAAGAAAAAAAAAGTATATATATAATCACAAAAATTATTAAGTCACAAATGAATACAGTGAGAGACAAAGAGAAGAACAAAAGAGCCACAAAATAGACACAAAACAATTAACGAAATGGCAATGGTATGTCTTTACCTATCAATAATTAATTAAATAGTGGTTAAAGTCACTAATCAAAAGATATAGAGTGGCTGAGTGAACAAAAAACTATGATGCAACTACATGTTGTCTATAACTCACTTTATATTTAAGGACACACATGTCTAAAGTAAAAGGATGAAACAAGATATTCTATGCCAGTGGTAAATAAAAGAAAGCAGGTAGCTATACATATATCAGAGAAAATAGACTAAGTCAAAAACTGTCAGAAGAGACAAAGTAGGTGATTATATAATGATAAAAAGTCAATTCAGGAAAAAGATATAAAAAGTATAAATGTATGTGGATCCACCATTGGAGTACATAAATATATAAAGCAAACATTGATTGATGTGAAGAGAGATATACAAAGCAACACAATAATAGTACACACTTCAATATGCACTTTTCACATGGATAGATCATCCAGAGAAATAACAATAAAGGAAGCAGCATGCTTCAACCATACTATAGAGCAAATGTACTTAAGTCAGATGCATGAAAAGTCCACCCAAAACCAGAAAAATACACATTCTTTTCAAGTATACATGGAACATTCTTCAAGATACATTACATAGATCACAAAACAGGCCTTAGAAAATTTAAGAAGATTGAAATAATATTACATTTCCTTTCCAACCACATACAATGAAACAAGAAATCAATAGCAGAAGGCCCAGGCCTGATAGATCACACCTGTAATTTTAGCACTTTGGGAGGCCAAGGTGGGTGAATTACCTGAGGTCAGGAGTTTGAGGCCAGCCTGGCCAACATGGCAAAACCCTGTCTCTACTAAAAATACAAAAATTAGTTGGGGCATTGGTGGCTCATGCCTGTAGTCCCAGCTACTCAAGAGGCTGAGGTGGGAGAATTGCTTGAGCCCAGGAGGTGGAGGATTCAGTGAGCCAAGATCCCGCCACTGCATTCCAACCTGGGCAACAGAGTGAGACCTCCAATCTCAAAAAATAAAAAAAGTAAATAACAGAAGGAAAACTAGAAAATTCATAAATATATAAAAATTAAACAACACACTCTTTAAACAACTATTGTATCAAAGAAGAAATAGAAAGGGAAATTAGAAGATATCTTAAGACTGGCCAGGCACAGTGGCTCTCGCCTATAATTCCAGCACTTTGGGAGGCTGAGGTGGGCGGATCACCTGAGGTTGGGAGTTCGAGACCAGCCTGACCAACATGGAGAAACGCCATCTCTACTAAAAGTACAAAATTAGATGGGCATGCTGGTGGGCACCTATAATCCCAGCTACATGGGAGGCTGAGGCAAGAGAATTGCTTCAACCCAGGAGGTGGAGGTTGCAGTGAACCAAGATTGTGCCATTGCACTCCAGCCTGCGCAACAAGAGCGAAACTCCATCTAAAAAAAAAAAAAAACTTCAGACAAACAAAAATGAAAATGCAACATACCAAAACTTATGTGATGCAGCAAAGCAGTGCTAAGAGGGAAGTTTATAGAAATAAAGGCCAACATTAAATGGAGAAGAAGGATCTCAAATAAACAAACTACATTTCAAGGAATTCAAAAAAAAAATAACTAAAACTAAAGAGAGCAGAAGGAAGGAAATAAATATTGGAGAATAAATAAATGAAATAGACAATAGAAAAACAATAGACAAAAATTGAGAAAACTAAAAGTAGGTGTTTTGAAATGATAAACCAAATCAACAAACCTTTAGCTAGACTACTAAGAAAAAGAGAGAGGAAAAAACTCAAAAAGATAAACTGAGAAATGAAAGAGAAGACATTACAACTGATATAATGGAAATTAACAAGATAATAAGAGACAATTATGAACAATAATAACCAACAAATTGGCCAACCTAGAAAAAAAAAATAGATAACTTCCTAGAAACATACAACCTTCTAAGACGGAATCAAAAAGTAGTTTAATGCCTGAAAAGACCAATAACAAATCCTTATTTAAACTAGTAATCAAAAACTTTCCAACAAACAAAAGCCCAGGACCAGGTGGCTCCATAGGCAAATTCTACCAAATATTTAAAGGAGAATTAGTACCAATCCTTTTTAAACTCTTTCAAAACATAGAAAAAAAAAGACTTCTGAACTCATGTTAGGAAGCCAGTATTACCCTTATACTAAAACCAGACAAAGACACCACAAGAAGAGAACACTGCAGGCCAATATCTCAGGTTAATATAGATGCAAAAATTCTCAACAAAATATTAGAAAATCAAATTAATCAATACATTAAAAGGATAATACATCATGATCAAGTGGGATTTATAATAACCCTGGGATGCAAGGATGATTCAACATATGCAAATCAATCAATATGACACATATTAATAGAATGAAGGACCAAAATCATATAATCATCACAATAGATGCTGAAAAAGCATTTGACAAAATCTAACATCATTTCATAATAAAAACTCTCAAAAAAGTAGGTATAGAAGAACTCTACCTCAACAAAATAGAGGCCATATGACAAACCCATAGCTAAAATCATACTCAACAGTGACAGTTGAAAGCTTCTCCTCTAAGATCAAGAATAAGATAAGGATGCGCCCTCTGAGCATTTTTGTTCAACATACTACGGGAAGTCCTAGTCAGGCCAATCAGGCAAGAGAAAGAAATAAAAGTCATCCAGACTGGAAAGAAAGAAGTTAAATTTCCCTGTTGGCAGACAACATAATCTTACACGTAGAAAACCTTAAAGACTCCACCAGAAATTTATTGGAACTAATAAATAAACTTAGTAATGTTGCAGGATACAAAATTAACACACAAAACTCAATTGTGTTCTATATATTAACAACAAACTATTTAAATATAAAATTAAGAAAACAATACCTTTAGAATAGCATCAAAAAGAATAAAATACCTAAGAATAAACATAATCAAAGGAGTGAAAGCCACAAGACAGGAGACACTAAAAAAATTAAAGAGGGCAAGGATAAATGGAAAGATAGTCTGTGTTCATGAATTATGTCTTAATATTGTTAAATGTCCCTGCTACACAAAGTGATCTACAAAGTGATCAATGCAATTTATATCAAAATCCCAGTGGCATATTTTACAGACATAGAAAAACCAATTGTAACATTTATTTGAAAACACAAAAAGTCCTCAAGTAGCCAAAGCTATTTTGAGTAAGAAGAAAAAGCTGGTGACATACACTTTCTGATTTCAAAATATAGCACAAAGCTACAGTATCAAAACAGTATGGTATTGGCATAGAAACAGATATAGAGACCAATGGAACAGAATAAGGAGACCAGAAATAAGAATATAAAATAAGAAGAATAAAGAAATAAGAAATAATGTAGAGTCAACTAATCTTTGACATGGAAGCCAAGAATACACAATGGGAAAAGGATAGTCTCTTTATTGGAAAACTGAATATTCACATGCAAAAGAATGAAGTTGGACCCTTATCTTACATTGCAGAACCCCCGACCAAAAATAAATCCAAAATGAATTAAAGACTTAAATGTAAAACCTGAAACTGTAAAACTCCTTGAAGAAAACATAGAGAAAAATCTTGACATTGGCTTTGGTAATGCCTTCTTGGAAGTGACACCAAAAGCACAACCAATAAAAGTAAAAATAGACCAGTAGGATTACATCAAGCAAAAAAGCTGCTGCAAAGAAAAGGAAACAATCACCCTAATGTGAAAACAATCTATGGAATGGAAAAAAATTTGCCAACCATATATTTGATAAAAGGTTAATATCCAAAATACATGAAGAACCCTTACAACTCATTAGCAAAAACCAACCAAGCAAATAACCTAATTAAAAATGGTCAAAGGACCTGAATAGACATTTCTCCAAAGAACACAAAAAAAAGTCTAATGGAGATGCTCACCATAGACATCATTAGGGAAATATAAATCAAAACCACAATGAGATATCACTTCATATCACTTTGAATGGCTGTTATTTTAAAGATGATAAATGGTGGCAACAGGTATAGAGAAAGGAGAACTCTTGTGTATTGTTGGTTGGAATATAGATTACTATAGCCATTATGAAAACAGCATGTAGCTACTTCCAAATATTAAAAATAGAACCATGATATGATCCAGTAACCCCATTTCTTGGTTTGTATTGAAAGGAATTGATAATATCCTAAAGAGTGTATTCCAACATGGTTCCATTCTCCCCATCACTTTCAGGTACACCAATCAAACATAGATTTGGTCTTTTCACATAGTCTCATATTTCTTGGAGGCTTCGTTCATTCCTTTTCACTCTTTTTTCTCTAATCTTGTCTTCATGCTTTATTTCATTAAGTTAATCTTCGTTCTCTGATATCTTTTCTTCTGCTTATCGATTTGGTTATTGATGCTTGTGCTGCTTCACAAAGTTCTCGTGCTGTGTTTTTCAGCTCCCTCAGGTAATTTATGTTCTTCTCTAAACTGGTTATTCTACTTAGCAATTCCTCTAACCTTTTTTCAAGGTTCTTAGCTTCCTTGCATTGGGTTAGAACATGCTCCTTTAGCTTGCAAGAGTTTGTTATTATCCACCCTCTGAAGCCTACTTCTGTCAGTTCGTCAAACTCATTCTCCATCCAGTTTTGTTCCTTGCTGGTGAGGAGTTGTGATCCTTTGGAGGAGAACTGCCGTTCTGTTTTTTAAAATTTTCAGCCTTTTTGAGTTGGTCTTTCCTCATCTTCATGGATTTGACTACCTTTGGTCTTTGATGTTGGTGACCTTTCGATGGGGTTTTTGAGTGGACGTCCTTTTTGTTGATGTTGGTGCTATTCCTTTCTGTTTGTTAGTTTTTCTTCTAACAGTTCCCTCTGCTGCAAGTCTGCTGGAGTTTGCTGGAGTTCCACTCCAGGCCCTGTTTGCCTGGGTATTACCAGCGGAGACTGCAGAACAGCAAACATTGCTGCCTGTTTCTTCCTCTGGAAGCTTCGTCCCAGAGAGGTACCCACCAGATAACAGCCGGAGCTCTCCTGTATGAGGGGTCTCTTGGCCCCTGCTAGGAGGTGTCTCCCAGTCAGGAGGCATGGGGGTCAGAGACCCACTTAAGGAGGCAGTCTATCCCTTAGCAGAGCTCAAGTGCTATGCTGGGGGATCAGCTGCTCTCTTCAGAGCCAGCAGGCAGGAATGTTTAAGTTTGCTGAAGCTGTGCCCACAGCCGCCCCTTCTCCCAGGTGCTCTGTCCCAGGGAGATGGGAGTTTGATCTATAAGCCCCTGACTGGGGCTGCTGCCTTTCTTTCAGAGATGCCCTGCCCAGAAAGAAGGAATCTAGAGAGGCAGTCTGGCTACAGCAGCTTTGCAGAGCTATGGTGGGCTCCGCCCAGTTCAAACTTCCTTGTAGGAGAACTTCTCCAACCTAGCAAGACAGGCCAACATTCAAATTCGGGAAATGAAAATGACAACACAAAGATTCTCCTCGAGAAGAGCAATCCCAAAACACATAATCGTCAGATTCACGAAGGTTGAAATGAAGGAAAAAATATTAAGGGCAGCCAGTGAGAAAGGTCAGGTTACCTACAAAGGGAAGCCCATCAGACTAACATTGGATCTCTCTGCAGAAACCCTACAAGACAGAGAAGAGTGAGGGCCAATATTCAACATTCTTAGAAAAAAAAAGAATTTTGAATCCAGAATTTCATATCCAGCCAAACTAAGCTTCATAAGTGAAGGAGAAATAAAATCCTTCACAGACAAGCAAATGCTGAGATATTTTGCCACCACCCGGCCTGCCTTACAAGGGCTGCTAAAAGGAAGCATTAAATATGGAAAAGAAAATCCGGTACCAACCACTGCAAAAACATACCAAATTGTAAAGACCATCAACACTATGAAGAAACTGGATCAACTAATGGGCAAAATAACCAACTAGCATCATAATGACAGGATCAAATTCACACATAACAATATTAACCTTAAGTATAAATGGGCTAAATGCCCCCAGTTAAAAGACACAGACTGGCAAATTGGATAAAAATTCAAGATCCATCACTGTGCTGTATTTACAAGACCCATCTCACCTGCAAAGACACACATAGGCTCAAAATAAAGGGATGGAGGAATATTTACCAAGCAAATGGAAAGCAAAAAAAAGCAGGGGTTGCAATCCTAGTCGCTGATAAAATAGACTTTAAACCAACAAAGATCAAAAGAGACAAAGAAGGGCATTACATGATTGTAGAGGTATCAACACAACAAGAAGAGCTATCTATCCTAAATATATATGTACCCAATACAGGAGCACCCAGATTCATAAAGCAAGTTCTTAGAGATGTACAAAGAGACTTAGACTCCCATACAATAAAAGTGGGAGACTTTAACACCCCACTGTCAATATTAGACAGATCAACAATACAGAAAATTAACAAGGATATTCAGGACTTGAACTCAGCTCTGGACCAAGTGGACCTAATAGACATCTACAGAACTCTCCACCCCAAATCAACAGAATATACATTGTTCTCAGCACCACATTGCACTTATTCTAAAATTGACCACATAATTAAAAGTAAAACACTCCTCAGCAAATACAAAATAACAGAAATAATAACAAACAGTCTCTCAGACCACAGGGCAATCTAATTAGAACTCAGGATTCAGAAACTCATTCAAAATGGCACAACTACATGGAAACTGACCAACTTGCTCCTGAATACTACTGGGTAAATAACAAAATTAAGGCAGAAGTAAATAAGTTCTTTGAAACCAATGAGAACAAACAGACAGTGTACCAGAATCTCTGGGACACAGCTAAAGCAGTGTTTAGAGGGAAATTTATAGCACTAAATGCCCACAGGAGAAAGCAGGAAAGACCTAAATTTGACACACTAACATCACAATTAGAAGAACTAGAGAAGCATGAGAAAACACATTCAAAAGCTAGCAGAAGACAAGAAATAACTAAGATCAGAGCAGAACTGAAGGAGATAGAGACACGAAAACCCCTTCAAAAAAAATCAGTGAATCCAGGAGCTGCCTTCTTGAAAAGGTTAACAAAATAGACTGATAGCCAGACTAATAAAGAAGAAAGGAGAGAAGAAGCAAATAAAAACAATAAAAAATGATAAAGTGGATATCACCACTGATCCCACAGAAATACAAACTACCATCAGATAATACCATAAACACCTCTATGCAAATAAACTAGAAAATCTAGAAGAAATTGATGAATTCCTGGACACATACACCCTCCCAAGACTAAGCCGGGAAGAATTCAAATCCCTGAATAGACCAATAACAAGTTCTGAAGTTGAGGCAGTAATTAATAGCCTACCAACCAAAAAAAAAGCTCAGGACCAGACAGATTCACAGCTGAATTCCACTAGAGTTAAGAAGAGGAGCTGGTACCATTCTTTCTGAAACTGTTCAGAACAATAGAAAAAGAGGGACTCCTCCCTAACTCGTTTTATGAGGCCACCATCATCCTGATACCAAAACCTGACACAACAAAAAATAAAATTTCAGGTCAATATCCCTGATGAACATTGATGCAAAAATCCTCAATAAAATACTGGCAAACAGAATCCAGCAGCACATCAAAAAGCTTATCCACCATGATCAAGTCAGCTTCATCACTGAGATGCAAGGCTGGTTCAACATGCGCAAATAAATAAATGTGATCCATCACATAAACAGAACCAATGACAAAAACCACATTATTATCTCAATAGATGCAGAAAAGACCTTTGAGAAAATTCAACACGTCTCTCAATAAACTAGGTATTGATGGAATGTATCTCAAAATAGTAAGAGCTATTTGTGACAAACCCACAGCCAATATCATACTGAATGGGCAAAAGCTGGAAGCATTCCCTTTGAAACCAGCACAAGACAAGGATGCCCTCTCTCACCACTCTTATTCAACATAGTATTGGAATTTCTGGCCTGGGCAATCAGAAAGAGAAAGAAATAAAGGGTATTCTAATAGGAAGAGAGGAACTCAAATTGTCCCTGTTTGCAGATGACATGATTGTATATTTAGAAAACCCCATCCTCTCAGCCCAAAATCTCCTTAAGCTGATAAGCAACTTCAGCAAAGTCTCAGGATGCAAAATCAATGTGCAAAAATCACAGGCATCCCTATGTACCAATAACAGTTATCTGTTTGGCAGAGAGCCAAATCATGAGTGCACTCCCATTCACAATTGCTACAAAGAGAATAAAATACCTGGGAATACAACTTACATGGGATGTGAAGGAACTCTTAATGGAGAACTACAAACCACTGCTCAAGGAAATAAGAGAGGACACAAACAAATGGAAAAACATTCCATGCTCATGGATAGGAAGAATGAATATTGTGAAAATGGCCATACTGCCCAAGGTAATTTATAGATTCAATGCTATCCCCATCAAGCTACAATTGACTTCCTTCACAGAATTAGAAAAAAACTGCTTTAAATTTCATATGGAACCAAAACAGAGCCCGTATAGACAAGACAATCCTAAGCAAAAAGAACAAAGCTGGAGGCATCACACTATCTGACTTCAACTATACTACAATGCTACAGTAACCAAAACAGCATGGTACTGGTACCAAAACAGATATATAGACCAGTGCAACAGAACAGAGGCCTCAGAATAATGCCACACATCTACAACCATCTGATGTTTGACAAACCTGATTAAAACAAGCAATGGGGAAACCATGCCCTATTTAATAAATGGTGTTAGGAAAACTGGCTAGTCATATGCAGAAAACTGAAATTGGACCCCTTCCTTACATGTTATACCAAAATTAACCAAGATAGACTAAAGATTTCAATGTAAGACCTAAAACCATAAAAACCCTAGAAGAAAACCTAGGCAATACCATTCAGGACATAGGCATTGGCAAAGACTTCATGACTATAACACCAAAAGCAATGGCAACAAAAGCCAAAATTGACAAATGGGATCTAAATAAACTAAAGAGTTTAATTATACTGGATAAAGAAAATGTGGCATATATATACCATGGAATACAATGCAGCCATAAAAAAGGATGAGTTCATGTCCTTTGCAGGGACATGGATGAAGCTGGAAACCATCATTCTCAGCAAACTAACACAAGAACAGAAAACCACACACTGCATGTTCTCACTCATAAGTGGGAGTTGAACAATGAAAACACATGGACACAGGGAGGGGAACATCACACATCGGGGCTTGTTGGGAGGTAGGGGCTAGGGGAGGGATAGCATTAGGAGAAATACCTAATGTAGATGATGGGTTGATGGATGCAGCAAACCACCGTGGCACATGTATACCTATGTAACAAACCTGAACGTTCTGCACATGTATCCCAGAACTTAAAGTATAATAAAAGAAAAAAGAAAAGAATTGAAATCAGGGTCTTGAAGAGACATTGGCACTTCCATGTTCATTGTAGCATTGTTCACAACAGCTAAGACACAGATGTAAAATAAATGTCCATCAATGAAATATTATTCAGTCTTTAAAAAGAAGAAAATTCTGCCATTTGCAACAATACAGATGAGCCTCAAGGACATTATACTAAGTGAAATAAATCAGACGCAAAAGGAGAAATACTACAAAATCTCACTGATACAGGGAATCTAAAAGAGTCAAACTCATAGAAGAGAGAGTAAAATTGTGGTTTTCAAGTGCTGGAGGAGAGGGAAATGAAGAGATTTTGGTCAAAGGATACAAAGTTTTAGTTTTGCAAGATGAGTAAATTATTTAGATTTATTGTACAGTATAGTCCCTATAATTAACAATACTGTATTATATACTTTGAAATTTGCTAAGAAAGTGGATTTTACATTAACCATTCTTATCACAAAATAATAATAATAAAAATGGTAAAAGGAAACTTTGGAGGTGATAGATATGTTTATGGTATTGATTTTGGTGATGGTTTTATAGGTGTATACTGGTCTCTAGACTCATCAAGTTGTATGCATTACATATGTATAGATTTATTGTATGACAATCACACTTTGATAAAGTGTTACTTTAAAAAAGAATTTGAGGTGACATAAAGTCTGTTTTATGAAATAAAAGCTGAGAAATTTGTCATTAGAAGACTGACTGATATGTAATGATATATTAATTTTTTCAGGCAGAAGGAAAATGGCACCAAATGCAAAACATGAGCTTACACATAAGAATAGAGAGCACTGGCTGGGCACAGTGGCTCACGCCTGTAATCCCAACACTTTGGGTGGCTGAGGCAGGCGGATTGCCTGAGCTCAGGAGTTCACGACCAGCCTGGACAACACAGTGAAACTCCGTCTCTACTAAAATACAAAAAATTAGCCGGGTGTGGCGGTGTGTGACTGTAGTCCCAGCTACTCAGGAGGCTGAGGCAGGAGAACTGCTTGAACCTGGGAGGCGGAAGTTGAAGTGAGCTGAGATCACCACTGCACTCCAGCCTGGGCAACAGAGTGAGACTCTGTCAAAAAAATAAAATAAACAAAATAAAATAGAGAGCACTAAAAATATTAAACATGTGATAAATGTAAAAGACTTTCTTATTTTGTTTTTTAAAGGATGGTTGATTATTTGAAGTACGTTATTGGGGTTTTGACACGTTTAAAAGTCTAAAATTTAACAAAAATAGCCCAAAAAGCAGAAGGAGAGGAAAAATATAAAGTATACCGTTTTAAGATTAATATGTTACAAATAAAGCAGTATGATATGATTTTAGGGTAGATTGCCATAAGTGAAAGATATCATAAACCCTAGTACAACACTAAAAAACAAAATCAAGCTAACAAGTCAATAACAGACAAAATAAAATACTAAGAAGTACCAAATTAATTGAAAAAGACAGAAAAATAGGGAAAATGAACCAAGAACAAATGGGACAGTCAACAGATAACAAGGTAGTAGATTTAAACTCAAGCATACCAGTGTATACATATGGTATAAATGGTTTAAACACACTAATTAAAGGCAGGATTATTATACTGAACAAAAAGTCAAGATCCAACTGTATACAATCTTTAAGAAAATGATTTTAAATACAGGTATACTTTAAAAATATTGTGGGTTTGGTTCCAGACCACCACAATAAAGTTAATATCACAATAAAGTGAGTCACATAAATTTTTTGGTTTCCCAGTGTATGTAAAAGTTATATTTGAACTCACACCTGTAATCACAGTGACTTGAGGCAGGAGGATTACTTGAAGTCAAGAGTTTGAGATCAGCCTGGGCAACATAGTGAGACCCTATCTCTAAAAAGCGTTTTAAAAACAGCCAGGCTTGGTAGTGTGCCTATAGACCCAGGTACTTCGGGGGCTGAGGTAGAAGGATTGCTGGAACCCAGAAGTTCAAGGTGAGGTGAGCTGTGATCATGCTACTTCACTTTAGCCTTGGTAGTAGAGTGAGACTCTAACTCTTTAAAAAAAGTCATATTTACACTGTACTACAGTCTATTATAGTATATATAGCATGCAATTATATTAAATCTATTTTATACAATTATATGTTATATTAAGTCTATATTATATACAGTGTGCAATTGTATTATGTCTCAGACAATGTACATATCTTAATTTAAAATACTTCATTGCTTAAAAAAAATGCTAATGATCCTCTGAGCATTCAGCCACTTGTAATGTTTTTGCTGGGAGAGAGTTGCCTAGATGTTATAGCTGCTCAAGGTGGTAGTTGCTGAAGATTGGAGTGACTGTGGCAATTTCTTAAAGTAAAACAGCAATGGGAGTTTGCTGCATTTACTGACTCTATCTTTCATGAAAGATTTCTCTGTAGCATGTGATGCTGTTTGATAGCATTTTACCACAACAGAACTTTCAACATTTGAGTCAGTCCTCTCAAACCCTGCTGCTGCTTTATCAACTAAGTTTATACAATTTTCTAAATCCTTTGTTGTCATTTCAACAATGTTCACAGCATCTTCACCAGGAGTCAATTCCATCTCAAGAAACCAATTTCTTTGCTTATCTGTAAGAAGCAACTCTTCATCTCTTCAACTTTTATCATGAAATTGGGGAAATTCAGTAACATCTTCAGGCTCCACTTTTAATTCTAGTTCTCATATAAAACCACTAAGAACTAGCAAGAGACCAGCCTGCAGACTCAAGGCAAGTATAGGAGAAGATAGATATGTTACCTTCACGAGGATGTTACTTGAGTACCTGTCCACTTATCAGTGCTTATACTTGTGAAGTTCTTGCTTGGAAACTTCCACTGTCTTTATTAACTAGGTTATGTTCTACGGGCAAATAGGAAGGCATAAGGCAGATAAAGATGATTTGAATAATCACCAAAAGACATGAGAGACAGGCATAAGAGACTGGGAAAACAGAAAGATGAATTAGAAAGATTGCCATGCATATGAGTTTTTAGTAACACTAGTCTTTGCTATTGTACAGTCCTCTCCATAAGCACTTGGCTGCCTAGATGTTGAGGAAGGAAAGCTGACAACAAGATCCAAGGTCAGTGTTTTACCAAGCAGAGCAATGACAGAGCAGAGAAAACTGTGGTCAGAGAACAGGGATGTTAGAATCTAAAACTTTAGATATCTCTCTCTTCCAGATGTTGACAAGGTCCAGGGGAAAGTGTGAAGGAAAGCTGATGAGATGAGGTGAAGGCAAAGACTCTTGAAGATGAGGAAATTAAGGTTTGGAGTTTGCAAGAGGAATGCATTACTTACTGTGTGTAGTGTTTAGATGGCCGTGATTGCCAAAACTTGAATTTACATAGATTATATCAGCTAGGAATTATAGCACAACTATGAAGTAAGTACTTTTATTTCAATTTTCCAGTGAAGATGGAATCTTAGAAAGTTTGAGTAACTGGCATAAAGTTACACAAATGTTAACAGTAACAAAAACAAACATTTTGTAGCAATTTACTGTATGCCAGGTATTGTTCTAGGAGTTTTACATTGTAAGTGCTCATAAAATTATTGTTATTATCACCATGTTAGAGAAAGGCACAGAGAGTTTCAGTAACTTGCTAAGGCTACATGGCTAATTAGTGACAAGAGCCAGGACTTAAAGCAAGTATCAGAAATAGGGTATGAATAAAAGTTGGTGTTACTTCAAAACCCATGTTTTAGCTACTCAGAAATAGCATCAATTTATCATTTTAAGGGTACATTTTATTCAACAAACTATTAAAATCTCTTCCAAGAATACTAATAAAGATTTTAATCAGTACAAGATTAAAAGTTAGGCATAATTAAATGGATAAAATGAAGCTAAAATTCAATTTATAAAAAATAAAACAACAGAACATTTGAAACTAACAGAGGAAGATGGAAGAAAAGTCAGAAATAGGAAGGAAAATGAGATAAATGTCAGAAGTCACTGGAGAGATCTCTTTGTTAATTTTTCCTACCCAGGAAGTATAAACAAATTTTTCCTACTGAATTAAAGGTAAAATTTGGGTTTCTCATGAGCATGGTTGCATTTTTCTTTAGCTCACAACTGACATGCGATAAAGCTAAGTGTAGTTATTTTCATTACTATACACTGGAACTTCCAGGAAAGAGGGGATATGGCAGCCTCTTTGGTAATCAGCCATCATTCTTTTCCACAAGTCCACATATACCCACCTGTGAGAACTAGCAGCTGGATACCAGCCTCTTCCATCTTCCTTTCTCCTCAATGGTTACTACCTTCTCCTTCACAACTACGTATAAAGATAAAAGTCAAAGTTAAATTTGGAAAATATACAAGAAAGTACTAACTAAGCATAAGAAAGCTGGAGTGACTATGCTAATATCAAACAAAGGAGACTTCAGAACAAGAAATTTTACCACTGATAAAAGGGAAATTTCACAATCATCAAGTAGTTTGTTAACCAGGATGACATAGTAATCCGAAATGTGTACACACCTAATAACAGAACTGCAAAACACAGAAAACAAAAACTGATAAATCTGAAAGAGAAACAGACAAGTCCACAATTGTACCTAGTTATTTTACCATTCCTCTTAGTAACATATAAAACAAGGAGACAGAATATTAGTCAGAATATACATGATTTAAATAGCACCATTAACCAACTTCATTTAACTGAAATAAATATAACTCTATACCCAGCAGTTGTAGAACACACATTCTTGTTAGATGCACATGGAATATTTGTCAAGATAAGTCATATGGAGGATTAGTTTAAAAGGATTGAAATCTCACAAACTTTTTCTGTTACTATAATGAAGTTAAATTAAAAATGAAAACCAGAAAGATATCTGGAAAATTCCCAAATATTTGGAAATTAACAACATAGTTCTATATAACCCATGGACTCAAAAAGAAATGAGACAAATTATAAAATATTTGAACTTAATTAAAATAAAAATATATTAAAGAATGTATATAGCTGAAGCAGTGTACAAAGTTAAATCTACAGATTTGAATTCCCATATTAGGAAAAAAAGAGAAATATAAAATCAGTTATTCCAGTTTCAGTCTAAAGAAGGAAGAAAATAACGAGCAAATTAAAACCAAAGTAACTAGAAAGAGGAAAACAATAAAGATGAGAATGCAAATGAGATAAAATAGAAAACAGCAAATAATAGAGAAAATCTGTAAAACCAAGAGCTGATTCTTTGAAAATCATCAATAAAATTACTAAACCTCTAACTAAAATGATCAGGAAAAAAAGAAAAGACATAATTTTTCAATATCAAGAGAGAAAGGGAGGATTACTAAAGATCATATAAACATTAAAGTGACAATAATAGAATATTGGAAATAAATTCAACAACCAAGATGAAATAGGTTTCTTAAAAGACACATTTTTCCAAAGTTTACTCAAGAAGTAACAGATAACCCTAATAGTTCTTTTTTGATTTTTTAATTTTTTTGGTTTGTATAACAATTGTTTTTTTTCTTTCTTTCAGATTTGTTTTTTATTATTTTACTTTAAGTTCTGGAATACATATTCAGAACATTCCGGTTTGTTACATAGGTATACATGTGCCATCGTGTTTTGCTTCACCCATCAACCCATCATCTAGGTTTTAAGCCCTGCATGCATTAGGCATTTTTCCTAATGCTATCCCTCTCCTTTCCTCCCAACCCCCAACAGACCCCAGTGTGTGATTTTCCCCTCCCTATATCCATGTGTTCTCACTGTTAAACTTCCACTTATGAGTGAGAACATATGGTATTTGGTTTTTTGTTCCTGTGTTAATTTACTAAGAATGCTTAATCTATGCCCCTGCAAAGGACATAAACTCTCTCTTTTTTATGGCTGCATAGTATTCCATGGTGTACATGTGCCACATTTTCTTTATCCAGTCTATCATTGATAGGCATTTGGGTTGGTTCCAAGTCTTTGCTATTGTGAATAGTGCCATAATAAACATATGTGTGTGTGTGTCTTTATAGTAAAATGATTTATAATCCTTTCGGTATATACCCAGTAATGGGATCACTGGGTCAAATGGTATTTCTGGTTCTAGATCCTTGAGGAGTTGCCATCTGGTCTTCCACGATAGTTGAACTAATTTACACTCCCACCAACAGTATAAAAGTGTTCCTATTTCTCCACATCCTCTCCAGCATCTGTTGTTTCCAGACTTTTTAATGATTGCCATTCTAACTGGCATGAGATGGTATCTCATTGTGGTTTTGATTTGCATTTCTCTAATGACCAGTGATGATGAGTTTTTTTCATGTTTGTTGGCCACATAAATGTCTTCTTTTGAGAAGTGTCTCTTCATATCCTTTGCCCACTTTTTGATGAAGTTGTTTGATTTTTCTTGTAAATTTGTTTAAGTTCCTTGCAGATTCTGGATATTAGCCATTTGTCAGATGGATATAAGGCAAAAAATTTTCTCCCATTCTGTAGGTTGCCTGTTCACTCTGATGGTAGTTTCTTTCACTTTGCAGAAGCTCTTTAGTTTAATTAGATTCCATTTGTCTATTTTGGCTCTTGTTGCCATTGCTTTTGGCATTCTAGTCATGAAGTCCTTGCCCATGCCTATGTCCTGAATGGTATTGCCTAGGTTTTCTTCTAGGGTTTTTACGGTTTTAGGTCTTAAGTTTAAGTCTTTAATCCATCTTGAGTTAATTTTTGTATAAGGTGTAAGGAAGGGGTCCAGTTTCTGTTTTCTGCATATGATTAGCCAGTTTTCCCATCACCATTTATTAAATAGGGAATCCTTTCCCCATTGCTTGTTTGTGTCAGGTTTGTGGAAGATCAAATAGTTGTAAATGTGTGGTGTTATTTCTGAGACCTCTGTTCTGTTCCAGTGGTCTATATATCTGTTTTGGTAAAAGTACCATGCTGTATTTGTTACTGTAGACTTCTAGTATAGTTTGAAGTCAGGTAGCGTGATGCCTCCAGCTTTGCTCTATTTGCTAGGATTGTCTTGGCTATACAGGTTCCTTTTTGGTACCATATAAAATTTTAAGTAGTATTTTCTGATTCTGTGAAGGAAGTCAATGGTAGCTTGAGGGAAATAGCATTGAATCTGTAAATTACTTTGGGCAAGTTGACCATTTTCATGATACTGATTCTTCCTATCCATGAGCATGAAATGTTTTTCCACTTGTTTGTGTCCTCTCTTATTTCCTTGAGCAGTGGTTTTAATTCTCCTGGAAAAGGTCCTTCACATCACTTGTAAGTTGTAATCCTAGGTATTTTATTCTCTTTGTAGCAATCGTGAATGTGAGTTCACTCATGATTTGGTTCTCTGCTTGTCTATTATTGGTGTATAGGAATGCTTGTAATTTTTGCACATTGATTTTTTATCCTGAGACTTTGCTGAAGTTGCTTATCAGCTTAAGGAGTTTTTGAGCTAAGATGATGGAGTTTTCTAAATATAGAATTATGTCATCTGCAAACAGAGGCAATTTGACTTCTTCTCTTCCTATTTGAAAACCCTTTATTTCTTTCTCTTTCCTGATTGCCCTGGCCAGAACTTCCAATACTATGTTTACTAGGAGTGGTAAGAGAGGGCATGCCTGTCATGTGCCAGTTTTCAAAGGGAATGCTTCCAGCTTCTGTCCATTCAGTATTATATAGCCTATGGGTTTGTCATAAATAGCTCTTATTATTCTGAGATATGTTCCATCAATTCCTGGTTTATTGAAAGTTTTAGCATGAAGGGCTGTCGAATTTTATTGAAGGCCTTTTCTGCATCTATTGAGATGACCATGTGGTTTTATCATTGGTTGTTTATGTCATGGATTACATATATAGATTCGTGTATGTTGAACCAGCCTTGCATCCCAGGGATGAAGCCAAATTGATCGTGGTGGATAAGGTTTTTGATGTGCTGCTGGATTCATTTGCCAGTATTTTACTGAGGATTTTTGCATTGGTGTTCATCACGGATATTGGCCTGAAATTTTCTTTCTCTTTTTTTTTTTTTTTTTTTTTTGTTGTGCCTCTGCCAGGTTTTGGTATCAAGATGATGCTGGCCTCACAAAATGCATTAGGGAGGATTCTCTCTTTTTCTATTTTTTGAATAGTTTCAGAAGGAATGGTACCAGCTCCTCTTTTTACCTCTGGTAGAATTCGGCTGTGAATCCATCTGGCCCTGGGCTTTTATTTGCTTGGTAGGCTATTAATTACTGCCTCAATTTCAGAAATTGTTTTTGGTTTATTCAGGGATTCAACTTCTTCCTGGTTTAGTCTTGGGAGAGTGTATGTTTCCAGAAATTTATCCATTTCTTTTAGATTTTCTAGTTTATTTGTGTAGAGGTGTTTATAGTATTCTCTGATGGTTGTTTTTATTTCTGCGGAATCAGTGGTGATATCCCCTTTATCATTTTTTATTGTGCCTATTTGATTCTTCTCACTTTCTTCTTTATTAATCTGGCTAGCAGTCTATGTATTTTGTTAATCTTTTCAAAAAACCACCTCCTGGATTCATTGATTTTTTGAAGGGATTTTCGTGTCTTCATTTCCTTCAGTTCTGCTCTGATCTTAGTTATTTCTGGTCTTCTCCTAGCTTTTGAATTTGTTTTATCTTGCTTCTCTAGTTTTTTTTTAATTGTGATGTCCAGGTGTCAATTTCAGATCTTTCCTGCTTTGTCTTGTGGACATGCACTGCTATAAATTTCCCTCTTACTTCTTTAGCTGTGTCCCAGAGATTCTGGTACATTGTGTTTTTGTTCTTATTGGTTTCAAAGAAGTTATTTATTTCTGCCTTAATTTTGTTATTTACCCAGTAGTCATTCAGGAGCAGATTGTTCACTTTCCATGTAGTTGTGTGGTTTTGAGTGAGTTTCTTAATCCTGAATTCTAATTTCATTGCCCTGTAGTCTGAGAGACTGTTTGTTATGATTTCCACTCTTTTGCATTTGCTTGAGGAGTGTTTTACTTCCAATTATGTGTTTGATTTTTAGAATAAGTGCATGTGGTTCTGAGAAGAATGTATATTTTGTTGATTTGTGGCGGAGAGTTCTGTAAATGTCTGTTAGGTCCACTTTGTCCACAGCTGAGTTCAAGTACTGAATATCTTTGTAAATTTTCTGTCTGGTTAATCCACTGTTATTTTGTGGGAGTCTAAGCCTCTTTGTAGGTCTCTAAGAACTTGTTTTATGAATCTTGTTGTTCCTGTATTGGGTGCATATATATTTAGGATAGTTAGCTCTTCTTGTTGCATTGATCCCTTTACCATTATGTAATGTTCTTCTTTGTCTTTTTTTAATCTTTGTTAGTTTAAAGTCTGTTTTATCAGAAACTAGGATTGCAACCTTTCCTCTTTTTTGCTTTCCATTTGCTTGGTAAATATTCCTCCATTCCTTTATTTTGAGCCTATATGCGTCTTTGTACGTGAGATGGGTCTCCTGAATACAGCACACTGATGGGTTTTGTCTCTTTGTCCAATTTGTCATCCTGTGTTTTTTAATTGGGGCATTTAGCCAATTTACATTTAAGGTTAATATTGTTATGTGTGAATTTTATCCTGTCATTATGATGCTAGCTGGTTATTTTGCCCATTAGTTGATACAGCTTCTTTATAGTGTTGATGATCTTTGCAATTTGGTATGTTTTTGCAGTGGCTGGTGCCGGTTTTTCCTTTCCATATTTAGTGCTGCCTTCAGGAGCTCTTGTAAGGCAGGCCTGGTGGTGACAAAATTCCTCAGCATTTGCTTATCAGGAAAGGATTTTATTTCTCCTTCACTTATGAAGCATAGTTTGGCTGGATATGAAATTCTGGGTTGAAAATTCTTTTCTTTAAGAATGTGGAATATTGGCCCCCACTCTCTTCTGTCCTGTAGGGTTTCTGCAGAAAGATCCACTGTTAGTCTAATGGGCTTTCCTTTATAGGTAACCTGATCTTTCTCACTGGCTGTCCTTAACATTTTTTCCTTTGTTTCAACCTTGGAAAATCTGACAATTGTTTGTGTTGGGGTTTTACTTCTCAAGGAGTATCTTAGTGATGTTCTGTGTATTTCTTGAATTTGAATGTTGGCCTGTCTTGCTAAGTTGGGGAAGTTCCCCTGGATAATATCTTGAAGTGTGTTTTCCATCTTGGTTCCATTCTCCCTGTCACTTTCAGGTATACCAATCAGTTACATGTTTGGTCTTTTCACATATTCCCATATTTCTTGGGGGCTCTGCTCATTCCTTTTCATTCTTTTTTCTCCGATATTGTCTTCATGCCTTATTTCACTAAGTTGACTTCAGTCTCTGATATCTTTTCTTCCACTTGATCAATTTAGCAATAATATTTGTGTATGCTTCATGAAGTTCTCGTGCTGTGTTTTTCAGCTCCATCAGGTCATTTATGTCCTTCTCCAAACTGATTATTCTAGTTAGCAGTTCCTGTACCTTTTATCAAGGTTCTTACCTTCCTTGCATTGAGTTCTAACTGCTCCTTTAGCTCAGAGGAGTTTGTTATTACCCACCTCCTGAAGCCTACTTCTGTCAATTTGTCAAACTTATTCTCTGTCCAGTTTTGTGCCCTTGATGTAGAGGAGTTGTGGTCATTTGGAGGAGAAGTGGCATTTTAGTTTTTGGAATGCCTAACATTTTTGTGCTGGTTTTTCCTTATCTTCATGGATTTATCTACCTTTGACCTTTGAGGCTGATGACCTTTGGATGGAATTTTTGTGTGTGGGTTCTTTTTGTTGATGTTGATGTTGTTGCTATCTGTTTGTTAGTTTTTCTTCTAACAGTCAGGCCCCTCTTCTGCAGGTCTGCTGCAGTTTTCTGGAGGTCCACTCCAGACCCTATTTGCCTGGGTATCACCAGCAGAAGCTGCAGAACATCAATGATTGCTGCCTGCTCCTTCTTCTGGAAGCTTCATCCCAGAGGGGCACCAGCCTAATGCTAGCCAGAGCTCTCCCATATGAGGTGTCTGTTGACCCCTTCTGGGAATTCTGTCCCAGTCAGGAGGCACAGGGGTCAGGGACCCACTTGAGGAGGCAGTCTGCCCCTTAGCAGAACTTGAGAATCCTCCTGTCAGGATCCATTGCCCTCTTCAGAGTTGGTAAGCATCAATGTTTAAGTCTGCTGAACCTGTGCCCACAGCCACCCCTTCCCCCACGTGCTCTGTCCCAGGGAGATGGGAAGGGCTGCTGCCTCTCTTTCAGAGAAGCCCTGCCTAGTGAGGAGGAATCTAGAGATGTAGTCTGGCCACAGCTGCTTTGCCAAGCTGTGGCGAGTACCGCCTAGTCCAAACTTTCCAGGCTTCTTAGCTCCGTCAGGGGTAACTCCCTACTCAAGCCTCAGTAGTGGCAGGCACCCCTCCTACCACCAAGCTCCATCCCATTCAGACTGCTATGCTGTCAGTGAGAATTTCAAGCCAGTGGTTCTTAGCTTGCTGGCCCTGTGGGAGTGGGACCCACTGAGTGAGACCACTTGCCTCCCTGGCTTCAGCCCCCTTTCCAGGGGAGTGAACATTTCTGTCTCCCTGAGGTTCCAGGCACCACTGGGGTACAAAAAAAAATTCCTGCAGCTAGCTCAGTGTCTGCCCAAACAGCCGCCCAGTCTTTGCTTGAAACCCAGGGCCCTGGTGTGTAGGCACACGAGGGAATCTCCTGGTCTGCAGATTGCAAAAACCACGGGAAAAGTGTAGTATCTGGGCCAGATAGCACAGTCCGTCATGGCATCCCTTGGTTGGGGGAGGGTGGTCCCCCGCTCCTTGTACTTCCCAGGTGAGGGGACACCCTGCCCTGCTTCTGTCTGCTCGCCCTCCGTGGGCTGCACCCACTGCCTAACCAGTCCCAATGAGATGAACTGGGTACCTCAATTGGAAATGCAGAAATCAACCACCTTCTGTGTTGGTCTCTCTGGCAGCTGCAGACCGGAGCTGTTCTTATTCAGTCATCTTGCCCATCCTCTAATAGTTCTTTATTAGAGAATCTGAGTCTCTATTTTAAAACTTTCCATAAAAACAAAATAAGCTCCAAGCCTATATTGCTTAATTGGTGAATTCCATCAAACATTTGGGGAAAAAATAATGCCAATCCTGCACAAAGTCTTTAAGAAAACAGAAAAGGAAGGAATACTTTCTAACCAATATGATAAGCCATCATTAACTGAAACCAAAATCAGATACAGACATTCCAGGAAAAGATAATGGCACACAAATATCTCCCATGAAAATAATTCCCCAAAAACCATGAATAGAATAGTAACTAAAATAATACAGAAAATATATAAAAATAATTGCATATCATGACCAAATAGGTTTTATCCTAGGAACACAGGTTAGTTAACATTAGAAAAACAATCAATATAGTTCATATTGAAATAATAAAATAGGCCGGGCGCGGTGGCTCATGCCTGTAATCCCAGCACTTTGGGAGGCCAAGGCGGGCGGATCACAAGGTCAGGAGATTGAGACCATCCTGGCTAACACAGTGAAACCCCGTCTCTACTAAAAAAAATACAAAAAATTAGCCAGGTATGGTGGTGGGCACCTGTATTCCCAGCTACTCGGGAGGCTGAGGCAGGAGAATGGTGTGAACCCAGGAGGCAGAGCTTGCAGTCAGCAGAGATCATGCCACTGCACTCCAGCCTGGGTGACAGAGCGAGACTCCATCTCAAAAAAAAAAAAAAAAAAAAAAAAAGAAATAATAAAATAGATCATATGATCATCTCAATAAATGGAAAAAAAGCATTTTACAAAATTCAACACCAACTCATGATTTTAAAAAACTCTCAGAAAACTAGGAATAAAAAAAGAATCCTCAACCTGATAAGGAACACCTACAAAGCACGTATCAATAACTTTATCCTTAACAGTGAAAGACTGAAGCTTGTTCCCTTAACAGGAGCAAGACAGGAGAGTCCTCTTCCTTTTAATGTTGTACTGCAGGTTCTACCCAATACAAGGAAAAGAAATAAAAGACCTACGGATTATAAGTGAAAACTGCTTTTATTTGCAGACACATTTTTTTTAGGTAGGAAGTTCTAAAGAGTCAACAAAATAACATACCAGGGCTAGTAAACACTTTTAATAAGTTGCAGAATATACTAGGCCAATACACAAAATTCAATTATTTATATAAGTTGCAATGAACAATTAAAAACTAAAACATGAAAAACAATATCATTAATAACAGCATGCAAAAACCTGAAGTACTTAGGAATAAATTTCACAAAGTACATGCAAGAACTGTACACTAAAACCTGTTTAGATAAATAAGACACTTAATAATACATTACTAAATTCATTTTTTTGTTAATAAGAATACTAAATACTATTAATTTGACAATTATCTCCAAATTGATCTGTAGTTACTTTGTCCAGTATGGTATCCATGAGCCACATGAGGCTACTAAACACTTGATATGTGGCTAGTCTGAATTAAGGTGTGCTGTAAGTGTAAAAACACACCAGATTTCAATGACTTAGTACAAAAAAAGAATAAAATATCATATCAATGTTTTTATATTGATTACAGGTTGATGTTTTCATATATTGGGGTAAATAAAATAATTATTAACATTAATTTAATGGGTTTTTTCTTTTTAATGTGTCTACCAGAAATATTTAAATTACATGTGCTTACATATTTTGACATGCATTACATTCCCATTAGTCATCATTTATCTATAAGTTTAATGGAATTCCAATCAAAACTGCCACAGGGCTTTTGCTAAATCTTGACAAACTATAAAATTTATGTGAAAATGGTAAGAACCAAAAATAGCCAAAAGAATTTTTAAAAAGAACAATGTTGAAGGACTTATACTCCCTTATTTAAAGATTTATTATAATGCTACAGTAATCAAGACAGTGTGGTATATGGCAAAGAGATCAATGGAACAGAATGGAGAATCCAGAAATTGACCCACACACATATCCTCGATTTTTAACAAGATATGATAGTAATTCAATAAATAAAAGATACACTTTTCAATAAATAGTGTTATAACAACTAGATAGCCACACGAAGAACAAATGAACCATTACCTTTGTCTCATGCCATACAGAAAGGTTAATTTGAAAGAGCTCAGAGAACTGTTAAACAAAGTGGAAGAGAAGCCATTGTTCAGGGCTGAGGCTGTGCACTAGGCCCCAAAAGACCAGACAAAACCAGAATGGAGTCGCTCCTGTTAGGTGCCACATAATGAAACTGAACTTCAAAATGAGCCAGTATTCAAAAAACCAAGAGATTCACAGCAATCAATCAGAAAGGGCCTGGTTTACCTAACTAAGGGAATCTCTGTTTTAATCCTATAAGGAAAGCAATTTCGAAATAACCAATCTGCTTTTTGTTCCTTATTTCTGCATTCAGCTCCTTGTTCTCTACTTTCTTCAGGAAAGCCTAATTCGTCAATCACTGATGGAGGTCCCTTTTCCTCCATCTTGTTCTTAACTTTCCCATGAAAATATTTTCTCTCACTTTGAGATTTTAGTTCATCTCCCAATATAGCAACAATATTAAAATAGTCAAGTTTTGGAGATCCAAAAAATTAGGAAACAATTTGAACACAATGGCATAAACCTCAGAAGTTTATGCTCATTAACCATTGTAGAATAATTTTGCTATAAAGAAGAAAGAAAAAAATTTCCTTCAGAGTTCCAAATTATTGATGGATATCTATAATGGAATAGTTGCTTTTTTTGTTTGTTTTGTTTTTGTTTGTTTGTTTGTTTGTTTGTTTTTTTGAGATGGAGTCTCTCTCTGTTGCCTAATCTGGAGTGCACTGGCGCGATATCAGCTCATTGAAACCTCTGCCTCCCGGGTTCAAGTGATTCTCCTGCCTCAGCCTCCCAAGTAGCTGGGATTACAGGTGCCGGCCACCACACCTGACTAATTTTTGTATTTTTAGTAGAGACGGGGTTTTGCCATGTTGCCCAGGCTGGTCTTGAACTCCTAATCTCAGGTGATCTGCCCATCTCAGCCTCCCAAAGTGGTGGGGTTACACGCATGAGCCACGGCATCCAGCCTGAAAAGTTGCTTTTATAAGATAGTCTGATAAATAATGTCCTGCCTGCCAAGTGCTGTAGCCTACATACTATATGGAAGATCTTTATGAAAAAAATGAAAAGTATATCTCTAAGACAAATTATTATAGTGATTGTCTTTTTTTCCACAAGAGAAAATCAAGTTATAGAACCTCAAGTCATAAATACATGAATCACAGCTTGTGAATTTTGTAACATTTTATCAACTATAAAAGAAGTCTGGTGAAGGTAAAAATGTGCATTTTTGGTTACTCTTTTATGCTATCCTCAAACTATTATTTGTCAGTAGCCAAACAAAACTATTCATGCTAACTGGAGGTGAGAAAGTTCAACTTGTTTACCAAGAGAGAAATATTTTGTTGCTTATGTTTTCCACCTTGAAGCAAACTGATATGGCTTAAAGAGGAAACTCACTCATGCTAGGAATATGATAAAAGGAATTATCCTTAGCATTAACCTTCCTTCTTGACATAGGCATAAAGAATAAAATTTTCAAAATGCATTCTTTTGCTTTGCATGCTAGCAGTTCACATTTTAATACATTTAGCAAATAAAGAATAGTCCAAAATCTTCAAACTGTGCTAATAGATAAATACAAAAACAAAATCAAAAACATGTGTGTTCTTGTCATTTTTTTTGCTTATAGGTCTGCAACCTTCAAAAGTCCAATTTGAACTGTAACCATAGTTTTGCCCCAAATCACAATGTGTCTTTGGGGGAGTTCCTTCATTTCTCTGTGTCTTACATGTATATCTGATAAGATAAAGGAATTGAAGTAGACAATAGCTAAAGGTCTTCTTAAAAACATATAGGTAAGGATGACTTCATGTCCTTTGCAGGGACATGGGTGAAGCTGGAAACCATTATTCTTAGCAAACTAACACAGGAACAGAAAACCAAACACTGCATGTTCTCACTCATAAGTGGGAGTTGAACAATGAAAACACATGGACACAGGGAGGGGAACATCATACACTGGGGCCCGTCGAGGGGAGGGGATGGGTAGGGAAGGAATAGCATTAGGAGAAACACCTAATGTATATGACGGGTTGATGGGTGCAGCAAACCACCATGGCACGTGTACACCTATGTAACAAGCCTGCACGTTCTCCACATGTATCCCAGAATTTAAAGTATAATTTAAATAATTAAAAAATAAATAAAAATTTAAAAGAATATAAATAGAAAATAAAGTGATTCAAATAAAAAAACATATAGATAATAAAGGTCAAATGCTTTCTAGTTCCATATTCAGCTTGTGAATGTTCTGTACATTATTAATTATTCCAATTTAGGATAAATCTCATTGTGTTCACCATAACTAAATACTTTTTATTATTTTTTTCTTCTACCATCTACCTATTGATGTAACATTGACAGGTTTTCATTTCTGCAGTGGAAACCACTCTTCCCTCTCCCTGTTCTTTGATGAGAATGCCAATACTCTATTTTACTCAAAAGAAAATAACAGAAACCTTTCCGAGTGGGTTATATTCCATTCATGAGGCTGTTCACAAACTTCTCTCTATTTCTTATGTTTTAGTTCTGATTCTTGTTCAAGATAGCCGACTAGCAACATAAGATACCTGCCCTCTCCAGGAAGAAAAACCAAAATTATGAACACATAATCAAACTTCAAATACAACATCTAGGACTAACACTGGAGTCCAACAGAGAAATCATGGGAAGCGCCTGAAGCAGAGAAGAAGAAGGAAATGAGTGGCCAGCTTGGAAGAAGGAAATGAGTGGCCAGCTTGGCTGAGATTGGCTGGGAGCCGCAGTGAACTTGTTATTGTGAGGAAAGGGTAAATAAGAGAACTTCAGAGATTCACATCTCCACCACAGACTGCTACAATCCAAACCACAGGAGGGCTCCTCTACCCACACGAACCCTGATGCTAGCACAGAAGCATTCACTTTGGAAACCAGCACAAGACAAGGATATCCTCTCTCACCACTCCTATTCAACATAGTATTGTAAATTCTGGCCAGGACAATCAACAAAGAGAAGGAAATAAAAGGGTATTCAAATAGAAAAAGAGGAAGTTAAATTGTCTCTGTTTGCAGATGACATGATTGTATATTTAGAAAACCCCATCCTCTCAGCCCAAAATTTCCTTAAGCTGATAAGCAACTTCAGCATAGTCTCAGGATACAAAATCAATGTGCAAAAATCACAAGCATTCCTATAGACCAATAACAGACAAATCATGAGTGAACTCCCATTCACAATTCCTACAAAGAGAATAAAATACCTAGGAATCCAACTTAAAGGGATGTGAAGGACCTCTTCACAGAGAATTACAAACCACTGCTCAAGGAAATAAGAGAGGACACAAACAAATGGAAAAACATTTCATGCTCATGGATAGGAAGAATAAATATCATGAAAATGACCACACTCTTCAAAGTAATTTATAGATTCAATGCTATCCCCATCAAGCTACCATTGACTTTCTTCACAGAATTTGAAAAAATACTTTAAATTTCATATGGAACCAAAAAAGAGCCCACATAGGCAAGAAAATCCTAAGCAAAAAGGACAAAGCTGGATGTATCATGCTACCTGACTTCAAACTATACTACAAGGCTACAGTAACCAAAACAGCATGGTACTGGTACCAAAACAAATATATAGATGAATGGAACAGAACAGAGGCCTCAGAAATAATGCCACACATCTACAACCAACTTCAACAAGGCTGACAAAAACAAACAATGGGGAAAGGATTCCCTATTTAATAAATGGTGTTGGGAAAACTGGCTAGCCACATGCAGAAAACTGAAAATGGACCCCTTCCTTACACCTTATACAAAATTTAACTCAAGATGGATTAAACACTTAAACATAAGACCTAAAACCATAAAAACCCTAGGAGAAAACCTAGGCAATACCATTCAGGACATGGGCATGGGTAAACACTTCATGACTAAAACATCAAAAGCAATGGTAACAAAAGCCAAAATTGACAAATGAGATTTAATTAAACTAAAGAACTTCTGCAAAGTGAAAGAAACTATCATCAGAGTGAACAGGCAACCTACAGAATGGGAGACAATTTTTGCAATGTATCCATCTGACAAAGGGCTAAAATATCCAGAATCTCCAAAGAACTTAAACAAATTTACAAGACAAAAACAAACAATATCATCAAAATGTGGGCAAACGATATGAAGAGACACTTCTCAAAAGAAGACATTTATGTGGCCAACAAACATGAAAAAAAGCTCATCATCACTGGTCATTAGAGAAATGCAAATCAAAACCACAATGAGATACCATCTCATGCCAGTTAGAATGGCAATCATTAAAAAGTCTGGAAACAACAGATGCTGGAGAGGATGTGGAGAAATAGGAACACTTTTATACTGTTGGTGGGAGTGTAAATTAGTTCAATCATTGTGGAAGACAGTGCAGTGATTCCTCAAGGATCTAAAACCAGAAATACCATTTGACCCACGATCCCATTACTGGGTATATACCAAAAGGATTATAAATCATGCCACTATAAAGATACATGCACACATATGTTCATTGCAGCACTATTCACAATACCAAAGACTTGGAACCAACCCAAATGCCCATCAATGATAGGCTGGATAAAGAAAATGTGGCACATATACACCATGGAATACTATGCAGCCATAAAAAAGGATGAACTCGTGTCCTTTTCAGGGACATGGATGAAGCTGGAAACCATCATTCTCAGCAAACTAACACAAAAAGAGAAAACCAAACACTGCATGTTCTCACTCATAAGTGGGAGTAGAACAATGAGAACACATGGACACAGGGAGGGGAAAATTACACACTAGGGCCTGTCAGAGGGTGGGGGCCCAGGGAAGGGAGAGCATTAGGAGAAATACTTAATGTAGATGACGGGTTGATGGGTGCAGCAAACCACCATGGCACGTGTTTAACTATGTAACAAACTGGATGTTCTGCACATGCACCCCAGAGCTTAAAGTATAAAAAAAGAAAATCTCAATCCAAAAAAAAAGAAATATTTCACATAAGAATCTAATGATGCATCACAAGGAACTCGAAAAGCAAGAACAAACCAAACCCCAAATTATCATAGAAAAAAATAAAGATCAGAACAGACCTAAATGAAATAGCGACTAAAAAAATATATATAAACAATTAATGAAATGAAAGGTTGTTTCTTCAAAAAGATAAAGAAAATCAATGTCACTAACTAGACTAGCCAAAATAAAAAGAAAACCCAAATAAAATCAGAAATAAAAATGAGACATTGCAACTGATACCACAGAAATATTAAAGATTATCAGAGACTATTATGAACAACTATAAACTAACAAACTGGAAAACCTAAAGAAAATGGATAAATTTCTGGAAATTTACAACCTACCAAGATTGAATCAGGGAAAAAGTAGAAAACCCGAACAGACCAATAATGAGTAGCAAGATTGAATCAGTAATAAAAAGTCTCCCAACAAAGGGAACACCAGGACTAGATGGATTTACCACTACATTTTACCAAGTGTCTCAAGAACTCATACCAATTTTCCTGAAACTATTCCAAAAATGTGAAGAGGAGAGAATTTCTCTAACTCATTCAACAAGATCAGCATTGCCCTTAATACCAAATACAAATGAAAACACAACAACAAAAAATAAAACTACAGGCCAAATTTCCTGAGAATCATAGGTAAAAAAAAAAATAAAAAACAGCAAACAGAATCTAACAACATATCAAAAAGATAATACACCATGATCAAGTGGGATTTATTCTAGGGGTGCAAGGATGATTCAACATGTGCAAATCAATAAATGTGATATGTCACATCAACAGAATGAAGGGCAAAATTTATATAATCATTTCAATAGAAACAAGCATTTGACAAAATTCAACATACCTTCATGATAAAAACACTCAACATACTAGGCATAGAAGGACTATTGCTCAAAATAATAAAGGCCATATATGACAAACCCACAGCTAACATCATACTGAATGGGGAAAGAACTAGAACAAGAATAGAATGCCTAATTTCACTTTTTCTATTTAACATAATACTAGAAATCCTAACCAGAGCAATCAGGCAAGAAAAAAAAAAGAAAAGGCACACAAATTGGAAAAAAAAAAAAAAGGAAGTCAAATTGTTCCTCTTTGCGGATGACATAATCTTATATTTAGAAAAATTTTAAAACTCCACCAAAAAAACTCTTAGAGCTGATCAACAAATTCAATAAAGTTGCAGGGTACAAAATCAACATCCAAAAGCCATTAGTATATCTATAAACCAAAAATGAAATTGCCAAAAAATAAATCAAGAAGGTAATCCCATTTAGAATAGCTACCAAAAAATAAAATAACTAGTAATAAATTTAAGGAGGCAAACGATCTGTACAAGGAAAACTAAAACACTGATGACAGAAATTTAAGAAGATACAAAAATGAAAAGACTTCTCAGGCTCATGGATTGGAAGATTTTATATCCCTAAAATGGCAATGCTGCCCAAAGAAATCTACAGATTAAATGCAATTCCTATCAAAATACCAATGTCATTTTTTACTGAAATAGAAGAAACAATCTTAAAATGTATATGGAACCAAAAAAGAGGCTGAATAGTCAAAATAACCGTGAGCAAAAAGAACAAGGCTAAAGGCATGACACTATCTGACTTCAAAACATATTACAAGGCTATGGTAACAAAAACAGCACAATATTGGTATATAAACAGACACATAGACCAATGGAACAGAATACAGAACCCAGAAATAAATCCACATATTTTCTGTCATCTGATCATTGACAAAGTTGCCAAGAGCGTACACTGGGAAAAGGACACCCTATTCAATAAATGGTGCTGGTAGAAGTGGATAACCATGTGCAGAAGAATGAAACTGGATCCCTATCTCTCACTGTATACAAAAATTAACTCAAGATGAATTAAAAACTTCTTACACATAAGACTCCAAACTATAAAATTACCAGGAGAAAACATACGGAAAATTGTTCAGGACATTGGCCTAAGCAAAGATTTTACGGCTAAGGCCTCGAAAACATGGGCAATAAAAACAAAAATAAACATACGGGACTATATTAAACTCAAAAGCTTCTGCACAGCAAAAGAAAAAATCAACAGAGTGAAGAAACAACCTCTTAAATGGAAGAAAATTTTTGCAGATTACTCATCTGACAGGGGACTAACATTCAGGATATAAAAGTAACTCAAACAACTCAAAAGTAAAAAATGAACAAATAATTCCATGTAAACATGGGCAAAGGACATGAATAGATATTTTTCAAGAGAAGATATACAAATGGCCAATAGGTGTATGAAAAAATTCTCAACATCATTAATCATCAGGGAAGTGCAAATCAAAAACCACAATGAGATATTATCTCACCCCAGTTTGAATGGTTATTATTAAAAAGAAAAAAAATAACAAATCTGGCAAGGATGCAGAGAAAAAGGAGCTCTTATCCACTGTTGGTAGGAATGTAAATTAGTACAACCACTATAAAAAAATTTGTATAGAGATTTCTCAAAAATTGAAAATAGTACTACCATACAATCCCACTACTGGGCAGCAGCCTCACTACTGGGTATCTATCCAAATGAAAAGAAATCAGTAATCAAAGAGATAGCTTCATTTGCATGTTTATCATAGCACCATTCACAATAGCAAAGATATGGTAAAAAATAATGTGATATATACACACAGTGGAATACTATTTGGCCATAAAAAAGACTGAAATCCTGTCATGTGCAGCAAAATGAGTGGAAATGGAGGTCATTATATTTAGTGAAATATGCCAGGCACAGAAAGACAAATACCACATGTTCTCACTCACATGTGGGAGCTAAAAACCTTGATCTAATGGGCACAGAGAATAAAGCAATAGATACCAGAGACTGTGAAGTGGGTGGGTGTGGGGGTGATAAAGAGATTGATGATGGGTACAAACATACAGTTAGATAGAAAAAATAAGTTCTTAGGTTTGAAAGCAGACTAGGTTGACTATACTTAGCATCCATATTATATATATTTTAGTAACTAGAAGAGAGGACTTGAAATGATACCAACACATAAAAATGATAAAAACTCCTTGTCAAAGATCAGTTGACTGTAAGTACTTGGGTTTATTTCTGGGTTCTCTGTTCTGTTCCATTGGTCCATGTGCCTATTTTTATACCAGTACCATGCTGTTTTGGTGACTATGGCCTTATAGTATAGTTTGAAATCAGGTAATGTCATGCCTCCAGATTTGTTCTTTCTGCTTAGTCTTGCTTTGGTCATGCAGGCTCGTTTTTGGGTGATACGAATTTTAGGGGTTTTTTTCTAGTTCTTTGAAGAATGTGGTGGTATTTTGATGGAATTGCATTGAATTTGTAGACTGCTTTTGGCAGTATGGTCATTTTCACGATATTGATTCTACCCATCCATGAGCATGGGATGTGTTTCATTTGTTTGTGTCATCTCTGATTTCTTTCAGCAGCGTTTTGCAGTTTTCCTTGTAGAGGACTTTCACCTCCTTAGATATATTCCTAAGTATTTTATTTTTTTGCAGCTATTGTAAAAGGGGTTGAGATATTGATTTGATTCTCAGCTTGGTCGCTGTTGGTGTATAGAAGACCTACTGATTTGTATACATTAATTTTGTACCCAGAAACTTTACTGAATTCTTTTATCACTTCTAGGAGCTTTTTGGAGGAATCTTTAGGGTTTTATAGGTATACAATCTCATCATCAGCAAACAGAGACAGTTTGACTTTCTCTTTACCAATTGGGATGCCCTTTATTTCTTTCTCTCGTCTGATTGCTCTGGCTAGGATTTCCAGTACTATGTTGAAGATAAGCAGTGCAAGTGGGCACCCATGTCTTGTTCCAGTCCTCAGGGAATGCTTTCAACTTTTCCCCATTCAGTATTATGTTGGTTGTGGGTTTGTCATAGATGACTTTTATTACATTGAGGTATGTCCCTTGTATGCTGATTTCACTGAGAGTTTTAATCATAAAGGGATGCTGGATTTTTTTCTGTGTCTACTGAGATGATCATGTGATTTTTGTTTCTAATTCTGTTTATGTGGTGCATCACATTTATTGACGTGTGTATGTTAAACCATCCCTGAATCTCTGGTATGAAACCCACTTGATCATGGTGGATTATCCTTTAGAAATGTTGTTGGATTTGGTTAGCTAGTATTTTGTTAAGGATTTTTACATCTATATTCATCAGAGATATTGGTCTGTAGTTTTCTTTTTTGGTTATGTTCTTTCCTGGTTTGGGTATTAGGGTGATACTGGCTTCATAGAATGATTTAGGGAAGATTCCTTCTTTCTCTAGATTGTGGAATAGTGTCAAAACATAAAGTGGGGAAAGGACACCCTATTCAACAAATGGTGCCTGGATAACTGGCAAGCCCCATGTAGGAGAATGAAACTGGATTCTTATCTCTCACTTTCTATAAAAATCAACTCAAAATGGATTAAGGACTTAAATCTAAGATGCGAAACTATAAAAATTCTAGAAGATAACATCAGAAAAACCCTTCTAGACACTGGCTTACGCAAGGATTTCATGACCAAGAACCAAAAGCAAATGCAATAAAAATGAAGATAAATTGCTGGGACTTAATTAAATTAAATATCTTTTGCATGGCAAAAGGAACAGTCATCAGAGTAAACAGACAGCCCACAGAGTGGGAGAAAATCTTCACAATCTCTACATCTGATAAAGGACTAATATCCAGAATCTACAACAAACTCAAACAAATTACCAAGAAAACAAACAAGCAAACCCATCAAAAAGTGGGCTAAGAACATGAATAGACAATTATCAAAAGAAGGTATACAAATGGCCAACAAACATATGAAAAAATGTCAACATCACTAATGATCATGGAAATGCACATCAAAACCACAATGTGATACCACCTTACTCCTACAACAATGGCCATTATAACAAAAAAAAATAGATGTTGGCGTGTATGCAGTGAACAGGGAACACTTCTATACTGCTGGTGGGAATGTAAACTAGTACAACCCCTATGGAAAATAGTGTGGAGATTCCTTAAAGAACTAAAAGTAGATCTACCATTTGATCCAGCAATCCCACTACTGGGTATCTACCCAGAAGAAAAGAAGTCGTTATATGAAAAAGATACTTGCACACGCATGTTTATAGCAGCACAATTCTCAGTTGCGAAAATGTGGAACCAACCCAAATGCCCATCAATCAACAAGTAAACAAAGAAATAACACAATAGACTTAAGGAACTCAGGGAGAAAGTGTGGAAAGAGGGTTAGGGATAAAAGACTACAAATTGGATTCAGTGTATACCGCCTGGGTGATGGGTGCACCAAAATCTCATAAATCACCACTAAAGAACTTACTCATGTAACCAAATAACACCTATTCTCCAAAAACCTACAGAAATTTAAAAAGATAAAAAAATGATAAAAAAACTCAAGGTGGTGAATATACTAAATACCCTGACTTGATCACTACACCTTCTCTGCATGTAACAAACACTCACATATATGCAATAAATATATAAATTATTATATATCAATTAAAAAGAAAATACAATTTAATAGAATTTCAGTTCCAAATGGAATATTTAGCAAGACATACAAAGCATAGTGGTGATTTTATTCTAACTGATAGGACAATTGATAATCAATGTGGAAGAAAAATGGAGCTAAGTCCCTACCTTATACCATACCTAAAAGTCCATTACTAAAGGAATAAAAATGTAAATGTAAAGGATAAACCATAAAGTTTTTAGAGAAAAAAAAATATATATATATGCCCTTAGGATAGGGAAAGATTTTTTAAACAATCTATGAAAAATAATCATAAAAGAAAACACTGCTAAGTTCAACTATATTAAAATTAATAATTTCTATTCATTAAAAGACAAAGAAAGTAAAATGGTACTACAAACTGTGAGAAGATATCTGCAAGAAATACAGGCAAAAATTGAATTTTATCTCAGTACAGAAAAAGCTCTCACATAAAAAAGAAGACAAAAGACTCAGTAGAAAAGTAGGCTAAAAAATTAAAAGAAAGCATTTTGTAGATGAGAAATATGAATGGCTCATAAACATAAGAAAAGAGGCTCATTAGCAATTATTAGTTGTCAGGAAAATGTAAATTAGAAGCACAATTTGATATTATTTGGCACCTACTACATTGGCATAAATTTACAAGCCTGTATTGTAATTTACAATACCAAGTATTGGCCACAATACAAATTATTCAGGAGTCTGAGACACTATTGATGGCAACATAAACTGGCATTACCACTTTGGAAAGCAATTTGTGAATAGTGAATCTGTAAATAATCACATTCCCCACAATCCAGCAATTCCAGACCTGGGTATAGAGCATCTCTCATACATATGTGAAAGAGATATGTGCAAGAAGAGCAGCATAGTTAATAACAACAATAAAAAAACCTGGAAACAAGCTAAATTCTATCAACAGTAAATGAACAGTCATGTATATGTATACTCACCTAGTGGAATATTATACAATAGTGAAATGAATGAATTATACCTAGCTGCTTCAGTATGAATGACTCTTAAACACATAATGTTGAGAGAAAAAGCAAGTGCATAAAACTATACAAAAAACTGCTATTTCATAAAGCTCAAAAAAGTAATGCATTGCTTAAGTATATATTCATATGTCTTTAATCTATTAAAAAGTAATTGATAAACGAAAATCAGAATAGTGTTTACTTTCTTGAAGTGAAGGAAGAGGATGGAAGAGGAAAGGAGAATACAACTGGTTGCAAAGGCTTTTATATGGCTCTATTTCCACACTGGATGGTGTTTTCATCATTACTATTTGTTTATATGTATCAAACACTTTGTAACTAAACATTTAAAGTTACATGTGTGTTATAGGCTGAATTGTGTGTCCTCCCCAAATTTATATGTTGAAGTTCTATGAATGTATTTGGAGAAAGTGTTGTTAGAGATAATTAAGTCAAAATGAGCTTACTAGGGTGGGACCTAATCCAAGATGACTGATGTCCTTGTAAGGAGAGGAAATTAAAACACAGACATACACAGAGGAAAGACCATGGGAAGACAGAGGGAAGAGACTGCTATCTACAAGCCAAGAAGGGCCTCAGAAAAAATTAACCCTGTTGACACTTTGATCTCAGACTTCTAGCCTCCAGAACTATGAGAAAATAAATTTATCTTTAAGCCACCTAATCTGTGATATTTTGTTACGGAAGCCCTAACAAATTAATACAATGTGATTCTATAAAACAGGATAAATTATATGTTTTACTTAATTTTTTTAGTTATTCACAAACTTAATTCATTTTTGTTAACTAGGAAGCTAACTACTAATGACATCATTTACATCATTTATGATGTTATTTCCATTAGGAAATACAACACTAGGTTTTAAAAACTTGACTTATAAATTAACATTTTGACTATAATTCATTCACATACACAAGGTTCAGACATTCTCATCTCAACTTTCTATTGAGGGGCCTGATATGAACTCTTTAGTCACTCTGGTACTCAACCTTGATTTCTAAAAAAAGTACATAATCCTTTTTAAGAATGGTGAAATGCATTTCCTTCACAAAGCAGAGCCAGGGATAAGGACTTGGTTTCAGGTGGTTTATTTGAGAGGTGACTCCCAGAAGCAGGAGTGAGGGAGTGAAGAGTGAAACAGGGAAAACGAGAAAGCCAATAAAAGGGAAAGCCAATGGAGCTACTTTGTGTTGCAGACAACTGGGGCTCCACAGAGCTGGGAAACCTGTAAGCATCCATCAACTTCTTTCCTCCACTAGTTAAGAATGTCTCCCAGAAGCATTAACTGCCCCCACGATTCCATATTACCTTGCTTCTGGCTGAATGGTCCTTGGCTTGCAAAAAATATATAGATATAGATATATAGATAGATACAAGTATATCTATAAAATAGATATAGATATATAAGCAGAAAGACCTGATAGGCACTTGAAGTGGGGCTGTGGTACTACGCATAAAAACTGTCCACCACAGCTTGTAGCTCAAGTCAGAGGCAGGCTGAGGGGAGGTAAAATGGGGTACAAAAGGTATCTGTTACCAAGATGTGTTTCACCAATCTAAAAACAGTGTCTGTGCTCTTCACAGTGGCAAGAAGTGTCTTAGCCTATTGCCTATTAGCCTATTGCAGGGAAAATGACTTTATTGGGAAAGCAAAACCAAAAAAGAACCCCAAATATTAGGACTAATGATATTACCAAGGAAGACAAATTAAAAAGAATTCAACACCTACCTGGCTGCTGTCCAGGCTTGATGCAATAAAAGTGCCAAAAGGTTAAATGTTATGAATTACATATAGTCAAGCCATGGACTAATGAAAATAAAACTAATTGAATACTCATTAAACTGGGGGGAAGGGGTGGAGGAAGTTTAAGTTAAACTTATAAGAAATCACAAATAAAAATATCTGTACGTCTGAAACAGATAAAATGTAGTAAAACATTAGATATAAAATATAGAGCCAAAATTTATGTTTTTAATTAATAACAAATTATGATCATATTATTTTAACTTCTCTTTTCCATTTGATTTAAATAAATTTTGCTTTTCTGGCTAAAACAATGACACTAATGTCAATATTGACAAAAATCATGAATGAATTAATGAATCTGACTCCCTGTCATGGTATAAAACTTGAGAAACAAGTACATGCTTGTAATTTGCAAATAGAATGATTTTACTGGGAGCTATGATCAAAAGAGACTCCTTAGTTTAATAGACCCTGAACTGTTGCTGAGAAACTACACAGAATCACCTTAATCAATGTTGTAAAACTTCTTTCTATTCAGAATATAATCAGCAAACAAAATGCAAAGCCATATATCACCACTTCCCATTCAGTTCTTTCCTGTAAGGCCATGTGCCGTGGCTCATGACTGTAATCCCAGCATTTCTGGAGGTCGAAGTGGGCAGATTGCTTGAGCTCAGGAGTTTGAGACCAGCCTGGGCAACATGGTGAAACTCCATTTCTACAAAAAATACAGTAATTAGCTAGGCGTGGTGTGCACGTCGGTATTCCCAGGCAGAGATGGGAGGATCGCTTTAACCCAGGAGGTTGATGCTGCAGTGAGCTGTGATTTCACCACTGCACTCCAGCCTGGCATGACAGAGTGAAACCCTGTCTCGAAAAAAAAAAGGAAAGAAAAAAGAAAATTTCTGTAATCCCTCAAGATCCTTGCTTTCGTTAGTACTTTTTCTACGTAAATGTCTTCCCCTATTTTTTTTTTTCAGCTAAATACTTCCTATTCATTAAGAAACAGCTCAAATCTATTTTCTTGGGGAAGCTGCTTTGTCTCCTTTCCTGATTCCATCACCCCCAGTCCTGGGAAACAAATCTCCCTTGCCTCAGGTCTCTCAAAATTCTGGAGCTTCCATTATAGCTATTTATGATCTCCTTCACCCCCACTAAATTATGAAATCTTAAGTGCAGAATCTACATCCAATTCATCTTTGAATTCCTACTGCATCTAAGAGGAGTAATTTGCATGAAGTATGAGTTCTAAAAATATTTATTGGCTCAATAAGTTAAATAAACTATAAATTATTTGTTGCTTTTTGCTTCTATATCTTACAAGCCACTTTAATCTCTACACATATAGAAATTTAGTTCTTTCATTAGTCTGATCCATTTAATAACAGATATTTTTCACATTAATTCACAAATTACTTATTGTTAATCATTGGCAATTTGAACTTGTTCAAGTTTATCTAATGAGAATAGATTCTCAGAAACTTCTAGTTGGGCCAATGATAGGATTAATAAATGATAAGGGACAGAATTTTCAAATGAAACACTTGTCTCAATTTTTTTGAAAATAGAAAGCTTATAAATGAGTTTGTGAGCACACATAATAGTTCCTTATTTATCCTAGATATGTTTGTAATTATGATATCTTCATCCATAGAAATTATTGAAAATTTAGTTGTGATTCTTGCTAGTCAATCTTTCTGAAAGTGATTTCTAAATAGTACAGGGAATTGGGAGAGAAAGAAATTTGCTTGACTCAGCCAGTTGGCAGAAATAAAACACTCATATTCTTCTTTCTCTATTTCTTCTCTGTAATGGCATTCAGAGAAAGCAAGTATCACTCCTTAATCAAGGAGACTGGAATGAAACCTCTTTTTGAAAAATGTATGGTTTTCTCGGTTTAGTCACTCTGAATCCACACCATATGTTTACATTCCAAAAATAATGGTTATAAAGAAAGTCCGTAAAGAGCTGGTTTCTGTAAGATATTCTTTATTCTATTATGCTAATACAACAACCTGGAATGCTAAATCTGCAAAGAAGTTTTTCCAAGAATGTATAAAAAGGTATGAACAGAATTAGCTAAGTTAGCCACTGTTTTCTAGTCTCTACAATCATATTATTATCAACTTAATTATGGTCTATAAGACAAATTTCAGAAAGGTTTTTATGAACATTTAAGCATTTTTTCAGGAGGACCTAATATTGAATCTAGAAAACATTGCCAAGCTTAAACTTTTCCAGACATTTCAAATGATAGATTTTTGTATAAGAAAAACAGTATTTCTTTTTTTTTTTAAAGTAAGAAAATATAATTAAAAGCAATTAGAAATCACAATGACGTTATACAGAGAATATAAAATAAGAAACTTGGAAAATCTCATGGGGCAATTGCCAAGAAATACTTGAAAAATAAGCATAAGATAGAAAGGATGGAAATCTGATGTGATACACAAACACACACAGATACACACAAACAACATTTTAAAAGTTGTGGTAATTAAAATAATGTAGCTTTGAAGCCTAAGTTAACCAATAAAAGAGTAGAATGGAATAATAACAATCATGGTAATTATAGATAAAAGCACGCCTTTTACTGTCAAAATTATTAAAAATAGTAACAAATTAAACGTAATTCAAGTGTTTTTTTTCTTTTATTTATTTATTTATTTATTTATTTATTTATTTGTTTATTTTTTTCTCCCCCCTCCCCCCACCCCACAACAGTCCCCGAAGTGTGATGTTCCCCTTCCTGTGTCCATGTGTTCTCATTGTTCAATTCCCACCTATGAGTGAGAATATGCAGTGTTTGGTTTTTTGTTCTTGCGATAGTTTACTGAGAATGATGATTTCCAATTTCATCCATGTCCCTACAAAGGACGTGAACTCATCATTTTTTATGGCTGCATAGTATTCCATGGTGTATATGTGCCACATTTTCTTAATCCAGTCTATCATTGTTGGACATTTGGGTTGGTTCCAAGTCTTTGCTATTGTGAATAATGCCACAATAAACATACGTGTGCATGTGCCTTTATAGCAGCATGATTTATAGTCCTTTGGGTATATACCCAGTAATGGGATGGCTGGGTCAAATGGAATTTCTAGTTCTAGATCCCTGAGGAATCGCCACACTGACTTCCACAAGGGTTGAACTAGTTTACAGTCCCACCAACAGTGTAAAAGTGTTCCTATTTCTCCACATCCTCTCCAGCACCTGTTGTTTCCTGACTTTTTAATGATTGCCATTCTAACTGGTGTGAGATGGTATCTCATTGTGGTTTTGATTTGCATTTCTCTGATGGCCAGTGATGGTGAGCATTTTTTCATGTGTTTTTTGGCTGCATAAATGTCTTCTTTTGAGAAGTGTCTGTTCATGTCCTTCACCCACTTTTTGATGGGGTTGTTTGTTTTTTTCTTGTAAATTTGTTGGAGTTCATTGTAGATTCTGGATATTAGCCCTTTGTCAGATGAGTAGGTTGCGAAAATTTTCTCCCATTTTGTAGGCTGCCTGTTCACTCTGATGGTAGTTTCCTTTGCTGTGCAGAAGCTCTTTAGTTTAATTAGATCCCATTTGTCAATTTTGGCTTTTGTTGCCATTGCTTTTGGTGTTTTAGACATGAAGTCCTTGCCCATGCCTATGTCCTGAATGGTATTGCCTAGGTTTTCTTCTAGGGTTTTTATGGCTTTAGGTCTAACATTTAAGTCTTTAATCCATCTTGAATTGATTTTTGTATAAGGTGTAAGGAAGGGATCCAGTTTCGGCTTTCTACATATGGCTAGCCAGTTTTCCCAGCACCATTTATTAAAAAGGGAATCCTTTCCCCATTTCTTGTTTTTGTCAGGTTTGTCAAAGATCAGATAGTTGTAGATATGTGGCATTATTTCTGACGGCTCTGTTCTGTTCCATTGATCTATATCTCTGTTTTGGTACCAGTACCATGCTGTTTTGGTTACTGTAGCCTTGTAGTATAGTTTGAAGTCAGGTAGCGTGATGCCTCCAGCTTTGTTCTTTTGGCTTAGGATTGACTTGGTGATGCGGGCTCTTTTTTTTATCATTTCAAATGATAGATTTTTGTATAAGAAAAACAGTATTTCTATAGCATCAGTATGTTAACCTATGGAACTGACTCTCAAATGCCCTTGGTGATATTTTATGTTCTAGATCAATATGTTAGCCACAAGCCACATATGGCTATTGAGCATTTAAAATATGGCTAATCCAAATTGAGGTATGCTTAAATTTAAAATACAGTCAGATGTTAAAAGACTGGGTATGAAAAAGAGTAAAACATCTCATTAATAATTTTCATATTAATTGAAATAATAAAAATGAAAATAATATTTTAGACATATTTGTTTTTCTTTTTTCTTTTTATAAAAGATATTCAAAAATTTAAAATTAAATATGTGACTTATCTTTGTGACTCACATATTTTATCGGATAGCATTGCTCTATACTTTTACCTAGTTTTGCTCAAATTAGAAATTTTTTTTCAGGAATATACAACTATTTCTTTTTAGTGCTCAGGATTTCACTAACTGTGGGTAAGTCAGGAAATTTAAAAAAACAATAAACAATGACTGACTATTCAAAGGTGGGCCAGTGTTTGAGAGGTACTAGTTTGGAAAGTCATCTTTTCTTTTATCATAGTTGCTTTCAGATAGTATGAAAATATTTTTACTTAACCTGCATTCAGTACTCAGATACCAAAATTATGCCTGGTTGTGTAATATGAAATACACATAAATGTTATGCAATGCTGATCAGCAACTATGGAGAGCCATATTTAGCATGCCATTTCTCATTTCACAAATAATGACTAATAATCACATCAAAGCATTAATACTGTAACATGAAGATAACACAAAAATAAGTGAAGAATTCAGAAAAGAATAATTTAAAGTCTTTAAAATAAGATCACTATAAAGAACTAGAATGAAGTTACTAAATTAGAGTGATACTCTTACCTTCTTATCATATAACGTAATCTACAAATTGTTTTTTAGTGACTGATGTAGAAGGATAATTTTTAAACATTAAAAATATAATGGGAATTTTTAAATAAGTTTTTAAAACCAGACTTTTGCAAGTCCTTTGCCTGCTTTGTCTTTGTGAGAAGTAACTATTTCCCAGTGTCACCTAATAAACAGTGCAAAAGCAATGGCACACCAATAGGAAACAGATAGTTTTGGAGGTGCCTATCAACATACAAAAGTATATTGCACCTTCATCAAATTTCCAAATTCGTTTTTAGACAGTGCTTGTTTGCTGTAATTTCATCCACTAGAAATGATTCAGAATCAGATACTTAGCATTCAGATCCTCTATCTGTGTTATTTAAACCAGAGGAAAAGAGCCATGAGCAGTAGATAAGTAGTGTGTCTCCCTCTGCCTGGCTATTGTTGCTAGGGAAACCACTTTCTTCTAATCCTTATGTTCAGCTTGTCCATCCCACTATCTGGCATCATTGCCCCTCAAGAAGGACAACATCACAGCATGGCATAAGAACAGGAAACAAAAAAGACAAAAACCAGTACATTATCCTGCTGCACACAGCATTTCTCAGAAAATCTGCATGGCAGTGACTTCTGGGAAATGAAAAAGCAGAGCCAGTCCCTAAAACTGCTATATGCACATGTGCTGGTGGCTACAAGGTACTGCATTCACACATACAAGTATGTAAAAACACCAATTTCCAAGTCACACTTATGATTGCAGAAGAGAATATAATGTGTCAGGCCTGGACAGGACAGGGCTTGGCAGATCAGCATCCTGGAGCATGCTGGGTCAGTAATGGAGCCCTGTGATCTTTCTAAGAGGAAAAGTTTCTGGCTGGCAGCATGATCAGTGAAGTGACTTTGTAGCTTCTGAGAACCAGTCCAAGGAGAACTGAGACCCCGTAGGTCCTGGAGACAGTATGAGGTGTAAAACAGTCCAACTAGCCAAATACAAGCATCATTATGACTGAATAAAAAGAAAGCCGACCAGTTCTGGTTTAAAAAAAAAAAAAAAAAAAGAAGAAGAAGAAGAAGAAAGAAAAACAAAACCATAGCCTACAAAGGCAACTGTTCTCATAAATCAAATATTGGCTTCCTCCTGGCTATCTTAGCAACCTACTCACAGACCCAAACTGGCTCTACAAAACAAATAAATGAAACTTTGGAAAGCTATAATACACAGTAGCTAATTTGAATTAATGCAATTAAAATCACAGTTCTACTCTCATCTGTATATAAGACACCAAATAGTCAGTTCCTCTACTGTTTTTTGCTTTACTCTGCTTTTCTAGCATTTATTACATGTGTGTACTGTAAACGTTTGTTAAATTGAATTGAATATACAAGATCTAGTATGGCAAAGGGTAAACAATGTCTACCAAATTCTGAAGTCAGTTGGCGATATAAAAAAGCTGCAGTCATAGCAGATAATTATGTGACTAACTCTGCTATAAGACTGAAAAAATAAAATATTACACTGATATGAAAGAACCATAACTCAAAAGGTGCTTACTGTGAATCAGAAGTACTAATGGGTACAGCTTGGTATAAGACCATATTCAAAAACTCTATTCAGGGACAGTCAGTTTCCTTTATTCTTTAATAAACCAGACCACATGAGACTTAACTCCTTTATAATGTATATATATTTGTGTCTTCTTCTTGAATTATAATAGAGGATAGTCTCTGAACATTGCCACTATAAAAAGTGCTTCCTCAGATAACAATACAAATTTTAACAGTTGTTTTTCTCAGACTCTCGAGAGTATCATTCTGTGCAATCGTATAATACAATCACCATAATGCTGCCTCAAAATTAAACAGCAATTTATCTATAGACTAAATGAAAACAGAAGCAAGTTGTCTCAAGTTCTATATCACTGAAAGCCAAATTCACCCATTAGTTTCTTGACTGCTTTTATAGGCAGTGTCACAAAACAGGAAAATGCCTGCTCTCCTTTAGCAAACATATCCAAACTGTCACCTGAAACTCCCTTTTTACATATTTACATCATCGGTTTTGAGAGTTTTAGATATACCTAAGATCTCTAAAAGAAATCCAAATTCATTTTTAAAGGATTATGTAGAAAAAAAAGAGTAAATTGCTTTGCTCATATTAATTTTAATTTCCTTTTTTTCTAGATAGACACTATCTTCCCCATGATCCAAGACTAAATACAGGATTTCCTTCCTCAAAATTTGAGAAGTTAGTTGCAAATGCAATGAATCTCTAATCCCCATGCAATGTAGGAGCTACTTAGTAGGTTATGCCAATAGAAAGAAAGAATATGAGGGAAGCAATATTCAAAACTGTCTCATTGTTACTCGTGGCTGCACTCCCAAAATGCAGTTTTGGCACTTTAGCGCCAAAGACAGAGTCAAAAAGACAAGTTGCTTTTTCCAAAGTTGTTTGCTTTTATTTTACTCCGCAATCTAATGTAATGGCACAGCCCTTTGTGGTGTTCTCTCCCTTATACTCATAATATTCCTAACATGAGTATGAAGTTTCATTTTATTATTAGGCATGAAACATAGATACAATTTAGTAACTTAGTTCTGATAGCCATCATGAAATATCAACTCTGTTTGACCAATCAAGACATTTACGCGTTCCAAGGGCTTGAATTAACTTGCAGTTTGTTTGATTGGTTCAAATGTCAGTCACTGATCCCCAGACAATAGTACTATTTGAGAAGACTGCATATATAGTGGAGTTATATTTGATATGTTTACATATCAAATGGGATTAGAATATCCAATGTGTGGAATGTATACCCTTTCCTGCACCATCCTTCTGCCCCATCCCCATCCCCCAAGGAGACTGAATTTGGGAATGTCCCATTTAACATCTCTTGTTCCCTGCTCTCTGAGAGAGACAGCGGGCAGCGCAGGTGTCTAAACTCACTCAGGCAAGTCTTGAGGGAACCACTAAAAGCCAAAGATGAACTCCCATTCACAGGAGGCTGAGTGTGGTGGGGAAGTGGTGAAGTGTCTGGCAGGCTCCATGCAGGAAAGTGCAGCATGGTGGAGAGTGGATTTCGAAAACATAAGAGGCTAGAGAAGAGGAAGCATATGTGAGAAAAGACCAGAATCTCCATTTGGGGTGTTCTTCTTGAAATGCCATACTAATGCAAAACTACATCCTTAGGGTATTCATTTTATAAGCATTACACAAATAGTAAATATCAGGTAAATATGAAATATATGATGTTCAGGTTTTGAATTTCTTTAGATAAAATTCCTTAAACCCAACGTTTCCTCTAAAACAAAAAGGCTAAAGAAAATCACAAACAATCTTATAACTTGGAAGAATCTGTAGTAAGATTATGTCTATGTGCCACCGTCAAGTGTACCTTATCTCCTGGTAGGATGGCACCCATTCAGTGTGCATAAGATCATCCTTGCACACTCAAGCCACAACTTGGGTAGCAGCCAAGGTTAACTAACATGAGAGCTTCCTCCAACCTTCCCTTGCCTTTTACACTTTTCTTTCTCTTCGAGTAGCCCAAAGCCACATTTTAAAAGTGACCTTCAACAAGCAGATTAATTTCTTCAGCACATGGGTACATTCAAAAGCTTTGGAGGATTTAGCTGTAATAAGTAGTCCTAGCAAATAAATGGACTTATGAAGCCTTTGAAGTCTCTAAAAACTTCCCTTAAATAGCCTCAACTGAAGGTTTGGGATAGATGATTTACAGATCTTCTTGCAAGGCAAAAATCCTATGATTCGAGATCCAGCAGAACTGGCTGGATATTACAGCTTAGTGCTGTTAATATGGCTTTCCCATCTTTAAGAATACTTTTGGATCCAAAACAGGCAGCTTGAATTGTTCAGTGATTAACTACTAGTTAATGTCCAGTGTTCACTGGGATAGCAACAAAACCAAATAAGGCAGAAAGCTTTATTTCCCCAGCATAAAGAATGATTCTATAAACATTTTTCATTAAATGCAATTAGAAAACATTGCACAGTATTGCAAAGTCACAGATATTTTCTATGACTCTAGATTGTCACTTAGCACACTCAGGGTTTGTATTTTTCCTTCAAGAAACTCCTGTACTTGACTTAAAACTCATACCCTCCACATCTATTTGTGTAATTTTATAAGCAAGTTTGAAAATAATGTAAAAATATGTTCTTAATATCTAATTTTTCAGTTAGAGATGTAAAATATCACAGAAATTTTCTCTGGTTGGTGAATAGATCAGATTTCTAATCAGGTTTTCACTAAGTACCTTTTTTGATGTTTTTCAAGGAGTTTTTATACTAATTACTGCCTTTCAAAATGGTAATTGCATACTTAATCATGTATAGCATCTGGGGCATGATTTTTGGAGAAATTAAATTTTAAACCACCATCACAAATAATGAATACATAAACAGAATAATAATCAACAAAACTGTAGACATTCATAGAAAATCAATCTACTAAAATCAATTAGTTTGACAACCTATTCCTGAATGTTTGACCAACTTTACAAAAAAAATTCTAAAGGATATTCTAAAATACATTCTTAAAATATTCTTTTAGAATACATATATTTTACATTTCAAGTTTTATTTTAGATACTGGGGGTATATGTGCAGGTTTGCTATATGAGACTATTGTGTGATGTTGAGGCTTCAGGTGTGGTTCCTGTCACGTAGGTAGTGAGCATAGTACCCAATAGGTTGTTTTTTAACCCATGCCCCTTCCTTCTCTCTCCTCTCTAGTAGTCTGCAGTGTCTATTTTTTTCCCATATTTATGTCAATGTGTGCTCAATGTTTAGCTCCCACTTATAAGTGAGAACATGCAATATTTGATTTTCTGTTCCTTCATTAATTTACTTAGGATTATGGCCTCCAACTGCATTCATGTTGCTGCAAAGGACATGATTTCATTCTTTTTTCTGGCTTCATAGCATTCCATGGTGTATATATGCCACATTTTCTTCGTCCAATCTACCTTTGATGTCTTGCTATTGTGAATAGTGCAGCGATGAACATACGAGTGCATGTGTCCTTTTGGTAGAATGATTTATTTTCCTTTGGGTATATACCCAATAGTAATAGGATTGCTGGATCAAATGGTAGCTCTGTTTTAAGTTCTTTGAGAAATCTCCAGACTGCTTTCCATAGTGGCTAAACTAATTTACATTCCACCAACAGTGTGTAAGAATTCCCTTTTCTTTTTTTCTGCTAAGTCCCTAAAAGCAATTGCAACAACAACAACAAAAAACAAACAAACAAAAATAGACAAGTGGGACCTAATTATAAACTAAAGGGCTTCTGCACAGCAAAAGAAACTATCAACAAAATAAACAGGCAACCTACAAAATGGAAGAAGATATTTGCAGACTATGCATCCAACAAAGACCTAATATCCAGAATCTATGGGGAACTTAAATAAATCAACAAGCAACAAACAAATAACCCCATTACAAAAAGTGAGCAAAGGCCGTGAACAGGCACTCCTCAAAGGGAGACATACAAGTGGCCAAAAAACATATGAAAAAATGCCCAGCATCACTAATCATCAGACAAATGCAAATCAAAACCATAATGAGATACTATCTTACATCAGTCAGAATGGCTGTTATTAAAAAGTCAAGAGAAATAGAATATATTTAATAAAAATAAATCTTTTAAATATATCTACTTAATCGAATATTTTATTTCCCAACATTTATTGGGGACTTAAAATATGTTAAGCACTATTTTATGTGTTTTATATTAGTTATTTGCTCTTCACAAAATCCTATGAGGTATATTTTATTATTATCCCCATTTACAAAGAAGGAAACTGAAGCACAGTCATGCTGAATAACTTATCCAAGTTTACACAACCAATAAGCTACAGAGTTTGGGCCACTGTATCATGCTACTTCATAAAATGACACTCATCGAAATTATATTAACTAATATACTTAGGAATATAATAAATATATCAGAAAATAAGGAGATCAAACCTTGTTATTACTCAGCTTTCAAATGTTTGACTATTTTTTAAAATACTAAGAAGAATATATACATTAGATAAATTGATAAAATTTAAGGAGAACATATTCACATTTACTAAATGTATTTAAGAATATTCACTAAAACATACCATCACTTAGGATTTATTCTATTCATTAGAAAGAAGTCACCAAATCCAAGAAGGAGCAGAATTAACCTCCACCTCTTGAAGGAAGAATCAAATAATTTGTTGGACATAATTTTAAATCACTATATGAGAAAATTGTAATCAAGAAAAAATTTCAAATATAGATTTTCTGTGAGGATTTCATAAGGTTAAGTTTAGAAATATAATAGGTTAGATGTCCTATGAACACTTCATTGAGATTAAGGGTTTTCTTTTTAAATATTTTTTAAAAAACAGAGTAAATATTTGGTTCACTATCTGCTTTACATTTTTCCAATGCTGAAATTCCTGAAGCCCCAGTCAAAGACCTGGACTACTTAAGGCAAGGAGCTTTTATTTGTGCAATATATACAAAGATACAAAATCTACTCCTTAATTACATTATTAATTTGTTTCACTGATAGCCCCTCAGGCCAATTATATGGGGAAGTAGTGGTTCTTACACTCTGAGTCATGTCTCTGTAACAGGGTCCTCAGGTTTCATGAGGTGATTTAAATCCTAATCTGTTTTGGAGTGTCTATAGGACATTCAGTTTATTTGTCCCCTCTTAATTCTCTTAAATCTATTATTAAACTTAGTCATTAGGGCCCCACATAGAATTGCATTAATCAACCTGGCAGAAAATTTAAGAATAGGATTATATATCTCTTTCCAGTGTTTATTGTAAAGATGATTGTGTTACCCCTTACATTATGTGGTATGCTCTTCATTAAGACCTATAGGTTTTTCTTAATCTCAGTATCAGAAAAATGAGTTTCTCTTAAAGAATTAATGAATTTTTGTCTTGTAGACACTGCAAATCACATTTTCATCTTTGCATTGGCAGTTAGTTTAGAACCATGTTTGCACCTACTTCTAATTCAGTGTATAGAATTTTGTGACATGATTTTGGAAACAGCTTGCTCCTGCTATATCATTGTCCCCCTACATTCATTCTTTTTTCCACGTTTCTTCATAATTTGTTTTAAATGTATGTTATTATTATACAGGACACAGTTGTAGAGACTGATTCAGTTATACCTTAGAACAATTTGAAAAATAGATAAATATATAGATGTACCAGTCAAACCTCTTATTTGTCATTGGAACACTTAAAACATAGTTTTCATCTAACTTTTCCACTGTTCACCTAAATACAACCATTCTTTAATAAATCCTACTTCAAATATCTCACACTGAATTTTCTGCTAGGGTATCTCATCCACATGCATGTCTTCAGTTTGCATCTGTACTAGATGTGACAACCAGGAAGGTGTGCCATTCACATCTCTCTTCAAGAAAGGACTTGTCATTCAGCAGTAAAGAGGACTGTTAGGCGACACCTCCACTGCAGTTCTTTCTGGATTCACCACAGTGTTTCAGCTAAGACCATACTTCCTTGGCAAACACTCAGCCAATGACTGAGCACAGTGGGTGTACCAGGGCCTACCCAGTCTGTCCAATGACAGACTTATTAAATGGCCAGTCTTTGGTCTGGGGATCACAATTGAGTTGGCCAGGACTCTGTCATATTTACATCACAGTTTAAGGCTCTTGCTGCCCAATTCTGCTCCTTTCCTGTTTGATGTCAGATTAGCACCATGGTCTGATAGCTTCCCATGCCCAATCATGTTTTCTCCTTTATCTTTCTCATAGGTATTATCAACCTTCTACATCCCTGACCAATAAACTTCTTGCACTCCTAACTCCAAATCAGCATCTTATTCTGGTTTGATATAATGAATAAATGACATAACAGATAATACACAAATGAATAATTCCTTGTTCTAGACCTATAAGTATATAAATATATTTAAATTCATCTCCTGGGTGTCTCAGAGATACCTTAGCTGGGACCTAGCCAAAGAGAACTCATGATCTAATTTTTTTCTGTTCTGCTGTTCCCTATCAGTTGATAGTTCTAGCTTCCATTTGATTGTGCAAGTCAAAAACCCAAGAGTTATCCTTGACATTTCTTCTTGCTCATCCCACATAGCCAATTTATCACCAATTCATATTGTTCTTACCTACTAAATATATTCCTCCTTCTATTATCTCTCCAGGTCCACTGCAAAAGTTTTTGTCTAGAATACCATCATCCTTTGATTTTATTCTCTACTGGCCTCCAAAGATCCATATCCACTGTAACCACCATCCAATACATTTTGTCCATATTACCTCCAGAATTATTTTCAAAAGACAAATCTAATCATGTCACCACTTGGCTTAAAATACCTTCTGTTGTTTCCCATTGCTCTTACAATAAAGATAAAACTCTTTCACACAGCCTACGAGTCCCTGTAGTCAAGTTACAGACTCATTTCCCATTCCCCTGACCCTGCCATATTGTAATTCCACTATGGCAAGGACCGTGCCTATTTCATTGATCTCTCTTATCTCCACTGACTGCTTGAGTACCTGCTATGTGCCAGGTGCTCACTATATAGTTGTTTAATACACAATGAAATGACTGAGTGAGTAAATTAATTGATTGAATGGATCTGTTCACAATCCACTGAGCACACACAATTTTCTATTGTAGCTCTTTATTTCAGAGTTGCCTATCTAAATCTCTATTCTATAATTCTCAGCTCAAATGTCACTTCAACCAAGAGGGTTTGCTTGACTTATCTAGCTGATAATAGTTATGCTACCCTATTATAAACTTCTATATTCTTATTATGTATGATGCTTAATATTTAATCATCTGATTAAGAGCTTTAAGATTTAATATAACTAATATATGCAATTAAACTCTACATTTCTTGAAGGCAAATGTTGAGCTTATTGTTTTATGTATTCTGCACGTGACCTAACATACACATATGTGTATAACTGTGTGTGCTTTAGTTGAATGAATGATTTGATTGACTGATCTGGCAACATCTGGATGATTTTGCCTGCCACTACAGCAACACTGTTGTGATATTACAAAGAGTAGATGAGGCTAATAAAAATGTGATGGTCCAGTAAAAATGTTGGTAAGGCAATTTATCTCTTGAACCTAACATTATGTATCAACAATAGGAGACTCACTTGGCCTATAAATTTTTCTTGGTTTTCTAAACTCAGATATTATAAAATCTGCTTTGTAGCTACCAAATGTGCAGTGGCTATAGGCATTTAAGAATTGCCAAAGCTTTATATTAGAAAAATTTTTCAAAATATTAATATGTGTACTATTGGGACAGAAAAGTATGTTTAAGACAGTTGATTTTTAGAGACAAGCTGTCTTTAAAATTTTTGTTATGAATATTTTAATGTATATTAAAAAATAAAGTGCACTACCACATTGTGGTATTTCTCACAACATTTCAAACATTTTATTATTATAATATCTGTTATGGTGATCTGTGATCAGTGATCTTTGATATCGCTATTGTAATTGTTTTGGGGCACCACAAACCACACCCACAGAAGACAGCAAACTTAATCGGTGAATGTGTGTGTTCTGACTGCTCCACTAACCAGCTATTCCCCATCTCTCTCCCTCTTCTCAGGCCTCCCTATTCCCTGAGACACACCAATATTGAAGTTAGGCCAGCCAATAGCCATACAATAGCATCTAAGTGGTCAAGTGAAAGGAAGAGTCACAGGTCTCTCACTTTACATCAAAAGCTAGAAGTAATTACACTTAGTGAGGAAGATATGTCAAAAGCTGAAATGGGTAGAGTCCTCTTGTGCCAAACAGTTAGTCAAGTTGTGAATGCTAAGGAAGAGATCTTGAAGGAAACTAAAAGTGCTACTCTAGTGAATACACAAATGATTTAAAAAAAAGTGAAACAAACTTATTGACAACATGGAGAAAGTTTGAGTCGTCTGAATAAATAAAACCAGCCACAACAGCCCCTATGCCAAATCCTGATCCGGAGCAAGGCCCTAACCATCTTCAATTCTGTGAAGGCTTAGAGAGGTGAGGAAGCTGCAGAAGAAAAGTTGGAAACTAGCAAAGGTTGTTTCATAAGATTTTAGGAAAGATGCTGTCTCCATAGCATAAAAGTGCAAGATGAAGCAGCAAGTGCTGATGTAGAAGCTGCAGCAAGTTAGTCAGATGATCTAGCTAAGATCATTGATGAAGGTGGCTACACTAAACAACGGCATTTCAATATAGATGAAACACCTTTCTATTGGAAGAAGATGGCCTCTAGGACTTGACTAGTTAGAGAGGTGAAGTCAATGCTCGGCTTCAAAGGACAGGCAAACTCTCTTGTTAGGGGTAAATGCAGCTGGTGACTTTAAGTTGAAGTCAGTGCTCATTTGATATTCTGAAAATTAGAGGGCCCTTAAGAATTATGCTAAATCTATTCTGCCTGTGCCCTATAAATGGAACAAGAAAGCCTGGATGACAGCACATCTGTTTACAGCATGGTTTACTGAACACTTTAAGCCTCCTGTTGAGACAAACTGTTCAGAAAAAAAAAAAATTCTTTCAAAATATTACTGCTTTTTGACAGTGTGCTCAACAGCTCTGATGGAGATATACCAGAAGATGAATGCTGTCTTTGTGTCTGCTAACACAACGTCAATTTTGCAGCCCATGGATCAAGTAGTAATTTCAACTTTTAAGTCTTATTATTTGGGAAATACACTTTGACAGGCTATATCTGTCATAGACAGTGATTCTTTTGATGGATCTGGGCAGAGTAAGTTGAAAACCTTCTGGAAAAGATTCACCATTCTGGATGCCGTCAAGAATATTTATGATTCATGGCCAGAGGCCAAAATGTCAACATCAACAGGAATTTGGAAGAAGTTCATTCCAACCCTCATGAATGACTTTGAGAGGTTCAAGACTTGAGTGAAGGAAGTAACTGCAGATGTGGTAAAAGTAACAAAAGAACTAGAATTAGAAATGGAGCTGGAAGATACAGAATTGCTGCAATTTCATGATAAATTTGAACAATGAGAACTTGGTTCGTATGCGGGAACAAAGAAAGTGGTTTCGTGTGAAAGAATCTGTTCTTCGTGAAGAGGCCATGAATATTGTTGCAATGACAACAAAGAATTTAGAATATTGCATAAACTTAGTTGATAAAACAGCAGCAGAGTTTAAGATGATTGACTCCAATTTTCAAAAAACATCCTATTGTGAGTAAAATGGTATTAAATCACATCTTATACTACAGAGAAAACTTTTGTGAAAAAAAGAGTCAATCGATATGGCAAAATTTATTGTTGCCTTATTTTCAGAAATTGCCACATCCACCCAAACTTTCAGCAACCACCACTGTGATCAGTCAGCTGTCAACACTGAGGCAAGACCTTCTGCTAACAAAAAGATTTTGACTCATGATGATCATTAGCATTTTTCAGCAATAAAGTATTTTAATTGTTATGTACTTTTTTAGACATAATGCTACTGCACACTTAATAAATTACAGTATAGTTATAAACAAAACTTGTATGTGCTGGGAAACCACAAAATTCATGTGACTTGCTTTACTGTGGTAATCTGGAACCAAACCCACAATACATCTGAGGTATACCTGTAATATGTGATATCAGATATGGCCAAACCAATGACTAAAGTTTAAGAAGCATTGTTTTTTTGTTTTTTTGAGATGGAGTCTCACTCTGTCGCCCAGACTGGAGTGCAGAGGTGCGATCTCAACTCACTGCAACCTCCGCCTCCCTGGTTCAAGCAATATCTCTGCCTCAGGCTCCCAAGTAGCTAGGATTACAGGCGCCCACCACCACGCCTGCCTAAATTTTGTGTTTTTAGTAGAGACGTAGTTCCACCATCTTGGCCAGGCTGGTCTTGAACTCCTGACCTCGTGATCCACTCACTTCGGACTCCCAACATGCTGGGATTATAGGTGTGAGCCTCCGCGTCCAGCGAGAAGCATTGTTTTTAAGGACTGAAATATTATTCTAGCTCTTTATTGAAAACTAGGTTCTTACCACTATTTAATAATTGTGTCTGCTAGCTTTCATTCAGCTGTCAGATATTTATAGAGTACTGCCTATACGTAAAGCACTAGGTTTAGAACTACAGAAATAAAATAATTAAGAAAGTTTCTTCCCTCAAGGAGCTCATGACACCAAGGGGAAGGCACTGTGGAATAAATAAATAAACCCAGTAGAAATTCCCCAGTAGAGGCACATCTATTGAAAGGTTACTTATGGAGGAAAAAAAAAAAGTAGGAATGATCAGCTGTGCTTGCTGAAGGTGGTGTCAACAAAAGGGGTCAATACAAGGGCTGCATTTGGGATGCTGAGTAAAACAAGTGTGGTCGCATAATTTCAGGTGAAGGCAACAGTCTTTGTCAATCCACAGAGGCTAATATGACAGCAAGTAATTCCAAATGTCTGGAGCATGGGATGCAGCATAGTGGAGACTGGAAACGGAGGCAAAGCAAGTAGAGGCCTTCTATGCCATGCCAAGGTGACAAACGACCAATACATAGGAGAGGCATATGATCAGGCTTCTATTTTAAAATAAATAATGTCACAGGAATTTTGTTCTTTATGAATTTCAAGGCAAGAAATGTGAAAAGTGCTTTTTCTACAAAGATAATTTTAGGAATAAATTGTTTTCCAAAATTTCCAAAAGTGAGATTTGGAGAAGATACCCAAACTGAAGTGAGGTGAACAGACTTAATAAACCATGAAAGCTTTCTCTCTAAGCTCAAGAATAAGCCAAACATGCCCACTTTTGCCACTTCTATTCAACATAGTACTGGAAGTCCTAGCCAAAGCAATGAGGCAAGAGAAAGAAATGAAAGGCATCCAAAGTAGAAGGAAGATGTTAAATTGTCCCTATTTTCAGACAACCTAATCTTAACCATAGAAAATCTTAAAGATGCTACCAGAATACTGTTAAAACTAAGTTTTTAAATTCAGTAAAGTTGCAGGATACAAAATCAACATGTAAAAATCAGTAGTATTTCTACACACTAATGATGAACTATCAGAAAAAGAAATCAAGAAAACAATCCTATTCACAATAGCAAAAAAAAAAAAAATTAAAGATACTTACTAATGAAATTAAGGTAGAAGATGAAAGGCCCATACAATAAAAACTATAAAACAATGATGAAAGAAATTGAAGGCAGAAATAAATGGAAAGATATCCCATATTCATGGAAGGAAACAATTAATATTGTTTAAATGTCCAAATTGGCCAGAGCAATCTACAGATTCAATGCAAGTTCCATCAAACATTTGATGACATTTTTCACAGAAATAGAAAAATCCTAAAAATGTGTATGGAACCACAAAAGACCCTGAATAGCCAAAGCAATCCTGAGCAAAAGTAACAGAGCTGGAGGCATCACACTATGTAACTTCAAAATATACTACAAAGCTATTGTAGTCAGAACAGCACGACATTGGTATTAAAAGTAGACACATGGGGCCAGGCGTGGTGGCTCACGCCTGTAATCCCAGCACTTTGGGAGGCCGAGGCAGGCAGATCACGAGGTCAGGAGATGGAGACCATCCTGGCTAACATGGTGAAACCCCGTCTCTACTGAAAATACAAAAAAATTAGCCAGGTGTGGTGGCAGTCGCCTGTAGTCCCAGGTAGTCAGGAGGCTGAGGCAGGAGAATGGCGTGAACCCAGGAGGCAGAGCTTGCAGTGAGCTGAGATCTCGCCACTGTACTCCAGCCTGGGTGACAGAGTGAGACTCCATCTCAAAAAACATGTACCCTAAAACTTAAAGTATAATAATAACAAAATAAAATAAAATAAAAGTAGACGCATGGACCAATAGTACAGAACAGAGCCCAGAAACATATCAACACATTTACAAACAATTGCCAAAAACACACAATGGGGAAAGAACAGTCTTTTCAGTATATGGTGTTAGGAATACTGTATATCCACATGAAAAACTGAAATTAGACCCCTAACTCACATACAAGGATCCACTCATTATGGATTAAAGGCTTAAACATAAGACCTGAAACTGTAAAACTACTGGGAGAAAACTCTTCAGGACATTGTTTTGGGCAATGATTTTTTTGGAGACAGCCCCAAAGCACAGGCAACAAATGCAAAAAAGACAAATGGGATTACATCAAAGTAAAAAGCTCTGCACAGCAAAGGAAATAATCAACAGAGGGAAGAGACAAATCTACAAAATGGGGGAAAATATTTGCAAACCATACATCTAATAAGGGATTAATATCCAAACTATATGAGGAACTACTACAACTCATAGCAAAATAAATAAATAACCTGATTTTTTTAAATGGTCAAAGGTCCTGAATAGATATTTCTAGAAAGAAGATATACAAGTGTCCAGGAGATATATGAAAAATGTTCAACATTACTAATCATCAGAGAAATGGATATTCAAACCCAATGAGATATCACCTCACACTTATTAGAATGGCTATCATCAAAAAGATGAAAGATAATATGGAAGGTGAGGATGTGAAGTGGGAACCCTTCCACAGTGTTGATGGAAATGCAAATTAGTAGAGCTATTATGGAAAGCAGTGTGGAGTTTCCTCCAAAAATTAAAAATAGAACCACCATATGATCCAGCAATGCCACTACTGGGTATATATCCACAGGACATAAAATCAATACTTTGAAGAGATATCTGCAGTCACATGTTTATTGCAGCATTATTTATAGTAGCCAAGATATGGAAGCCACCCAAGTGTCCATGAACAGATGAATGGATAAGAAGATGTGGTATATAGCACAGTAGACTACTATGCAGCCTTAAAAAACAAAAAGGAAATCTTGCCATTTGGGACAACATTGATGAACTTGGAGGACACTATGTTATGTGAAATAAGCTAGGCACAGAAAGACAAATACTACACGATCTCACTTACATGTAGGATCTAAAAATGTCAAATTCATAGAAATAAAGAAGAAAATGGTGTTTCTCAGGGGCTGAGGGTGAGGGGAAAGGGTGGAGTTGGGGAAATGTTGGTCAAAGGACAAAATTTCGTTAGGTAGAAGGAGTATGTTCAAGAAATTTATTGTAAAACACAGTGACTGTGGTTAGTAACTATTATATTCTTGAAAATTGCTAAGAGATTTTAAATGTTCTCATTATAAAAAATTATATGTATGTGAGGTAATGCTTATGTTAATTAGCTCTATTGAGCTATTCCACAATATATACATATTTCAAAATATCATGTTGTATGTAATAAATACGTACAATTTTTGACTATTAAAAATTAATAGAGTGAACAAAATCAATAAAAACAAAAGTACTTTATAAATGATATTTCCAATTATGAGTGTACTTATATCACATGATATGAATTATGGCATTCCGTTGAAATCAAATCAAAGATGATAAATTTTTATCTAAAAAAAAGGAAAAGAAAAAAGAGACAAGGCAAATAAATGTAAGTGTGAATCTTTGACTGGATCCTGATTTTAAAAAAGCAGCTGCGAAGGATGTAATTGGAGTGAGTGGAGAATTTTGAAAAAAGATATATATTATCTGTGCATTATATAATTATGATGTTATTGTTAAGTTAAATTTCCTTAGTTTGATTTTTTTTCTTTTCTTTTGAGATGGAGTCTGGCTCTATCTCCCAGTCTGGAGTGCAGTGGCACAATCTTGCTCACCGCGGCTCACTGAGGCTCACTGCAACCTCCACTTCCTGGGTTTAAGGGATTGTGGTGCCTCTGCCTCCTGAGTAGCTGGGATTACAGGCATGCATCACCACGCCCGGCTAATTTTTGTATTTTTAAAGTAGAGATGGGGTTTCACCATGTTGGCCAGACCGGTCTTGGACTCCTGACCTCAATTAATCCGCTTGCCTCTGCCTCTCCAAGTGAGCCACTGCGCCTAGCTTGTTTTGTATTCACATGGAAAAATGCCTTTGTTCTTAGGAGTTACATGCAGAAATATTTGAGTATAAAATTGTATAATTTGAGAGTAAGTTATTCTCAAATGTTTCAGAATAAAAAAATATTAATACGTACATAAACAGTGAGGTAGAGCAAGGAATGTGAGCGTTGATTTATTATTCCTATAGATGTTCTATAGGTTTGATATTTTTACAAAATAAAATGTTAGAAAATAATTGATTCCTGAATCCCACCCCTAAAATTTCTGATTTAATTAGTTGGAGGAGTAGCCTAAGCATGGGGATTTTTTTTAAGCTCCGTAGATTTTGCTTAGGTTGGAAACCACTGCAATAGTTCAAAATTGTATTTTACAACTATCTGGGGTGTAGAGGAATCACCGCTCCTTCAGATAGCAATTCTTGAGCTTTGACTTTAGGACAACATCTTTATAGGTGCTTAACATATATTAACTGGCTACATTTGAATAGCATAGGGTATAGGCTTGGATACTTGATTTTAGTCTTTTATTCATTTTTACAAGATATATCTGTGAGTGATTTACTTTGTACCAGAAACCCACCCATTTCAACCCATAAATAAGGCCAGACCATTGAAAATAACATCTGCTTTGAATATGTAAACTACTAGACCAGAGAGTTAAAATTTGAGAATGTTATGTGAAAAACACTCAAAATTATATGCAGTCAGGATATATATCACTGAAGGGCAAGAGTTTTCCACACACACAAAAATATATTAATGCAAGAAAAGATGTGATAAAATATGTATGCATTTATCCCACACTGAATGACAAGAAATATAAATTTCTAAAAATCAATAGCTGAGTAAAAAATAAAAATTCAACTTTACATCTGACCTTCATCCAGAATAAAAGACTAAAGGTGAAAGTCTCAAATTTAGTTATATTTTATGTAACATTTTTAAAAGATTTAACGGATGATATACTATCAAAGGAACTTTATATCTCTATGGCCAAGTATAAAATTTGGATTTCATTTGGTTCTGATTTCAGGGATTTGTTCTGCTTGTTATAGGAAAATTAGACATCATCTGAAGCTATAATTATATCTAACTTTTGCCCTGACATTTGCCAGCCAGTCAATGTCCTTGCTCTTTCCATGTTTTTGCATGTAAAAAAAGTAAACAAATTAAACAGTAATATTTCTATAAAAGGGAAAGTTACAAGAAGAATGAAAATAAATACTCTTCAATATAACAGAATCATAGACAATCTCTAGGCTTTGATAGTCTCAAACAACCCGTTACTTCTTTATCAATAATTAAATCTGTCATTAAACAAAAGTTTATCCTTTAAGAAAGTGCACATAATTGGTCTATCTCTTTGCTATATTTGTGTTAGGTGAGCTCTAGTTGCACAGCCAAAATTCCATATCAAGCTTAGCAGTTACCTTATGCTCTTAAGCACACAGTGTCTTTATCTTCTAATCCTAAAAAACAAATTTTATTTGACCATTACTTCAAACATTACCCCCATATGTACATTAAGCAAAGAAATTCAGTTCTATAATTGTTTACTAGAAAAATAAAATATATTCCCCTCTCTTTGCCTCTTCACTAACATCTGCCACCAAGATCAGAAAAGAGAATGGTGCATTATTTAAGAGCAATAATGTATACACTTTGGTTTGGTCACATACAGCTAAGAAAGCAGGTATAATGAGACACCTGAACTGGTTATTTACTTTATACCCAGTAGCCTTATGAGATGCAATTTAGAAATGAGGAAGTAAATGAAAAAAAATGTTAACACCACCAGAACAAACTTTGGATAACAGTGGCCTTGAAAATTATAGGGAAGAAACTTGTTTCTCTTCTTCCTTATGGATTTAGTCTTTCCTGTCCCTGATCATTATTTGCCCAGAAGAGAGATGTGTGTGCATTTGTGTGGTGTGTGTGTGCATGTGTGTGTGAGAGAGAGTCTGTGTGTGAAGAGAGAGAGGGAGTGTGTGTGTGTGTGAGAGAGAGTGTGTGTGTGTGTGTGTGTGTGTGAGATCCAACAGCTACCCACTGAACACTAAGATTAAGGATGCCCATCTGCAACTCACACCATTGGAGAGACTTTAGAGATGAGGCTTGTCAAGGCCACACCCATTCTAGACCTTTCTCTAAGACTTGGAGTGTGAATGCCAAATTTGCACTGTCCTTCTTGAGCCCCCATGAAATTATTCCAACTCATACTTGGGAGAATATACTTCCGGGAGGGAGGGAAATAAATTCTAGAGTGAGACTAATTTGTAGATAAGAAATAAAATTTCTAACAGTAGATAAAGAAACTGACAAGGAGAAACTCTTACAAACCTGATGATAGAATGAGGTTAGAAACTGGGACACCTTCCTAAGAGGCCTTGCAGGAACGGTAGAAATTTTGGGACAGTTTCCCTTTGGACCATGGGAAAGCCACGTCACTCTCATTTACAATTCTTTCTCCATTGCTTTGTGTTTTCTTCAATCTTTTAATAAATTCAGCATAATTTAATAACTGTTTGTGGTATTTGTGATGTAGAAGGAAGGAACAGGGCCATAAAGACAGATTGGACCTCTAACACTTTTACCACACACACTTCTGCAGAGGACTTTGGCAAGCAGCACCATTTCTCTGAGAGGCCTTGAAGTTCATGAACATGATTTATTTTTTTTAAAAAAAGCTTTTTATAAAAAGATTTTACATCTACTTTTTTGTACCATACTCTATTGCCCTGCTACATCTCTTTTTCCTGTGTATTACATTAGAAATTGTGAAAAAGTATTTTTGAAACTGAACTTATATCATCAAAAAAGAAAGAAAACAAAGAACTAGAAAGGACTTGTGTAAAATGTTGGATTTCTGTTCCCAGAACTCATTGAACTTACTTCTCCCTCAACCATCTATAGATGAACATGGGCTATCATAAAATCATAGTTAGAACCTTAGAGATTTTGATGATAAAAGTCTACTGTCAGAGAAACAAGTTTCAAGTCATTTCAAGAAGAATACTAAATGATTTTCATTTGGGAAATTCTGGTTTAAAAAAAAACAAACATGTTGATGTGGGTCCAAATGAACTCAATGTAGGTACAAGACTTGACCACATCACACAAGCAGTAAACAGCAAAGTAAGAGTCTGCCTAGTTTCGTCTAACTCCAGAACTCTTGCTGTTCCCCACTATGCTGCGCTGTCCCCTAGCTTTATAATGTCAGCCTGCACACCTAAGCAATCATTATGAATCTATCAGTTCCTTGGGGTCTCGTAGAATGACAGGAAGCCCTTTTGGAACCCTAGGAGCAAGGTATGACAGCATCACTTCTTTTGAAAATGGGGAAAACTGTTCTGCTTATCAGTTACCAACCACATAAGGATACTAATCTTTTTGTTCTTTATTCGGAATTAAGAAAGGGACATGGGGGCATCAAATCTGACATGCAGCAAGATTCTTCTGCCGGCGTCCCTGAGAAGCTGTGAAATTTAGGTAGTTAAAAGGTGACTGGCAGAAGGATCCAATCCGTTGTATTCTCTGCATTGACACATATATCATAATGTTGGGTAACAGTACAACTCTAAATGCAGAATATAGATTTCTTGTCATATATCATGTGTAAGAGATGTATTTAATATTCACTATTGAATATTAAAACTATATTCCCTTGAAGCAACAGAGGCATCAAGAAAGAAAGAAAAATGACATGTTATCTTTTTTGACATGATAAACATCAAAAAGACTCAGAATAAATATTATCTTAATCATGATAGGTATGCCTGGGGAAAGAACATGGTAGTTGCTGGAAGCACAAGAGCATCAGATGAGTCCAGCAAGCCCAGTTAGTTCTGTTCATGACTGTGACATCAAATATATAACCTTTGACAACCTTAAGTCCCTCACCTTAGTTTCCTCATCTATTAAAGCCAGCTGTTTACATGGCCTGTATCTACCTATTAGCTTATTGTGAGGAGTAAATAAAATAATGGGGATGATCACAACAAACTTCTATAAAAACAAAAGTTTGTCTAATACTTTGATAGGATAATACATCTATTATATGCAAATTTTACTTAACTACAGAATTATTTTAATTAGCAACTACAGATTTGTTGAGTCACCCATGTAAAATTAGAAAATAGAACTATTAAGTATACATATTTAAACAGGAGTGTGGGAAACATTGAAGCACTATTAATTGAGTGTAGTTTCTGGTGTGATTCAATTCTCATCCCAAAGACATAGAATGTCTTTTGTTTTCCCAGGTTAAATATAGTATCTTCGGGAATTATTGACATTTAAAAAAAAAATTTTCAATTAATATCAAATTCTGAGTGGTGCAATATTTTGAAAGAGGAAAGAGAGCAAAGAATAAACAAAAGAAATTGATTTTCAAGTCTAACAGTTTAAAAACATAAAAAGTAGAAATTAAAATATTAAAATGGTGGTGTCAGATGTTGGATAGGCACAATGTCTTAGTCCATTTAAACTGCTATAACAAAATACCATATACAGGGTATGTTATAAACAACAGAAACTTATTACTCACAGTTCTGTAAGGTGAACAGTTCAAGATCAAGGCATCAGCAGATTCAGTGTCTGATGAGGGCCCCTTCTCTCATAGATGACATCTTCTAGCTGTGTCTTCATGTGGTGGAAGAGGGAAGGAACAAGCCTCATAGTGTCTCTTTTATAAGGACAGTAACCTTTTATCTGGATGCTGAGGAGACCTCATGACCTAATTGCTTCCCAAAGGGCCCCACCTCCTGATACCATCACGTTGGAGATTAGGTTTCCATCTTTGAATTTTCAGAGGACAAAAGCATTCAGACTATAGTACATAGGCCTGCATATTTCCAGTTCTAGAAGGATCTCACACTTTGGAGTGTTTTTCTCTACATTTTCTATAGCCTCCTCTATGCCTGGTAGTGGCTAGACCAGCAGTGCCATCCAATCAGGGCTCTCCAAGCTCAGATCATAAAACACAAGGTCTTCATTGTCCATTTCTCCACTAAGGTATCTCTGCAACCCTCTTTCCAGGACATGGGTTCTACCAAATGCCCATGGAACCCTAGGGCTCATGCGGATGGGATTGTCCTGAGACCCCTGCCTGGCCTCTAATCCAAGAGAGCAGACTGAAGAGTGGTAACTCCCAATGTCAGCACAAAATTTCTTTTTGTGGGACCACACAAGGGTGAGTTTTCAGAATGGAACCAACAAGCAGCAGATGTTGGCCGACTCTCTTATCGATGTAAGACAAGTTCAGGACTCAGAGCTACAAAGAATCTACTGCTAAAACTTGAGCTTGATCTGAGTGTGTGGTCTAGAACATGGGCTCACACTCATCTCTGTTGTGACCACAGTACCACCTTTGATCCAGCACTGAAGAGTATTCTTTACCCTATGTACCCTTGGCCATCCCTGTGGCAGGTACCTACCCCTTCTTTAGGTTCCATGCCCCATGTGTGGCAGTTCTCTGGGATTTGATCATATTATCTACTCTAAGGAGTACCTTTGAGTCTATATCTACTCTGGCTATTGATCACTGTGGTAATGCCATGCTTTTGTAAGATGGACTTCCTCACACAAATTGGACCATTCTTTCCCTATCCCATTCCCCTTCCCCTTAAACTCCTCATCTATTCTCTCCTCTGGTGGCAGTGTATAGAAGGAAGACGGAGTTAACTTTTAAGAAGATCATGTTTTATGTATGCAGTGATTATAGCCTAAGGAGTTCAAGAGAAAACATAGTTGGAAGTCATGTTGTTCTATGCTTATGCATTAAAATTCAAAACAAGAAATTTAACATGAATGGAGAATGAATTGTTGTTCACATGTTTCTGCATAGTCTGGGTAAGTTTACATTTCTGTTCATCATCATCAAAACATAGTAACAACATTTAAGAGAGTCTTTGGGGGCCAGTAATCATGGAAGGCACTATGGATGATACAAAGTCATGAGCAATCATGTAACCAGAATTAAATAAATGGTATTAGGGAACTGCAGAGGCAAGATCTATATTTTTCAATATAAGCAGGTTCCAGCAAGCCATGACCTTATGAGTAATAACAATGTTAATGCCTTTTTCTTTGAGTAAGAGATATAAAATTAGCCAGGAATGGTACATTTTACAAAAAAGAAGAGAGGGCTCCTGTACCTGAACAGGAAAAGATGATACCTGGATACTATTAGAAAATGTCATCTGCCATGGGCCTGATCAGGCTTGCACATTCTTGCTCTGTGTGCCAGATTACTAGCCTTATCCATCCCCTGTTACTGATCAGGGGCACATAGGCACTAAGTAAGTCAAAGTGACCACAATAAGACTCCAGGTTTGTAGCAGGAGGGGTCTGAATGATTTGCTACCTGCTGCAACATTTTGTAGCTTGCTCAGAGTCCTGGACTCTTGGGACCCCTACTTTAATGCAACTCACTGCATGTACAGGTGTCATCTAAGCCCATTTCATCAAGCCCTGATACTTGGCAAGGAGAACTAATGCAAATATGCTGATGCTCACGCTTTTTGCTGTACTGTGAGCAATTAAATCTTTTGTCTTTGACCCAGGAGTTTCCTGTTTTTTTGCCAGTATCCTCGAAATAGTAACAAACTAACTTGTTAGATTGCATTAGGGTAAACTCTCAGAACCTTCACAGTTTTTGGCAGATACTACAAAGAATCCCTTCTCAACTCATTATTCTAAATCACCATCAACCTATCACTATAACTCACATGGGCATGTGAATTTCATAACACATTTTAAAATCAAATTAACCGAATAGACAGGAGACTGACAAAAAGGTTTTGCCCTGTACTCTGCACACCCTATGGATGGCCCTAGATAGGTTCCCATTATTTGAATGGCTACTTATGTCGTAAAGTAGAAAATGTACCCAAATTTGCTTTTTGTTTTGTGAAACTGAGAGTCCAGAAATAATTTAATAATCAAAGCATGTTTGTACAAGTAATTAAGAAAGATAATAATTTTAAAATAACTTTTTATTAAATTAATATATGCCAGACAGTGATCAAATATTTGAGGAATCTAATCTCTCTCCCCAACTGCAAGACCCCATTGTAGTGGTTCCTATACCTATTACTGTGAGCCTCCCTTGAATAAAGTCTGTCTTTCCATCTTTAAGAAAAAGAAAAAAAAAGCTAAGCACAATGGCGTGCACCTGTAGTCCTAGCTACTTGGGGGAGGAGCTCTTGAGACCAGGAGTTTGAGTCCAGCCTGGTGTGATGTCTCATTAAAAAAAAAAAAAAAAAAAAATCACTTCTTGATCTTTTGGCTAAGATCAAGTGTGAATGTTTGATATATATTATCTCATTTAATCCTATAATTCCATTATCCTCAAATTTTTCTACCAATTAACAACATGTTTGAAGTTTCATCCTTAGTTAATATATTAAAGCATTCTACTTAAAGGAATGGATAAATGTAAACTTAAGATAAGGAGGGTCTTAAAAAAGAAGGCGGGTGTATTTGCAGATATTTTTAAAGGACACTGGATCAGCTCATAGATTGAACATGAATGACCAAGACCAGGAACAACAAAAATTAGGGTTCTTGAGGACCTCAGGAATTAGAACTAGAAACATGAAAAACCTTTTCAACATTGTTTCTTGTCTTCTTTTCTTTGGTTCCATCTTGTCTTTTATTCCTCTGTCTGCTTAAAACTCTCATTCCAAGGTTGAATCACTACCACTAGTGAATGCTGGATTAATATCCTTACATCTTTACCATCTGAGATAGAAGGGCTCATTCCTCTAACTCAAGCTTAAATTCATAAGGAAGAGTTTATGTCATGCCAGTGACATATGTCTGGTGCCCACTCCTTGGACTAATCACTGCGGGCACAATGTACTATGATTAGCAATCTGTACTAAAGGTAGTCTATTAATCCCAGAAGGAGGAAAAGATGCTGGGGAAACCAAGCAAAGTAATATCCAAAATAATCGTTTAAACAATTATGAGTTTACCTTTACTTTAAAATTATGAACGAACCATGTCAATATCATTCATTTATTTTTTGATAGAAAGAAGAGTTCTTATTCAAGTCCACAAACTGAATGCCATCTAGGGAGCCAGAACCCACACAGCTAAGAGATTCCTACTATTTATGAACATGACACTGAAGTTTTTTTTTTTTTTTTAAAGATGCTCTATGTAGCCAAGAAAAGTATTCTAAACACATTGTAGTTATCAAGGATCATCAACATTAAAATGTTACTATCACGGAAAAGGGATTCCCTGATATGGCCAATACAGGCAGTAGGGCTTACTATTTATCTTTAATAAAGAATTATATTAAACCTATTCAATGTCATAGAAATGCTAGTTAATTAATTCAACAGCATGTTTGAATTTACATTAGAAAAGCAAAGCCACTTGTTTTTGAATATGTGCACCATCATCCACATGCAAGCTTTTTTTGAGTTAATTTTTGTATAAGGCGTAAAGAAGGGATACATAAATGTCATTCATATTCTAATCATGAATTTTGAGCACTTTGCAATGAGTAACATTTTCAAAAACATTTATTTTTATAAACTTGAAAACTTTGGCAACCTCTTTCACTAGAGGGCATTTGATAAGACTGATTCTAAGAAAATCTGAGTATAAATGATAGGTCACTATGATTTGTATTACTATACCCATTTCTACTATTGGCACCTTTCCATTAAGACAACATCAAGATGTATCTGTTCGATATATAGACCAATGGAACAGAATAGAGGCCTCAGAAATAACACCACACATCTACAACTATCTGATCTTTGACAAACCTGACAAAAACAAGCAATGGGGAAAGGACTCCCTGTTTAATAAATAATGTTGCGAAAACTGGCTAGCCATATGCAGAAAACTGAAAATGGAACCCTTCTTTACACCTTAAGCAAAAATTAACTCAAGATGGATTAAAGACTTAAACCTAAGACCTAAAACCATAAAAACTCTAGAAGAAAACCTAGGCAATACCATTCAGGACATAGAGGCATGGGCAAAGACTTCATGACTAAAGCACCAAAAGCAATGGCAACAAAAGCCAATATTGACAAATGGGATCTAATTAAACTAAAGAGCTTCTGCAAAGCAAAAGAAACTATCATCAGAGTGAACAGGCAACCTACAGAATGGGAGAAAAATTTTGCCATATATCCATCTGACAAAGGGCTAATATCCAGAATCTACAAGGAACTTAAACAAATTTACAAAAAAAAGAAAAAAAAAAACCATCCCATCAAAAAGTGGGCAAAGGATATGAACAGACACTTCTTAAAGGAAGACATTTACGCAGCCAACAAGCTTATGAAAAAAAGCTCATCATCACTGGTCATTAGAGAAATGCAAATCAAAACCACAATGAGATACTATCTCACACCAGTTAGAATGGTGATCATTAAAAAGTCAGGAAATAACAGATGCTGGAGAGGATGTGGAGAAATAGGAATGTTTTTACACTGTTGGTGGGAGTGTAAATTAGTTCAACCATTGTGGAAGACAATGTGGCGATTCCTCAAGGATCTAGAACGAGAAATACCATTTAACCCAGCTGGGTATGTACCCAAAGGATTATAAATCATTCTACTATAAAGACACATGCACACATATGTTTATTGCAGCACTGTTCACAATAGCAAAGACTTGTAACCAACCCAAATGCCCATCAATGGTAGAGTGGATAAAGAAAATGTGGCACATATACAACATGGAATACTATGCAGCCATAAAAAGGATGAGCTCATGTCCTTTGCAGGGACATGGATGAAGCTGGAAACCATCATTCTCAGCAAACTAACGCAGGAACAGAAAACCAAGCACCGCATGTTTTCACTTATAAGTAGGAGTTGAACAATGAGAACACATGGACACAGGGAGGGGAACATCACACACCGGGGCCTGTTGGGGGCTGAGAGCCTAGGGGAGGGACAGCATTAGGAGAAATACCTAATGTAGATGACAGGTTGATGGGTGCAGCAAACCACCATGGCATGTGTATACCTATGTAACAAACCTGCACGTTCTGTACATGTATCCCAGAACTTAAAGTACAATAAAAACAAAAAGATTTTTAAAAAAAGATATGTCTGTTCAAAAGGAGTAGCTTTGACATGCTAAGTGACTCACTTGGATATAAGAAAGGTACATGCCAAGTGAAAAATCAGGTTGAAGGTATGATTACAGGAACATTCTAAAGTTGTTTGATACGTGAGTACAAGCAACTAACTCTACTTCTCCTGGGAAGGGGGTGGGAAACCGTATTGAGATAGATATTGATGATCTGAAAATAAAGACCAAGATAACTTACTACCTGCTATCAGTATTACATCATCTGGCAGGCACATCTGAGGAAACATTTTAGGGCTGAAGGTCTCCTCCCTAGTTTTCCTGAAATGAGGGCCACATGACTTTCCTGGGCCCTAGCTGCTTTTGCCTTCATGGCCAAAATACAACAGAATTACAAATTGTATTTTATCACTGTGTTGACATAAAGATGACTATATTACTATTTTATGTTAAAACATTTTCTTTGATGCAAAAGGGTTTTTTTTTTTCCTTCTAACTTAAAGGACATTAAAACATGATCGTGGGCCGCTAAAAGCACTGTGGTCCCTGGGCACTGCACCTACTGTGCCTAGTGGAGAAGGCGGCCCTGGCTAAAATCACAACACTTACTCTTCCATAATATCCACTCTTGAAAATCCAGTTCAATTAGGGTCTTGGCAGTTTTAGGATGAGAACTATTATAACGTCAAAGATTCTAGATGACTAGCTAGTGAATACGAGCATCCACTAATTTAAAAAGAATATCTGCACCATCATCCACATGCAGGCAGTCCATTTTCTGTTGACTGAAACAGAAATGTTAGAGTTGAGAATTTTAGATTGAAAAGAAGTACAATGTAAAAGCAGCTGTTTCTAAGGAAGTTTCTGACGTTACCTTTGAATTCAATAAGTTGGCAGAAAACAGTGTCTTCTTTAGAATATAGTTAACATCTGTTGGTTGATCTGGTGCCACGTTCTGTACTCTAAGCCACCGAAAGGCAAGCAAACACTTGAGAGTTGTTTGACAAAAATAAACATCCCTATCCTAAATAAGAGGAAGCCATTTTAGAGTATTCATCTAGTCATTCAATAAATATTGATTAGTGCCTAGTGTATTAGTTGCTAGAGTTATGAGGCAATTCTGGAAGTGTGAAAATGCCTGGTAAGTTTAGAAGCCTGCCAGCAATTCTTTAGGCTGGAACTCTGCATGTGCTGCGGGGTGGAAGATGGTGGTGATTCTAGAAAAGCAATAGTCAGATGTTGAAGGGGATTGTTTGCCTTGTTAATGAGGTTGATTTTATCCTAAAGTTGATGAGGAGCCAATGAACAATTTTAGCTGGAAGAGTGGTGTGATTAGACTTATAATTGAAAAAGGTGTCTACAGTGGTAGTATGCACTGGTTTGCAACCTTGCTTTCAGGATAGAATCACACATGGAGACTTTAAACATGTGCCAATGTCCAGACTCTACCCTGCAGACTGCTGCTTAATTAGCCTGAGGTAGGGCCCTCAGCACGAGGGTTTGCAAAAATTGCCCAGGAGTTACCAGTGTGCAGCCAAGATTAGCAAATCAATGCTATAGAAGACAGACTGGAATAGAATAAGACTGTGCTCTGCTACAGTGCGAGGTAATAAGGAACTAAACTAAGAGAACCAGAGAAAACTGCGTGCAGGAAGAAGAAATTTGGTTGGTTGGATTTATCACGAGTTATTACAAAACGATGAGGATAATAAAATTGGTGTCTCCAGGATCTAGCCACATGGCTCCACCATGTGGATAAACTGTGATGTGCCAAGTTGGCTCATTGCTTTTTTTCCTTCTGATCCTGGTTGCTGTTAACATGACAATATTAGTTTAGAAATAAATTTTAAAAAACAAAAGTAATGTGCTGATTAGCAGAAAAATATGTATTCATACCCGAAAATGTTTAGAATTCCAATACTTTATTCAAACCTGATACAGTACTTACATGTGAAATTCCTTTATAATGTTTCCTTGAGTACAACATTTATTTTTAAAAATGTACTTATTTGCATTTATTAAGTCCCAAATGTATTAAATAGTGAAATTATCATATTTATTTTGAGGTAAAGGATATAAAGAATATTGCTTTAAGAACTCAAAAGTTGGCCAGGCGCGGTGGCTCATGCCTGTAATCCCAGCACTTTTGGGAGGCCAAGGCAGATGGATTGATCATCTGAGGTCAGGAGTTTAAGACCAGCCTGGCCAACACGGTGAAACCCCGTCTCTATTAAAAAAAAAAAAAAAGACAAAAACTAGCCAGGCATGGTGGTGGGTGCTTGTAATCCCAGCTACTCAGGAGGCTGAGGCAGGAGAATTGCTTGAACCAGGGAGGTTGCAGTGAGCCCAGATTGCACGATTGCCCTCCAGCCTGGGCGACAGAGTGAGACTCCATCTCAAAAAAAAGGGAACTCAAAAGTTCATAAAATGCCAAACATTTATAACTGCTTTTTATATCTATCTATAAGATTCCTTGAAAGCAGCTTCATATTCATACTACTTTTATTCTTGGAATATACTAAAATAGTTCAGGTAGAAATTTTAAATTGATTAGAAGAAGAGCAAAGTAAATTGGCTAATTTTTATGACAGCAGAAGTTTCTCATCTTATTTAATTACTCACATAATTCTCTTCAAAAGCTGGAATGTGTGATTCTTAATGGCAAAATAAAACATTTTCATAGTCTGTAAACTTTCATACATGATTGGCTATTGCAATTTATCAATACCTCTTCAAGCAAATTCTGAAAATGAAATTATTAAACTAGTGAAATTAACATTGCATTTCTAATTCTCCAGCCTCCAGGCAATTTGCACAATAAGCAGTTTTTCAGTTCGTAATTAAGGTGTACTTTTCATCTCAAGGCTTGAGACAAGTTTAAATTTCAATTCTATAGCCTGATTTAATGTATTAATCCAAAGATTTGTATTTTACTTCAATACTATCTTTCGTTCAGGAAGAATAATTCTTATCACTGAAATTTATCAATAATATTAAAGAGAAAAATGAATTAGTTCTAACAATGTATCAGTGACTAAGAATATCACTTCATGTACTGTGATGATGTACTGTTGATTTAACTATATCCTCTCTAGGTGTGGAACAGTAATTAATTTAATAACTGTCTTGAGAATACCTTCTATATGTAAGGTACTATGCAAGCATAATAGGTAATAGATGTCTCAAAACAGAATATCTAAACTTTAAATCTTTTGAAGGAGTTAAGATAGTCACACATTAAAAAGTCAGGCCAGGCATGGTGGCTCAAGCCTGTAATCCCAGCACTGCAGGGAGGCTGAGGCAGGTGGATCACCTGAGGTCAGGAGTTCGAGACCAGCCTGGCCAACATGGTGAAACCCTGTCTCTAATAAAAATACAAAAATTAGCCAGGTGTGGTGGCAGGCGCCTGAAATCCTAGCTACTTGGGAGGCTGAGGCAGGAGAATCACTTGAACCCTGGAGGCGGAGGTTGCAGTGAGCCAAGATTACACCATCGCACTCCAGCCTCAAGGACAAGAGTGAGACTTTGTCTCAAAAAAAAAAAAAAAAAAAAAAGTGCAACAACTAGGGAACACAGAATACATTTAAAGCCTAAAAATGTGAAACAAAGTAAGTACAACAAGGAAGAGGAGTTCACAATAAGATGAAATAGTTTGGAGAATAAATAGAAGTAACAGGATTTAAGTTCGATGAACCTAAAGAGAACCTGCATAGGCAAGAGTTTAAGGCATTATAGTTAGGGACTATGAGAAGCACAAAAATTGAGAAATAGAATGTACAGTTTTCAGTCTAGCAGCACTGACCTCACCCAGGAGCATGATAGTGATGGAGAATTTTGGCTATGACCTACTGAATCTGAATCAACAATTTAACAAGATCCCCAGTTGATATGTACATATATTAAAATGTTAAAAGCACTCTCTTAGAACATTGGTGAGCAAAATTTTTTATTGTAAAGAGTCAGATAGTAAATATTTTGGGCTTTGCAGGCCAAATGGTCTCTGTTTCAGCTCCTCAGCTCTGCTGTTGTAGCTTGAAAACAGCCAAAGCTGACAATATGGAAATGAACAAGTGTGGCTTTGTTTCAATAAAACTCACTAAACTGATGGTTAATTTTATATGTTCACTTGACTGGAACACATGGTGCAAGGTATTTGGTTGGAAATTGTTCTGGGTATGCCAGTAAGGACATTTATAGATGAGATTAACATTTGAATCAGTAGACTAAGTGAAGCAGATTGCCCTCCACAATGTGAGTGGGCCTCCGTCAATCCATTGGAGGCCTCAATACCACAAAAGGTGAAGTAAGGGAGAATTCACTGTCTGTCAGACTGTTTTCTTCTCCTGCACTTCAGCTGAAACCTCTACCATTGGTTCTCGTGGTCCTTAGCCTTGCACTGGAACTATAACACTAACTCTCCTGAGTCTCCACCTTGTAGAATGCAGATCCAAATCATGAGACTTCTCAGCCTTCATAATTATGTGAGCCAATTCCTTATAGTAAATATATACATAGGGGCACTGATAGTCCATGACATGAACTGGTAGCAAAGATACACAAAATACCTGCACTGAACACTCCTAATCAACCACTTACAAGAACCAACGAGTTGGGTGGCTGTGTATATGGTACTTCCAAGCTTGTTTGGAAAACTAATCAATACAAATAAGATTGACTGGTTGTTCTACTGTTGCTGGACAAAGTGGTGAAGGAAAAGAATGAGCTCAGGGATTCAGATTCACAGCTTGAGCACCACATAAATGACCTGAGTTTCTATCTGTGTCCTAAAGGAGACCCTTATCTCCTATAGCCAAAGGGCTAGGTTGAAAATCGGATGCAGAATACCATCCCGAGACTAAATTACAATTTAATTTCTTATAAATTCCCAGCCTTGTCGAATGTCTGCTGTTAAAGTGTGGGATTGATTGGGAAAGAATAAGATTTAGGATGAGGATGTGTGGGAAGACCTTGACAAAGCTGAGGATATTTTGTCTCTAAATGTTGATGTCTCTTTACCAATGGAAGAGGCCTCTCCACTCCCAGAAGGCATGCCTCCCCATCCCCTGTGGAAACAGCCTCCCCATGCCCCAGTGTTAGTGGCCTCCCCACTACCAGTGGCATCAGCCTTTTTAATCCAGTCTGAGATTAACCCTGCATTGCCTGAGGAAAGTTTAATGGCCTCCCATGAGACAGTTGCCATGCAAGACAACGCTGACTGTCCTAAGACCCACCTCTCTTTGTTTCTAGACCTATAGCTAGACTCAAGTCCCAGCAGGCCCTTAAAGGTGAGGTAAAAAGTGTGACTCATGAGAGGGTTCACTATATGTCAACAGAATTGCTTGAGCTTTCTAATTTGTACAGACAAAAGTCCAGGAAACATGTGTGGGAATAGACATTAAGAGTGTGAAATAAAGGAAGATAAAGTTAGATCAGGCTGAATTTATTGATATGGGCTCACTAAGCATAGCCTGCATTCAGAGTTACAGCTCAGAGAGTTGGAAAGGGCACCATGAATTTGTTCAGTTGGTTGGCTGAAACATGTTCTAAAAAGTGGCCCACAGTAAGTGAACTGAAAATGTCAGACTTGCCTTGGTATAATGTAGAGGAAGAAATTCAAACGCTTAGGGAGATTGAAATGTTAGAGTGGATTTGTCATGCAAGACCTATCCACCCACACTGGAAGGATGCATAAAACAAACTTTCACCAGTACTGAGAGAAATAAATGTGTGAGGGGGGCCCTGGCATCCTTGAAGAGCTCTTTGATGCCTCTTCTCTGTAAGCAAGACCACCTTAAGTATGGATTTGCATGCAATGCTTCTGCCAAAACTGTGATCCTGGCCTTACAGAATGCCTTATCCATGGGCACAAGATTCCACAGATTCCACACAGCATTGCTTCTGATTAAGGAACTCACTTCACAGCAAAAGAAGTATGGTAATGGGTCCATGCTCATGGAATGTATAGGCCTTATCATGTTGCCCACCATCCTGAAACAATTTGATAGAACAGTAGAATGGCCTTTGGAGAACCTAGTTACAACACGAGCTAGATGGTAATATTTTGCATTGCTGAGGCAAGCTTTCTCCAGAAGGCTGCACATTCTCTGAATCAACATCTAATATATAGATAGAGCTGTTTCTTCCATAGCAAGGACTCATGGGTCCAGGAATAAGGGGCAGAAACAGGAATGAATTTATTCACTATTACTCCTTGTGACCCCCTAATAAAATGTTTGCTTCCTGTTCCCATGACCTTATGCTCTACTGACCTAAAAGTCTTAGTTCCTGAGGGAGAAATGCTTCCACTAGGAGACACAACAATGAAAACTGTGCTCACTTCAGCAGCACATATACTGAAATTGGAACGATACAGAGAAGATTAGCATGGCCCCTGTGCAAGGATGACATGCAAATTCATGAAGTGTTCCATTGAAAAATAAATTAATTAATAAAAACTGCTGCCCAGCCACTTTGAATTCCTCATGCCTCTGAATCAACAGTCAAAGAAGAGAGTTGTGGTGACTGATCAGAACTAGCAAGGGGAAATTGGACTGCTACTGCACAATGGAAGTAAGGTTGAGTATGTCTGAAATGCAGTAGAACCTGTAGGATGCTCCTCTGTACTACATGTCCAGTAATTAATGTCAATGTAAAATTACAACAACCCAATCCAGGCAAAACTCCTAATGCCCCAGATCCTTCAGGAATGAAGGCCTGGGTCACTTGACCAGGTAAAGAACCAGCTGAGGGGCTTGCTAAAGGCAAACAAACAAAAAAAAAACAGGATAGTTAGTGAAAGAAGGTAGTTATAAATATCAACTACAACCATGTAATCAGTTACATAAATGAGGACTATTAGGAGTATTTCCCCCTTAGTTTGTTAAGAAATATTTGTGTGTGTATAGTAAATACCTTTTTCTCCCTCTCTTATTCCTTCATTATGTATTATATAATGTATTGATTTATTAACATAGTATTTAAGTATTGTTCAATTTATATCATAGTATTTTTTAAGTTACAGGATGTCAAGGAGAAGAGTAAACATCAAGAACTTTACCTCCTTTTCTGGGGATTGGGTAATGCATATTCAGTTGTATGTGGGATAGTTGTATTATGTAAAGTGGAGTTATGACCTTGTTATTGTGTTTATTTGGAGATTAAATATGATTTAAAGAGATGTGAATGAATGCCAAGCTGAGAAGGGATATATTTTGTAGACTAGGACAATGGGGTGCCCAGACATTTGGTTGAACATTGTTTTGGGTGTGTCTGTGAAGGGTTTATAGATGAAATTAACATTTGAATCAGTAGGGCGAGTGAAGCAGTTTGATCTCACCAACGTTGGTGGGCCTTATCCAATGTATTGGAAGTCTAAATGAAGCAAAAGATAGTATAAGGAAGAATTTTCTCTTGGTACCTGACTTTTTTTGTGATGGTGCATTGATCTTCTCCTGTACTTGGACTGGAACTTACACAGTCAGCTCTCTTGGGTCTCCAGCTTGCAGTCAGCAGATCATGGAACTTCTCAGCCTCCATAATTGCGTGAGCCAATTCCAATATCCAAAATATTATGTATTATGTATACATATGTATATGTACATGCACACACACACACACAGACACACAACTCCTATTGGCCTATTGGTTCTGTTTCTCTGGAGAACCCTAATACATTTATAGACATCAATATTTGAATTTTGTATAATTTTCATGAGTCATGAAATATTACTCTTCTTTTGATTTTTTTCAACCACTTAAAAATGGAAAGGCCATTCTTTGCTTGTGGACTGTACAAAAATAGGCATTGATCGAATTTGGTCTGTGAGCCCAATTCACATTTTACTGACCCCTTCAATAGAGAAACCAAAAAAAAAAGTATCCTTTCAATTATCTTTATCATCTGAATTCTAGACTTTAAAACAACAGAAGAATAACTAAAGTGGTTGATAATTTTTATTACTCTACAACAAAAGCATATTTCAATCCAACAGTGAGATAATACATTTTTTCTTCACCTTTTATTTATCCAGTGAGAATGTTATTAGTCATTTTTTTTCAAATGGATATTAAATTTCACCACGGTCATGTTGTCTGGATAAGGCCAACAAATGACTAAGCATCCTCCATTTTTTTCTCTTAGGTAACAAAGAATAAAAGTATGGTTTTGTTCAACCTAATAGAAAAGGTGAAGATTCTTAACAATAAGGACACCATCATTCTCCCCATTACCCAGGCTATAAAAATCAACTGGAGTAGTGGTTCTCAAACTGTGGTGGTCCACGTTCCAAGTATTACGTGGAAATTAGTTAGACACACAAATGCTTGGGCCCACCCAGGACTGGCTGAATGAGAAATTCAGCAATCTGCTTTTCAACAAGCTTTCCATATGAGTATGATGAACACTAAAGCTTAAAAATCACCAAACTCAAGGTAACACTTAAGGATCCAGATTCTTGGGGCTTCATTCCAGACCTATTGAATTGGAATCACTGATTTATATTTTAACATGATCCAGATGATTGATATGTTGATTAATATTTGAAAGTCACTACTTTTTAGAGTTGCCGTTCCTCTTTCATCCCACCACCTTATCCGTCCTATTTGCCAAGTCCTGTAAATTTTACATTTGCAAAAACTTTCAAACATGATTTTTATAAGCCAAAATTCCTAGGCCCTACTTCATAATTTCACACAAAAATATATTATATGGATTGGTTACATCTCATAGGGCATATGTTGTATGATATACATGATATACTACCTATCTCTCTATCTGGAGACATAGTGAGGAATTCCCCTTTATAATCCTGAATCTCATGTAGCTAGTTCAAGAACACAGGCATTTGGGTATCACTTACAGACTTAATCCCCTGTTCTATTTCAATTATTTTAATGATGGCTTTATAAAGTCCTCACTATCAAAAGAGTCACAAATAATTTCCAGATTAAAGTAATGCAACTCTGATCATTTCATTCTCCAACTGAAAAATTTTGACATTCAAAGCCCTCTTATTCTCCAACCAATCAAGCTATTCTACTTCCTAGTCTTTGGACACACCCTGCACATTGTGCCCTTTTGCCTTTACTCAAGCAAATCCTATCCACCAACAGTGCCCTCTCCCTCAGTATCAATACAAATTCACAAAAATGTTATATCTTCTGATTAGCCTATGCCACGTGTCAATGAAGTAATAACTAACAATTTAAAACATTTTATAGAAGCCAGCCAGTCTGCTATATCCTCATATGTATTAACTAATTTAATCCTCACAACCACTTTATGAGGTAGCTACAACTATTTTCTTCACTATGCAAGAGATGAAACTTAGGGCAAGAGAGGTTGAAGTGACTTTCTCGAAAATGCTTTATTAATGACACTTGTGAAGAATGGTGAGACAGACCTTTTCAAAGTCAGCTATGGAGACAGGTTTCAGGACCACTGCAGTAAGGTCTTGCAGTGGGGGAGTGAGATTGGACTCAATTCTAAAACCAATAAGGACAAGTGGGAATTTATAACCAAGAAGCAGGGTGGGGAGCAATGGATGGAAAATTATTAAGAGGAAACACCAAGGATAAAGGATTTCTGGCTAAACTGACCTGATAGGATTATTGCTGAAGGCAGGTCAGGGTGATAAGATATTGAGGGTGGTCTGATACCAAGGGTGGGGGTTATTCATTAAAGTGACGTGTCAGGATTCTTGCTCCAACTGGATTCTACAGATGGTCTCCAACTTACAATGATTTGATTTTATGATGGTGCGAAAGCCATACGTATTCAATGGAAACACTTCCAGTTTTGAATTTTGATCTTTTCCCAGGTGAGTGATTTACAATACAATACCCGCTCCTGATGCTGAGCAGTGGCAGTGAGCTGCAGCTCTCAGTCAACCATGTGGTCACAAGGAGCATGTTTAAGGTAGGCTAGGCTTGAGCATGTTTAAGGTAGGCTAGGCCAAGCCATGATGTTCAATAGGTTAGGTATATTAAGTGCACTTTCCACTTGGAATATTTTCAACTTATGATGGGTTTTTTATTTGCATCGTAACTTCATCCTAAGTCGAGCAGCATCTGTACTAGAACAGAGAGGAAAGCCCAAGATCAGGTTTAGTCAAGCAGAGGACTCAGATAAAAGCCTGATTAAAGTTTTGGTCAAAGGAGAGAGTGTGTGTCAGCCCTATCCAAGGTTACTGTCATTGAGAGGGGATTGTATTCGTACATGCCATAATTCTACTATAGTCCAAGGATCCTGGGACAAGAACTATGAGATAGTCATTTTTGTGACCCCCATCACCGTATCACTACCACTTAACAATTAGTACTAGGCCGTGTGTATAGTGATTTACTAATTTTTGCTCAATTGAAGATGGCTTTATAGGATTTTCTCTTTAGTATGTTGTCATGTCTTCTTTATGCCTTAATTTGAAATAGTCTTAAAGCAAAATAAAAAACATTTCAATTTTGAGGGGGTCACATATAGATCAATGATATTTTTTAAATGCTATTTCTTCTTATTATTTCTTTTCCTTTAGTAGTATTCTGTTTTCTAGAAACTAGGTACTTGCTTCAGGTGACTCCTTTTCTTCTCTTAGTTGTAACTTGACATCTGAGAATAAAACTAAGAAAGGATTTTGCAGCCAATGCTGCAAATACAAATTTGTTAATTGTGTATTAACCAAATACAATTGCAAAGGGTTATTAAATACTCATTGTAAAGCTGTATTTTAAATGTCAGAAATCCATGTCAGTAGCTGAAGGCATACAGTTTTATGTTCGATTTTAAAGTAAGAAAGATATCGTGTGTTTTTGTGAGCATAGATGTGGTTTAGTCTCTTCTATCCCTTTTGTGTGTGTTGTGTGTGTGGCCCTGCAATCAGAAGTGGTGTGAACGTGAGTATGCTGATGTGTTTGGGAAACGAGGACTATAAATTAATCTGGCCACTTTATAAGATGTTTTATATTAGACTGCAAAATTATTTCCGTTGCAAACATATTTACTGGTCACTCCCACAACCTTTTAATTCCCCTTTTCTTCCTTTTCTCCTAAGATCAGGCAATATGACCTTTTTACTTTTATTTTTCCCTAAACATTAAGATCACTAGGTAGAGCGCGAAGAAGAAGGAAGACTGTCCCGAAGCAAGAGAAAGGAAATCCTAATACTCTTATGGGAAAATTTGGAATAGCATGTAGATAAGTACAGGACATTTCTGTGGTGGCCAAACAGATGACACCTGCTTGGCATCACCTAATCTCTGATTGGTAACCCTTAGTTTACAGGTAATGCCTGCAAGTCAAAATATTTGGAATTTGTCTACAAGTACATACCATAGCACAATTTAACAACTGCAGCACAATAAAAGAGATTGTATTTACTTTTAAAAGTCATTGAAATATTTCTTAACATTTCACTTCTGAGTAGTGTCTAATGAAATAGTGATATCTTTGTCAACAAGCTGTGAATTTCCCTATGTCTTCTAGGAAGAATAGGTTCTGTCTGGTCAGTTGGTTTGTTGTTGTTTGAAATATCTTCATTTAGTAGCAGGGACATTGTGATTTAAAACTAATGGAGTTGGGAGGCCCAGGCAGGTGGATCACTTGAGGCCACGAGTTCTAGACCAGCCTGGCCAACATGGTGAAACCCCACCTCTACTAAAAATACAAAAATTAGCTGGGCATGGTGGCATGAGCCTGTAGTCCCAGCTACTCAGGAGGCTGAGGCTGGAGAATGGCTTGAACCCAGGAGGTGGAGGTTGCAGTGAGCGAAGATTGTGCCACTGTACTCCAGCCTGGGTGAGAGAGCAAGACTTTGTCAAGAAGAAGAAGAAGAAGAAAGAAGAAGGAGAAGGAGGAGGAGGAGGAGGGGGAGGGGGAGGGGGAGGGGGAGGAGGGGGAGGGGGAGGGGGAGGAGGAGGAGGAGGAGGAGGAGGAGGAGGAGGAGGAGGAGGAGGAGGAGGAGGAGGAGGAGGAGAAAAAAAAAAAAAAAAAAAAAAAACACCTAATGGAGGTGTGGGTGGAGGGTAGAAGGGAACTGGTCATGTATTGATAATTTTTGAAATGTGTTTCTCTGTATTCTTTATATTTGAAATTTTCCATAAATAAAGTAAGTAAAAATAATAGAAGTGAAGAGAAACACTTGCTACTTTTTAGTTGAAACTAGAAATGGAAATAGGTAAAGGCACAAGTTCTGCATTCCAGTGTGCCTCCTGTGGTAGCAATAGCAAAGAAACACTGTTGCACAACAGGCTGAGTAGGAGACTGTCACAGCGTCCAGTCCGCTTACTTTAATAAGAAAAACCATACATGAGCCTTAATGTTAGGGCATCAGCAACAATTGTATTCCTCAGACAGTTAATTTAGACAGAGCCCAATTCCTATTACATCTGAAAAATAAGATCAATGTCAATTTTCATGGACTAAAATTTGTTCAAGGTTTAAAAAAAATTACACCAGCAATGCCAGGTTTTTCATATATTTTTCCTAAATGACATTCAGAAATTTTACTCATATCTCTGTGGAAATCACAGTCTGCTAACTCTTTTAAATGCCTATTTTTATTTTCCTTTACATAAAACTAAGGAGTTGTCAAATATCTTTCAGAAAAACAAAATGAAAAGAATTTATATGATATATATAACTGTCATGATTCTAAGACTTCATATAGACATTTAATTATCTAGAACACTTATTTTCCTATCTTTTGAACCATTATGTTTTTCTCTTTTAAATTATTCTTTCCCCAATATGCAACATTTTAGGTTGTTCACAATTCATTGTAATCAATTTGCCATGCCCTTCGATCTTCTCTCTTTTTCTCTCTTTTCTTAACCAATTTATGAGACCAGATTAGCCACATATGTTGAGTGTGTGGATCTCCAAAATTATAAACCACAAATGGCATAAGTTTGAGGAATTCAGATAACTGTGGCAAACTCTAACCTCAACTGTACCCAACAAAAATGAAAAAGAAAAGACTTTCTCTTTCTTAAGCCTCTAAAAACATTTTCACAGAAAGCAGAGTTAAAGTCATCCTGCCACTTCTTTTTACCTGTGTGGGATTCTCAAGACCTAAATTCTCTAGGTCTCATCATCTTTCTCTTTCTTTTTATTTATTTATTTATTTTTTAGAAAAGCTATTTGCCATAGGGAAATCCATTTTTCGGATTGGATATATAATAAATACATGAGAGAATAAGATATGCCTAAATGGGACAAACCAGAATCAATGTAAATTTTGAATCTCACCTGCAATTTTGAAAGTCCTATTGATTTAAAAAATAGTAAATACCTTAATTTTCATGATAGCTTACTGAAAGGCTCCCTAGAGGCAATGAAAATGGGACTCTCAATAAAACGAATACTACCATACATCCTGGCTTCAGAGATGAAAACAGAGGAGAGGATTGGCTAGTTATCAACAGAAGGGTAAGGAAAAAAAGCACAGAGAAAGAACAGACAAGGCAACAAAAGTGGCAGAACTGTAAGGGCCAATACACATCCACTGCTTCAAGTTTTTCAGCCATGTTCCATTCTCCGAGATTTCTGGTAGTGCTTCAAGAATACTGGTCTCCAAACTCTTCCTGAAAAGGGCTAGGAATGCTTCTGCCTGAAGATCTTACCTATTCTTTCTGGGCCCCGTGATCTCCCTACATGATTGATCAACCTACTATTTCAAGTCTTTCAAGCCTTTTCACAAATGTCAACTTCAGTGAGGCCTCTATTTAAAAATGAGCACCCTACGAAGTCCTTTCCTCATTTCTGATTAGCCCCTGTGAGTTTACATCAGCCTACTCCATACCCTCAGTTTATGCCCCTTGAACACTCTTGCCGGGCGCTTCTCCTTTAAATCTTGCCTGGAAGGGGCGGAGCTATGTCCCAGGCTCACTGAGAGGAGCGCTCCCTAGGCTCCGCCCACCTACGTCTCAGAGGGCGTCCCAGCGAACCCGGGATATGGTCTCTTCCTAGTCCGCTCCGGAAATGCAACTGCGCACGGGCTGGCCACGTAATCGTGACGTCAGCGAGCCCGCAGCGGCTGGCCGGACGCCCTAGGCTTCCGCGAGATCTTCGGTGGGGGTACGGGTGCTTTACGCCACGAGGCTGATGCGTTTGGGTTCTCGTCTGCAGACTCTCTGGACCTGGTCACGATTCCACAATGTACCACAACAGTAGCCAGAAGCGGCACTGGACTTTCTCCAGTGAGGAGCAGCTGGCAAGACTGCGGGCCGACGCCAACCGCAAATTCAGATGCAAAGCCGTGGCCAACGGGAAGGTGAGGTTTTCCCAACGGTTGCCCAGTTGCCCGGTCACTAAATTCTGAGCAGCTGCGGGAGCTCTTCTGGCTCCCAGGACAGTCTGGCTCCCTCATTTCTCTGCCTCTGCGGCGCGGAGTGCGTTTATCTATCAAAATAAGCGAGCACCTTGCCAGGTTCCGTGGGTACAAAGACGAACAACGCCATCCCCGTCGTCGAATGGCAGACAAGTAACCAGTCTTTGTAACGTAGTGAAGAAGAGAGTAAGTAATGTGCTAAGGTCGTGCGTGGCAAGAGCCGTTCACTTGTCAAGAGGTGATGTTGGGGAAGGTTTTTCCCAGTAGCCAATGCGGAGAAAATGGGAAAGGACGTTCCAGGCAGTCAGAACTACCGTGCAGAGTGGGAGGGAGGTCACAAGTTACAGGGCTGGTGCGTGGACGTGTTTGTGGTCGTATGTGGCCGAAGTTGAGTACCTGTGCAGGAATGGCTGGGGAGGGTAGGAAGGGAACTTGTAAGTGGAAGTGAGGCGTTTAACATTTCCACTGAAAGGATGAGGAACCTTTGAAATATTTAAAATGGGAAGCTAACCTTATCAGATTTCCGTTCTGGAAACAGCGCTCTAGCAACCTCGTGGTGAATGGGTTGGATTGGGGAGGGAGACCAGAGACCAAGTACAAACCAAGTGACTGAAGATGGTTTGGACTATGGCCCGCTAGCCAAGTCCTTTCTGTTACAGCTCTCGGACTGGTTTAATCTTTCCTACAAGCTCCACTCCAGCAAGTGTTCAGTGCCTCCAAATTACCGATACTGAGTTACTTTACTTTCTACCTTTAATTCACATCTATTTCATATCACTGATTTTAGCACCTGAATTAGTTTCCTAAGGGTTGCCTTAAAAAAAATAACCACCAACTGGGTAGCTTAAAATAACAGAAATTTATTGAAACATTTGCCGTTTTTTTACAACTTGTGACGTAATGACTGACCGAGAAACGGATGTTGGAAGCTTTCCAATCATATTAAAAAAAGTCTGTCTACTTTTTAATTTATAATGATATCACAACTGTGAGCATGTGCACACAGCCTGTCATGATTGTTTATACTTTAATGAAGCAAAGGTCTAGCTGACATTCCGAAAAGTCGTGAAATGATGGTACAGTTTTAGTTTATTAAATATTTTCCTACAGCTATTTTGTGTAATGATTAGCGAATCTATAAAGAAAACGAGGCGTGATATATACCCTTCGTTGGATATATAAACTAAATTTAATCTGGATAGAGAAAAATGTTTTACAATTGTTTAATTCATTGAATTCATTGAACTTGTGTTGTAATTGTTGATCTAAAGGTTCTTCCGAATGATCCAGTCTTTCTTGAGCCTCATGAAGAAATGACACTCTGCAAATACTATGAGAAAAGGTTATTGGAATTCTGTTCGGTGTTTAAGCCAGCAATGCCAAGGTCTGTTGTGGTAAGTTACAGTAGTGATGAAATATAATGTCCTTTAGTTGGCTTGTGAAGTTTGACCTCTTCTAAATTCCCTGTCCACTCAAGTCTTAAAAATTCACCTTAGTTACAATTAATTAGTTTTTGGCACATTTTATATTTTTCAATACAGGCCTTAAATCATGAGTTGCTGTATCATATCTTCAAAAGTATTTCAAGTCTCACTTTGTGGTCAGAAAAAAATTTGAGGTCAGGTAATGTCATAAAGAAAGAAAAAAAATAAATTACTTTCCTCTAAGTTCTCAACTAGTGAGCCATAGTACTGGGACTAGCACATAGACTACTGCTTTTCCAACTCTGTGACACCCAATAAATGTTTGAAATAATGCATTCATTCATCATTGGTAAACATATGCCCCAGCTGAAACTGATACCATAAGATTTTTTTAAGCCTTGATTAGTAGAAGCTGGAGTTTTATCTTTGGTTAAAAAGATTGTCTTATTGTTTCAGATGTATGGTTCTGAGGACCTATTTGTTTTTTGCTGGGGTGGGCAACCGTGAGGAGAAACAGGTAGCTGAGATTAAAAAGCAGAAAGATAAAAAAGCTAGAGTGGGAGGGTGTTCAAAATGTTTTTACATTATTATCTCACAGGTTTGTTGTGAAGACCAAATATAAAAGTATATCTTAAGTAAAAGTCTGTTAAGTTTTAAAGTTATACAGTGTGACTAGCTTACGACCCAGTAGAGAATAATTTTCTAGGAAATTATCTCCATTTTTATAGTTGAAAAAAAATTGAAGTATGTTGAAAATATTAAGTCCATAGAATTTATAATTTTTTTTTCATCTGAGATATCAAAGATTCAGAGAGAGTTTTAGGTATACTCGATTAGTTTATATCTTCAGATTTGGCTTATTCTTACAAAAGAACTGTAAAATGAGGTAGTAAATTTAAGTGATCTTATCAAATGAAGAAAAAATCCTTTAATGAACTTCTTTATGGAATTTATTTTTAAATAACATGTTTATCATTGGTGAATAATTTTTTGTTTTACATAATGACAAAACTAAACTTTTAAAATACTTAAAAGGAAATATTCTTTTTTCTATCATAAAATAGATAAGTGGTTATTTCATTGGTTCCAGCCAAATGATATAATGGTTAAAAGTACAGGCAGGTCTTACTTGAATTCATTCCTGTTCCTTATTAGCTGTGTGACCTAGATAAGTCAGTTAACCTCATTGATACTCAGTTTCCTTCTCTGTAGAGATAGTAATACTTCACCAAGCTGTTGTAAGGATTAAAACACGATGATAGTTTTGTGCTTAGCACAGAGTCTGGCACATGGTATACATTCAGTAAATGGTAGTGCTGCTTCTGCCATTCAGTTGGCAGCAGTGATCACAAATCATGGAATGGATACGTGGTTATATCACAAATATGGAGTGGCTTTAGAGAGAAGGCTTATTGCCTTGCCCATGTTTTTTTGTCAGTAAGTATTTTTATAAGATTGGTTAATCTGTGAACGTTTGTATTTTTCTTCCTGAATTTATCTAATTCAGGACATTTTTGATACTCTGAATTCTAAAACACACACACATACATACACACACACACACACGTATTTTTAAATCGAGTGACCATAGGAAGGATTAGCCAGAGTAGGCTGGGGATAGACAAGCAAAGGAGGGAAAGAATCTTTTGGCTATGGCATTTCTGTAGTAATTCATCACAATTTATTTTGATTAAAGAAGAATTAATGAGTATTAGTATTTTTCTGGGTAATCTCTACAAAGAAACCTTTCCATAAATAAGTTCTGTTTCACAAAATTAAACATTTAAAATTTATGAATAGATCCTGATGATATATTTTTTTAACCCTTAGGGTACGGCTTGTATGTATTTCAAACGTTTTTACCTTAATAACTCAGTAATGGAATATCACCCCAGGATAATAATGTGAGTATGTCTGTCTAATATATTGTTTTCATTTAAGAAGACCTTTATACTCTTTTGAGTATTTTTTGGGAGGAGAGAATTGTGAGAGAGAGAGAGAGAGAACTGACTTCCTAATACAGGGTAATTTAGACTTGAATTCTTTTTTTTTTTTTTTTTTTTAATTCAGAACTTGAGATCTCTCTTTACCTGTACTTCAGTAATTCTGGTGGCATCTGAACTTCAACTTGTCCAGATTCAAATTTTGTTTTTCTCAAATTAGCTACTTCTCTAACGTCTCTTCCTATTAGACACCTTTGTTCTTCCAGTTGTTCAGACTGAGAATCATTTGTAGGGGCCCCTCCCACGTCCAGTCAGCTTACGGATCCTATAGCTTCATACTCATTTCAGTTGAACAAAGGTCTGTTGTTGCTGCTCTCTGCTGAGCGCTGTGTCTGTCATTAAAGATGAAATTAGTATGAAACTCATCAAAGAGTTTGCTCTCAATGACATTGTACCTGTTTTCTCTTTTTGATTCCCATTTCCGCCAGTCAAGATTAGGCCCTTGATCTCACTGCCAACTGTTTTTTACAGTAGCTTTCTGTTTTCTCATACTGAACAACATGAAGTGGCCAGGTGAATTTCACACGTTTGTCCCTTAAATAATAGTCCCTTATTCAGATGCCCTTAGAGACTTCTGCCGATGGCCTTCCACAATGTTTCTTTAACCTACTTTTCTTCCCATACTTAACGTGGTACATATGTGGGTACTGCTTTATTTTTAACTCTTCCATCTACATTATACAAAGTACTCTTACTCCTCAGTTAATTTGTTTTTCCAGATATTTAGGTTGTACTGCATAACACTGTCATTGAGTCAGTGATGTTTGAATGCCATGGCAATATTGGTTTGACCTAATTTTATAGTTGTCTTATGTCTCCTAATGAAGTGTGAACAGGAACTGTCTTTTAAAAAACAATTCTTGCAATGTCTAGCAGTCACTTTTGAATATTAGGCAATTATAGAATATACTTTTAGAAATAAATTATTTAGATATAAAAGTATATGCATGTTCTTCCACCCCACCCACCCCCTGCCTCCTGCCTCCTTATTTTTTCCTCTAGGCTCACTTGTGCATTTTTGGCCTGCAAAGTAGATGAATTCAATGTATCTAGTCCTCAGTTTGTTGGAAACCTTCGGGAGAGTCCTCTTGGACAGGAGAAGGCACTTGAACAGATACTGGAATATGAACTACTTCTTATACAGCAACTTAATTTCCACCTTATTGTCCACAATCCTTACAGACCATTTGAGGGCTTCCTCATCGACTTAAAGGTAAACTTGATGTAAAATAAACTAATACTACATTCTCCTTTCCTATTCTTTAACAAAAAGAATCCAAAATTTTAAAACTCATAATCATCCTCGTTGTTATAGCATGGATACAACTTGTGGGTCTGGCCTGGTCATCTAGGGCAGTTGTTTTCAAACTTCAGTGGGCATCATCAGTCATCTGGAGAAATTGTTAACTGAGATTGTTGGGTGGGACTTAACGTTTTTCTGATTTAAGTGATCTGCAATCTGATTTAAGTGATCTTCATTACGTCCAGGGATGTAATGAAGACCATTGAGAGTTTAGAACGGTGCTTATTATAAAGGCTTAAGATAACTCTTCCAACTTTGAATTATATTGTCATGGATCTGGGCCTGATTTAAACCATAAAAAATTCTTAAACTAGAAGATTGCTAAGTGACTTATGTTTTTAGAGGTTTGTGAACTTGAGTCACTATGTAGGCATCAATAATATACGTAAACAAACATTGAGAAAAGCAACTTTTAAGTTGTTTTGTTTGGCTCTAAAAGAGAAGTTGGATAGTCTGAATCGAATCAAACAAATCAGGAACTGGTTCATTCATATTAGATCAGTGGCTCAATTTGGGTACCTTCTATGTGCCAAACTTTGTACTTGAGGATGTAACCAGAAATAGGACAGGCACAGTCTCAACTTTTGTGAACCTTACAATCTAAAGGTTTTAGACAATCATATATCCAGTGTGCTCAATGATACAGAGGGGAAAATATATTTTAGAGGGAGATAACAGATTAAGGAGTAAGGAAAGCATTCTGAGAACGTATCATTTAAAATAAAATTCAAAGTAGGAATAGGAGAGAGAAGAACATTCCAATCAGAGACTTACCTGGTAAAAAGTTCAAATTCAAGAAACCATTCCGTGCTAAAGAGCCTGAACAGAGCCTAGCAATGCAGGGGGAAGAGATCACAGACAGCTGCTGCCAGAGTGGAAGGCAGAGTCTAGACTGTGGAGACAATGTTACAGATTCTGAATAGAGCAAAGAGAAGCTAGTGAAAAGTTTAAATTTAGAGAGTGGCATGATTAGATTTGCAGCTTTAAAAGATCATGTTGGCAACCTGCTGGATCAGGTATTTATTGCGCATCTGTATGTGTCAGGCATAACGTGGAGAATGGATTAGAATAGATTAAGTCAATAACAGGGTACCGTTAAAGGAGTCCAAGCAAAAGATAGTGCTGGGCTTCGCTCGTATGAAGGTTTTGGATACAGAAAGAGCTTCCTGGGCTTCAGAGATACAAGATGAGTATCCCTTATCTAAAAAATTTGGGACTAAAAGTACTTGGGATTTCACTTTTTTTTTTTGATTTTGCAATATTTGCATTGTGCTTACTGGTTGAGCATCCCAAATCCAAAATCTGAAATGCTCCAATGAGAATTTCCTGAGTGTCATGTCAGTGCTCAGAAAGTTTCAGATTTTGGAGCATTTCGGATTTTGAATTTTTTGGATTTGTGATGCTCAGCCTGTAGTTAGGTAGAATCAATAGAACATGAGGATTGATTGCCTATAGAGATGAGGACAGAGGAAGAACCCCCAGGTTTCTGACTGGGTGAGAGTTTTTTTGTGGTTGTGTTTTGTTTTATGGAAGAGACTGGCGCGCATTTAAATACTGAGGCAAAGAGCTAGTAGTGAGAAAAAGATGAAATACAAAATAGTCTCTGTGGAGTAAGATGGAAGGGGTTGGCATAAGATTTGGAAGCAAGGTATAAGAACTGGCCTTAGAGGGAATAATAGCTCTTTCTCTTAACAGTGGAAAAGGGGAAATTATGGGTTAGGATACTGTTATGCCTCAGGATTTGGTGTTGACAGGAAATAGCGCCTTTCTTTGGTAAGAGAGAGTTTTCTGAGAGTGATGGAGTTTCTGAGAATTATCAAAGACATTAAGACAGATGGAAAATATTTATGCAGTCACTGAAAAATAGGAGAGTAAATTGTCTGTGGAAATACTATGGTTGCTTGGCAGTGTTTAAGAGCCTTGCTGAGGTCAGTGAACATGAGTTTATAGTAACATTACCAGACTTCTGCTTGTATGGTTTTCTCTGGCAGCCCTCAGAAATCTTGGTATAGTTGCAAAGCGAAAGTTTGTTGGATTCAACCACTGTTCAATTTCTGGTTTTGCCAGAAATTTGTTGGCAGCATATTGGGGCAGGGAATTCAGGAGAGAAATAAGGACCAGAGGACACTGGTGAGTGGGAGCAAGTAGAGGGATAAGTGAGCAAAGGTTCAGGGGAGGGAGAACAGCTGTGAAATAAATGAGTAAATATATTAGAAAGGGAGGCATTGTGGTCAGAGTAGTGGGTCTGAATTTTCTCATATCACAGGTGAGGCATTTTTGCACAATTGACTCTGAATATTTTGTTTCAGAGTGTAGAAAAGCTTTCTTACTGCTTTAGGTGTTGAATATGGATATCTGAGGACTTAGGATTTATGGTTTATTTTATAGGGTATGAAGAACTGTCAGGAAATAGGAGGTCTTCCACATCTCTTGGGCATACTCTAAAACTTTTTCTGTGGGAATTTGAAGTCTAGTGTGTTCTAATCAAATCGAGATTAATTTTTATTTACTTCTTCCTGAAAGCAAATTTTAAGTAGAAGGAATTTCATATAAAAATAAGGTGTATTCCTAAATGTGGCCTTACATTTGAATCACCTGGGTTGCCTGAGAGAAGCATTTACCTGGGAATATGTATTTCTTGGCCCTACTTTAGACTCAATGGAATCTCTAAGAGCTTCCCTTCCCTCCCCTTCCTACTCAGGTGGAAAAGGACCAAGAGAAGGGATTAATGTAAATTGAGGACAGTGTCAAGTACTGTGCTAGGAACTTTAGATATGTTATAGCACATATTTCTTAATAGGAGTTGTGTAATTTTTAAACTGTCGTTATACTCCATTTAAACCCTCAGAAATGGTAACATTTGCAAACTTTCTTTCTAGACCCGCTATCCCGTATTGGAGAATCCAGAGATTTTGAGGAAAACAGCTGATGACTTTCTTAATAGAATTGCATTGACGGATGCTTACCTTTTGTACACACCTTCCCAAATTGCCCTGACTGCCATTTTATCTAGTGCCTCCAGGGCTGGAATTACTATGGAAAGGTATTAATTAGTTTTTTAACTTAGGTCAAATTCAGTCACTGGGTTTATTTATTCATAGAATCATTTCTGACTGTACTCTTTAATATTCCTTGTGGCTGGGATGGTTGGTGAAAAGAAGAAATGAAATTGCCTTTTGAGGAAATCTTTAAACATCATGAAAAATATTGTTGAACTAAGAGGATACATTTAGGATTAAAGTAGAAGTAAACCAGGTGATCCTTGAAAGACTGATACAGCTATCAGTATATGACAAATTTAGAAGTTCCTGTGAACTGGTGAGCAACTTGAGTGCAGCAAATGTCTGCCTTGTTTTATCTTTATTCCCCTTCTGTAGAGCGTGTATGACACATGGAAGTTAAATATTGTTAACTAACTGAAGCACAAGCTAGCAGCCAATTAGACATTTTTAGTTTCTATATTAAGTTTCTCAATTTATGACCTTTGAGGTTCTGCTTGATTTCATTCCTAGAAATAGCTGAGGAAGAAAGATGATAAAACTTCCTAAAGTTAATTAAAACTATTTTACATGATTATAATCCCTTATCCATAATTTCAGAATCCATTTCTTAAGGTGGCAGCAAATAGAGCAGATTGTATTTAGTTTTTATTTCACTTAATAGGAATATTTGTGTTCCCTTGCAGAAATCTTAATATTCCTGATTACAGACATCACTTGGGTATTTCACATTTCATAATATATACACCAGATAACTTTTCTAAGACATGAATACTTATTAATAAGAATTTCGCAACACATCTGCATCTAGGATAAGGGATTGTAGGTTTATATTTTATTTATGATATGCCTCTTCTCTGCCAACGCAGCTTACCAACTGTATATAAATGTATACATTTAATCCCAAAGTGATTTATATCTCCACTTATTTACTAAGCAAACATTTATTAGATACCTTCTATGTACTACTATGCACTGTACTACACTTTAGGAATATGAATAAGATAAATCTCTGCATTAGGAAAGATGGTCATGTAAATTATTGATGTATATGGAGTTAAGATGCGGACTTCCATTAATTTTGCGGGGGTTGGTTGGTTATTTTTTTTTGAGACAGCATCTCACTCTTACCCGGGCTGGAATGCAGTGGCACAGTCATAGCACATTGCAGCCTCAACCTCCCAGCCTCAAGCGATCCTCCTACTTCAGCTTGCTGAGTAGCTGGGACCACAGGCACACACCACCACACCTTGGCTAATCTTTTTGTTTTTTTGTAGAGTTGGGGTTTCCCTATGTTGCCTAGGCTCATCTCAGTCACTCCTAGACTCAAGTAATCTCCTGCCTAGGCCTCCCAAAGTGCTGGGGTGACAGGTGCACACCACCATACCTGGCCTGCGGACTTCTTTCTGTAAGGGAACAAAAGTCCTCTTTTCCACAATTCAAATAACCAAAAGTTTGATTAATCTTGAAACATTGTATATAGTGCATCTATAAATTCTTCAATGATGAGATTTTAATTATATAGAGCGGGATGACGCATCCTAAGGTCCAAATGAGTTTATTTCATCTTAGAAGTTAATTCATTATAATTCCAGGAAGGCAAAATTGAAATTGCCATACCTTTGGCTCCTTGCAAATTTAATAGGCTTTCGTAACATTCCCAGAGACTAGACATTGGGCCTTTTTTTTTTTTTTCCTTTAGGGAAATGCTTTCCAAACATTTTTAACTTACAGCTGATTTACAGGCAAATTTTTGGGATATGTGGAAATGAACTTTACATTTATTGCTGATTTCAAAAGGGAAAGCCCCTCTGCTGTTGTCATAGTCTGGATAATGCCTCAGATTATTAATCATAGGATTATTACCGTTATTTCTGGGTTTTCTTCTCTTTCTTGCAGATTTAGAGCTTTATTTTTCATCTGCTACTTTAGGTATTCTTATTTGCCTGTGGATTTTATTAAAACACCACAATATTAAAGTTCAAATTCAAAATTTAGGTTAAGAGTTGCTAACTTCACAGAGATAATGAGTCTAGTCAGCCAACTCTTAGCACCAAACCTATGACCCTTATGCTTAAGAAATCAAAAGGAAATGAGAGTAAAAATAAAGGAAGATGACAAAAATGGGAGGAATTGTAGGTAGGAAAGGGAAAGGAAAAAACTAGTTATTTTGAATTACTGGTAACCGGAAATGGATTAGTTGTCAGGAGATTTCCTGATTTTCAGATCCAAAATTTATTCCCACAGTAGATGATGATGATGTAATATCAAACAGTTATCAAAGGTTTATAATAAAATTTAAATAAATCTGGATAAAGACAGCAACAAGAGTTCTTAAAGCGTTGCTTTCTATTTTTCTAACTATTACCCCCAAGAGAAAAATAAGCTTTTTGCATTTGTGTTTGAAAAACTATTTAGCACTTTGAGAATCTGTTCATTTGGGCTTTTATCAATCATAGGTGAAGTTCAAGTATGTAAAACTTCAGAGTAACTGAAATTTTAATATATAAATTATATTTTCATACTGTCAGTGGCTCTGAGAAAAACAGGTAATTTGGGTTTTATATCACATTGATAAATAAGTTTAACACCTTTGATTTGGACTTGATGCAAATAAGATGTAATAGATTTATAAAGCATTAGGTGATAGTCTTGTTTTTTTGAATGTCTGTTACTCCACAAAAGTGCAACTATAGATAAAATGGCTTTCATGTTAAGGGAATAGAGAATCCTTACTAGTGCCAGATTCCAGTTTTGCTGCTTCCTAGCTTTATTACTTTGGGCAAGTTACAAGATCATGACTTGTTCATCCCTGTAACTCAGATTCCTCATCTGTAAAATAAGGTTAGACTTATTGGGCTTCTATATGAAAAGATGTAAATGTTATAAATACTGGCTATTACTGTTGCTTTCATACTATTTTCCCTCTGAAAGGTTGTACCTGAATGTCACTAAACTTAAAGGAACAATAAACATCTTTTAATGTAAGTGGTAATAACTCCTTAAAACATAGGAGTTACAGATTATACATTCATAAATTTAAAAAATTTTTTAATTGCCTTTGATGAGCATGGAGGAAAATAATTTATGATGTCATGTTTTCTCAATGTGCTGTATGTTTTCAATAGATTTTTCTTTTCTTTACTAGTTATTTATCAGAGAGTCTGATGCTGAGAGAGAACAGAACTTGCCTGTCACAGTTACTAGATATAATGAAAAGTAAGTAAAAGAGAACACTTTACAAAATGTTCTTCCAATACAAAGCTCCTTTCCAAATAAATATCTTGGCGTTTAACTAGAAATATAACATAGATTTTTGTTTAGATTTCTTTTCATTGAATTACTGTATTATGGAAGCATGAAAGACACATTGGTCTAGAACAAATAGAAGGTACATAGAAGGAAGTAGTGTTCATATATATGGAACTTATGCAAAGAGTGAAAATAGAGTCAGATTTAGAAAGGATTTAGAGATTGACAACAGGATCCTTTTAAAGAATAAAGAAACATACTAGGCACTGAAAAAGATGTAATGGGAAATAAGGATAATGTTTAAATTTGGAACTTCTGTTTTGTAGATAAATTATTTTTTTAGGAGAAAGGTAGAAGGAGATTTGACACACTCAGAGAAGGCACTGTTAAGACAGCAGAGAAAGACTTAAAGATGCTTGCCTTGAAAATTGGAGTGATGTGGCTGCAAGCCAAAGGAAGCTGGCAGCCATCGGAAGCTGGAACAGGCAAGGAATGGATTCATCCCTGGAGCCTCCAGAGAGAGTATGGCCCTTCCAGCACCTTAATTTTGGCGCAGTGAAACATTTCAGACTTCTGGGCTCCAGAACTATGAGAGAATACACTTCTGTTGTTTTAAGCCACCACTTTTGTGATAATTTTAATAGCAACGTCGGGAAACTAATATAGCCCTGCGTAACCAAGACTTATCCAGCCCAAAAAGTCATTAGTGCTGGTGTTGAGAAACCCTGTCATTAGTGCTGGTGTTGAGAGTTGAGTAGAATCTCTACTTAACTTATTGGCTGGATTAGCCAGTATTCTCCATTCTTGACCGTGGCACACTTGGTCATGGCTGCTAAGCTACTCTTTGGGGTTAAAAGTCGATCATGTTTGTTTCCAGACCTTCTTGTGTAAATTGTTCTTGTCAATTAAATGTGTGTTGTAATTAAATATTAAACCAGTAGAATATAAGATTGAAATCTTGATCTTCGGACAGTAAATGGGTATACGTTTTATATATTTTGTGTTTTAAAATTTAAGATGCTTCAGGGCATCTATGTATCATTTCACTCTGCTCGAAGTGATCCTGAGGGCTTCCTTCTTTGAGAATGATGGCTGTGATTTATGAATTATAAACTGTAGGTCTTTAGTTATGCCACTAGGGGGTTCACTTTAAAAGCTAATTGTGATTTGACTGTAGCTGTTAGGATCATAGAATTTAGTAGGTAAAGGTCTTATTCCATAGCTTAGTTTTATTACTGATTTCTTCTCAATACCTTTATTTTGCTCCACTTATTTTAAAATGAAATAAAAACAGCGCTTCATAAAACACTCAGAAGTTTAATGCTACTAAGATATTTGTAATTTTTGGAACATAGATACTGTCCTAAGGGTGTTGAGTTACAAGTATTAATTCAGTTAAAAATACTGCTTTGTTTGCATTATGAAATAGGTCAGTAGTGTAGTCATTTGGATCACATGGCTGGCTAATAGTAATAGTAAGCCCATTGGTCTCTCATCATTCCCCTAATCTTGAAATTTGTATTCTTTGGTTTATTATAGTTGAATAACAAGATCAGCTAGAGGATGCTTTTGCAATTATAAAGTTACTGATATAGTAGTTTGCTTTTAACCTAAAGTGAACATTTTTGTATAGGGTCTGCATTTTGTTAAAGCAAAGGATTATTAACAAATTTTTACTAAGCATCCTCCCTTTATTGCATGTTGTGTAATAACAGTTTCCTTTGAAAACAGGAAGTATACTCTTGGCCCACTATCTATGGAATAGAATACTACGAAGATGGTTAGTGATAGAGAACAAAACATGTTCACTAAATCATTTAGGGATTTTTTTTTTTTAAGTTTTAAAACTGAACAAGAAGTGACCCCAGTAGGATTTGCCAAAAATTAATACTAGATTATACAGTGTGCTTTATGCTGTATATGATATGGGCTAAACAGCTGAGAGCCATAATTACTTGAACTAAACATACAGTGCTTATTGGATTTTAATGTAGAATGAAATGCAGAATGATGCAAATCCTGAGAATAACCATGTCATTTGAAGAGTGTTGTTTCCTATGACAAAATGGAAAAGTAACCAGCTCCCTTACTATGAGAAGGAGGTTTGCTTACTCAGTTTAAATTCTTTTTTTGTATCCACATAGGCATGAGAAACTTAGTAAAAAAGTATGAACCACCCAGATCTGAAGAAGTTGCTGTTCTGAAACAGAAGTTGGAGCGATGCCATTCTGCTGAGCTTGCACTTAACGTAATCACGTAAGTTAATGTGACAGTGTTAATCAATAGACATAGTTATCCAGTCCAACTGGTTCATAAATCATTTTATTGATGTTTGCTCATTTGAGGAAAGCTGACTGATCCATTAAATCAGATTTTCTTTATTGAATGGACATTTCTAATGAGATTAAGGTAATAGTTCGGCATTCACTGTGCAGTTCTGATCCTGCTGTGTTCTTTGGCTTGCAGGCCCTGTCCTGTTCTGTTACTTCTCATGGGATTTCAGTGGTCAGGGTCTTCCTAAGGAGTCCTTTTTACCTTTTCCTGTCCTTTTAATCTTTCGTCTCTTTGAAGTTGTGATATCTGATCTGAGGAACAAATATGCTGTTCCAGACTTCTGTTAGCTAGAGTAGAGAAAGTTGGCATACTTCTTTTTTTTTTTTTTTTTTTTTTGAGATGGAGTCTCGCTCTATTGCCCAGCCTGGAGAGCAGTGGCGCGATCTCAGCTCACTGCAAGCTCTGCCTCCCGGGTTCAGGTCATTCTCCTGCCTCAGCCTCCTGAGTAGCTGGGACTACAGGCGCCCTCCACCACGCCCGACTAATTTTTTGTATTTTTAGTAGAGATGGGGTTTCATCGTGTTAGCCAGGATGGTCTTGATCTTCTGACCTCATGATCCGCCCACCTCGGCCTCCCGGCATACTTCTTTCAGTGACAAACTTTATAGTGACGACAAAGCCAATAGGAAAAGAGGCCGTTTAATTTCTTCTTGTGGTTAGCCATAAGAACACCTTTAATGTCTCTTAATTGATTTGTAAGCTGAATGTGAAAATCACCATAAAGTTGGCAATTTGTGCTTTGCAAATTGAAAGATCCACTGAAACTTTCTTTTTTAGGTGTTTAAGCAGTTGGGAATTTGGACAGGTACTAGGATTAATGAAACTGCCATTTTCTATTTCCTGTGGGATGCATTTTGTTACTTAAAGTTATACCTTATTTGTTAAAATTTAATGGGAGTTATCTGTGGCATCTTATATTTAAGATGTGTTTGAGGTATTATTTCTGTAATTGGTGAATATGTGCTGCTGGATACCTATGAAAAGCCAGAACAGCATTCCAAGGCCTTTATGTCAAATACACATGACTCAAATTCCTTACCTATACAGTTGTAGTAGGGGAATATCTACGGACTTAGGAAGTGTGCAGAATATGAGGTTGTTTTATTATAGCTATAACGACAAAGCATGGTTTAGCATAGAACTTGAAATTGGTGGATTTCATTCACTCCCGGGTTTCAGTAGTAACAGGAATTTTTCAGAGTGGTTACAGAGAAGTAATGTTGGCTTTAATGAATAAAAGTATTGCAGCACTGATTATGTTCTTTTTGCATTGATTTTGAAATGGGATTAGACCAGAGGTTGGCAAACTGTGACCTACCAGGCATATCCAGCCCACTAGCTGTTTTTAGAACACAGTTTCTTGGAATGTAGCACACCTATTCGTTTATGTATCACCTATGGCTATTTTCATGATACAGCAGAAAAGTTAGGTAGTTGAAACAGAAACTGGTTATAGGGCCTGCAAGGCCTAAAATATTTACTGTCTCTTTAAAGAAAAAGTTTATCCACCCCTGGATTAGACGACTGAACTACTAATCCTACCCTTTCTAGCTAAGTAACTGAATGGACCATAATCCAAAATTCTTAACTGCCATAGCTTACATTTTCTTCCAGATTGCCATCTGCCTTGTACTAGGCCAAATTCTGAATATCTATGAGTACTTGAGGGGTGCTTCTCAAACTGTGAAGGACTTCTAAAAAAAAAATCACTAGATGTATACTTTTGTAAAATTCAATAAAAAATGAATTACTAGAAAAGACAAAAACATAAGCTCAAGTTTTATTAGATTCAGCAGTCATAAAATTATTATATCAAATTGCTATTAAAAATTTCTAGGGCCGGGCACAGTGGCTCATGCCTGTAATCTCAGCAGTTTGGGAGGCTGAGGCGGGCGGATCACCTGAGGTTGGGAGTTCGAGACCAGCCTGGCCAACATGGCGAAACCCCGTCTCTACTAAAAATACAATAATTAGCCGGACGTGGTGGTGGGTGCCTGTAATCCCAGCTACTTGTAAGACTGAGGCAGGGAGAACTGCTTGAATCCCAGAGGGGTCGCAGTGAGCCGAGATCACGCCATTGCACTCCAGCCTAGGCAACAGAGCAAGACTCTGTCTCAAAAAAAAAAAAAAAAATTTCGAAACACAATTCCTATACTTAACTCACTACAAACTGGAAACCGTTCATGGACCAGCTCTGGTACTCGCTACCATAAGTAGTGCTACTTTAGGACTAAATATTTGTTTTCCTTGATCTTCAAAATTATTTTACATTTATTTTTCATGACACAAAAACTGTTTTGTCATTGTCAGTCAATACAAGTGAAACCAAAGTTCCCTTTGATCAAAACCCAAATCTGTCATGACCTCAGAAGTTACTTAGCAGTTGTTTACCTTTGCCAGCGTTTTCTCTGCACGTATATCCATATGTGTATATTTATGAAATAAGTCGCTTTTTTTCTTCTTTGCATTTTTCATACATATTGTACAACGGGTAATTATCAATGCTTAGCTTTTGCTAGTCTGGGTGAAAAAGTATCACATTGGTATTTTAATTTGCATTTTCTTGATTATGGGACATTGAACTTTCCATATTTAACAGTCACTTATATTTCTTCTGTATTGCTTATTTATCCCCTTTGCCCAATTTTCTGGCTTTTTTGTTTGGTTGGTTTTTTTTGAGATGGAGTCTTGCTGTGTCACCCAGGCTTGAATGCAGTGGCGTGATCTCACTGCAACCTCTGCCTCCCGGGTTCAAGCAGTTCTCCTGCCTCAGCCTTCCAAGTAGCTGGGACGACAGGCGCATGCCAACACGCCCAGCTATTTTTTTTTTGTATTTTTAGTAGAGGCGGGATTTCACCGTGTTAGCCAAGGATGGTCTCAAGCTCCTGATGTCATGATCTGCCCACCTCAGCCTCCCAAAGTGCTGGGATTACAGGCATGAGCCACCACACCTGGCCACATTTTTGTGATTTGTAGTGCTTTATAGATTCTATATACAGTCATCCTTCAGTATCCATGGGGGATTGGTTTCAGGACTTTCTGCTGATAACCAAAATCCAAATGCCCTAATACAAAATGGTGTATTTGTATATAACCTATACACATCCTCCCATATACTTTAAATCATCTCTAGATTACTTATAATACCTACATACAATGTAAATGTTATGTAAATAGTTATACTGTGTTCTTGAGGGAATAATAATAAGAAAAAATTCTGTACATATTCAGTACAGATAGAATTTTTTTCCTTATTTTCAATCCGCAGTTGGTTTAAGTCCACAGATGTGGAACCCACAGGATACAGAAGGTTGATTGTACTTATGATATAGTCTATTGTTTTTCACAACTTTTTTCCAAATACTAATTTTTGCCCCAGCTCCCACACCCCGCTTTTTTGAGAAAAAGTCTTCTCCCTGTCATCCAGGTGGAGTGCAGTGGCTCGATCTTGGCTCACTGCACCCTCCGCCCTCTGGGCTCAAGTGATCTTTCCACCTGAGCCTCTCAGCAGCTGGGACTACAGGTGCTCAACCACGTTGGTTAATTTTTTTATTTTTTTTTGTAGAACGAGGTTTCGCCACATTGCTCAGGCTGGTCTCAAACTCTTGGGCTCAGGCGATCTGATGCCTTGGCCTCCTAAAGAGCTGGGATTACAATTGTGAGCCCCTGTGTCCAGCAGGTCCCAGCTTATTTTTTATTTCATGTTTTCCTAGTTACTTGAAACACTTCTTATCACACATTAAATTCGTACTTCTGCATAGTTATTACTTTGCTTATCTAGTCTGATCATTGATCTGTTTAATATCTCACTTTTATTACCGTAGCTTTTGTAGTGTGCTTTGAAGATGACTGGGACAGGGTCCTCCAACACTGTTCTTTTTTATATTCTCTCCTATTTTTTCCACACTCTTTCCTAGGTCAGTGTTAGACTTGATAGATTCCATGAAAAATTTTATTGGGGTTTTAATTAGAATTGCATTTAATTTAAAGATTGATTTTAAAAGTATCATTTTCCCTACCCCATAGCTCTTTATCTTTTTCCATTTATCCAGGCCTTGTTTTTCAGTAGATACATGATATTGCCTATAGTCTTGCTAGTTTATTTTACATTTTATAGTTTCTGTGACTGGTATTGGATTGCTTACTGATAGTTGCTTAATTATAGGAAGAAGAGGAAAGGCTATGAAGATGATGATTACGTCTCAAAGAAATCCAAACATGAGGAGGTATGTTTTACTCCAAAGATGAACTCTAAGTCATTTTTGTTATACATTCTGATGTGACTATACTGTTAAGATTTATTCTCCAAGAGTACAAGCATTATAGAGTTGTGGGTTTTTTCATTTTTTGCATACTTCCTTACGTACAGTACTGTTGTCCATTATTAAAGGAATTTTTCTCTCTTCTGTCTTTACTTAATGAAGAATCCTTCCTGTGTTCATAGAAAGCAGAAGCAATACGCATACATACTACATTTTTGCTTTATTTCTTATTCTCCAAGGATTTTTCCCTTACCCCGTTTTAAAAAAAATTTTGTATCTGTCAAGTCAGATAAGTGAATAATCAGAGGCAAAAGGTCACAGCTGTAACCTTTATTCCTCACTGGAGGAGTCTGGTGAGACCATGCCAACATTACTAACAGTGAACTATTACAAAATTTCCTGGTTTATCTTTTGTAATGTACATGGGTAAAAGGAGGAGAACATTTTCTTAAAGGGAGGTAAGAGGTAAACAAACAATACTGGTTATGCTTCAGTGTTATCCTTACCACACTTTTTTTCCTTCTTAGGAAGAATGGACTGACGACGACCTGGTAGAATCTCTCTAACCATTTGAAGTTGATTTCTCAATGCTAACTAACTAATCAAGAGAAGTAGGAAGCATATCAAACGTTTAACTTTATTTAAAAAGTATAATGTGAAAACAAAATATATTAAAACTTTTCTATTGTTTTCTTCCCCTTTCATAGTAACTTTATGTAAAATAAACCATCTTCAAAAGAGCTAGAATAGCACCTGTTTTGAATATTCTTATTCCATCATGACTAATATCAAATTAAAGCTGCAACTCATTTGCCTAATTTTTTAAGCAAAATATGATAGGCAAACCTATGCTTTTTTAAAAAAAAGGCACCACAAAAACCAAAACTTAGTAGCCAGCTTTAAAAGTGTTAAGGAATGTGTTTTGCCCTCTAGAAACCTTTATAAATGGCTTTTTGAATGCCATCCTGATATATTTAGCTATTTGTCTATTACTATTAAACTGCAGAAGATATTTCAACTGTTACATGGTACTGAAAGCCAGTCGTCTGGGTAATGAATATTATTTTTCTTTACTTACCCGAAAACATTTCCAAATGGGTTTTTAAAAAAACCAGGTATATGATTTTGAATAGCTGTCTACATCAAACTCTTAGGCTAGTATAGATAAGTAGGTAGCAGCAAATTGTATATTCAGTTGTGGTTTTTTAATTTTGTTTTGATGTAGGGTCTTGCTGTGTTGCCCAGGCTGTCTCAAACTCCTAGGCTCTAGTGATCCTCTGCCTCAGTTTCCTGAGTAATTGGGACTGCAGGCACACGTCACCACAGCCTTATAATTAACCTATTAGAGCCTATAACTGAATCCGTATAAGTAGATTATAACAGTTACTAGGAATTTTGCAGATTAAATATGTTCGAGAAATGTAATTCAAATTGAAATGAGTCAATATAAAAATATGAAAGCACAGACTATTACAGCAAATTACTTAGATATGAATCATGGCCAGCTGTATTTCACTATGTGACCTTGGTAAGTTATTAAACCTCTAAGTAAGTGCCAGTTTCCCACACTGAAAATGGGGAAGATAAAAATGCCTACTCTTCATAGGATTAATTAATTAGAATAGTACCTGCATACACTAGTATTCAGTAAGTGTTAACTATTATAATTGGAACCAAACTGTGGACGTCTGTTTATCAAGCCAGATTTTTTTTTCAGGAAAACTGGCTTGAAGGAATTCCGAGTAATTCAGGTGTCCTGAATCTAATTAAATTGCACAAATACACACACCACCTCAGTCTCAGTACATCTCAGGCTGTACTTTCCGGAAAGGTAGGTACCATTATAGTTAACATCTACTTTAAGGCAATACTTACTATATGCATATTCATCTCTCTAACAATTCTTTACACTGTAGGCTTGAGTTTTGTGGTTTTTTGTTTGTTTTTTTTTCTCATGCTAGAGTGAAAGGAATAAAATTTGTGATTTGAGATTTTTACAAAAGCAGAGTGGAAGAAGCCAAAAGTTATAAATCCTCCATCGCAGTCCTAGTTAAATACATTGCTGCTAGGCTCTAGACAGAATTACAAGATGTTCACAATTTGTCTCATTTTCCCTTTCAGATCGCCAAACTTTGGCATCAGAGCAAGGTCCACACTTATCACTGAAAATTTTCCCACCCAGCCCCATTAAAAAAGTTAAAGTGTGAGAGATTTTATTTCAACACTGACAAGCTAGTTACTACAGGGCCTACAAAGGTAAGTAACAAGTTTCCATTTCAACTTGAGAGAGAAATGATGTTAAAATATAAGAAGCAGGGTAAGTCAGGTTTGTGATTTTAAATAAAAGGGAGAAGGATTTCAGACTGAGGAATGACAGGTTAGTATGGCTGAAGATTGAGGCGTGATTAGTGGGAGCCAAAGTTCACAGCAAAAATATCTTGACTAGTCCATATCCTCCCTGTCTTCTATCATGTAACCAAGGAAGGAGACCACCTGGGATACTATGTTGGTCCAAGTCCAGCTAAAAAACAGAAGGGATGGAAAGGAGAGTACTTTGATAAAAGAGCCAAGAAGGGAGAGAATGGAATGAATTGAGCTGATTTCAAGGAAAAAGGAGCATGGGACATGTTGAGATTTTTGGTATCAGTGTTAAACGGTGATTGAAGCCACATAGGTTAGCAGCCCCCATAGAAATAATTGCCTTTTGTAGCTTGGAACTATTAAGCAGACATCTTTTAAGCCCTTAGCATTTTTTTTTTTCCTGTATTTTATACATTAGAGGAATAGCATAAAGTGTTGCTCTTGGAATTTAGGCCTTTCCTTACTGTGGGAACACCTCCTTGGGTTCCTGTCTCACTCACTTTGATTACCAATGTCATTCTGCCACGTATGTTCCATATGTCCTATCTGCCCTGCACAATTATGAGAGGGAAGGAATTGTTGCGTATCTAGAATCCTTTTCAAAAGAGGCCATTAGCAAAAATACTAATCTAAAGCTTCAGCTTCTCCCTGGGCCTTGCTCTGGTGCTAAGGTTTAAACTGCCCCTGAAGGAGGAAGAAAATAAATAAATTAAATGCTTAGCTCTATTTAGACAGAAGTAATCAATTATGCAAGATATCCCTTGGTTTTATTTTAACTTAACCTTTGTGAATACTTCACAAAAATACACATACAGAAGTAAATAAAACTATACAGTTGAACTAAATATCCAGCAGATACAACAAGTAGTCAGAAGTTCAAAGATGGATAAGTTAGGCAGCTGATGAGGTTGTCTGCATAATCAAAGGGGTAGCACAAATAATGAACAAATAACTTTTAACAAAAGCATTCTAGTTAACATAAAAGAAATTGGTAGTCTATAAAATGGTTGAATGGGTAACATGCGTTGATCAATACAACAACCAATAATATTTACTGAATTCAAACTATTTACTTGTAAACATTTAACAAAGCATTATGAGATCTAAATACAGTCTTTGACAATTTCAACAAAATAAGTAGTATGTTTAAAAAATAAAGCTGATGAGCAATAGATCATTCTATATATTTTCTTTCAACAGTTCCAGCAAGAGAAATAGCAGAGTATTTTTTAAAAGTATACAGCAAAGATTGTTCCTATTATAATGACAAACTCTGGAAACTGTAAATACAAATAATCATTGAACAGTCAAATGGTCATATTCCTAATCAGGAAGTAGTTACAGTAAGAACAGTCTGCAATCCAGTTATACACAATTGTCAATAAGAGAATGTGTTTCTTGTCAGTTGATTTCATAGTTCTTTCTCTAAGAGACAGCAAAACTTTGGCAACTGGGTGTACTGAAAATATATTTTGAAAGTTCAAGATATCAAGATACAGTCATAGCATTTCGTTTTGTGAAAGGTGATCTGTTGATCTGTACACCAAGGCTCAGAGGTGGTTAAAGACTGATTCCATGTGGAAATAGTGCAAATATCCTGCACAGATAGCTTACAAGGTTGCTGGCATAGTTATTCACCAGCAGAATCTTGGATTTTGTTTGCATAGCTCACACATCACTGGAATGTGGAAAAGTGTGCTATTTTTTGGCAAGAGCAAAGGAGACATTAAACTGAAGTGAATTACCATGTTGGGCATGCTGAATCCATGCAGAACACTGGGGCGAAGGCTGCTACCTGACATCATTGGTTTTTGTATACTGGTTTTGTTTTTGTTGAAGCAGTTCCGTTATAGCCAGAAGCTTTTTCAATACGTGCTAGACAGAGAGAAAATGGTATGAAAATAAATGAAAGCTCGGTCAGCAATTTCAGGATGGGAACCTGGATTTGAAAAAAACTGTATCAAAGCAAAAGGATGCATAAAATATTACCACAATTCCACTCAAAACGTAAGTTTCTGTTATTCAGTCATTGGCTGAGTATTTCTGGTCATAACTAAGAGAATTTTTATACCCTAAAGTGAACAGAAATTTGTTTGTGTTTTGCATGCTCCTACATTTTAGGCCAGAACTATCACACTATCACATGCTGTCAGAAGCAGTTTACCTCTCTTTTAAAAAAGGCTTTTATTTTTTATTTAATTTAATATCTAAGGCAAGTCAAGTCATATTATTAGTTTTGAAAGCTGCGGGGGGAGGGGCGGGGAGGAACAGGATTTGAGGATTCTAGAATCTCAGATTGTAGAGAACTCAGTCACCAAACTCAATGCTTTAATCTCTTCTACAAAATCCCTGCCAAATGGGTTAGCCAGTGCAGGGACAGCATTCACTATCTCCTGAAACTACATTAGAAACTAGTCAAAACTGTCCCTGTGGTCACTTCCTCTCAGTAGCCCTTATGTCAGCTGAGGACATTCAAAATGTAACTCATTTTGTTCTGTATCTCCAATATCTTAATTGACCTGCTATTAAGTCCCTTCAAATTCTGGTCTGGTCTTTGAATACATCCTAATCTGTATCTGTTTGGTGCAGATGGCAGAGAGAAGTCTATCGATGTAGTCTACTGTTTCTCAAAGTGTAGGCCATGGTTCACTTGCATCAGAATACCTATAAATTCCTGTAAGAGTTTGTTAGACGTGCAGCTTTCAAGGCCACACTTCAGAATCTCTGGATGTGAAATGTGACAAACATCCCAAATAATAATCATTTGTTTCACAACTGGAGAATCACTTTGGCCACGCACTGTATCTGTATGTGACAGAGAAAAGACAGAAACTGAAAGAAAAAAAAATAAAATCAATATTGACTTACTAACTAGCCATTTTCACATATGCCACCAAAGTATTGTTACACTGTTTTCCAGTAGAATGAACATTCAGACTCGAGCAAAACCTGATGTTTTTCAGTATTAAATGTACATCATTTTAGTCTGGGCCCGTTATTTCTGTCTGCTGAGATCTTTTGTAATATGATGCAGAGTCTCAAAAATTTAATGTAACAAGATAAAAATGTTAACCAGAATTCAGCTGTTTATTACCTCTCAAAGTGTTATCCTTGAAACAACATTGTTAATGAAGGCTGGCGAAAGCCTACCTGCTGGGCACCACGCTCATTACTGAGCGTTCGAAGTTCATCTGAATGAGCCACGCAAATCTCATGCAATGCTGCTAAATCACGGGACAGGTCCGTTCTAGAATGCTCTGTAGTGTCCGGAAGTTCAGGTACATTCTTTAAGGAAATCGTAAAATTGCATTTAGAAATACAGATCTTTTTTTTTTTTTTTTTTTTTGAGACAGAGTTTTGCTCTTGTTGCCCAGGCTGAAATGCAATGGCATGATCTCAGCTCACTGCAACCTCCGCCTCCCGGGTTCAAGCGATTCTCCTGCCTCAGCCTCCCAAGTAGCTGGGATTACAGGCACCTGCCACCATGCCCGGCTAATTTTTTGTTACAAATACAAATCTTTCTTTATAGTCTCATGTGAAAAGATTCTAATTGGGTATATTAGATAATTTTTTTTAATACTCAAATTTCTCTTAAAATTCTAAAGATTCTTAATGAAATATAATATTCAGTATTAATGATGGTAAAATATAGACTTTGTAACCTTTGTATTCACATGAAAGCCAGATTCCATTTTTTTCCGTAGCATGACAGATGTGGTACAATATTATTGCTATTCTAAAAATAAGGGGCGGGGGGTGTGGCTTCCTAACAGCTTTATATCTGATACCTAGAAATATCTGAAATCTAGAACATATGCCAAATAGTGTAGGTTAACTGCTAATCTGGATTAAATGCAGCCTAAACTTAAAATTCCTAGATGAAATTTCATTATTAAGCTCCTGTAGTTTGTCTAAGTTGATAACACATGTAAGTAGGAACTGCCCTATGAAAATGCAATGAGAACCTGTCAGGTTTGCAATTATCTGTGGACTATGCTCAGAATACTTGTTAATGTGTGGGAATAATCAGTGTTAATAATGGTACTTTCAGATAAGGTTCATAAAGTAACTTAGTCACTATAATTAAAGTTTATAGTGTAGGTTGAGTATCACCCAAAATGCTTGAGACTAGAAGTGTTTCAGATTTTGGAATATTTGCAGTATACTTGCCAGTTGAGCATCCCCAATCCAAAAATCCAAAATTGGAAATTTTCCAAATAGCATTTCCTGTTGGTGCTCAACAAGTTTTGGATTTTTTAGCATTTCAGATTTCAGGTTAGGGATACTCAACCTGTACTTTATTATCAACACTAAATGCCAGTGTTATTTTAAGCCTTGGAATAACATTTAACAAGGGCTTGGATTACCAGTAAAACGGTGACAGCATTTGCTTTACATTGCTAAAAACTGCAAAACAATGTTTTCTATGGGATAGAGAAACACAGTTACTCGGAATACATTCAGTGATTAAAGGATTATAGCGATGAAAGACACCATATTTGCCTTCAGAGAACTGACTCTAGTAGAAAGGACTTTAGAAAAGTAATTATAGCAACACAGAATTATATATCACAGATATGCAGGAGATACTTAGGAGGTAAAACAAAAGTTATTTTATTCATGTTTGGGGTTCAGCAAAAGCTTCCTGAAGGAGATAATAATTGAGGTGGGTCTTCAAAAATAAATTTGGCTTATACAGGTGGTGAAGAAATATAGTAGTATTATATTTGGATTCTAAGCAGTATGAAATCCTAGATTGTGTGGCATAACTTCTCACACAGTTCCTTAAACATTATAGTAAAAATGTTTTCCAATGATTGACCAACTATATCCCAGTTCACATACAGAAGCATGATGGACTTTTAGCATTTTTGTCAATTTCACTATAAATTTCACTATAAATATGGAGCTATGCCATAATTTTTCATACACTAGTTTTTATACCTGAGGTTGCAAACTAGTGACTCACGGTATTCCTGATTTGTTTGCCACAAATTGTGGTGGTCTTTTTAACTGAATCTGAATACATTAAGACAGAACATGGACACCTCAACCTCCAATCCTAGCACTCCCTAATGCCATGCCTTATACCTGGCTCTATTCACATGTACATGCACCTTCCTGGTTTCTCTATATATGAACTGAATTACTAATAAGTTTAGTTTAAAACTGACTCAGTACCTGAAAATCTGTTCAATCATGAAAATTTAACTTGATTAAGAAAGGCAGGGTCCTAGAAATTATAAAATACCCTCATTCATAATTTTGTAATCACAATTTATTTTATTAACAGGGCCCAAATGAGGCACAGATATTCACACTGAAGGAAGTGTAACACCAAATCCATGTCTTTTATTCCTAGAAAAGAAGACTTTTCAGTCTATTTACTTATTTAACCTAGTCAGAACTGTGTCATCGTCTTGCTTCAAGCCCCACATAGTAGCAGCAAAGTAAAAAAGCTGAGGCGGCAACAGGATGTCATAGCAGTCAGATGTGATAGCTTTAAAAGGATATGAAAAGCAAGACAGACCCTAAAAAATGATGGAAGTAGTCTAAAAGCCACAATAATGTATGCTTTGGTGTAAACTATTTAGTGTAAGAATAAATGGTTTTAATTACAAACAAAAATGCTGTTTTTTGTTTAAGACGACAGACAAAAATTTGCAGGCTTTTTGTCTTTTTAGTTTTGGATAGAAAATCTTTCTAAAGATTGCTGCTTAAATGGGTTAACTCTGCTATACCAACTATAAGTTTTTAAAAAGTACCTGAAAACTATATACATACCCCAAGTTCATCTAAAAACATGATCATACGATGTTTGTTGCTTTTGATGAATGGATTGACACCTTCCATGTAGGGCTCCTGAAAAATAAAATGCTACTATTATATGCACCAGAAACAAACCACTGTTTGACCTATTAGGTTGGTGCAAAAGTAATTACAGTTAACAGCAAAAACTGCAATTACTATCGCACCAAATTAATATAGCAAAACCCATACATGTAGCAATACTTCTTATAAATTAGGTGTAGCAGCAGCAACACATTCACAAGAATTAATTAAATCATATAATGACAGTATTTTCCTTCTAGTATATAAGCAAATGGCTATACTGAGGAGTATGGGTATTTTTAATGAAAGAAAATTCTGGACCCAAGCACAAATTGTAACACATAGCCTGGCAGACACAAATTCTTATATATAAATTCACTCAAACATGGCCCCAAATCGTAGGTTTGAATCCAGCAGAGATTACAGGGAATTAAAATACAATATAATAAAGACTGCAATAGGAAAATATCTTATTTGTAACCTGCCTCAAGATTCAGATGAATTCAAAACCTAGGCCATACGCGTAGTTAACTGCTCATCATACTAAAATCCTGACTACTTAAAACCATGCTATAAATAGGGAAAATGTTAAGATTAACACACACTTTCAAAATCAGTAAGAAACAATGAGATAAGGACCTCAATAGGCAATTCCAAAGATAAAGACATGAACGTCTCTCTAACAGTAATAAAATAATGAAACACAAAATATTATGCCTATCAAACTGGCAAAAAAGAAAAAAGTATAGTACCCAATGAGTTTTGGCAAGGCTATGAGGAGCAACAAAAGTATCTTAAATTGCTGACAGGAAATCTTGTAACACATAGCAAAAGCCTAAAACATGTATTTACTTAGTAATTTTACTCCAAAGTTCAGCTAATAATTGAACAAGTATGAAAGGAAATGTATGCAAGGATATATGTTACAATAATAATAGGGACAAATGGAAGCCATCTAAATATCCATTATTAAGAATAGTGAAAGAGTTATCTATTTCCACATATGGCAAGAAGTCTCTCACGTATTAGGTGACAAAAGCAGGAGGCATGATATGATCCCAACTGAATATTAGTCATTATCCTTAGTACAATTACATGTAGGTGTTTAAAAAAATAAAATCTTGAGTTTTAACATTTACAGTGAATGCAAAATAAATTTTTAATGAATTTTTGTATTAAAATGTACTCATTGATTATGTTTAAAAGTGGGAGAATTTGAGTACACTGGACCTTGAAAAATTTGTTTTCTATAATGGCTAAAGTGGTGTTTTTTAAAGTTCCACTCTTAAAATGTAAAATTTAAACAAGATGCTTTAAAAACAAACATACCAACAAAAATAATCTTTCATTGCTAAAAATTTCACTGCTAAAAATTTACTTAAGCCACAATTTATGGCTTTATCATGTCAAACTTGCATTCATAAATTACATTTTAAAGTATCAAAATGTTTTTACCTTAGCTCCAAATTCCACAAGATTTGCTAAGTTCTGCACAGATTTAGCCACTAATATCAGTGTTCTTGCAGCAATAGGAGATGGAGAATCTGTAAGAGAATTGGGCACAGCTAATGACACCAAGTCCAACAGCACTTCCAGCTAAACCATTATAAATTTAGCACTTTAATATTTCTTTACTGTTAAGCTACTACCCATTCTTCCACTCAGAACTCAGAATGTTTTTTCAAAAATGTTTTTTGAAAAATTTATGATCCATAAAATTCAAAAGAACTTGAGTTAAAAGAGAAAAACTGAATGTGCTTATCAGTGCTCTAGGCTTGCGAAAAGGGTACTACAAAACTCAGCAGTTTCCAATAGTTGATACTATTTCAAAGGACCTCAAAGCTTTACCTTTATCACTAAAAAAGACTGTCACTCCTCACATCTTTTGTAACAGTTCACAAAGCTAATTTCAACCTACTCAGGTTAGCAATCTGAGCAATTCCCTGCTCCCAACATTATTTGCAGTCCAAATAATTCGCTTAAAGCTCAAGAAGCAAGATAAAGTCTAGGGCCTCTGCTTTATTTTGAGGAGAAAAACATGAAATTTAATAAACTTTTAAAATATTTTAAAGGTAAGTCAGGAAGCATTTCCCCGTGGAACACAGATAGTAGGATGTAAATGAAAAGTATTGGTGTCTATTAAATATAAGCTCTGGAACTCAATTATTTAACAGTAAAATCCCATAGATAATAATCTACCTGACTGCCTAGTTTTAGATAGTGTTGTCTGAGGCGAACATTCAGATAAATCTCTCCAAAAGAATTTCAAACCCTTCATCTTAATAATTTATAGATTTAACCACTTTAGTAGCAATAAAAGATAATTACAGAGATGTGATGGCTATATAGAAGTAAAAATTAAGACATTCCACAATATTTTTAGTACAATTTTGAGCTTCAGATTATTAAGGTAAAAATGGTTCCAGTTCCTACTGTTTATAATGGTTCATTGTTAAATTCAAAGTCACAAATATCCCTGTTATCCTTTCTTTGAAAGAAGCTTGTAACACCTGAAAGTCATCTCAAAATGGATATATGGGTAATAAAACTGGATCAGGTTTACTGAAGTTTAAAATGGCCAATTTACACTATATAACTGGTGACTTTAAAAATCTCTAACGGGAGGAACCAGGACTGCTTTCTTCATAAGTACTCACAGAATACTATTCCAACTGTAGATATCATTTAATTTGATCTTGAAGATCTAGCTGGCAGCAGTCTAGCAATGGGCTAAGCAAAGCTCTTCCCAACTTGAAAAAGCCAAGTTGCAGACTACAAGAAGTCATTTATTATAAAGGTCTGAGACACAAATAGGGGTAGAAAAAAGGTGGAATGTGTGTAATCATGCCATCTCAGACCAGATATGAGATGGAAGAAAAGAAACAAAAAGAAAAAAGCCCAAGAAGCACAAGCACAAGCACAAGGAAGGAAGGAAGGGTGCTTTGAATACTTTATGTATGCCATGACTAGAATTGGATAATCAAAAAAAAAAAAAAGATTTAATTTAAGAGTATTTTTACTAAACAGTATGAAACTGTTAATTCTAATATTTTGAATTTCAAAATTTATCAAAAGCTGATTACCTGAGATGATATTGAACATCCGTGGATTCAGGATGGCAGGACAGATGAGTCGAAGAAAAACAAAACCACTGAATGGGAGGGAAATTTTTTTTTTTTTTAGAAAACACCTATATAATGTGTTACATTAAAACAATACATATAAACAATTTTTAGTACTCATAGAACCATAAAATTCACTCTAAACCAATAAAAGAAAGCCCAGACACAGAAAGCTTTAAGAAAACACTAAGCCAAAGCATCGTATTTTAAGAATATATATACCTACTTCTTGAATGTATTACTCACTCACTTTTCCCAATTTAGAATTTGGATTAACTTCGGGAAAATGTTGTTTATCTGTAGTATTTACTGTCTTGCTTACTATTTATTATTCCAGGCTAGTGGTCATTTGATACTTAGAGAAAGTAGTATCCTCAGGAACCCTAAGAATTTCTGAAATACCACAGGAGTAGAAATAAACTTTTTATATAAGCATAGTTCTGTACAATTTTAGAACTTCACACACCCTCATTTCTTAATTTATTTAAACAGAACAGCCTAAGTTGGTTGCATTGATTTTGTTGATGATTCACATAAAAATAAGAATCCACTGCACTAGAGAAAAAGTGACTTATTGATAAATGAAAATGTCTGTAATAGAACACTGGAAAGGTTTTCTTTTTTCCTTTTTTCCTTCTTTTCTTTGAGATAGGGTTTTGTTCTGTCACCCAGGCTGGAGTGCAGTGGCCCGCAATCACAGCTCATTGCAACCTTGAACCCCTGGGATCAAACAATTCTCTTGCCTCAGGCTCAGAGCAGTTAGGACTACAGGTGCACATCACCATACCTGGCAAATTTTTTTTTTTTAATTATTTTTGTAGAAAGCAGAGTCTCGCTACGGTGCCCAGGACAATTTCAAATTCCTGGCCTCAAGCAATCCTCCTGTCTTGGTCTAAACATGTTGAGATTACAGGTTTGAGCCACCATGCCCAGCCTGAAAAACTTTTAAGGCAAGACATTAGGAATTCTAAAGTTTTAAAAAGTTGTCAAATTATAAAACAATAATAGCAAAAGCAAAAATTATACTAACAGCTGTCATATATGACTTTATCTGCTAATTTTACTTTGGGACAATGTCAGTGTTAAAGCTTGCATAGATACTCCTATTCTGTCTCCTTTAGTCACTGGTAGGGAGGATACGTTGTCATGTAGATAATTTCTCTCTAATTTCCTTTTAAGAAGAATCCACACTAATAATTAACCTCTTACTTGCCCCATGTAAAGACAAACATTATTCCTAAAATAATGAATTATGCAATTCCTTCTACAGATTGATAGACATAATCCATGTAAAGACAAGCATTATTCCCAAAATAATGAGTTACGCAATTCCTTCTAGAGATTAATAGACACAATCTCTGTTCTCTGTTAGAGTGGATTACCCGATTTCTTAGCATTTACCTTTGAACATGTACCTGTTTGCTAATCTTTGGACTCTTAGAAAGTAAAGATGTTACTTCTCAAACAGCATTTATAGAAATTGTAATATATTGGCTGGGCATGGTGGCTCATGCCTGTAATCCAACACTTTGGGAGGCCAAGGTGGGTGTATCACCTGAGGCCAGGAGTTCAAGACCAGCCTGGCCAACATGGTCTAACCCCATCTCTACTAAAAATACAAAAATAGCCAGGTATGGTGGTGCATGCCTGTAATCCCAGCTACTTGGGTGGCTGAAGCATGAGAATCTCACTTGAACCTGGGAGGCAGGGGTTGCAGTAAGCTGAAATCACACCACTGCACTCCAGCCTGGGCAACAGAGCGAGACCCTGTCTCAAAAAAATAACAATTAAGTCTTTAATTTTGAACTTCCCAAATTTAAAGAATCTTGTAAACTTTACTTGAAAATATTGTGATAATTATACATAGTAGGTCTATTAGCCTGAAACCTAACCTTGGCAAAAATGCCCTAAAACACCCTCTTGCATGAAACAGTTTACAATTTCCTGCTGTGTTTGCTTAACAGTTATACTTGTTTGAAACTTACAAATTTATAGAACAGTTTTAATTTACATCCCACACATAACTGTGCTGGAATATTATGCTTGTAATTCTTTTCTATTCCTCCCAATAACCACTAATGCCAAGAAAAACAGAATCTGTAGTTCTTAAATATTATGTCATATCATAACCAAGAGAAATTTTACCTGCCCCCCCAAAAAAAGAAATAGAAGCCCCTTGACAAAATTAGGTTGGAAGCAGGATTAACACACATTTTCAAAACAAACTGTGTAATAATGGTGTTAATGGTTGCCTTATTATTTTACATATAGCATGACATGACAGTGTATATTCTAAATAACAAATTATATTATTAGAAAACTGCTGTATTCCATGATGCTTTTGCATTAAACTTCCATTTGCCTGGAATTAGTTGGGGTATTGGTTGGAGTATGCTTAACAAAAGCAAAAGCTTACAATAAGACTTAAGGATATCAGATTGGGTCTTAGAAAGTTACCTTTAGTTCTGCCTTAGCCACCAGCTTTCTATAAAACCTTAGTTCAACTTAACCTCTCCAGACAGATCTGCTTCTTCATTGGAAAAATAAGTTAGAATAATGATAATGAAGTAACTTTACATAAGCTCCCAAATTCCATGATTTGCCAAAGCAGTTCTTCCTATAGAATAATGATAATGAAGTCCCTTTATATAAGCTCCCAAATTCCATGATTTGCCAAAACAGTTCTTCCTAATTATGGTACAATGAGCAGACTGAAACACAGCTTCAGAACTACATGTTCTGGTTACAGATTAGCTCAGAGTCACAGATTGTAACAAACCAATTAATATCTAAATCGGTCAATTACTGCTCTTCTCTCTGACTGCCAATCAATGTGTGTGTGTATGTATGAAGAATACTATATGAAGTTAGCTACAGATTTTGTTGTATAACTTTTAGCCTCATCTTGTAAGGGTTTAAAAATCCCTAATACTTGACTATAAATGAATGTTCATGTTTTTAGAAAATGCAAACGGTAGCTAAATCTCATAGTAACTTTAAGTTTAGGAGCCATCCGGACTTAGAAAATATGCAACAGGGCTTTGACACAAAAGCCAAAGAAAAAAGCATTGAATTGTATACTGTTATTCTTCAATTTTTCACAATTATCCACCTATTAGTATGTGATTTAACAAATGAATTGATGAGCCTTACCTAACAACTCTTGTTCTCATGGTGGTATTTGTAGGCCACTTATGCTGAACAGATTTCTGTAAACACCCATAAATATATCTCAATGTCCTGCCAAAATAACACAATCATCTCAACACAGAAAGCAAGTGAAAACACTGATCTCCTAGCAGCCAAAAGCTTAATTTACCCATATACACCACAGTTCAATAAAACTGGCCTTTTCCCCCAAAAAAGTATTTTGCCACAGGTAATGAGACATTTAGCAAGGGGTAAGGAAAACTTTATCCACTAAGTTTATCATCATCAATTTATTCAGTCAACTTCCTGACATTTACTTTCAGATACAGAGAACTAACCAGCTGCAAATTCCGGGGGGGAAGATTTAGACTTAAGTTAACTTCTACCTGAACAAGTGAGTTCACTAATACTGGAGGCCTACAAGCATATTAAGAGTGATCAGTCTATCAAGTATAAACTAAATGGATAGACAAGATATCTTTTACAATCTCAAATCTGAAACTATAAACCTCTATTCACTCCCCAAGCTACTATAGTACAAACCAGACATATTGGCTTGTACAAAAATAATGGGTGGTTTTATTAAGACAGTTATTTTCTTTAAATACAATTCATCTTATAAAGATTAACCATGACTTTTTCAGAGTATAATAATATTAGGACAACAGAAAAGCTTTCACATGTTTTAGAAATAGAAATTTCTCAAGACATAGATACACAATTTCTTGTCAAATGAAAATTTCACCACTTACGGTGGAAGTATTTCTGAAGCCATGAATATTTTCTCCACAAGCTCTGAAAGTATGTTCAATAGGTGTGCTAAATTAGTGTTCACATCTTCATTTTTTTCTAACTTTGATGGACTTAACTAAAAGAAGGAATAAATCAATATAAATGCATGTTGGCAATGACAAATGCAAATGAATAGAGGAAAACAAGTAGTCGTAGTTTTCAAGGTTGTCTATTTTTTGGTATCTCTGTGTGTACTGATCTTTTTTCTTTGTACAAATGGGAATTTTTAAGTAGTTTTCTCTATGGAACTCCTCCTGGTAGGTTTGTTACCATTTATTCCCAATTAGCCAGCTGAAAAGCAAACAGTGGTTAGTCAGTTCTATTTATTTGAGGGGAAAAAAAGCTGATTAAAAGCTTTTCTGAATGAGGCTTATTTAATGGCTAATAAAAATATCAAATGTCTTAGGCAGAATCACAAACCTTTCTCAGAACTTTTCCTGTAACCCTTCTGATCTAGTGTCAGCAGAGTACATTTATCTATGGAAGTCGGAATTCCGTAGCCTCTCTCTGAAGTCCAGAGACTCCCTACCTATCTGCTGCACTTCTGTGTCATCCTTATGTTAGGCCAACTATGGCACTACCCCACATTTCCAACATTAAATCACTAATTTCTTCAAGTTATTAGTACGAATTGACACCTTCGTGCAGGATTAACATTTGCTAGGTCCCAGTGTCCATTGTCAAAAACAATTCCTTAAACTGATTTTTGTATCAGACCTAAAATATATTATTTCTTTGTAGTTGCTTTACCATTAAAATGAGAGAATGAATATGTATGTGAGATTCCACTTACTGTCTTAATAGTTTATTATGAATTTATACTGAAGCTTTAATAATCCTAAAAAGATTTTTTTGTTTTAGTTGAGGTTATCTCGTAATACTCCTCTCGCAAAAAAAACCTTCAAGGACAAACCAAGATGTAATGAAGTGCTACATAGGTTATATAATGAGTCACTAACAAAACCTTCAATTTATCTTATGCACGCTTTCTGTAAGTCGTATATAGATTATTAGTACAGTAGAGGAAACGACAAAGTATTTTCATGAATTTCTGGTGCAACTTGATGATTTTTAATCCCAAAATAAAGTACATCTTTTTTAAAAAGTCCATTTTGCAGAACATTTTTATAAATGTATTACAGACAGGTGTAACTGCTATGAGGAATAATTTTAGAAATTTAATGTATTTTCCTTAAAATGTAATTGGCTACAAATTATTACCTATTAAAATATGTTCTTTGCAAAAATACTTCTTAAAACATTAAATTCTTACCTCACAAGACTGCTTGCTTTCCATTATCTTTAAAATAGAGTCTTTCAAAGCATGATGAACAAACTGTGTAGCAGTGGCTTTCATATACTGCTCCATCAAGGTGCTTGCAAGTGTTGTGGCTCGAAATAGGGTAGTGGCTTCATCTACACAAATATTTACATTAGAAGATTATTTGTAAAGGACTGACCTAATGTGACCAAATTGGAAATTAAGTGAATTCATTTTACCTCAACAGGAATAGCCACTTAAATGTACTTTTTGCATGCAGCATTGAAGTACTAATTACAATGACATCCTGTACTTCTACAGACTGAACTCTGTAAGACTTTCATATGTATTACCTCATTAGATCATAAACAGGAGAAGGGATTAACACTGCCATGTCATATGGAAAAATGAAGACTCAGAATTGTTATATGACTTAAGATCAATTAGACAGCTAATGACAAAATTAGGACCATAAATCACAGCTTTGCTGCCCATTGACCCCATGCTTTGAAATTTTAGGGTTTATTTACAATTAAGGATATAACACAAAATCCCAGTATAGATTAATTTATTAGCTTAAAACGTGTCTACTGAGTTTCAGTAAAATTTTAATGAAATACAAATGCTGTCAGAAAAGATAAACTCAGTGTAAAATAAGGACCACCATTTTATCTATTCCTTGACAAATCTATATTTTGTGATGAGGAGGAAATAGTTCTAAACTTTTACTATTTGGGGAACCTAGAAGCAAGAACTGTTAATGAATCAAAGTGCTTGGTGGTGTGTGTGGGCAGGGGGAGGAGGGTGGATTATTTTGTAAGCCATTAAAAGCACTGTGTCCAGCAGCTTGGGAACTACCTATCTATAAAAGTTAGAAATAAAATGCAGCTAACACCCAGCTTCTGTGTAATGAAGAAGTAAACATTAAACAAGATCTGTAACCCCGGCACTTTGGGAGGCTTGAGGCAGGCGGATCACCTGAAGTCAGGAGTTCAAGACCAGCCTGGCCAACATGGTAAAACCCAGTCTCTACTAAAAAAATAAAATAAAAAATTAGCCGGGTGTGGTGGCATATGCCTGTAGTCCCAGCTACTTAGGAGGCTGAGGCAGGAGAATTGCTTGAACCCGAGAGGTGGAGGTTGCAGTGAGCCGAGATTGCGCCACTGCACTGCAGCCTAGGCGACTGAGACTCCATCTCAAAAAATAAAAATAAAAAATAAACAAGAGAATACAGTTAAATATGCCAAACAGTCAAGCCATTGATGTAGACACAGATACCACCTTCTTGTGGCTTCTAGTACTTATCTGCCAAAACCTACATTAGAAATAGCAGCTCCCCATAGTAACCAACATAATCAGAACTGACATGCAACTGCAATTTTTAAGGAGGGAAAACAGAATAACTTATTTTGCAATATAATTTAACAATTTAGTATATTCAGAGATAGAGTCCATATATCCTTGATATAAAATCTAAACCCAGTTTCTTGTATCACACTAACATAGCCATACCATACCTTCCATGCTTATTTCTCTGTCATTTAGTGTGCATAACAACAACGATTCAAGCTTTTCGTGAAGAAAAATCCTCAGTAGGATGCTGGCCAGTAGTGTTCGGTCTTGTCCACATACATGTGATAAAGCATAGACTACATGAAGTTCCTTTTGCAGTATAAGCTAAAATGACATTTTAAAAGACTGTTTAAAGTATACAGCATTATAAGCATGCTCCATGAGACTAACAAGAAATATGTTCTTTCACAAGTTCTTATATTTAAAATGATGTCCCATTGAATAAATTTATTTAAAATAGAATGAATTCGTAGTCTACCTATTTCTACCAAAATTACAGTATAAAACAAGGTTTTAAATCTTCTCTGGCGTCAGTGTGCTACGAAGCTATGAATTACTATGTTTAGCTTAATGGATCTTTTATTAAATGTTAAATGTTTCTGTTAATTCCAACAAAAACAAGACTGATAAATAATTTAATACCTCTTTAAATTCACTGTACTCTTCTTCTGGCATGATTTTTTCCATAGAGTATCGTGCTCGAACACGCAGGGACCCTGGTTCAATACCTTTTAATGGTATATGGGAGCTGAGCAGAAACCATTCATCTGTGGCATGCCCTTTCTGTAATCGGCTCAACTGGCAGCGCATAAATACTTGGGAAGAAAAACAAGCAATTACTGTCTAAAAAGATAACACGATAATTAGTCATGCAAGTAAATTTTCCTGATGTTCAGTCTTCCCTATGGTGTTAAATGCTTTTCATTAAAGGAGTTTTCAAGTAACATCACAAATTCAATATTTAGTTGTTTCATTCATTTACTGAATGTCTACTGTGCACTAAATTCTGATAGGTAGAGAGTATAGAGATGATTGAGATGTGGTCTTTGAGTTGCATAGAGGTCAGTTTAGTCAAGAAGGCAAGAAATCAATTATGTTTCAACATTGATAAGTGCTGTTAACAGTGGTGAATGCTATTCGAGTACAGAGAAATAATATCTAATTCAGCCTGTGGAGGTGAAAACTCCACTTTAAACAGGTAACCCTTGAGCTGACAAGATCTGGAGGTGTAGCTAAGAAGAAAAGTAGTGAAAAAAGAAAAAAGAGCACTTCAAATATAAGGTATGGCCTTCCTTCTGTGTCATTACTATGGGGTTTGGATTTTATTGTAAAAGTAATGGAAAACTAAAATTACTACAAAAAAATTACAGAATAAACATTTTATAGAGAAATATTCAGGCTTTGATCTGTTAAGATATATCACTTCCTTCCCTAAGCCTGAGTTTTAAGAAGGTATTAACCTAATTCACCGTGATGTGAATTGGTAAATCCCACTGTCAACTGTTTTAGCAGCAGGATGGAAGGAGTTGTGCTGCTGAGGACAGGAACTGGGAGCCTTTGACTACCAGAAGTGAATAAGTGACATATTCAAGTTTAAGGGAAATTTTTAAATAGAATACTTTTTTACTTATATGCTAATGTAATCCCAGCACTTCGGGAGGCCGAGGCAGGCAGATCACCTGAGGTCTGGAGTTCAAGACCAGCCTGGCCAACATGGTGAAACCCCGTCTCTACTAAAAATACAAAACTTAGCCAGGCATGGTGGCGGGCGCCTGTAGTCCCAGATACTCAGGAGGCTGAGGCAGGAGAATTGCTTGAATCTGGGAGGCGGAGGTTGCAGTGATCCAAGGTCACACCACTGCACTCCAGCCCGAGCAACAAGAGCAAGACTCCATCTCAAAAGAAAAAAAGAAAAAAAAAAACAGGAAAAACCTAAAAAGTAGAAAGAAGGGATGAGGGCAAGCCCTACAAAAAGACCACTGTAATCATTTCCTTATTCTTCCCATTCATTGGAGAAAGGAGGGTGGCTAAATATTTTAATCTTAATTGCTTAACAGTATGTACAGTTGAACCGTGTTGGTCTTTTTCTATCTTAGGTATATTCTTTCTTGATAATCAATACTTTAAGAAGTACAGAAAGAAACTATCTCAAATTATACTACTTGCATTTCTGTTTAATTTCTATTTTAAGACTTTCATTGTGAATTTTAAAAGTATATAAAACATGCTTTTTCTATTTTAGAAAGTTTCTGTATCAACTTACAGATATCAGGATCTTTGCTTTTCTTTGTTTTATTACTAAGAGTTATTTCAAATCTATTGATGTCAGGAGGAAGATCACTAAAGGAGCAAGGAGAAAAAGAATTAACAAAATGTTTTGGCATCAAACTACCTTATTTCTTCAGTTCTAGTATCAAATAAACCCCCCGTTTCTGCTTTAAAAAAACAGTGAGTGTGCTAGACCTAAAACCAGATTCACAACATATTTTATTATTTGGTATACAGAAGACATGCAAATTACACACTTTTCCTACCATCTTTAACCTCCTAAACTAATAATTCATTCAAATAAGTACTGGAAACCCTAGTAAATGTTTTGTATGTGCGGGTTAGTAAATGTTTTTTGACTTGCTAATTCATGTTAATAACTAAGTGGAAAAACCAAGGGCATAGCACTTCACAAAGGTGAACAAACAGAACAGAAAAAAAAAAAATATATATATATATATATATGCTATTAGAACACCCGGATATGGTACCTTGTTCTGATGGTTTAGATACAGAGACCAAAAAAATAGAAAGAAATGCAATATGGTAAGAGAAAATGATTAATGTAATGATAAAATAAGACTTACTCAAAGACAAACTCTTCTGACCATACTGGGTTTTGCCCTTCCCTTGCATGAGTTTTTGCTACTTGGACACTATTCAGGTAGATGTTACAATATGGATTAGTAAAATGTTTTACTGGGAGTTTATGGGCTTCTTCAATATGTAAAACAAGGCTGCTGACCTAAAAAAAAAAATACATATATATTACCCCAGATTTCTAGAATTGCACTACATTTCAGAAGCAATTACTCTAAGATACAAAGCCAAAAATAATGACTTATTTTCCCCTTTTTTTCAGAAAATGTGAGCTTTGGTTATATATTTGTATATGACATACTTAAAACATTCAAACATTTAAAATAATTCTTCCCACCTAAAAGATAAAACAATGCAATTTTATTTTACAAGTTATTTCTCCCAGTATATTCCTGGAGAAATAATGAAATACACCTTTTCTATCATAAAACAATGATAAAGAGAAAATGAAGTTAAGAAGAAAATTCTTTATTAATATAAGTAAACAACTGTCACTACTCAAATTAAAATCCCATATGTTATATAATACTTATCTGGAAGATTCTATTTCTATAAAAGAGTTCCACAGCTAAAAATTTTTAAAACACTGACTTTACCTTCTTATTTTACAGGAAAGGATACAAACCTAAAGAAACTAAGTTATTTGTTAGTTTGGATGCCAAAACTTAGATCATCCACCTTCTAGTATCAGGTCCTCTTTCTCTCTTGCCATATACTGCTTGTGTGGCCTTGGACAAATCCGTCCCTCTAAGCCTCGTCTTTCTAATATGTAAGTATAAAGTCTACACTACAGGTTGTAATAAGGATTTCAAACTAGTTATCCTTCAGTATCTGTGGGGGACTGATTCCAAGACCCTCCACCTCTCTGTCCTGGCAGATAACAAAGCCCAAGATGCTCAAGTCCCATATAGAAAATGACATAGTATCTGCATAAAATCTATGCATGCCCTCCTGTATGCCGTAAATCATCTCTAGATTACCTGTAATACCTAATACAACGTGAATGCTATGTACATAGTTGTTATACTGTATCTTTTTATTGTATTTTTTTCTGAATATTTTTGACCCACGGGTGGTAGAGTCCACTGATGCAGAGCCCATGAATAGAAAGGGCCGACAGTATATGTAAATCACTAAATCGCACTGCCCACTGATAATAAAAAGTGCTTGAGAGATGTTAGCTATGATTATATTAAACCTGCAAATGTCAGTTTAATGGCTCAAGTTTCATACAAAATACAACTTGCTCTTATTAGCAAAAATCCAATCTGATTTTTGATAGCTTACAAAATGTTACAATGTTATGAAGACATGGCGATTGTGTGTATACTTAAATTTCCCTGGGGAAGAGCCAGACTTTGGGTTACAGGGACTATTTAGTCACCTAAATATCAACCATTATCCACTCCCAGTAGAACAGTATGTTAATCACTCAGCTTATCAGATATTCACACAAAGAGAACAGGAGACACTTTGGTCAGTAAATAAATATTGTACTAAACTTTCTTTAAAACCTTGAGAATGTCAGAATTTGCCTAACTTCTTCCAATTATACAGGGATTACTAAAAAGAAAAAAGCCAAGAAATGGAGGTTATAAAGTTACCCTTGTGAAGGCAAAAAAAAGAGAAAGCCTAGCTTAACTCTCCACAAATTAAAGTATAGGGCATGTTACAGTTTCAAATAAGATTAAATATTTCCTAAGAGTTAAGCAGTAGGTTTTAAAAGCTGTTCTTCAAAATGAAAATCCCAAAAAAGTTTATTGGGATTAGTGCTATAAATCTGATGATCTTTTCAATGTTCTACTTTTTTGAAAGAGGCCAAAATAATTTTTTGAAGGAAAATTAAGTGCCCAACAGAACAGTTTCTGCTGTGTTGGTTTAGTGTTGTTATTTAAAGTGGAAAAATAATCTTTCTTATGTTTTTAACAGTTGGAATTTTGGACTAAGAAAGAACATTCTCTTTCGTAAAGAAGTAACGTTTTCCTGCTACTGAAGCAAGTGGCAGCATGGCTTAACCCCATAAGATATGATGTCCAAAACAGTTCAGATAAAAATAAAATAAAAAGAGCGAAGTGTTAGAGCAAAATGTGACAATTAAAAATCCAAGAAAATTAAGCTTCACCTGACGAAGGCGTTTATTGGATGTCCCTGGACTACTTTTCCGTAAATTGCAAAATGCCTGCAGACCTTTCATCCAATCCTGCAAAGAAAAACAGCATTTCAAAGAAATATACACTAGTTTATTTGGTTTCCAAATCATCAGTTAGGTTTTTTTTTTCCAAATTCAACAATTCTTTCCTTCTCTAGACTGCCATTTCTATTCTCAGACTATACTGTACTTTATAACAATAACCAATAATAAAATAACAAAAATAACAAATAACAACAAAAATAACATATAATAAAATAACAATAACAATAATAAAACAACCAAAACAATTGCAATTCTGTATAAATCTTTTTTTGAATTTATGTATTAAACACATCGAGTGGCCATTAATTAGCCAAAAAATCAAATTTACATTAAAGAAACTATTTCTCTCAAACAGATACTACCTTGGGGAAATTAACGGTTAATGTATAATTAAGCTGTTAAACTTCAGGCAAGCTTAGGTGGAATTGAACTTGGTACACTTTGTGAGAGGGGGAGAGGGCTGATTGTAAAACCAACTGATAATGTGATGACTGATCCCATGACAAGCATACTATCTATACTTTAGACCATGATACAGGTAGAAATGTATAAGGGGATTTGGGTTATTTTTAAGCTTCTCAAATATAACATTAGATTTTAAAAATCATTTTAGCCTAATATTCAAATCAAATTGCAGCCATATTTTTAAAATGTTTATCTAGTGCTTTGGGGAAAAAGAACTGAGGTTTATTAAAAACAAATCTAAATATTCACTTTGGTTTTTACATGTTTCTGGAAAGCTGTGTACTATTGCTTTATTCAGTTATGTCTTTAGTTTGTTGGCTATTTCAATGAAGCTGAACTTTATTAATATTTAGAGACTGTCTTTATATTACAGCAAATTAAAACCAAATCAGTTACCATAGCTTTTTGAAATAGAAGAGAATAACCAGAGACCCCACAGCCCAACAAGTCAACAAAAACTGGAAATATCATTTATGGAAATACAGAAATATTATGTATAAATATATTAAAAAATGTTCTATGTCAGGCTTGCAAAACATGCTGAAATGTCATTATGGTATGGGACACATTTTTATTCAGAAAGAGGGACCATGGTAAAATAATTAGAAAATAGGATACTGAAGTTTAAATTTCTAACTCAATTTCTAACATTTAAAAAAATCATGTAAGTTACCAAAATGTTTTGAGCACTATCTTTCTCGTCTAAAAATTAGGGATACATAGCTGTAAAATTTTATGTGCATTACATGTGAAATGAGCATTTAAATGAGATATTTTATAAAGATGTGAAATATGACGTTCAGTTATAAGCTCATTCAGGTTTATTCTGTGAGTCTCATGCTAGGATCTAGTTTTAAGAGCATCTTCCTCATATCTAGGGTTGGCAAATTATATTTCCAACAAAGCCACTTTCACTTCTTAACCACCCTTTAAGTTCCTTCGTTAGAGTATAAGCAGAAATTCAGCCGTATTTGTATAAAATACAACCATATACTCCAGAAATATTAGGGTTCAAAGAACGCAAAAAAATTTTTTAAGAGACAGTGTCTCAGTTTGTTGCCTAGGCTGGGGTACAGTGTCTCGATCTTACTCACTATAACTCAAACTCCTTTGCTAATGCAATCTTCCTGCCTCGTTCTACCCAGTGGCTGGGATACAGGCATAAGCCAGAACACCCAGCTAATTTTTTACTTTTGTTATAGAGCTGGGGTCTCCCTTTGTTGCAAAATATTTTTTAAAGAGTGTTTTTTTAAAAATACTATTTCTTCACACAATTACTTAATAGAAGCTATAAGAAGGACCGTGCACATGGATCAATAGCTAATCTAAAGTAGACATTATATCTCGACTTGGCTTAGAGAATAGATTCCTAAAATATCTTTCCTTGTGTTGACTGACTTTTATTTTCAGACATGGAGTTCAAACAGTGAAGAATAATAATTAATGCTTGTTAGCAAAACTAACTGGCTTACCTTTGGCTTATACTGAGATTATCTATAACCTTTATGCAGAGAGGATTTTAAATGAGCATTCTCAGTTGGCCTCAACATCATAGAGTATTTAAAGGTCAATTTAAAATGGAGTTTTCATTCCTAATAACCCTTCACTGTGTTTGTTTTTGCATTTCTTTCTGAAAACTTTTTACATATGAAATCTCATTCCTTAAAATAAGAGATGATTAGATTTCAGGCCTTCTATCACTTTATCTTGAATGCAATCATTTTCTATTCCAGTTAATAAGAAAACATGGGCTAACATAAAAGTATACAGTAGTTTGAGAAACAGTAATCTTACCTCTGCTTGCTCTGGAGTTTCTCCTGCAAAGTAAAAGATGTAATGTTCTTCACTAAAGTGCTGAACTACTATCTGAAAACAGTTTGGCCTTTAAAATAAAAACAAAAATTATTAGGAAGCTTAATAAAAAATAACAAAATATTTATACCAGCTTCCAAAACACAATAAATAATTAACATAAAATTATAATTCTTAAAGAAATAATACTCCATTGTACCAGATGATTACTAAAAAAAAGTCAGCTACATATATTTTAGAAAACTTTATGTCAGCACTATTAAAATTTTATTAGTATTTCAAAGTGTAAACTAAAATTTCAATTAATTGTAAAAGACATTAGAAATAAAGTTACAAACAAATTGAAGCTGAACTGCTAGAACTGCACACAGCTAATCTGAAAAGTTTTATATGCACTGGAAAAAGACTAGAAATGTTCTTAGACCAAAAATGTTCTAAGTAATTATCTCTAAGGAGATTGTAGGTGAGTCTGTATTTTCAAATTTTTCTAAACTGATCATTTTTCTTCACCTGTTAAAATGGAAACATCATCTCCTCATACATATGCTTGTTCTAGAGTTTAAGTAAACAGCTGTGTACAACAAATGTTCTTTTCTTGTCTTCCTTTAGTATTATTTTAAATCATTTGATATGTAAATCCAATATTCGGTAATAATTTATATCACTTTTGGAAATGTGCTGTCTTTCCAACTAGACTTGAAAATATTGATAAAATCTTTATTAAGGGCCTGCATGTTTTTGGAACTCAATAAATGTTACTTCTGTTTCCTGCTTTAAACAAAGATTTTATATCATGCTAATGTTAGGAGGCCATAGCAAAAATACACAGAGGACAAGCTTAACACTTATTAAAGATAAAGACTATCTTTTCATGCTTTGAGAATGTCTTAAAAGTAATCATGGAAAATAGGAATTGGAAACTTCCAATCCTAAATGTTGCCTGTGTCAGACTAACCACTCTAGTTGGATAAAACTTAAAATAGTAATACAAAACAGAAAAACAACTGTTTGAAAGCACTGGAGAACAACCAAAGCAGCTAAGATTTGAGGAGCCAAGATCATACTATAATTAACCCGACATTCTCCACATCTTTTCCGTTCAAGGCAGTTGCCAGTTCCTAAGCTGTGTAGCTGAGACGCTAAGCAGAAAATAGTTGCTAAAAGGCTAAAAAGCTAACTACAAATCCAGTAGTTTGATAGTGCTAGGAGAAAAAAAAATGAATTTCAGGCTTTCCATTGAGACCCCTGAAGGGCTGTGCCTTCATGATAAGGGCAAACCAGAAATAGAACAGCCTTTACAAGATGTACTATCCCTACACCATCCATAAGAACAATTCTTTCTGGACGCAATAACATTATCATCCATAGTTTCCATAGTTTTTCATGTACAATGTCTACCACTCAAAGTAAGTAGACACTACAGGCATCAGGATTAAATGGCTAAAAGTTAAGATGAAAAACCAGAAAGACATACATATAATCCAGATACTGAAGACAGATAAGACTTTCAAGTAATTATAATGTTTAAGAAAATAGGTAACAAGAATTTTACCAGAAACTGGATCTTTAAAAAAATGGAAATTCTAAATTGAAAATAATGTAATAAAATGAAGTCCTGAAAAAGTGGATTTAACTGCAGAATGGAAGATTAGTGAACTGAAAGATCAGAAGAAAATATGTAGGTTGGTACAGAGGAAAAAAGGATGAAAAACACAGAAAACAGCATGGGAAATAGTGCAACTTTTTTTTAACAGGACTCCAAGAAGAAAAAAGAATGTGGCAGAACAACTGTTTAAATTAGATACTAACCATTTAAATAGATACTAACCAAAAGTTTTCTAAAACTGACAAAGAACATCAGGTCTCAGATTGATGAAGCACTACAAACCTAAGGATAATTTTTTTTTTAATTTATAGTAGGTACATTTTAGTTTTACCGCTAAAAATATAAGGAAAAATCTCAAAGCATCCAGAGAAAGTTGTGTGAGATACATTACCTCTAAGAGAAAAGACAAAGATATATTACCTCTAAAACAGAAACAATTTGAATGACAACGAAAATGTTGGAAGGCAGAAAACCATCTTAAAAATGGCAAAATAACTGCCAATCTTAAATTTAATATCCAGCAAAACATTTCCGTAAATAAATGTAAAGCAATAAATACCACAGTGAGATCCAGCTAAGAAAAGATGGTGTAAAAATTAATTACCACATGGATATTCACTAGAATAACTTTGTATCACTAAGACATCTTTCTAAGTAATGCAGTATTAAAAGTCAGAAGTTTAATACAAGGAAATGGAGTGCTTAGAGATCTCTTAATATTGAAAATAATCTGGAAAAATTGCACAGCTGTGCAACTAAAGCCATGCAAGAAAACAGCATTGCCATCCAACATTCGTTCAGCATCAGGCTGAGCATGCGCACTAATCACCTACTGCACAAGGTGGCTGTTAACTTTCACATTAGTCTTCATCTAAATGCTAAAGGTCAGCATATCAGGTTCTGTGTGTACACAAAGCAGGAAATGTTCAATGCCTGGCATTAATTTGATAATAAAGAAAAAGATATTAACATTCATCTATAATTTCCCCTTTTGTCCTCTGGTATTTGCATCCTATGGTAATACATAATTTATCAACCTATTTTTCTACTTGTCCTATTATATGGTAGATGTCTTCTCATTTCCTTGAAATGTACTTTGTTAATGCTATTTGCCTTGGCATTCAGTCTTTCTCACTAAGTGCTTCTCTATTTCACAGGAAGGCACTTTAAAAAAAAATAGTTAATAATAAACTAGCATACTTTGAAAAAAAAATTTTTATTGTTTTTGGTTTAGTTTTGTTTGAGACAGGGCCTCACTCTGCCGTAGGTGTAGTGGTACAGTCAGCTCACTGCAACATCCTGGCAGTTGTGAGCCTGGGCTCAGACAATCCTCATACCTCATTCTCCTGAGTAGGTAGGACCACAGGTGTGCACCACCACACCTGGCTAATTTTTTAATTTTTTAAAGAGACAGGGGTTCGCCATGTAGGCCCAGGCTGGTCTCCAACCCCTGGGCTCAAGCGATCAGCCCACCTTGGGCTCCCGAAGTGCTAGGATTACAGGCGTGAGCCACTGCGCCCAGCCTTAAAAGAAAAATCTAGATGACGAGTTGGTGGGTGCAGCGCACCAGCATGGCACATGTATACATATGTAACTTACCTGCACATTGCGCACATGTACCATAAAACCTAAAGTATAATAATAATAATAATAATAAAAGAAAAAAAAAAAGAAAATCATAAATGAGATTTTTACAAAAAAGAAAAAAAAAAGAAAAATCTGTTTTCTAAATGAGAGACTTGAGTTTAGTTCTCATGAACATAACTTTTTCATACTAGGTTTCAGACCTGGTATCGTTAAATATAATTCATGACAAAGACTTTTTTTAATGTCTTCAAATTCTTTTAAGTCACCTTCAACAAGAAACTGTACAAGAAGCAAGCTACAACCTTACAGCAAGTGGTAAATGTATATTTATTGCTTTTCCCCCTACCAGACAGAAACTCCTTTCTTGTTACTAACCAGAATAGGAATCATTCACAATCTTCAACTTGTGCTTCAAGGATCTGATCCTTCTTTTTACTCTAGCAATTCTTTCTCTTTTACCGTCAAGTGTAATGTGGACCTTTCTTTTGATTGTGCCAACAGACTTCCAATCTAACTGCATCTGTTCATATAAACTATATCAAAATAATGCTAAAGCTTTTCTTCAATCTTAGATATTGCAATATTCATCTTAATACTTCCTTAAGATTCATCTAATTCCAGTTGTAAGTATCATTAGTGAATCATTTTTAACCTCATTTTTCCAAGGTTGAATTTCTGCCTTAAATCCATAAACTGTCAAAACACATATCTTTTTGTATTGTACATATAATTTGACGAAGTTTACTCATTCTTCAGTAAATCTGCAAAATGAGAATCATTCACCAAAAGTTTTTCTCCTGTAATCATAAACTTTTATTCAAAACTTTTCTTTTGGACAGGTAACATACTTCAGCAACCAACAGTAGGTATTTTGATTCCATTTCTCACATAAAACTGAAAACACATGCAACTGAAGCAGCTTAGATTTTATTACAGCCTCCATTTCATTATATTATTTAATATGGAATTCAGGTCTACAGACAAACATATATATAATCTTGGCATAAAATCTTTAAATGTTCCTATCATGAAGCCTCATCATCACTCATAAACTTAACTAGCATTTCCATAGGACCTTCTTTGTTTTAAAGTATTAAAGAAATATTTAGCAATTAAATGTATTTCTTTCAGGTCCTAGTAAGTGAGTTACATTTTTTTTAAATTATTTTTTATCTTGTGAGTCTAATGACTTTCCAATGTTAGTCACTAAATTGCCCTTATGGTGGGAAAAATTAGTATCTGTACATTAAGGCTAATTATAAAGTAGGAAAAATGAAAAATATATCAAATTCATTATGTTCTTTTCAAGAACCTCCTTATATATTTTACGATAATTAAAACAATTTTAACTTCTCTGTTAATCGAAAAAAGGTAAGAAGCAAAATGAGACATTTCTGCTTGAACATAAAAGGTAGCTTCATAATGAAGCTGTGAATAAAGTAATATTCAGAGTACCTGGATGACTGAACAAGAAAGTAGGAAGTACTGAGGTATAGCCACTATAAAAAGCTCTCTGTCTCCAAGTGTTAACGCACCAATTCTTTTGCCCCAATAAAATAATGAATTAGAACAGTTTATACAGGGATCATATGATTTCAAGTGTTATAATTTTTGAAATATAAAACATTTGTTAAATATCTGTACTACAATAGGATTTTACAGCCACTGGTATCTCAAGAGACACCTATACTGATTAATGGAACACTGGTTAGGAAGCTCTGCTCAACTATCACCACTGGTATCTCAAGGGACACCTATACTGATTAATGGAACACTGGTTAGGAAGCTCTGCTCAACTATCCAAATGAATTCATACCCATCCTCCAAGAATCAAGAGCTACCTATTTCATATTACTGATCTCAATAAAATTGTTCCCCAAATATTCTACTTTTACTGTTTTAACTGTTTTCACGATAATAAACTACATTTAGTAGTGAATAGTGTTGTCTCTCCAACATCCATTTCACCCATACATATGGTAAGTAGAGCAGCCTCACTATTTGGGTGAGATCATTTCCAGCAACATATCTGGGCACAAAAGGGCCTCCTCATTCTATCAGGATAATCCCATTCCTTTTGCTACCTCAGTAACCCAGAACTAAAAATTGGTTGAGAGGTGGCTCAATAGAATATTTTCAAGATTTTTTAATAATTATGGGAGTGAATGCTTACAGCCCTTTCTCTGGTGCTGTTTGCTACCTTGCTACCACGTAGGGAACTGGTTTGAGGAAGGATTCAACCCACAAGAAGGGTGCAGAGTAGAACTAAAAAAGACAGAGGCCTGAATCAACCACATTTGAAGGTTAAGATTCTCAGGCTGTTAAAGAGGGGCAGAAAAATCTCAAGAAATCCTGTCTCACCCAATCTTTGTGTTTTTTGGAACAACTCTTTATGAGGTATCAGTGAGTATTCAGGGGGAAAAAAAAGGGTATCTTTGTAAAATGAATTTATGAAGTAATTCATACTGTTTTACAGATTCACAATATAAACACTAGCTAAGGCTACAGAAAGCCTTGCTATAAGTAAAACTGTTTGTTCAATCAGCATTTCCCAAACCTATTTGATCATTTTAAAAAACTGTCAAAATCACAAGTAACACTAATGTGATCTTATAAACACACTGCAAAAAGAAATGACAAGGCTATATATTTTACAGGTATTTCTCTTAAAGAAGAGAAATATTTCAACAGGATAAAATGTAGATTTGCCTCAGAAATGCCATCCTGCAGCAGAAAAACAAGCTGTTGAAACATTTGTTTTAACTATCTTTTCTCTTACTAATCATAACAATAGGTAATAAAAATGGTAAGTACATCTAAAAAGACTGGGATGGATTACTGATAATACTAATGGTGAAAGGTAAAGGCCATTGTTCTTGAGAAAAAATCCAGATGTAATCAAGAGCTGGATTTGTCTTCTAATGTCAAGGATTCAGCTTATACATTTATATTCATTTTTTTAAAACCAAGAAATCAATGTAAGAATTTTTTTTAATTTCAAATACATTTTTCCTATCAAGACAATTTTAAGATTATTTTTTAACATTAACTTTCTTAAGAACTTGCTTATAGTGTTAATAGCAGAATTGAGTGCACCTAGTACTCTTGGCTACACTGAGTTAAACCATGTGAAAAAATCAGAGGAAAGGTGACGAAGACTCAAAGTAAGTCACTCAAAAGATTGCTGGTGGGGGGCAGGGACAAAACATGCTTTATACTACAGGAAATGTCATGCCAAAGATTTCTGTGCAACACAATGGAGTAGACTTTATGTATATGTTAGTCTAAAATTAAGCAAGGAAGGCAAAAATCACCTAGAAAGTGCATCTGCTACTTTTAGAAGATGATTTTAGGGCTCTCAAAATTGGTTTGCTTTGTTTATACTCACTATTTTATTATTAAGACAATTCCGAAAGAAAAATAGGAAACCAGTCTCTTACCTGCCAAAGAGACTATCATGAACGACATAGACAGAACATACACTGAGATCTATTAATCCTTTTGGTTTGGTAGCTCGTTTTTCGCTTTCAAAATAAATAAGTTGGGCATCACTACCCTCTAAGATAAAATATAAATTTTTCCAACGTTTTCCTTTGCCTGTTTAAAAAAAAAAATTGTTTTCTCTTAGCCAAACAATTGTGAAATCCTACATATTATTAAAATGAGTGTTTCTAAAAATATGAATCAATTTTTATTCCAAAGCTTATGTAATATGCCAATTCTTACATAATGAGAAAATGCCTGTAACAAATCTGTACAAAAATGCCTTTTGTTATATTACTTGTTTTGATCACAGAGTAAATGCTGAGAATACCTTAACTATATCTTCAGAGATTTCATCATGATAAAATCGTCAGAATTCTTGTTTTGGAGTAATTCTTTAACAGTCTTAAGGAAAAAACTCTTCCACTAAAGCATACCGCCACCCACAATTCCCCAAAATGTCTTTATGTCAAATTGAGGTAAATCTGTAAAATATCAATACTATGAATGTACCATGTGCCATAAGGAGTTCCTCAAAATAAAAAAAAAAAGAAAAGAACGAAAAAAAGAAACCATGGGTAGAAAAAACATTCTGGTTGAAAATGTAGACTTTTAATATACCTACACTCTAAATTTTGAAGAATGCTTATACATGGGCTCTAAACAAGTGTCAATTACTAATAACTCATGTCAAAACTTATTAAATATATATCACAGTAAGTTCAGAGCTCCATATTTACAACGTCTCTATCAAATGGGTTAATGATAAAAGTCTGAACTTACCCTTTTTCAGAAGATAACCTTTCTTAACAATGTTTTTATAAAAGGCATCCTTTGTTTTACGACGGATGGTATTATAGATTTCCTTGCCATCCACTGTGTCATTGAGTACTTGTTCTTGATCCTGAATTTTAAAAAACATTAAAATTATTTCATACATTCTTGATGGAAATGAAGTAAAAATCTATAAAATTACCAATTAAAAGCCAAAGTGCTTAAAATACTAAAATCTAGATACACATAACACATAAATGATCTTTTGCTTTCCAAAGAAATTCTCAGAAATGTTTCCTTATAATTTCAAAGAACACGGACAACAATGTTCACAGAAAGGTTTCTTTGCCAATCCCAAGAACAACTAATAAGTTGTCTGTTTCCGTGGATACCTAATAAGCTATTTTCAAATACAGTCAGTTATATTTTACAGCAAATAATGTTTTAAAAACATAAACTTGTCCCAGCATAACTGGTATATTAGGACCCAATATAAGCATAAAGCAAATTCATGTTTGCTTATGCACAATTGTGTCTGTGAGAAATGCTAGGTGAATACAGACAGCAGTACCAGGTGAACTAAGACATGAGAATGAACAAAACATACACATTTCAAATACCTAACAGTTCCCTCAATCCACTAAGTGTGTCACGTGCCACACCCATCCATCCACAGCTGGTGTTATAACCGTGATTTCAGATAATCCTTCTCTGCCACTCTGCAACATTCCCATGCTTCAACTCTACCAATGGCCATTTCCTCATGTAATGTACCTCTTTTTTTAAGGTAAATTGCCATATTTATTGTAGGATGTACGTATTTCTTAAAAAGAAAATGTATAAAACTAAGCAACATATTTATATTAGGTTCTTTCTTTCTTAATGTATCCCTGATGAAATTTCTAAGTGTTACACCCCTAACCTCACTTTTCCCAAAAGCCCTGTGGTTTTGACTGCCTGATTTTGCATCATGCTATGATTTTTAGGAATGCATATGTTACATTATAGCAGAACTTATATTAATTGCTAAATCCCCTGAGGAAAAGAATTATATCAGGATGCCTTTATCATGATGTTTCCAGAATAAATGAATCTTCAATTTTACTATTAAGGTCAACTGGACTCAGTTTTAGTTTTTTGGTTTCCTTTTTGAGTAGTTCTTACTATTTTGCAAGGATTAATATTTTATGACTTTTAGTCCATCTTACAAACTTCATGGATCCATTCAATCCTCTTATAAATCTAAGTTATGCTGTGGGATTTTCATAATCCTCTCTCTATCTTGAAACATTATGCTGTTTCATCATCCTAGGAACTATTTCATCATTACTCAGAATTATTCCCAAGTTAATGCTACAAAATTACTAAAATAATAAGAAAATAGAAGAATGAATTGCTTACAGCAGGGTTGACAAACTATGGCATGCATGCTAAATCCAGTCCACCACCTGTTTTTTATACATAAAGTTTTACTGGAACACAGCCATGCTCATTCCCTAACATGCTGTCTGTGGTTGCTTCCAGATAAAAAGACAGACTTTAGTGGACACACTAAATGAACTGCAAAACCCTTTACAGAAAACTTGCCAACCCCTGGCCTAGAGGATGATATAACTGAAATAAATAATCTCTATTGCATCACTCTGGGTGTGTGTGTATGTGTGTGTGTGTTTAACTGTGTTGCAAAGTATTGCAGCGTCTTTTGTAAAAACATAAAAGGCCATCTTTGCTGTCTTTTTAGCTTTGATTGAACGTACTTAAAATATTCAGAACTCTTTATTTTCTGCTCATAAATGATAAAGAGAAAAAAACTGATCCAGGAAGATGTTTGACAATTACAAAAATCAGAAAACGAATGCAAAGAAATAGCAGCACTCTAGACTCTATCATGATGGCAGAATCGATTTTGATAAACAAACCTCAGACTATGATATTTCAGATGATGATATACTTGAATTTTCTCAAACTCAAGAATCACTGAGTGAACCATATTACTTCTCTTATCCTGTTTTGCTAAAAAGAAATGAGACTATTTAAATTTTTGTATGTACATCAAAATTTACTTAATATGATTTGTGAATGGGCAAATATTAAAGGGCCTTTGTATAAAAAATTACTGAAAGTAAACATATAACATAGAAATTTTAAAATTCACTGGATTGATCACTCTTATGAACATCAATGTTAACTTGTGTTTTAAAATCTAAACAAAAATATTTTACAATTATGGAGCAATGGACACTGTACTCTCCAACAAAATTATGAGCCATCAGAGTTTTCAAAAGTACTGCATTTTGCTCACGCCTTTAATCCCAGCACTTTAGGAGGCCGAGGCGGGCAGATCATCTGAAGTCAGGAGTTCAAGACCAGCCTGGCCGACATGGTGAAACCCTGTCTCTAGAAAAATACAAAATTAGCTGGGCGTGGTGGCGCGTGCCTGTAATTCCAGCTACATGGGAGGCTGAGGCAGGAGAATCGCTTGAACCCAGGAGGCGGAGGTTGCAGTGAGCTCACGCCATTCCACTCCAAGCCTGAGCAAAAAGCAAAATTCCATCTCAAAAAAAAAAAAAAAAAAAACCACTGCATTTTGATAATACAAAAACAAGAAAGAATAAGCTAGATTCCAGTAGTGATGTACTTAAAATCTGGAATTGATATGATAGATACAATGCAAGAAGAACCAAAGTAATTACAAATAGAACTTATTAGACAAGTATCTGATTTCAAACCTGGAATCAGAATTTACAAGATGGCTGTGTTCCAGGTCTGTGCACGAAGGGTGAAGAACTGTTAGTTGCATTGAAAAGACTGTCCATTTCAGGTACGTAAGCCTTTCTAGACATGAAAACATGGACAAAAATTTGGGTACGCTACATTTAAATTCTTACTACATTTTCCAGTGAAGTTGTTTTTGGATTATACCCTTAATCTTGGTGATGCGAATTATTTGTAAAATGACTTGGGAATATAAAAAAATTAAAAGGGTACACTGGACCATGATGTTACAAACAGTGATGACTTTACTTTCCTGGTAATACAGATTTGTATTTATCAAATCTTTAGTTCAATGGTGATGGCACTTAGTATTAGCTGCAGAATGGAACATTCTTGGAGTCTGTCATTTAAGATGTGTAACCACACTAATATTTGGATTTAAATACTTGATTCCAAGATGCTCTATATAGGTCTTTTAAAAATCATATTAAAGTGGGGACTAGCCCACAAATCCTAAAGGATTCCAATACACTAGAAGATGCTATGGGCAAAAACACAACTTCACTTTTCTTTTTTTTTTTTTTTTTTTATTATTATTATACTTTAGGTTTTATGGTACATATGCGCAATGTACAGGTAAGTTACATATGTATACATGTGCCATGCTGGTGCGCTGCACCCACTAACTCGTCATCTAGCATTAGGTATATCTCCCAATGCTATCCCTCCCCCCTCCCCCCACCCCACAACAGTCCCCGAAGTGTGATGTTCCCCTTCAAGTCCTAGTCAATGAGAGGAGAAAGGCTTCTCTGCATGTTCCTTTTCTCAGCCCAAGAGATAGTTCTTAGATTTTTTACATTCCTCCCAAGGAAATTCAGTAATCTGATTGGTGAGAGTCTAACAGCCATTGAACCAAGCTTTTCCCTAGAAGTTACATGTGTAAGCTCCTGAAGGCAGACTTAACTTGCAGATCCTAGCTTTGTCACTTAATGTAGGAAAACACCATTTAATATATTAATTCAATAAATGTTTGTTGAGTCTCAGGCACTGTTGAAGTTCTTGAGAGACATCAGTGAACAAATCAAAGACCCCTATCCTCATGGAACTTATATTCTAACCAGGAAAAGATTAAAAATAAACATAAATAAATAAATTGTACTGTATGTTAGAAGGTAAGTGCTCTGCAGGGTTGAGCAAGTTGCAGTGTTAATTAAGGTGTCTAGGTAAGTGTCATTTGCTAATTTGCTAAATTTTGAGCAAAAACTTGAAAGATGTAAGAGTGAGGCTAGTGGATATCCAAGAGAAAATAATTTTGGACACAGTGAACAGCTACAGCAAAGATCCTAAGGAAGGAAAGAGTCTGGCTTATTTACAAATAATAGTACAGAAGCAAGTATGAGTGAAAAAGAGTGGCAGGAGGATAGTAGGAAGAGACGAGTTCAGAAAATTAATGGACTGCCACTGTTGGGTCTTGTATGCCATTCTAAGGACTTTGGCTTTTATTCTGAAAGAAATGGAGAACATTTTCAACTATTAAAACAGAGGAGTAACACGATCTGACATTTTAAATGGATCCCAGTGACTGCTGCGCAGCATGCAGCATAAGGGGACAAAGCTAGAAACTAGCAGATGAAGGCAGGTTTCTGGTGGTGGTCATATTCTAGACATATTTTGAAGGCAGAGTCAGTATGATCTTCCTGACAGGTTAGATATAAAGTACAGGAAGAAAAAAGAGAAGAATTGAGGATGATTTAAGTTATTAACCTCTCAGCTCTCAGTTCCCTTATCTTTGAAATAGGCATCATTATAGTGTCACCTTGGTAAAGTTGAAAAAATTAAATGAATGAATATGTATAAAAAACAGTGCTTAACATATAGTGCTCAAAAATGTAAGGCATTTTTATTATGGGGTATATTGTCTCAAAAGGCCCCTTTTTGTCTAATGCTTGCCTCACAAAGTGTTAATAGTTCCAGGAAGTAAGCAAACCTAGCTAGGACTCTGCTGTTTCTTAGCCTTTGCCAGCATCTTAGCCTGAGTGTGGGTACACAGGATCACCTCATTGGAAGATGAGGTGATTTGCCAGCTAATCAATTTGGCAATTAGTAAAAAGATAGTACTTCCTTTTGTACTAATAGTTAAAATCCTGCTTGAAGAATGAGTTTTATTATTCCCCAAACTTCTACTAAAACCTACTTTTCATCACCCCATGCTCCAAAATAATAGACTACAAATAGCACTTAATAGTTTCTGTGCAGCAATCAGTCAAATTACTTTATAATCAGCATCAATTATTTCTGAAGTATTCAAAGCATTATAGGCACTTTTGCAAAACCAATTGGAGGTTTGTTCAGTTATAAAACTAACACAAGAGCGAGGCATATTATATATCTCAAGTAATTCTTAAAGCAGTCTTATAACACATACTGCAAGTTTATTAGATGCCATATACTATTTCTTTTTCTTTTTTTTGAGATGGAGTCTCGTTCTGTCGCCCAGTCTGGAGTGCAGTGGTGGAATCTCGGCTCACTGCAACCTCCACCTCCCGGGTTCAAGTGATTCTCCTGCCTCAGCCTCCAGAGTAGCTGGGACTACAGTGGCATGCCACCACACCTGGCTAATTTTTTGTATTTTTAGTAGAGATGGGGTTTCACCGTGTTAGCCAGGATGGTCTTGATCAAAACTTAAATTAGAAAATTCTAAGTACAAATTCAGTATGGGGAAATGTATGATTTAATTTGGGGTCAAATAAAATTAAAATCACTAACTCAAAGAGCCAAGGGGAATTAGAATTGAGGATACAGCAATGGAACTATATGGCAGGATCTGTCATCTGGAGGCAAAGGCACCTCTGATCCTGAAAAAAGATCCTAGCCGTGGTCTAAAAAGCACTCACCCATATTATTTAAAAAATACACATATATAAAACATATATATATTTTTATATGTATGTGTATGTTATATGTTCTGGCTACCTTCTCTTCCAATTACTTTGCGGTAATAAAAAAAATTACTCAAAAAGCGAAACAAGATGGATGTTAAAATAGTATTTAGATAGGCAGCGAGGAAGACTGACATGGTGATAGGAAGGAGCACATTGAAGTGTAAGACATTAGTAACAATACAGGCAAGGATAAAGTAGGTATTTCTTGCTGGAAAGCAGAGAATCATTCATTCAATCAATATTTATTGAATATCTAATGTCAGGTACTGTTCTAAGCACTGGGAATCTCTGTTCTCATAGACCTTAAATTCTACTAGGAAAGCATGCAGGAATGAAGGAAAATATAGGCATACCTTGGAGGTATTTCGGATTTGGCTCCAGACCACCACAATAAAGCCAGCCATACGAATTTTTTTGGTTTCGCAGTGCATGTATAAGTTATGTTTACAACTATACTGTAGTCTACTAAGTGTGCAATAGCATTATGTCTAACAATGTACACGTGTTAATTTAAAAATATTTTATTACTAAAAACTGTTGGGGCAACCAAGGTGGCTCACAACTGTAATCTCAGCATTTTGGGAGACCAAGGCTTCTGCCTTGGAATTCAAGACTAGCCTGGGCAACAGAGCAAGACTCTATCTCTACAAAAAATATTAGCTAGGCATGGTGGTGTACACCTGTAGTCCTAGCTACTGGGGAGCCTGAGGCAGGAGGATTGCTTGAGCCCAGGAGCTCAAGGTTGCAGTGAGCTACAGTTGAACCACTGTACTCCAGCCTCAGCCACAGGGCAAGACCCTGACTCCGGAGGGGGAAAAAAAAAAAACTAACAATCATCTAGGACTTCAGTGAGTCATAATCTTTATGCTGGTGAAGGGTCTTGCCTTGATACTGATGTCTGCTAAGTGATTAGGGCAGTGGTTGCCAAAGGTTGGGGTGGTTGTGGCAATTTCTTAAAAATGAAGTCTGCTGCATCAATTGACTCTTCTTTCACAAAAGAAATTCCCTAAAATGCTGTTTGATACCATTTTACCCACAGTTGAACTTCTTCCAAAACGAGGCATTCCTCTCAAACTCTCTTGCTGCTTTATCAAGTTAAGTTTATAGAATATTCTAAATTATTTGTTTTCATTTCAGTAGTGATCACAGGATCTTCACAGGAGTAGATTCTATCTCAAGACACCACTTTCTTTTCTCATCCATAACAAGCAACTCCTCTTTCACTCCAGTTTCATCACAAAAGTGGAGTAATTCAGTCACATCTTAAAGCTCCACTTCCAAATTTAGTTCTCCTGCTACTTGTACCACATCTGCAGCTACCTCCTCCTCAAAGTCATCTTGTAGTCTTGAGCCCCTCAAAGTTATCCGTAAGAGTTGGAATCAGCTTCTTCCAAACTTCTGTTAATGTTGTTATTTTGGCCTCTGCCCATGAATCACAAATGTTCTTAATGGCCTCTAGAATGATGAATCCTTTCCAAAGGGTTTTCAATGTACCTTGCCCAGATCCATAAGAGTCACTACTTTTTGCAAACATAACATTATGAAATTATTTCTTAACTAAGGATTTGAAAGTCAAAATTACTCCTTGATCCATGGGCTGCAGAATATAAGCTGTGTTAGTTGGCATGAAAACAACAATCTCCTTGTACATCTCTGTCTGAGCTCTTGATTGTAGAGTTGCATTGTCAGTGATCAGTAACATTTTGAAAGGAATTGTTTGTTCTGAGCACTAGGTTTCAACAGTGGCTTTAAAATATTCAGTAAACCATGCTGTAAAGAGATGGGCTATCATGCAGGCTTTGTAGTTCCATTGACAGAGCACAGGCACAGTAGATTTGGCAAAATTCTGATGCTCCTAGGATTTTCAGAATAGTCAATGATTAATTGGTTTCAACCTAAAGTCACCAGCTGCATTAGCCCCTGAAAAGAGAGTCAGTCAGCCTGACCTTTGAAGCTTCGAAGCCAAGCATTAACTCTTGCCATGAAAGTCCTAGATAATATTTTCAGATAGAAGGATGTCTTCTTTACACTGAAAATCTGTTGTTTCTTCAACACTTATCTTCTGGATAACTTGCTAGTTATCTTCTGGAAAACTAGCTAGATGTTCTGGGTAACTTGCTACAGTTTCTTTGCTTCACCTTACACTTTTATGTTATGGAGATAGCATCTTTCCTTGAATCTTATGAATCAATCTCTGCTAGCTTCCAACTTTTCTTCTGGAGCTTCCTCACCTCTATCAGCCTTCACAGAATAGAAGAGAGTTAGAACCTTGCTTTGGATAGGCTTTGGCTTAAGGGAATGTTATCCCTGGTTTAATCTTCAATCCAGACCACTCAAATTTTCTCTATATCAGCAATAAGGGTGTTTCACTTTATTAATCATTCATGTGTTCAATGGAGTAGCACTTTCAATTTCCTTCAACAACTCTTCCTTTGCATTCACAACTTTGCTGTTTGGTGCAAGAGACCTAGCTTTCAGCCTATTTTGGCTTTCACCATGCCTCCCTAGGCTTAATCATTTCTAGCTTTTGACTTAATGTGAGAGACATGTGACTTTTCCTTTCACTTGACCATTTAGAGGCCACTGTAGGATTATTAATTGGCCCAATTTTAATAGTGTTGTGTCTGCAGAAATAGGAAGGCCCAAGGACAGGAAGAGAAACAGAACCAGCCAGTCAATGAAGCAGTCAGAACATACACTACATTTATTGATTAAGCTTGCAGTCTTCTTCAGATGTAGTTCATGGCACCCCAAAACAATTGCAACAGTAACATTAAAGATCACTGATCACAGATCAACATAACATATAATAGTGAAAAAGTTTGAAACATTTTAAGAATTACCAAAATGTGACACTAAGACACAAATGAGCACATGCTTTGGAAAAACAGTAGCAAAAGACGTCCTTGTTGCCACAAACCTTCAATTTGTAAAAAAAACTATCTTTGAAACATAATAAGGCAATGCACAATAAAATGAGGTGTGCCTGTATGTTAAAATGTGACAAGATTATGATGATTCTTGAATTTATATTTAGCTTCAGATTAATGATTCCTCACCCCCCACCCCGCCCCCCACCAATTAACTGCAATAAGTAGTAGCTATAGCCATGTGAAATGAACTTGTTAGGAGGAAACATCAAGAAAGTAGGCACACTACAAATCACTGTACAATTGCAGCTGGGTACCCAAAACCCTTAATAATCCTTTATGTCCCTAGAATAACAGTACCTCCATTTTCCACTTAGGAAAATTATTAATCCGTCTTTTGAAGCACCTTTTTCTAACCCCTGTTATACCATTTCCCTACCACACACTTCAGAAAGTGCAATGAGGAAGAAACAGAAGCTAATCACCCTAAGCGTTAATCAACTAATATTTAACAGGCGCTCTTGCTCAAGGCCAATCTTTCCTTTTATGTTCTAGATTCTATTCATTTTTGTCTAGGACCCTATCTGTAAGACACTGCCACCACCCATCTCCCCATACAACATCACTCTCCTCTTTACTACTATACAGTTTTTACTCAGAGTATACAGACATTCTCAAATTCTCTCACTGTAAAACTACAGGCAAATAAACAAAGAAAAAGTGTAAACCATTTTTTGCTCTAATCCTCTTCTATCAGTATTTTTTATTTCCTTTTATTACTCCCCAGGCTTTAATAAGCTGGCTGTGGTTAATCCCTGCTGTCTCTACTTTTGCCTCCAAAAAACTCACTCCTGGACCTACTGCAACTTACCTTCCTCCACGACTGCTTCTAATCTCAAAAAGCCACTAGGTTGTTCCTGATTACCTAAAATCAACATAGATAAAAACTAAAAGATTCTTACAGTTTACTTTCTAAAAAATCTAAATAATCTGTAGTTTTAAGTTGTATCCAATTTGAATTGTACAAATGTGTGCAAAAACATACCACCAAAATGCATTTTAAAATAAAATGCTAATTATTGCAATATGAAATGCAACACTGACCTGCATTGGTACAGGTTCCTTAAGATAATATCCTTCAACAATCTGTTCTTTTCGATAGTGATCTATGATGTCCCCAATGCTGTTAAAATAAAAATTTCTAATATTAATCTGTCTCATAAAAATGCAAAATCTTTAAAAATATGTGTAAACTTTCTTACCAAGGATTATCTAATTAGCAAATTTTTTTCAAAGCACATAACACAAATACATTAATAGAATAAATGATCATAACATTCATATTATTTTAGAAAAACCAGAATGTTCTTAATATAGATTTACAGGCCAGAATACATGGCCCAGATTCTGATTTTCCATACCCATCAAGTGGGCAGCCAGGTCAACAATACCATATTCAAAGAGTCACCATAAATGAGGAAATGATTAAAAGTCTACCTTTTTTTTCACCCCCAAGAGTACATATGAGATACTAAGAATGAAGAATTCACAGAAACATGGCATTTATTTAAGAAGCAGAGTTCAGGTAAATTAAGAATTTTTATTATCACATTTACACATACTGGTTTTATATCAGAAACAGGTCATAAAACACATGAAAAGCAGGCAAAAAGAAGAAAAAAAACCCCCAGCTAATCTTACATGTAGGATTATCACTATAGGGAGAAAAGCTTATTATTTTGATTAAAAGTGTTACAAATTGGGAAATATTGGGAAAATATTACAAAAAAATAAAATGACATACTGTATTTTAATATAAATTTTAGTGAACCACATATATTTTTAAATATAAAGTTGTTTCTCTATAATCAATAAGATCATTCTATTGTCCTGAATACGGAAATCTTGGAATTTTAAATCTTCCTTTAATATACTGGACAAATGGGAACTTTTGAGCCACCTAGGAAACACTTCTCCAGACAGATTTTGTTTAACCTACTATATATATATAATTAGAATATGTGTGTGTGTGTATCTTCAAGTATGTTATCTTCCCTATACTACAAAGTTAATTTAAAACAAATATAATAATGTTAAAAACCAAAACAAAAGGACCTGAAAAGTTAACTAGTAGTGTATGAATGAACTTAATACCAGAAGCAGCATTTAACACAAGCCACAGAGGGGTGTGGTGAAAATGAGATAAATAAAAGCATTATTAAAAGAACAAGCAAGGTTTTATGTTTTTAATAAAAAATCTAATACCATATAAATCCAAAATTGTTAAAAGAAAAATGAAAATCAGGAAATATATTTGAAGATAGCTAGATTCCACTAAAGAGATGACTATGTGTTTTAAAGCAAAAAGCACCAAATCTATGAAAATCAGTAAACATTGAAGGTTTTTGGGTTCAGTCACTGTAAAATACAATCAATCCACTGTAGCACCTCAATGTTACAATATAATTGTTTTCCATAAACTGAGAGAACAGGAAACCATGGGGAAGTACAATTCAGATTGTCCAGGAGCAAATTTAAAAGTGTGGGGCAACCAATCAGATAGGTTTTTACCAATGAGCTAGACTTAAGAGTTTTTTTAAAAATTACTCTTCCATTTATACTCTACCCAGAAACACCAAAATAAACCAGAATTTTCTAGACATTCATGTAAGTTCCAGCCATGAAATCAGACAGATTTACATCTCAGAAAACTAAAACATATTCAATGTAAACTTACTTTTGAAATAAGTGTGAGTTTCTAGAGACACTATGTTCTGTACTTTAATTTTTGCAATGCATTTAGCACATAAAACCATGTGCACTCTTCTTCTTGAAGTCTAGATAAATGTTAATATTGTCTCCTCAAGGTCTAGCCAAAATCCATTGTCTTCCTTCTCACCCCCCACTGAACTCTCATCTACTGATTCCCATGCATTTATATATCCCCTGAATTTATCACAGTCTGCATACCATACTTTCTTTTCTAATAAACCTGAGCACTAATAATGAAGAAACTTTATCTTTTTCTTTAATGTATTTACACAGGATTTGTACAGTATATTTCACAAAGCAGATAAGTCGATAAATGGCTGCTGAATTAAATTTGCTATTAAATGCCTCTTCTGCTTTTTTTAAAAAAAAACTCTGAATATAGGAACATTAAAGTTATGTCTTAACAGTTTCTAAATGAAAGACATAACTACTATCCCTCTTTATCAAGGTCTCATGTTTAGTTAATGGGGAGATGGGACAGCAGAGTATGGCTGTGTTTGATAGATTTATTGAAAAATCTTTCTTTATACATTTATATCTAACAATAAACAATAAGCACAAAGATTTATCTTCCTAGGAATTATTTCTGACATTACTAACATTAATGCTGAAATGAAGTATATATTTCCAAAACAATTACAAAATCCTTCATTTTCACAGCACCTGATTCACATAATTTGGGGCTTTTTAAAAAAGTTTAATGTTAAAACTAGAAACAATAAGATGAATTTATAAACAAATTCACAGGGAAGAAAAATTATAAAAATCAAAGTTCTGGGGGAATGGTCAAGGCCACTAAATTAACATATATTTAACTTTTTTTTTTTTAATCCTCATTTTGAAAACATAATATTGCAATAATTTGGACAGAAATCTACTTAAAATACTTCTTTTTTCATGTTCCATCATGGTGTTCAGCAACAAAAAGTGACCACCTTTACATGTTTTACCGACTGCCTCCAGTATGTAGGAAGAATTTCCAGTTTTGTGTGATGTATCATAAGGAAGTTTAAGTTAGTAACAAAACGAACTTCAAAAAAATAAATTCATGTAAATTATTTTATCTTTAAAAAGGATCTCAATATGGACATTTATTCAGTTAAGAAGATGATATGTTTTCAATGCATTATTTTGTATGTTCTAAATCTCCAGAAAACTGGAATTGGGAAAAATTACATTCTTAAAGAGCTCAAATTGCAGCTAGCTGTATTTTCAGTAAGGACATCTAGAACTCAGATTGTCATGTAGAAAGTACTCAAGCAACCTGTATATGAGGTAGGCAAAAGGGTACAGCTGCCTAGACTCACATCTTACATTTGATGTCTTTTAACAGTCAACTGAGCTTCCAGCAATCAACTAGAACTTGTTTTTGTTTTCTGTTTTTTTTTTTTCAGATAAACAAGCTACAGAATCTCTATTCACTCAAATGTCTAGTTTGACAAATTCTAATTTGGATAGAGAATGCTGCTGTGGTACTGAGGGGTTAAACTAGGCAAATACAAGCATTTTAGAACAAGATTATGCCAGCCTCTGAAATAGGAAATAGAGAGTTATTAGGTATAGGAAAACCTTTATGTTCACAAATGAAGATTATTTTCTATTTGACAGAAAAATTGCTGACATTCTATCATACTGGTTTCTTCTATTAACTTATTTTCCTAATCAAGTAACTATAATTCATTCTGAGTTTTGGGACAAACAATGAGTTTACTTTGAAAGTGAGAAGTAAAAACCAACAATCACATATAAGAAATGTCAACTTGAGAACAACTCAGTTACATGACAACATCTGTATAATAAGTCTCAGGTATCTTTAGAAACTTTTTTTTTCCTACTAAAGTATCTCACTGATAAAATAATGTTGATATATTTTCTTTTCCTAAGATATTTTGCTCCTCCTACAGATAACACATGAATTTAGTAAATTTGTTGCAAATAGCTTATGTCTAATTTTTAAAATCACAAAAATTGTTTGGAAGGAAACAAAGTATAAGTTACTAATTTGTATTCATATTTGACACTGTCTAAAGAATTCTTGGGCATGACTACTATGAAATTATATTGAAGGTCTTATAATTTTTAGAAGTTAGAAACTTTTATATAATTTTGACTCTGAATACTATATTATCAAGATTTCAACTATTTTTGCCAAAAGTAAAAGATAGCTAAAAAATTATGATTTACCTGTTATAATACCGGCCTCCCATCATAAACTGATTGTTTGGCGTTGGACATATTTTAAATCGCTGAATATTTTCATTGGTCCGGAAATAAAGTGAATAATCACCAGGAGTATTATCTGAGGGCCTCACAAGAAAACTGCAGACTTGACCAACTGTAAAAATTAAGCTGTTAGTTTTTCCCTAATTATCAAATAAAAAAGAAAAGATGTTAAGTAGTAGTATTACAAAGTGCATTCAAAGTCATAAACATATGTAAATTTTCACCAGGAACTTGTTTTTTTTTAAGATAATTTCTTTCAAATTTTCCAGTTTATGATTCACAACCATCCACATTGCTTGTCTGCTATCTCTCTGGTGTATCTTACCAGCTTTAATACATAAAAATAGACAGCAGAAATTTTGCAGCAGTAACTTCTGGTCAGTAATATCTACACCTGTCATAATTTGGAAGGAACCTAAGCACAGTTAGGGAATACTGGCTAAAACTGCTAAATTCTGTATGTAAATCTTTGTAATAAGAAGATTCTAAAAAGTGAAGACCAGTTTGCTTAAGAATACTCTGTGCTTAATCAATGTTCTCAATTAATCATTAAGCAGTAATGACTGTGCCAGGCACAGTGGCACATGCATATAATCCCAGCTATTCAGGAGGATCACTTGAGCCCAGGAGTTTGATACCAGCCTGGACAACACGGCAAGATCCTGCATCTTAAAAAAAAATAATAATAAAAAGTAATGACTGTAATAAAATAGTACCAAAAGCTTTTTATAAAGGTAAATTCAAAACAACTGAAATATGTGTATACATTATCAAAATCAATACACATACACTATATTTTATTCAATAGGTATGCTCCTGAAAGGAATTATAGAAGCAAATTATCATATATTAAATATGACATATTAACTTTAGAGAAGTATTTCTGATATCTTTGACTGGCAGTGACTCATAATACTTAGATGCTCTGCCTTTTCTCCATTTAAGTCCAAATGATCCAGAAAAGATCAGGACTTGATTGTTTTTAGGAAAGCACACTGAATGCTTAGATTGTAAGATATAATTTGAGGGGTAAATTACTAATAGTTCCAATCATCCAGTCAAGGCACTTATGAAGTAACTTCATGTTCAGTAAAAAGAAAAAAATAAATCTCCTTAAACTGAATCTTCAAGGCTTAATACATAAGTAAACATAAAAATTACAGAAATTGATTGTATAATATGGGCTAAAATGAAAGTGTTTCTAAGTTGATACAACAACTCTTAGTGACAAGAATCCAAGATACTCTCTAAATTTCTTCTAGAATATGATAGGAATTTCATGCAAGACTGTGCATGCAAGTGCTTATTGGTACTTCTCAGGAGAGAATATCCCACCAGATCCTCAAAAGAGCACATGACACAAAGAAAATGCAAACTAATGTATTAAGGAAATTAAGTTTAGCTCCTTTTCAACCTTGTATGCCTTAAAACAAAAGTACCTCAAGTACTTGGTGGTTCACGTTCCAAAAAAGAAACATATCCAAAATTCAATAAATTCACTAAACTACGTATTTTTGGTTCCACACTGAAATAGCTGACAGAATGTCATTTTGGTGTAAAATTTCTTCTCTATTACTATCATATAGCATTATCATAATCTTTTTTAACTTATTTTTTGAACCTACTTAACCTACATCTTCACAATAAAATTGAGTACTTCAAAAACTATCTCAAATCTTTCAAAAGAATAAAGTATTAATTTAGAATGCAATGCTTTATGGATTAAAACAATTCAGATTACCTCTTTAATTAGTGTTATCACCACAAGAATCTATTTCACCAAATACAGAAACTATTGAATAGTCAACATTTTTGAAGAACTGAAACTTTTAAATTACATACTAAAGCTTAAACTTGTCTGAAATCTTTATAAGATGTGGTTTGCCGAAGAAATGCTTGGTATTTAAATTAATTCAGCCTTAAATATTTAGTAAGAATAAACAATGACAGGATGGTTAAAACCACAATACAAGTCAATTTTTACTTTGTATTTATAAGCATAAGAGTTTTGGGAAATGTTAAAATTAATACATAATAAAGCTCAATCATATAATTCCACAAGTATACAAAGATAAACACAAGAATGTCTGCTATAGCTGAACACCAAAAGAATAAAAACTATACAATATCGTTCTACTGAAGACTAGTTAATTATGGTATTTATATAATGAAAAGTTTAAATCCATAAAAGAGAGTAATGAAAATTTTTATCTGCAGATACAGAATCATCTCCCAATATATATCTAACATGAAAAAAGTGTGTTGCATGTTCCTGTCTGTGTATGTCTAGGGGTGAGAAAGATTCACAGAGACACAGAAAACTTCTAGAAACATATGGGAAAAAAAAACTGTCAGTGTTACTTCTGAGGAAGTTGACAGGGGCCTGGGGATAAAAGAAAAACACACTTGACTAAATTTTATAACACATGTATGTTTAAAATACAAATAAAAACACCAGCTTCTTAGTACTGGACACGAAATTATAACATGCATAAACAGTAACTGAATGCTAAAGGCAAAGCACATGATAAATGGTTTGTTCACTTTTTTATTCTCTTTAAATAGACATTAGAAAAGCAAGTAAATAAGTAAGTACCTGTCATTAGTAAATTATAAGCTTCCTGTTTGGAAATCTTCCCATGGAACCATCTTAAAAAGAGAATAAATTAGATATATAAATAAAGTCCTTTTTGCTGTTATCATATGATCAAAATTAAACAACCAATATAGTAAGTTTAATTCAAAGTGATAAAATAAATGCAATTAATCAAATCATGTCATTCTTATTACATTTTAATACATTTTATATACATATTATATTTAATTTCAACAAAATGTAGTAAAACTAGAAACTATCAAATATAAACTACAATTTTCATTACCAATACAAAAATGGCAACAATTTTTAATCCTGATAATAACAGACTGTTACAGGTCTTTTTTTTCTTTTTATGGGGTAAGGGGAAGGAGGAGTAGTACAGATAGAGCCTACTCCAGAACTTCCCTGAGAAAATTAATGAATTCATTTCTGAATTTTCCTATAACATCTGATAAATTCTCTCTTCAAATAAAATCAAGATATTGACTCTTACTTTGCTGAAAGTCAGAATATAAGATTGAGTGATAAGAATGAGTGGATACCACCATCGAGAACTGAAAGAAAAGAAGGACTTAGTGTTCCCAACTCTATTTGAGCTAACAGCCTATCAAACTAGGTTGCTATGTATTTAATATTCTGTATTCTTAAATTAAGCCTTTAGAAATTATTATAAAAGGCATCATAGTCAAGACATAGAGCATACAATAACCTAAGTATTTAAATTTTACCTTCAAATAAAATGATATATCTGATTTAAAAAGTAATTACTAGTCATCAAAGTACATAAAATCACCTCTTATTTACCTGAAGGCCTATTATCTATCTTGCTGATTAACACATCTTAATGCCAGGCTGACAATTCCCGATCCCTTATCTACTACTCTGTGGGATCTTCTTAGGGTCTACAAGTATTTTTAATAATAAAGACCAAGCTGGAAAGTAAACATACGACTAAAATATATAAGTGCTCGAAAGTCCAGTGTGACAGGTTAAGAGGTCATTCACATTGTTTTAAATGATCCATACAATTATTACTGGTGAAGTATGAAAATATAACTGAATTTTTAAATTTTCACATGAATGAAAAGGTAAACTTTTCTTTAACACCATTCCAAGCATTAACTCACTAATTCAGATCTCCTGGTGTTCCCTGTGTAAATTTTGAATAATATAAAGCAATAATACAACAACTAAAACAGTTCAGACTACAAGTAGTGAGGTTCTATACTGCATTCAAGTATAGGCTAAATGACCACTTACTACAAATGCTAGAGCAGGATTTTTATATTCTGGAGGAGAGTCAACTACATGACCTGACCTCCAAGGCTAATCCTCTACTTCTACAGTTTGAAAAAAATTCAAAAAAAGAAGGGTAAAAAAATGATAGGGTTTACAGATGAACAAGATTATTTAGCATAAGCACAGTCTGAAGCCAAAGTGGCAATATCTCTTTCTAAAGAGTTTTCATTTCATTTTTCAGACATTTATTCCCATATAAAATTTATATATTTCAACCACATGGTTTGCAACAGTGATAAAAAGATGAGTCCCTGCTCTTATGAAGTTCCCACTCCTAGGCCAGGCGTGGGAACTGGGATCACACCTGTAATCCCAGTACTTTCGGAGGCCAAGGCAGGAGGATCTCTTGAGCCCAAGAGTCCAAGACCAGCCTGGGCAACATAGTGAGACCCTATCTAACTATAGAAACAATGTAGAAACTATAATAAGCACAGTGATAGGTATTGCCGAAGGCATTCTGGGAATAACAGAGAAAGGTACCAATACTGTTGAGTGTGTAGAGAGGAAAATAAAGGAAGATTTTCTAGGGGGAAGTGATGAATGAGCTAAGTATGAATGGAAGAATTCTGGCCTAGGAAGCAGCTTGCGCAAAGGTATAAAGAAAAATAGCTAGGAGCAATGGCTCACACCTGTAATCCCAACACTTTGGAAGGCCAAGGTGGGAGGATCATTTGAGGCCAGGAGTTTGAGACCAGTCTGGGCAGCATAGTAAGACCTCATCTTTACAAAAAAAAAAAAAAAAAAAAATTACAACATTTGCCAGGTGTGGTGGTACACACCTGTAGTCTCAGCTACTCAGGAGGCTCAGGCAGGAGGATCACTTGAGCCCAGGAGTTTGAGGTGAACTATGATAGCGCTACTGCACTCCGGCTTGGGCAATGGCAAGAACCTATCTCTAAAACAATAAAGAAAAAAGTATTATGCATTTGAAGACCTACATGCTGGAGATTAGGAAACTAGTGATGATAAGTACTAGGAACAGTAAAGGACAAAATAACCAGATAACAGATCATTTTTTAGGCTCTGCTAAGGTAAAGGTGGAGAATCAGTATAAGATTCAATTTTTTAATTTTTATTTTTTCTGTTTTTATGGGTAATGTATACAACTATTTTGTTTATTTTTATGGGGTACCAGTGATGTTTTGATACAAGCATATAATGTTTAATGATCAAGTCAGGATAAATGGGGTATCCATCACCTCAAGCACATATAATCATTTCTTTGTATTAGGCATATTCAAATTCCACTCTTCTAGTTATTTCTAAATATCCAGTAAATTAGATCTTATTCATTCTATCTAGATGTATTTTTGTACCTATTAATCAGCCATATTGTAACCCCTCTTCCCTGCTACCCTTCCCACCTTTTGGTAACCACCATTCTACTATCTATCTCCCTGAGTTCAATTTTCTAATATTTTGCACTCATATGAGTGAGAACACATGGTATTTGTCTTTCTGTGCCTGGCTTATTTCACTTAACATGGTATTTGCCAGTTCCATTCATGTTGCTGTGAACGACAGGATTTCATTCTTGTTTATGGCTGAATAGTATTCCATTGTGTGTATGTACTATATTTTCTTTATCCATTCATCCACTGATGAACACTTAGGGTGATTAAACATCTCGGCTATTGTGAATGGTGCTGAAACATAGGAGTGCAGCTGTCTCTTTGATACACTGATTTCCTTTCTTTTGGATATATACCCAGCAGTGGGATTGCCGGATCATATGGTAGCTTTATTTTTAATTTTTTGAAGAACTTCCATGCTGTGCTCTATAGTAACTGCACTCATTTACATTCCCACCAACAGGGTACAAGGGTTCCCTTTTCTCCACATCCTCACCAGCATACATTATAGCCTATCTTTTGGATAAAAGCCATTATAACTGGGGTGAAATGAAAATCTCATTGTAGTTCTGATTTGCATTTATCTGGTGATTAGTAATGAATGGTGAGCATTTTTTCATAGACCTGCTGGCAATTAAGGATTTTAAGTGAAAATGTGATTCAATCTAGGTAGATTATTCCAGCTACTGGATAAAAGGATTTGATGAGGCTAAAGAGTCAAGGGAGATCAACTTGGAGGTTACTGCTATATCAAATCCTGGCAGGAGATTTAAAAAGGCCTGAACTAGAATGTAGTTATTTAAGATTTGAGAAGGCAGTAAACATTTAAGAAATACTTTAGGAGATAAAATCATCAGGACTTGGTGCCTATATCATGTAAATAGGGAGCTGGAAAGAAATTCAACCAAAGTTATACCATCTATTTAATCTCAAAGGTTACTTGTAGATGTTACTGAGGACACTTTAAAGAATTTAAAGTACTGCCACAGTCCCTATATTAGGAAATTAAAGGGAACAAACATACACATAAAATAAACCAACAATGCAAATTTAAGTTATGCTAAATACTAATTAAGAAATTACATAAAGTTAAGAAAAATGTAAGAATGACAATGCTATCAGATAAAAAGACTTCCGAGTGAAAGTGGGATTTATATTTTATACTATGAGAAAATTGATGTAGCTTTAAATGTTTACTGGCATTTAACCTACATTTTTAAATTTAAAATTCCATTGCTATTATCTAAAATAAAAAAACCTAGATTTATGGTCTTTTTTTGAAAATCAGAAGGATCTAACAACACTAGACTCACATTCCTACACATATCAACTAGACAACTAGACAGAGTGATTACCTTACAATAGGCAAACACTTTCTAGTTTTCTACTTCCCACAGTTTTCCCTAACACCATGAGTGAATATTAGTTGCCATTTATTACCACACGTACAGTGTTGTTTTTTGATAGTAGGGACATAGTTCCATGTACCTTGATCTCTAGCAAAGAGGGAAAATAAGAAAGACCAAGATTATTGTGTCTAAAGAAAACTGGGAATATATATACTTGACCCACTTCACTTGCTTACATTGTCTGTCTGATTCTTCCAAGCATTAATTAGAATTTGCAACTCCTAGCCGGGCACAGTGGCTCATGCCTGTAATTCCAGCACTTTGGGAGGCCGAGGCTGGTAGATTACTTGAGTTCAGGAGTTCAAGACAAGCCTAGCCAACATGGCAAAACCGCATCTCTACTAAAGGTACAATAATCAGCCTAGCGTGGTGGTGTGCGCCAGTGGTCCCAGCTACTCAGGAGGCTGAGGCAGAGAATCGTTTGAATCCAGGAGGCAGGGGTTGCAGTGAGCAGAGATCGTGCCATTGCACTCCAGCCTGGGCAACAGAGCAAGACTCTGTCTCAAAAAAAGAAAAAAAAAAAGAAAAAATAACAAAAAAAAGAATTTGAAACTCCTGATATAGGTAGAGAGGAGACTTCAAACTAATACAAACAGCAGGGTACAGTCTCACTAATGGAGTCTATTTTGTAGCTACAAGAAACAATAAAAATGAACTCAGAATATATCTTACATATTCCATTTACAAAAGGGTGAAGCATTAAACAAGGTGACTGCAAATGGAGTAGTCAGTTGAATGTTTTTATATTCTAATGGTTAGAAAACAGAAAAAGCAAACACTTGAGGCAAGCCTCAAGTTCCATCCCTAAATGCTGAAAGATAAGAAAAAAATGTTGTACTGAAAAGATATTAGGAGATGAATAGTCTATTAAAATGTGAGTAAGAGAGAATTGGGATTAATGGTTCAGATCTTCAAAAGAAAACTTACATATACATAAAATCAGTCTGAAGATTATGAAAAAAAAAAGACCTTGCTGAATTTTATTAAAATTGTGAAGAACCGTTATTTTGGGGGGATAAAAGATATGGCTATAAAACAAGAAATACTATTAATAACCAAGAAATACTATGAATAATTTTAAAATGTGCCGAATTGTGACATTCATAATGTTATAAATGTAGTGTTTATTCAAAGTCTTCAGTGTGGTGATAAGAAGAGTTATATTTAGTTATCAGCTACCTTTTATTTAAAAATAAGACTTTATCACTAGATCCTTAAGAAAATATTTAGAAATCAGTTCCCTAAGCCAAATTTAAAAGTTAAGTCAGTCCAAAAACTTAAAAAAAAATTTTTTTGGCCAAAGTTTTCCAATTAGTAAATTTACAATATAGATTTATTTTTTCATTTTAATAATTAACACAAACTCACATTTTTCCTTCATGTGGATCTTCTTCCCGGCCCTAAAGGGAAGACATTAAGACAGTATTTTATATAATTAACTATTAATCTACTTTTATTAAAATTCATGAAAATCATATCTTCAAACATATCCCCACACTATCCTTATTTATATGTATATAAAAAAAGATGTTTCTGTTCAGTAAATACCTTTCAATACCTCTCTTAATCTTTTCTTGTTGCCATTACCCTAACTCAGGCCCTCTTATCGACTTTTCTTAAACAACAGCCCAACTAATATAATTATGTCCTACTCCACCACTCTAATCTGGATACATCAGTTTCAACAGCAGCTTTGCCCTACATTAAGAAAAACCAAACAAAAAAAAAACACCTCCCTACTGCCTACAAATTTCTTGTTCTGCAACTGAAGTCATTTACCACAGGACTCAAGTCTACATTTCCTGTCTCATACTACCAATTGTTTTTTGGTTCCTATACCATGGTCACACATAACTTCCTATTTGCCAATCTCCCACCACTGTAGCGTGTACTTTTTGTTCTTAGAATGTACTTTCCACTTTTTGCTTTCTACTTGTTAGATAAATACCTAACCAATCTGGGAAGGAACTATCTCAAATGCTACCTCTTCAGTAAGACATTCTGAGCCCGTAAAAAGTGAACATCAACTTCTACTTTGAATACAAAAGACATCCCCCTTTTACCATGTTTTGAACTTTATTTTATTCTATATTCCTCTGATTTAAGATACAATAGTGTTACTCATTCCACTATTATGGAGAAAAATGGTCTAACTACATATGGATTTACTTCCTCACAATTTGGTCCTCACTCATTAAATATCTAATCAAACTAAAATTACACACTCACTGAATGCTACTATATCCAAGGGAGTAGGCTAAAAAAAAAAAAAAAAAAACTATAAAAATGATAGCACTATCATTGTGTCACTGCCCAAAAGGAGTTAATCTCTTGTAGAAGAGGTTTACACAATAAATTAATTTTAGACAGTGTAACAGAATGCAGAATTAACAAGGTGCTATGGAAATACAGAAGGAAACAATTTTGCCTAAGAGACTCCAGAAAGGCATAAATCCTCTGTGAAACAGGGATGACATATGAACTGAGCGGATAAAGATGAATCAAATTTTACAAGGCAAACTATCAGGGCAGGAATGTCAAGGAAGAGGGAAAACTATAAACATAGGAACATTCATTTACTCAACAAACATTTACTGAATGCCTACTAATGCCAGATACTATTCTAGGCAATGGTAATACACCAGTGAATCAGAGACAAAAATCCCTCCCCTCAGAGAGCATACATTCTAGAGTTAATACATAAAAGTATAAATGTGTCTGGGGAACTGTAATTAGAATTTTAGAAGGAGAAATTCCTTAAATCTAACCACTAACTGAATGCCCGAAACATCTTCACAGACTAGACAATGTCCAAATGGTTGTTCAATCTACAAGGAATTCACTACCCTCTAATAAAGCCCATCATGAAAGTTATTCTACATATTGGAGTGAAAATTGTTTATAACTGACGTGGAATTATTCCACTATTAATTTATAATGTTACTATAGTCATTTTTAGCAACCACATCACATTATTCACTCATACTGAGTTGCTAACTTTTTCCTTGATCCCTTGTACTGATGTGAGGTCATGTCTCCTTATTCTAGTTTGGGTTGTTATTATTATTTTTCTGTATACATTGAGTAATTTTCACTTTTCTTTAAAGTTTATCTTGTTAAATTTGATCCAGAATTCCAAGAGCTCAAGAAAAGTTCAACTATAGTGCAATTCCTTTAAGTAATCAGGATGGGGAAGATGGTGGTACAGCAAGGAGAGGGAAACCCAAACTAAAAGTTGTAACTAACAAATTTTATAGGAAAGCTATCATAGTAAGATGCTTCAGTACGAATACCGTTTGCCTATATGGAATAAATATCTCTTTTACTGTAGAATACAGAATACTAATCTAGGAATTAGGAGTCCTAATCCTAGCTCTTTCACTAAATAACTATATGACTATGAGTATGGACTGTATTACACCATTTCCTCAACTTTTTCCTCCTCTACTCAGTATGTTTTACTTCTATGGATCAAGATTCGGTTGCCAGAATAGGCAGGTAAGAGAATTAATAGGAAAAAACAATATTCTCCACTGCAGTCTTCCAAGAGCAATACTATTCAGAATATTATCAGGTCTGTGGCATAATTTAAAAACAGTAGCTCTGAAGGCTGTAAAAGACAACAGAAAGCCACTCCATCTCGCTAGAAAAATCTAAAAGGAAAGGGACAATTCCAAAGTTATAATGTATAATATATTTGATACTGAGTATTGTCTCTGAAATATAAAAGCCGTTCAAATGCTGACCTGTTATTAAAAATGCACCTGGTAATTGATATCATATGATAACGTATTATATGATGGAAACAAAAACAAGGACGAGATTCAAAATGTAGAACCATGTGATAATATATGTATAATATAAATGAATTCTTCCAAGTTTACTGGAAAATTATACATATATTTGAAAGATAATCTAAAACCAAACATGTGTAACCAGTTGAGGTTTCATGATCAGATTGATATAACTTCATTTATGAGGAAGAAAAAGACGGCAAAAAAAAGAATAAAAATAAGCACAAATAGGCTGAGCATGGTGGCTCATGCCTGTCATCCCAGCACTTTGGGAGGCTAAGGCGGGTGGAACACTTGAGGTCAGGCATTTGAGACCAGCCTGGCCAACATGGTAAAACCCCGTCTCTACTGAAAAATATATATATATATATAAATTAGCTGGGCATGGTGGCGCATGTCTGTAATCCCAGCTAGCTGGGTGGCTGAGGCACAAGAAATGCTTGAACCTGGGAGGTGGAAGTTGCAGTGAGCCGAGATTGCACCACTGCACTCTAGCCTGGGTAACAGACCAAGACTCTGTCTCAAAAGAAAGCAGAAATGTTAATATATTTTTAATTCATAGAAACTCATACAAGCTTTCTGAATATTGGCAGCTATGTATTATAATATGCTAGCTTGATTATGTTCCATACTAACAAACAGCACTTATAATTCTTGTACTTATCAATTAAGTTCTTTTATAAAAGAAATGTATTCATAGCTGCTTTCTCTGATTATGGACAAGATCCAAATTTATAAAATATTTAGAATCTAGAATTGAGAAGAAAAGAACAAAACTTACCACCTCTTCTACTAGGTCTTCAACAATAAGGCCTTGTTCATCTGTTCTTAAATTTGTAACCCACATCCATCCATCTTCTAATTCATTATGAACAATGAACATATCTCCTTTTAAGAAACTGAAAATAGAAATTTTAAAGTTGTTAAATTTAAAAATTTTAAATACAGAGATTAGAATAGTCATATACCACAAAATAGGATAGGGATAGTATTATATTGAAAAATGCAAGGAATTAGAGTCAAACACCCTAAATTTGTATCCTATTTCTGGCATTATCTACATGTCGATTCCTGAAAATAATAAATAATCTGAATTTTAATTACCTCATGAGTAAAATGGGTTTGATAATAGTATCCACACTAACTATATCACTGAATTATTGTTAGATTCAAATTACAACTTCTGTTAACAGAAACTGATTATACATATATTGAAGGTTTTGGGGTGTAACTACAAGAAAACTGAATTGAAAAACTTATGTTTCAATGTTATTACTCTTTCAGATGCAGGGTAGATATAAAATCAAAACACAAAATAAATATAATTAACACATTATACATACATAAGATATAGAGTTACTTCAGAAAATGTTTATTTTAGATAAGCATGATGCAGATGCTTATGTCAGTTAACATTTTTCTTATAAAAAAACTAGGGCTTGTTTAATTCACCCAGATACCCATCATCCAATGGGTACAGCATTCTTTCTCTGAAAGTGGTAGGTACCAAGGGATATATTATGAGAAAGGAATGTATGTTTTTTTCTGTTACCAATTTAAGAGTACAGAGATGCATATACGACTTAGTTTCCTTTTACTGAAACCTAGATGTTTTCAACCTCCACACAATTACGGAAACAACAAGTTTCTGATGTATTTCATCAATATAAAACCATTAGTAATTCTTGAATTTGTGCTTTCAGGCTTAAAAGAATGTGTCTGAACACAAAGTTTCCAGATTTGTTGGATGGTACCATTAACCCTGTATCTATAACTGTATTTGTCTTTTTTTCAGCAATTTTCCTTTCAGTCTTAATATTCACAAACCAAAATCTATTAAGTAAATTTAAGTAAATCTCTTCTCCTATACTTGAAAGCTTTAACTGCTTTCTCTATGCTATCTCAAGCTTCATCGTATCTTGGACAATGTTTCAGACAACAGAACTTGTATTATACAACATTTAATTCAATATTTGAATAATCATAGAATATTGTATTCTATCTTGATTCTACAATCCCTCTTAATCATGGCCAATATTTCACTAGCTGAATGGCAGCAGACATTACCACTTAACCAATTAAACTATTCCTTTCTAGAACTACCTAAATAAGCACATTAAAGAAAATCATTATGAGTAAAAGGAGGGTGCACGTGAACTGGTAAATTTCATTTCTTAGTTAAAAGTAGTCATAAGAGATATTTCTAATTTCAAGTTTCATTGTTGTTGCTATACCAACTTTTCATGGTGCAAAAACCAAAAAAATGTTTTAAATAAGCTTGTTAGTAGTAATACAATCTAATCATAACTCATTCTGTATTATTTTGTGTTATCCCCCCTAAAACAGGCTAAAGTGCTTTATTAAATCATTAATTTTTAAGGTATTTTTATTTTAAAATTCACAGGTATGCATAAACTTTTTAAAAGACTCATATATCCAAATTTATATCATCAAAGTATTATTTAAATTCCCATCTTCCTAGATCAGCTATTTTGTTTTTTCTTTTTGGTCTCCCAGGACCTCTTTACACTCTTAAAGATGACATCCTAAATGGCTTTTATTTATATGGATATCTACTGATATTTACCATATTCAAATTTAAAACAAATGTTTTAAAATATTCACTAATTCCTTTAAAAATAGTTCATCAAAAATATGAAAAAGATACTTTTACAAATTTAGTGAGAATATCACTATTTTATAATTTTGCAAATCTCTTAATGCCTGGCTTAACTGAAAACTGCTGAAGTCCCATATCTGCTTCTGCATTAAATTTGCTGCTATATGATTTTTTTGCTTAAAGCATATGAAGAAAATCTGGCTTCACCTAAGAATGTAGTTGTGAAAAGGATAAGTATTTTAATAGCCTTTTCAGATAATTATAGATATTCTATGAAATTACACCAAAAACTCAACGAGTGGTACTTTCTTGAAGGTTAGTTGTAATATGGAATCTGAAACTATTTATCAGTGAACTTTCTTTATGCATTCCAATAACATCTATTGGTCTATCTTGCACTTTAAATGAATATTTTACCCATGCATAATTTTGTAACAACATGCATTGACCTTTTAGAAAATATTAGTTCACTGAGCTATCTATATCTTCTAGTTGTTAACACATTATACACTATCAAAACCTCTCATTCTTGGCCAGCCACGATGGCTCATGCCTGCAATCCCAGCACTTTGGGAGGCGAAGGCGGGCAGATCACCCGAGGTCAGTAGTTCAAGACTACCCTGGCCAACATGGTGAAACCCCATCTCTACCAAAAATATCAAAATTAGCCAGGCGTGGTGGCAGACGCCCATAGTTCCAGCTACCCAGGGGGCTGAGGCAGGAGAATCGCTTGAACCCAGGTGGCGGAGGTTGCAGTGACCCAAGATGGCACCATTGCACTCCAGCCTGGGTGACAAGAGCAAAACTGTCACACACACACAAAAAAAACAACTCATTCTTTATTATCACCACCTATCTCATCAGAAAAGTCATTATTTCAGAAGCTGTCAAACTCTTGATGGCCAATACAGAATGTCTAAAATTCAAATTTTTACTCGAAACTCAAATTTTGTCATTGGCAACAAACACTAAGTTTTCTCCCTTGAAATAATAGACTCACTTTGTTCTTCTTCAAAAAATGTCAAACATTCTCTCAAGTGAAAATGGTGTGCACAAAAGTAACAGCTAAGCCAGGTGCAGTGGCTCAAGCCTATAATTCCAGCACTTTGGGAGGCCAAGGCGGGCAGATCACTTGAGGTCAGGAGTTCGAGACTGGCCTGGCCAACATGGCAAAACCCCATCTCTAATAAATTACAAAAATTAGCTGGACTTGGTGACACACGCCTGTAATTCCAGCTGCTCAGAAGACTGAGGCATAGAATCCCTTGAACCCAGGAGGTAGTGACTGCAGTGAGGCAAGATCGTGCCACTGCACTCCAGCCTGGGTAACAGAGCAAGACTCTGTCTCAAAAAAAAAAAGAAAAAGGAACAAACTAGTTCAGCTCTCAACTCACTGCTTTTCCTCATGACACTGATAAGTGTTTTATACATACTTCCCATTTCATCATACAGATTAAAGTTGTGTGGTCACAGGTTGAAATTTAATAAATATTTTTTACTCCCTCATCAACAACACTCTTAAATGAAACTGTCTTTAACTCCAAGTGTGTAACAGTGAAGAATACAGTACACTTTTGTGCCACAGCCTTGATTTCTATTAAGGCACCGGCAGTTTTACCATCCATTGCTTTTGTACCATCATTGTAAAATTTACAGTGAAAAAGGCAAGTTGTGTCTTAATATGTTATGAAAATAATCTGATCTCATGGACTGTGATGGCTAATTTTATGTGTCAACTTGGCAGGGCCGTAGGGTTCCCAGATTAAACACTATATTTCTGGGTTTCTCTGTGAGGGTGTTTCTGGATGAGATTAGCATTTGAATCAGAGGACAGTATCCTGCCATCCCCAATGTGAGTGGGAATCATCCAATTCACTGAGGGTCTAAACAGAACAAAAAATGGAGGAGGAAGAAATTCTTCCCTTTTTGCTGCCTTACTGGTTGAGCTGGGACATCTCATCTCATCTTCTCCTGCCCTCAGACTATGATTTACACCATAGGCTCCCCTGGTTCTCAGGTCTTCAGATGTAGATTGAATTATACCACTGGCTTTCTTGGGTTTTCAGATTGCAGACAGCCGATTGTGGGTCTTTACTGTCTCCATCTATCATTGTGTAAACCAATTCTCCATAAAAAATCTCCTCTAGAGAACACTGACTAATACATGAACCTTCTAAATGGATCTCAAAGATCCCCATAGTTACATGAAACACACTTTGAGAACTGCTGTCCTAAATGATCCCACTAAAAATTTTTAAAAATTACCTAAATTCATAAATTTGTAATTCATCACTGTTCTTCCTTAATATATGCATTTTTTCCTTTGTCATTTATAGGCCTTTCCAGTTTACATTACAAATAAAAATGTGTCAATAAGAATTAAATGAGAGAATTAATGGTAAGAAACAAAGTTTCCACTAGAAAATTAAATAGCTTATAGAAAGACATAGATAATTTGATTATCAAATTATATAATTATATAGAAATAAAACCACAAACTAACATGTTACATAGTTCTATAACATTCCTAAGGTTTAAAATTAGTCACCCATTACATAAAGTAGAAGCTTATCCTTTATAGCTGTGGCATAAATGTCACATGGTAACAAAAATTTACATAGGATATAGATTGAAACAGAACTCTCCTTACTTTGTGAGAGACAGTGGAATAAAACCTAATTATTTCTCCTATCATATTCACTGAGGCCACCCTGATCCAAAACCACAGTCTGAACAAATAAGCCAACCCAGAGGTACAAGACCAACAGACCCAATATCAAAAGCTCTTTCACCTTGCTGTATGCCATTTCTTCAAATTTCAAAAGCTTCCTAGTCCAAGAGTAATAAATCTTCGAAGTCTAGCTCTTTCAAATGCCTATACATGAGAACAGATTATAAAATACCTTATTTCATCAGTGTCTGGTACTTTTGTGTAAGGTAGAATAGCTCGTACACGCCTTCTATCTTCTACTGGCTAGAAACCATAAAAAAAAAGATTTAAAAAGATAGTCTTTTTATCTTAAAGTCAAAAGAGGTATATCCACATATATACCATGGGATCATTCAAATAAATTTTTACTTGGACTATAAATACTCAGTGCCCAGAAAGGCTTTTTTGTTGTTCTTGTTTTTATGGAAATTATATTTTAAATACAAGCAGTATGCTTTTATAAGGTAATATGAATGATCATTTCATTTTAAATATACTACATGAAACACATTAACCTTTCATTGATGATACACAAGGCATTTCAGAATCTTGCAGCAAAGTCAGGGTTAGTACTATGAAATCAGTAATTTGTTCTCATACATTCAGAAATATTTGTTAGACTATCACCATACAGAATTTTCTTTTAATCTGGTTACTTAAATACAAAATTATTGAAAAATATTTTTTTTTTTCAAAGAAGTTGTCCATTTTGTTCTGACATTATAACCCGAATTAAAATTTAATACAACAAATACTTCTTGAATTATAATAAACATAAGAAACTGAGCAATAGCTAAAACCATTATTGTACTGAAAAAATAAAGTTTTGAAAGACATTTTATTCATTTTACTTGCCTCTGGTGGTGCAACTGGGTAAAGTAATTTTTCTCCTTTAAGCAAACAAGAAACATGACTGTAATAACCTATTAGGTCTGACAGTGAAGAAAAACGTCTTCCACCAATGTAGTAATCTCCACACATAGCAATAATCCTATTTGAACAGGAAAAAATACAGTATAAAAAAATCTTTACAGCCAATTTTAAAGATTAAGTTTTATAAAGAAATTATAAATCCATAACTTCCATACTCTTTTCCTTGTAACTATATCCTTATACTAAAATACCACTTATTAGTATCTTCATCACAGCAAATTATTTGGGGCTATTTCTCTTACATATATATACATGCATTTGATGTGAAATACGTATCAGGCTTATAAACCTCAATTACAGAATTCCATCAAATATTTGAAAACTCACCCTCAGACACCTCTTCTCACTTTCCATATTTAAGGCTGAATTAACAATTTTAGTAAGTTTTCTCTGGCTAAAAGGAGCTCACGGATCTCTTGAAATATTTACACAAAGTACAGTAATAATTTCACATACTACATGTGGTATCATGGTACTACTGAACCTTATTTTAAAATCTAAAAACCAAGGGTACACAAACATTTTATCATTTAACACTACATGCATTAGATGATTTTTTTCAATTTCTTCTATAAAAATTAAATAGAATACAATATGGGTAAATATGTTTATATATACAGAATATTTGTACTTGAAAATTTATATGCCTGTTTCACTGAAGTGCATGTCTGCAAAGAGTTTTAGAATAGTGAAACTAAAATAAAGGACACAAAATTTGAGTTTTAAACAGGGTTTCCTACACTTTTTGTTATTCTGCAGTCTAAAAGTATACAATTCCTTTATTTTAGCCTTACCACTCAAAGTTTATTTGTAATTCTTTATACTTTAAAAGCTATAAATATATTTGAGGATCAGCACAGTAATGCCCAACAATATTGTTTTTAAACAAAAAATGTAAACATTCAAAAGAATCTCTCTAAATCACTGATTAAATCATTTGACTGAAAACAAGCTTCCTTCTCTATTATTTGTTACTGAGTCATTCACCTTTATTATACAGGTATATTTATGAATATTATATCAAAATAGCTACATCATTTGGCTTCATAATAGGAATAAAGACTTACCTAAAATGGTTGACAACATTCATCTGGCTAAGAAATGAAAGTACAAAGGACCCTGGCCTCCGATCACTCTCTCTTATAAGATAACTGCCAGACTTCCCTGCCTGCCTGAGGCGTTCTTCTGCTATCGTTCTGTCAAGTTTTCCGTGATACCACCTAGGGGAAAAAGAGAGAAGATATTACAATATAAATAGCAAGTGTAAAATTTCTATTGATACTTGAAAAACATACTACTAGAGGTTTTAAATGCCTACATGTAACTTAAAACATTTACATTTTACTCTGAACCAGTTATTCCAATTTTAACTCAATTTAACCTGAGTCTCTCAAAAAATACTCATTTACTTGGTCTTTAATTTGTTCTAACAGCTCAGTCCTAGTCATCTCATATATAAACCTCTTCCATTTCTACCCATCTCCCTACTTCCAGGATTGCCTGCTATTCAAAATATAAACACTACTGCAACCAAATCCTTACTTAGAAAAATAAAAGATAGACAAATGGAAATAATTAATTTACTACCTCGATCTTATACTGAGGAACCATGACTTCACAAGGCACATGGAACCTATGAGAATATAAAATGTTTTATTCCATTTAGTGTTTGTGCTCTGCGACAGGAAAACAGAATTACACTGTCTAAAGGATGCTATTTTAATTTCCTGTTTGAACGTGAAGCTGATTAATCCCTTTGGCTCTAAGATAACCTACTCCATGACTATACATTTTACATTTGCACTCAACTTTCCAAATTTATGTAACAAACATGTGGGGGAATAAATAGCACCTTTGTCCCTTCACCCTTCTTGCTCTCTGTTTAACTGTATTCTACCTACATACTATCAAATGATCTACTTAAGAAACTGGCTGTAACTCTAGCATACCAAGTATGCCTATAAAAGCCTCATGGACTGATATAAACAGAAACATGCTTAGAAATATACTAGAGGCATCATACAAGCATGGTAACAAATCTCCAAAGTAACTGCTATAAAATATTTTTACATTTGATAGTTTAGCCAAACTCATCCTTAGATACTTACAGCCTAATTTGAAACATTCAGAGAAAAACAATAAACATTCATATTACATTGATATATTCAATTATGTAACATAATACAGTACTTCAGCTTTACCAAAGTTTATTTGTAATCTTATATTTGTAATAATATATGTATTTTATATAATATATAAGC